>NC_139604.1:135797621-136385121 GCF_964270895.1 Podarcis filfolensis
AGTCCCTTGGCTTTCTGCCTGTCCATGAACCCCCTCCAAAATTCCTCTTTAGGCAACCCTTGACATCGTCACTCCTGGTTTCATGGTCCAAGCAGATGGCAGGTGCTCCAAGGATCGCTCCCAGAGCATCCCCTCAGCCAAGCTGGTCTGTTGCTCCTGCTGCCCATATGGTGGAAGAATGGCATCTTCTTGAGCATAGAAACTTCCAGGTCCGTTCCGCTCTCAGAGCTGCCTTGGCGCTGCCAGCAGATTTGCATTCCTTTTCTGCTTCCAAGGCTGTTTGGAGCGCCGCTCAGATCAAATGCCTTCTGATCACACAGAGGCTGGCATCAAACAAACAAACATCTGTGAGGAACAAGGAGCAACAAATTATTGGCATGTGTTCTGGCCTTGTCAGGGCCTGGCCCTGCGGGCTTTTGAAAGGAACGCTGGTTAATGGGAACAGGGCGGGTCTGTGCAACTTTGCCCACTATGCGCCCTTGAAGAACTCACCCCATCTTCCAGAATTCCCTGACTTGCAAGCATCTTCCATGCTTAAGACAATCCAGAGATGCTGCACGTTGTAGAATCGTGGAGTTGGAAGGGACCTCAAGAATCCCTGACATTATGGGATGTAATCCATTGGAGCAGTCAAATACAACATCCCTTGTTTCCCTAGAGTGGACACAGGCAGGGGGATGTTACTCCAGCCAGTGTAACTTCCTGTTCCACTGGTCTGGAGCATCCTCCCCGTACATGTGACCAGGCAGGTGGACATGACCCTGGCTGACTCCAGAAAAGAGCCGAGTCACGCAGCCATCTTCCCTTGATGCCATGCTGCTCTCCTGCAGCCATTTTTGTTCTCTTGATGCTGTTCTCTTAATGTATTCTGCTGTCTGCTGGCTCTCGGCCAGCAGCACATGGGCTCAGTCCCCATATGGTATAAACTCACACTTCAGGGATCATACCGTGAACTGAATGTGAGTAAACTTCTTGTTTACTTTTAAGGAAAGACTCTTGTTTATTTATTCTTTTAAGAGGGATAAAAGGGGACACCAGGAATAATCCATCTGGGCAAGCCAGATTGGATTGCTTAACTAAAGAGATTCAAACAAATCTGCAAACAAGCTTCCTGCTGTATTGAGGGAAAATGGCTCTGCTACATGCCTCACTAGCGTGAGTGAAGGAAAGATAATATTTAATCAATATATCCTCTCCAACTATCCTTAACAGGGACGCGGGTGGTGCTGTGGGTTAAACCACGGAGCCTAGGACTTGCCGATCAGAAGGTCAGCGGTTCGAATCCCCGCAACAGAGTGAGCGCCCATTGCTCGGTCCCTGCTCCTGCCAACCTAGCAGTTCGAAAGCACATCCAAGTGCAAGTAGATAAATAGGTACCGCTCTGGCGGGAAGGTAAACGGCATTTCCGTGCGCTGCTCTGGTTTGCCAGAAGCGGCTTAGTCATGCTGGCCACATGACCCGGAAGTTGTACGCCGGCTCCCTCGGCCAATAAAGCGAGATGAGCGCCACAACCTCAGAGTCGGCCACAACTGGACCTAATGGTCAGGGGTCCCTTTAGCTTTACCTTACTGTCCTTAACATTCCCACAGACAGGTGGCTGCTCAATCTCTGATTAAAAACCTCCAGTGAAGGAGAATCCACACCTTCAGCTATTTGAAGATGGATATTATGTCTCCTCTTCTTTTCTAAACATACCCAGAACTGGAGGCAGTATTCCAGGTGTGGTCTGACCGTCTACTGCATTCCAAGGGAGTCCCTTCCATTGTCAAACAGCTCTTACCTAATGTTTAGCCAGAATCTTATTTCTTATTTGAATTTGTTGGACACAGTATTCCAGGTGCGGTCTGACTAAGGCAGAATAGAGCAGCACTATGACTTCCCTTGATCTGGACACTAGGCTTCTGTTTTTGCAGCCTATAATAGCTTTAGCTTTTTTTTTTTTTTTTGCGGCTGCATCACACTGTTGACTCGTGTTAAGCTTGTGGTCCACCAAGACCCCTAAATCCTTTTCACATGTACTGCTAGTAAGCCAGGTGTCCCCATCCTATATTTGTGCATCTGGTTCTTCCTGTCTAAGAGCAGAACCTGACATTTGTCCCCATTGAAATTCATTTTGTTAGCCTGGGCTCAGTTCTGTTGATGCAGTCTGGAATTGCATTACCTTATACACACACACACACACATTCTCTGGGCATCTGGCTGTGGAGAGTACAGAATGGCCCAATATATATTTAGAAAGACGTACCTGGCAGCTGCTGGGTCCAGGTGTTGCCTGGCATAATAATCAGGGTGAGCCAGGGAGGGAGGGAGGGAGGGGGGAAACTTCCCTTCCGGTGGAGAATCGCATTCTGCTGCCATTAAGGAAGCATCAGTGCATCAGGCATCTGTGATTCGGAGGGTGGGAAACGTCACTGCTACTACACACATCAATAGGTTGCCAGGAAGTCAGCAGGCGAGGGGGTGGCATCAGGGGGGGGGTGAGGGAGCAAGAGGGGGCCAAACAGCTGTGTTTGGGGGCAGTGAGGGAGCTGGGGCAGTGAGAGGGAAGCCTCTCTTCCAGAAGGCCCAAGCATTCAAACCCAGGGGAACTGAGTTGCGGCTCAGGTGACAAATTATAAAGGAAATGCTGCACCATCTTGGTCACCTTCTAATTCATAGAATTGTAGAGTTGGAAGGGACCCACAAGGGTCATTTAGTCCAACCCCCTGCAATGCAGGAATCACAGCTGAAGAATCCCTGACAGATGGCCGTCCAACCTCTGCTTAAAAACCTCCAAGGAAGGAGAGTCCACCACTTTCCATCAGAAAGTTCTTCCTAGTGTTTAATCAAATTCACAAGCCATTCAACCTGGGGAGAGCCCTTTGAACAGGCAGGCAAGGGGATGGGGACCAGTTGCTGCTTCACCCAAGATGATGGGCGACCAAGAAGATGAAGGGTCTAGGAAGCAAGCCATGTGAGGTGGAGGGAGTTGGGTGTGTTTAGCCTGGAGAAGAGGAAACTGAGAGGGGACATGAGAGCCACCTTCAAATATCTTGTAGGCTGGAGGGAGCAAGCTTGTTTTCTCTTGCTCTGGAGGAGAGGACCTAAATCAGTGGGTTCAAATGACAAGAAATGAGATTTTCTGTACTGCAGGGAGATGGAGTCAATGGCGCTCAGGGTCCCAGGTTCCAAGGCTATATTTCTATGATTAACTGTTGAGAGACCATGTTTCTGAGTGTTTGTCTGCCCCAGACATGCAATCAAACATTTCCCAGAGGAAGTCTGAAGCCTTCTCCCTTAGCTGCAATTTTTCCAAGTGCTGATTTTGAACTTCAAGTTTCTTCAAGGTGAGGTCCCTTTTCCATAGAGTCATTGGCGAGAGCCAGTGTGGTGTAGTGGTTAAGAGCAGTAGTCTTGTAATCTGGGGAACTGGGTTCGAGTCTCTGCTCCTCCACATGCAGCTGCTGGGTGACCTTGGGCTAGTCACACTTTTTTGAAGTCTCTCAGCCCCACTCACCTCACAGAGTGTTTGTTGTGGGGGAGGAAGGGAAAGGAGAATGTTAGCCGCTTTGAGACTCCTGAAGGGGAGTGAAAGGCGGGATATCAAATCCAAACTCTTCTTCTTCTTCATTGGAAGGGACCCCAAAGGTCCTCTAGTCCAGCCCCCTGAAATGCAGGAATCAGCTAAAGCATCCCTGACAGATGTCCATCCAACCTCTGCTTAAAAACCTCCCAAGATGGGTGGTGGCAGAAACCTTCCCCAGAGAGGCTCACCACTGGCAATCTAGTTTAACGCCAGTCCAGTGCTGGCTGAAAACTTTTTCATTCTCCCAGACCTTTTAAACCTGGCTGTGGCTTTCAAACCACTTGGAGTTCTTGAGTTATTTCTTCTTAATATTTGCTCCTTAGCTGGAGGTGATGGTGGTCATGGCAACATGCTGAAGAAACAGCAAGATATACAGGCAAGATCACATATCTGATAACAATCTGATCCAATGCAAATAAGATATAATAAAAAATATACCTTCAAAATAAAAAAAACACCATAGCAAATAAAGTAATATCCAATCATATATTTAGAATATAATGTGTCACAATGAAATTAACTCTAAAAATATCAGCAATTCAAGCAGAAAATCACTCTCAGCACTTACAATAAATGCTTACTTGATATAGTCAATAAACGTAACAGTGAAGTCACAATACATAAAACACCACAATACTTTAAAAAGTATATAAAAAGATCAAACTGAGCTGCAAAGTCAAATAACTTTTTGCTTCTTAAATCACACTTTAGGGTACTGCTGTGTTATTGTAATTGTGAACTTTCCGTCATCAATAAATATCGCACAATACAATATGAAACTGGAAACTTTTTAAAGTAGAAACCCCCTGCTAGCATTGAAAGCTGCCAAGAAAGAAACATTTTAAACTTAGGCTGGGAATTCGTGGTGTTGTTGTTTATTAATTTCCTGGCTTGCTTTTTATGGCCAAAGGCGACTCAAAGCAACTTGCAAGCAAGCAAACGAACAAAAATATGAAAGAATTGTCGAAGCGGAGGGGACCCCGAGGGTCATCTAGTCCCAGCCCTGCAACGTAGAGGTTTTTGGGCTTCTCCGAGGAGGTGGTTCCGGAGCTCTGAGAAAGACCTCTCTCTCGTGCTAATGGCCCCAGATCGCAGGGAAATGTCAGCGGCTTCTCCTTCTGCTTACAGATGAAGCATCTTCAGGGCTTTGCCCCCTCCCTCGGGAAAACATTTAGGGCCATAATAAGGACCTAGCGAAAATATCCCTCGAGCCATTTTTATCCCCCTTTATAAACACAAGGCTTTAATGTCGGGAGGATTTAGCGAGAGGAGAGGGGATTTTAAAAGCGGTGGCATTTCGCTCCTTGCCAAAACGCCTCCTATTAATCACTCCCTCTCTCCGCACCTTGTTTAAAACTTGCCTCCCGATGCTCTTCTGTCCCATTAACTGGGCGCAGCCGGGCGCTCTCTGCGCGCTCCAAAGGAGGTATGAAATTAAGGCACCGTCGGAGACGCAGAGGGCTTGCCGTCGCCCCCACCGGGGAAGTGCAGCCTGGAGCGGAGAACTGCCCCCCACTTTTGAAACATCAAAAGGATGCGGGGGGAGAAGAGAAGCCTGAGGAAGCCCAGGCAGGCAGGAGACCACCCCCCACTGCAAGGGCCCCTTAGAAGTGAAATCCTGGAAGCAGCCCATTAGAGCAGGGGTCAGCAAACTTTTTCAGCAGGGGGCCGGTCCACTGTCCCTCAGACCTTGTGGGGGGGCTGGACTATATTGAGGGGGGGGGTAATGAACGAATTCCTATGCCCCACAAGGTCTGCAAGGTCAAGGGAGGAAGCACACCAGAGTACAGTGGTACCTTGGGTTACAAACACTTCAGGTTACAGACTCTGCTAACCCAGAAATAGTATCTCAGGTTAAGAACTTTGCTTCAGGATGAGAACAGAAATCATGCTCTGGTGGCAGCAGCGGGAGGCCCCATTAGCTAAAGTGGTGCTTCAGGTTAAGAACAGTTTCAGGTTAAGAACGGACCTCCAGAACGAATTAAATACTTAACCTGAGGTACCACTGTATTGGACAAACAGGCCAAACCATATGCCAAAGGATAAATGGACATAAATCTGATATCAGGAATCACAAGACAGAGAAACCAATAGGAGAACACTTCAATCTCCCAGGACATTCTATACAAGATCTCAAAGTAGCTGTCTTATTACAAAAGAATTTCAGAAATAGACCGGAAAGAGAAGTTGCTGAATTGCACCTTATTACCAAACTTAAAACCATGGAGAGACCTGGTCTGAATAGAGACATTGGATTCTTATCTCATTATACATGATAAAGCTATTTTTAGCCATCTCACCCCTTGCTTTTTCCTGTAAGACCAATTGCAGTCGTTAACAGTCGTCAACTGGTTTACCACATCTATCAGCCAATCACCCATTCCCACCACCCTTCTGAGTAATACCCCTCTCCACCCTCTCACTATATAGAAAGGTCTGGTGATTTCTGTTTCAGTGTATCTGAAGAAGTGTGCATGCACACAAAAGCTCATACCAATAACTAACTTAGCTGGTCTCTAAAGTGCTACTGGAAGGATTTTTAAAAAATTATTCTTATATTATTCTTATAATTGACCTCATGTTTCACTGTGGGAAGAAGGTGTGTTCCTGAGCAAAATCCTTGTCTTGCCCTCACTTTATGGTTTGCTGCTGTGGAGCAGAGCAAATCGGGTCTCCTGCTGCGTTTCCTTTCATGCCCCTCCTCTCCTCCTCTCCCCCCAGTTTGGAAAATAAGAGGGGTGCGCAGGAAGCCCTTATCAAACCCTCCCAGATCTTCAGAGAACACTGACAGACCTTGCAAGGGAGCCGTTTATCTCCTCTGCAGCCTGCAGAGTCCTACAAGGGGCTTTCTTGTTCTCATTAAGAAGTGCCCACTTCTTATAACAAGGAAGCGAGAGGAGAAAGTGGAGCTTGACATATTTAGGGTAATGCACGGTGGGGGGGGGGGTTAGCTACATTAAACAATACCATTGCAAGGAAGACAAAGCTTTGCAGATGCTGAAATTACTCCAATGTTTGGTGGAGTTTTCCTAAGAGCTGCTTAACCATTGTGCTGCCCTTTTGTTCCGAGACGTAGGAAGAGGGACCACAGCTCAGGGGTGCAGAGTATGCTCTGCAGGCAGATGATCCCAGGGCCAAAACTAGACCCATCCAGGGACTGGAAAGTCCCCCTTCACTGGCCCCCCAGAAATTTCAGCTGGTGCAGAATTTGGAGACCAGGCTGCTCACTGGGGCAAGATGCTTTGAGCAAATTACACGGATCCTGGCCTGACTGCATGGACTGCCAATTAATCTTCAGGCCTAAATCAAATTCTTTTATTATGATTAGTTTTTATTAAGGTTTTTTTGTGTTACAAGGAAAGCAGATAAACATGGAGTGGAACATCTATTGTCTCCATTTTCAGTTCATAGTCTTTTTCACAGTTTGTTTATGTTGGGTGAGAGACACTTTTGTCACAGACATCTTGCAGCTGGGGGAGAGGAGGTGGGGGTGATGGTTTTGACCTATAAAGCCTTACATTGCTCAGGACCGCAATACCTGAAGGACCACCTCCTTCCATATGAACCTCCCCGCAGTGGCGTAGCGTGGGTTGTCAGCACCCGGGGCAAGGCAAGTAATTTGCGCCCCCTAACCCGTGGATTTGTGCCCCCTAACCCTAACCCCCAGATGTTACACCCGGTGCGGCCGGCCCCCCCTGCACCCCCCACGCTACGCCACTGCCTCCCCGGACCCTGAGATCAAAATCTGAGGTCCTTCTTCATGTGCCTCCTCCTCGAGAGGTCCAGAGGGTGGCCATCCTGCCGTGGCTCCTCATTTATGGACTGTTCTCCCCAAGGAGAATCGCCTGGCACAGGCGGCATATATCTTTAGTGCGAGGCAGCAGTGCTTCTGAATACCCATTGCTGGAAGACACAGGAGGGGAGACAGGGCTCTTGTGGTCAGATCCTGCTCTGGTACCCAGCTGTTTCTTTAGCTACATGGATGTGCTCAAGTCAAAGAATTTCTAGGAATATTCTGCATTGGCCCCACCTGAAAACAGCTAAGTAACTCTGCCAGGACCTGTCTCTGAACCTCCCCAAGGGACTTTTCTTCAGCGACTGCTAGAAGGTGAGATACAGAGATGAAAATGACAGTGTGTGTGTGTGTGTGTGAGAGAGAGAGAGAGAGAGAGAGAGAGAGAGAGAGAGAGAGAGAGAGAGTTGGGCAAAAGTGTTAAGCCAGTGCTGGATTTACATATAAGCTAAACAAGCTATAGCTTAGGGCCCCACTTTCTTGGGGCCCCCCAAAACATGTAAAGGAAAAAAAAACACCTGAATGTACATTTCCAAAATATAAGATAAAAAACAAATAAAATAAAACCTACATACAGCAACAGCATTTTGTGTTGTGTAGGCTCCTATTTGTTATGTGCAAATGGCATTAGATCCCTATTAGGTCCATAAATTACGATATAGCATACTGTATAGTCAACAACAAAAATCAGCAACAATTTGTTGTTGACAAAAGACAGCTGGACATAGAAAGGGCCCCATTACCTTCAGGAGCTGAGGGCCGCATCCAACCTAAATCTGGCCCTGGGTTTAGCAAAGGGAACGCCAGCTTTGCTGCCACTTGAGAGCAGCTGCCCACATCTTTGCTTCAGGGAAAGTGCTGCCTCTGCCACCTTCCCCTCCTTCCGCCTGTCAGAACTCTGCCTCTTGCCATCCCAGCGTCCCTCGGACTCTGACAAGCATAGCCTTGAGTCAGCACTTTCTCCACCAAACAGGCTGGAGATTTTGCTTGATCCCGAGTTTAGCATTCCCCTCCGAGTGACAGATTGACATGCAGACCCCTTCATTGCCCTGGAAAGGCAGAGCTGGCTGGCTGGCTGGGAGCGCAGGCTCTGCCAAGAGCCCCCCAGATTCCTCTTGTGGCGGCTCGTGATAGAAGAGGACTTGCTGAGCAGGGCAAAAACTCCTCAGGAAGAGAGTGATGGAGAGAAGCTCATAGCCCAGGAAGATCGTATCACTGCAGTTTGCTATGATGGTTTGGAGCTGGGGAAAATAATTAGGAGGTGCGAGAACATAGATGAGAAAGAGAGCTGGCAGACCCTCCAAATGTCCCTATTTTTCAGGGACGTCCCTGATTTAGAGAAGTTGCTCCGGTTTCTGATTTGATCCCGGAATGTCCTACTTTTCCTTAAAGGTAAAGGGACCCCTGACCGTTAGGTCCAGTCGCAGACGACTCTGGGGTTGCGGTGCTCATCTCACTCTATAAGCCAAGGGAGCCGGCGTACAGTTTCTGGGTCATGTGGCCAGCATAACTAAGCCACTTCTGGCAAACCAGAGCAACGCACGGAAACACCGTTTACCTTCCCTCCGGAACGGTACCTATTTATCTACTTGCACTTTGACGTGCTTTCGAACTGCTAGGTTGGCAGGAGCAGGGAGGGAGCAACGGGAGCTCACCCCGTTGCGGGGATTCGAACTGCCAACCTTCTGATCGGCAAGTCCTAGGCTCTGTGATTTAGACCACAGCACCACTGGCGTCCCTCACTTTTCCTTAGGATGTCCCTGTTTTCATTGGAGAAATGTTGGCGGGTATGGAGTTATCTGATCCCCGAGCCATCTGAAGGCAATCCTGCATAGAGAAAGTTTTGTTTAATGTTTTATTTTGTTTTGATATGTGTTGCGATCTGCCCAGGGTGGCTGGGGCAACCCAGTCAGATGTGTGTGGTATAAATAGTAAAATTATCATTATGGAACGGGACCTCCCTAATGTTGAAGGGTACGAGATGATAGATAGAGGGGTGGATAGATAGATATTGAGAGGAACTGAGTCCAAGGTCAGAAGGTTGCAACGACTCACCTTGTTGGGTCTCTTAATCTCAGGGTCTTGGCTTTGAGCCCCGTGTTGGGCAAAAGTTTCCGGCATTGGTGGGGTTGGACGGGAGGTGCCTTCCAACTCTACAATTCTATGATTCTGTAATTATTATTATTTATTTAATTTCTATACCGCCCTATACCCAAAGGTCCAAAAGAGATGGAACCTCATGGCCAAGAGAGGATGTGAACCTGGATCTCTCTCTGGGCCACCTCTGACACTCTGCATAAAATATGCTCATTTCCCTTTAGGGAAATGAATGGGATGCCCTTTGAAAGCACTCCCCTTCCCCTACCCCAAAACCACTTTTTCTTAAAGCAGGTGGTTTTCTCCATTTCCCTCCATGACTTCCAAGTGGATTCCCACCCACTCTCTGCCTGTATTGTGGAAGGGATCCTGTGGGCAGCAATCCTACAGCTATTTGCAGTCCCCGAGAACTGAGCAGGATTGATTTCTGATTACAGATGCACCGGATTGTGCTGCCCATTAGAGTCCTAATTTTATCAGTGGAACTGATAGGAATTTGTTGGGCTTTGTTCAGTCCCAGCGGGCAGGTGATGCATGAAGGAGCTCTCTAGAACATGCCTCCATTAGCCTCACCAGCAAACTGCACCATCTCTCTCTCTCTCTCTCTCTCTCTCTCACACACACACACACACACACACACGAGAGAGAATACACATTTGTCACACAGGTATATGCAAATAGGGGTGCATGGGGTGTCAGGGAGGAAGGACCTCTGATAGGGAACACGTCATACTCCTTCTGGGGTAGTTAGTCCACCTTTCGTCTCCACCCTGTACTCAGTTCTCCCCTGTAGCTCCTAGAAGCTGTCAACAGGCAACAGAACAAGGGAAGTAATGGTTTTACTCTCTTCTGCCTTGGTCAGACCACACTTGGAATACTGTGTCCACTTCCAGGCACAACAGTTTAAGAAGGATGCTGACAAGCTGGAAGGTGTGCAACCAAGGAGGGTGACCAAGATGATCCAGGGTCTGGAAACTAAGCCTTATGAAGAACGGTTGAAGGAGCTGACTATGTTTAGCCTGGGAAAGAGGAGACTGAGAGGAGATATGAGAGCCATCTTCAAATATCTGAAGGGCTGTCCCATGGAAGAGGGAGTGAGCTCATTTTCTCCTGCTCTGGAGGGGAGGACTCGAACCAACAGCTTCAAGTTACAAGAAAGGATATTTCAACTCAACATCAGGAAGAACTTTCTCATGGGAAGAGCCATCTGACGGTGGAACGGTCTCCCTTGGGAGGTGGCGGACTCTCCTTCCTTGGAGATTTTTAAGCAGAGGTTGGCTGGGATTCTTTAGCTGAGCCTCCTACATTGCAGAGGGTTGGACTTGATGATCCTTTTGGAGCCCCTTCCAAGGCTACAATTTGAAGAGAGAGTTTTGCCTCAAGCTGCCAGTGACTTTATCAGGATGGAAGGGACCTGGCTACCCAGCTGAAATTCTTGAACACTCCTTGACTCCTTTGCTGCCCTCTTGGGGACCAAACAGGGCTTAGGAAGGAAAGGTAGGGGGTGGGGTTGCTGTACCTAAATGCCAAGGACACGAAAAGGTAAGACAAGCATTATTTCAAAACCCAAGACATCTCTGGGCAATGAACTGTCTGAATTGGCTCAGCTCCTGCAGTAAATCTTGCTGGACTGATTAAAGGCCAAGACTTGGAGGCCCAGGAAAAAGCCCCTTGAATCCAAGAGGCTGCTTTGCTCAGCCGGTCTGAAAATGCAAGCAAAGCATCCTGGCTGTTAGAAATTAATCTTCCCGGAAGCCCTGCAGCGTTGAAATGCAGCCCACTATCTCCCTGCACACAGGTCACGACCAGCTGAACTCCTGACATTTATATATCTGGCAAGGCAGGAGGAAGACGAGGCCTGGGCCAAGCGCTGGGTGAAGAGGGGCCAGAGAGGCAAATCTCCATCATGCGTCCTCCGCCTCCGCCTCTGGGCTCACGGCAGAGCTGGAAGTGCTCCAGGGGAAAGCCTGCAGCCGAAGGAAAGCGCTTGGGCTGCACGGAAAGGGATGAATAATTCAAGCAGGCCTGCATTAAGGAGGTGGCCCAGTCCAAGCAGATGCAAAGGCAAAGGGGCTCTGCGCTTCGAGAACGCCGTACTGCACAGAGGTTGGCAAGGTCGAAATGCTTCAGGGTGCGGGACTGTAAATAATAATTCCCTCTGCTTCAGAATCTGTGTGCTGAACTAACACAGAACCATAGAAGTGGGTGGTACTCCCAGGGGTCATCTAGTCCAACCCCCTGCAATGCAGGAATCATAAATAAAGACTCCCGTGACAGATGACCCTTCAAGCTCTGCTTAAGAGCCTCCGATGAAGGGGATTCCACCATGCTGGAGCCAAAACGCAGAGTTCATTTGAAATTGGCACTTCTTTGAATCTTGCAATTCAGCTCCCCAGCCAAGTCGTGTGGATAAAGAGAGATATGGAAAGTGTGCACGTAAATTGTACTTACCTACCTACTTATTTAAGGGACGCGGGTGGCGCTGTCGGTTAAACCACAGAGCCTAGGACTTGCCGATCGGAAGGTCGGCGGTTTGAATCCCTGTGACGGGGTGAGCTCCCGTTGCTCGGTCCCTGCTCCTGCCAACCTAGCAGTTCGAAAGCATGTCAAAGTGCAAGTAGATAAATAGGTACCGCTCTGGCGGGAAGGTAAACGGCGTTTCTGTGCGCTGCTCTGGTTCGCCAGAAGCAGCTTAGTCATGCTGGCCACATGACAAGGAAGCTGTCTGCGGACAAACGCCAGCTCCCTTGGTCAATAAAGCGAGATGACTGGACCTAATGGTCAGGGGTCCCTTTACCTTTACCTACCTATTTAACAAGAATCCATTCTATTTGGGGAAATTACTCTGCACAAAATATGTCAAAAACAATGCACTACAACATGTTGTTTTAGGAGGAGAAGAAATGCAATCCAGAGTCATTTCTTTTTCCTTTTCACAAGCCGATGTGGAAATGGGCAGGACTAAGATTGGGGAAATGCAAGACACCAACCACGGACATAGCCAGGGGGGCAGGGAGGGGCAGCTGCCCCCCAATCAATAAAAATACATTGCAAACTGGGGTTCTGCCCCCCCAACAAAAAACCTGTCTATGGCCAAGACACCAACCCGGAGAGATTCTCTCAGCCCGATCATCAGGCCAGGATTCCAGGCAAGGGTTGTTTGTAGAGCCAGGGAGCTGCTGGATCTGGTGCCCACAGGTCTCCTGCAGAGAAACGGGGAGCTGGACGTCCAGAAAAATGCTGTGCCAGCAAAGGCCAGGCATCCTGGTGCTGGTCACCCACCAATTTGGGGAAGGTGAGCTAAACATGCTCAGAAGAAAGTCATCTCTCAATGCAGCATCCCTTAAGCAGACAAGGGGCTCATCCAGAGTCCCTCTTCTCCCTCTGCTTTTCGCGGGAAACCACGGGAGGGGAGTTTGCTCTTGGGCTCGGATGCTGCTTGCAGGTATCCCATCGGGGCATCTGTTTGGCCACTGTGAGAACAGGATGCTGAACCGGACGGGCCATTGGCCTGATCCAGCAGACCCTTCTCATGCTCATACAGTGCTGCTTGAGCTTAGTCAATGTACATGAGTGAGAGAGAGATCACATTTCCAGATGAGTAAAGGACTCTCAGTAGCGAGAGCAGGACTGGTGATGAATGGGTGACCACCAGAGGCTGTGAAGTTCCCTTTGCAGGAGGAGCTCAGGAGCCAGGAGACCATCCTTCATCAGCACTGCCAATCCCTTTCCATTCTTGGTGATGCCAATGACTGACCAGGCTTCTAAGAGAAGACATCTGTCCCAGTCCAGGGCAATGACGCCAACCTCTCTAAGGATCTGTCTGCAGTTGCTACTGGAAGGGAAGTGGGAGAAACCAGAAGGGCTGGGAGCTCTGAGGCAGAGATTGCTTTTTGGTAGGCAGGAGGCTCTGAGCTGAGCCCCAGCATCTCCAGGTCCCGGGGTGTGAGTGTGGGTGTGCTAGCTCTCCGACTGGTCCCCAGAGCTTTCGGGGCATAAAGATCCACAAACTCATCCCCAGTACCCCCTAAAAGCATTATTCAGTACAGTGGTTTTCAAGACCCACCAAGGAAGATAATAACACAGCAAAACTCAAAACAGTACCCAAATAATTGCACAATTATTATTTTTCAAAATTAGAACTAATTAGGTGAATTAATTCAACCAAAGGGATGGATTTGATCCAGCGAAACTAGGTTTTCAAAGTCAATAGGTCACCTCTGGGGCCCGCCCTGCTGCCTCCTTGCCATTGAGTGCCCCCAAAGATTATCCCTCCCACCCCCAGGGTGTGGTTCCGCTCAGTGTGGGACCCAGTGTGGGAACAGAAGAGGAATGAGATGAAGGCAGAGGGCTCCTGGGAGGATCCTTGCTGCTTCTCTCCCCTCCAGTGTCAAGGCAGCCCCCATCTGCCAGGTGAACGGGGGGGGGGGACACACACAGAAATGTACTGACAATGAGATGCCTTGAAGACTTAATAGCACTTCCTTAACTTTCCATAAAGGCCTCTGCCTGCTGTTGCTCGATACTGTCACTTGATCAAATGGCCTCGTTTGTCAGTGTCAAATGGCACATATGCAATTCATCAGAGGACATTATCAATACAAAGAGGGGAGCCCAGCGAGAAGCACATGGCACGGTGGCTCATTTGGCTAATGGAAGTGACCCGAGACAGCACTTACATGATTAATAAAAGGACTAAACTCCCTCTTTAAATGGGGATGTTAATTTGGTGCACATTTGCATGGAGGAGCTGCCGATTCAGTCTGGAGGTGATAGTGAAATTGCTAAGTGGCTTTTCCCCCCTGCATCTTCTTCTCTGCTCATCCTTGGTGAGTGGAGGACAGAAGCAGCCAGAAATCGCTCGCTGATGGAGGTCAAAGGAAGACAGTCGTCTTGCATGCAGGCAGTGCTCAAGGGACCAGAGACGCCATAGACCCAGCCAACCTTTGGGTTATTAAATTTATGAGTCACTTTGTCTTCCTCAAAGCTTCCCAAAGTGACTTACAACCAAACAGAAAATAAACCCCACAGAGATACTTCAAAACCAAGAAGAAAACATCCTGCCCACTTCTAAAAGGCCATGCATGGAGATTTCCAGACCCAATTTAAAGTGCTGGTTTTGACCTACAGTAAAGGGACCCCCGACCATTAGGTCCAGTCATGACAGACTCTGGGGTTGCGGCGCTCATCTCGCCTTATTGGTCGAGGGAGCCGGCGTACAGCTTCCGAGTCATGTGGCCAGCAGGACTAAGCCGCTTCTGGCAAACCAGAGCAGCGCATGGAAACACCGTTTACCTTCCCGCCGGAGTGGTACCTATTTATCTACTTTGACGTGCTTTTCAACTGCTAGGTTGGCAGAAGCAGGGACCGAGCAACAGGAGATCACCCCGTCACGGGGATTTGAACCACCAACCTTCTGATCGGCAAGTCCTAGGCTCTGTGGTTTAGACCACAGCACCACTGGCGTCCTACAGTATAAAGCCTTAAATGGCTCAGGACCGCAATACCTCAAGGACCGCCTCTCCCCACAGGGACCTACCTGCTCAATTGGGAGAGCATGAGACTTCTAATCCCAGGGTTGTGGGTTCAATCCCCACCTTAGGCAAAATAATAATAATAATAATGATGATGATGATGATGATGATGATGATGTATTACTTATACCCTCCCATCTGGCTGGGTCCTCCCCAGCCACACTGAGCAGCTTCCAACAGGAGATTAAAAATACATCAAAACATCAAAACATTAAAGATTCCTGCCTTGCAGGGGGTTGGACTAGATGACCCCCAGGGTCCCTTCCAACTCTGATTCTATGATCGCTGTTGCCCTAAGTAGTTTCCCCTACAGAAGTGTCTCTTTTCAAAGTGCATGGCCTTTCATGGTTTGCATTTGAACCCCTCCCCTTCCGCCCGGGATGATATTTTGCTTCTGCAAAGTGGTTGCCTACCTGGGAGTCTATCTTGCCGTTGTGAATGAGGCAGTTCATAAATCAAGCGAGCGCCTGGGCAGCCGCACATGTACTTTCTCCTGCTCATCCGTTTCAGCAATGGCTCAGAGGGTTGGCGAAGTCATCATTATTGCCAAATAGAGCTGTTGAGATCGGAGACCAGAACGGCTGCCAGGCTCCTTCCTGGACTGTACTTATCATAGGCTTTTCGCACAGGTAAGTTCATCATTGAAAAATGACCAGATACACAGGTTGGAGGATTTCATAGAATTGTAGGGTTGGGGGAGACCCATAGGGCCCCAATTTCTCTTGGGGTGCCCAGCCTCCAGAGCATAGACTGCATGAGGTCCATCATGGGTCCCAGTTCTGCCCAGAAGACCATTCCCTCAGGCCTATCATGAGTTTGGTTCATAAGGGGACTGTTTTGCAATTGCACACAGCAAATATTGTAATTTCAAAAGTGAGCTTTGTGCAGTTAAGGTTTTGATCCTCCTTCAAAGCAGACCACAGATCCATATGCATGCACACACCCCCTTGATAAACGAGAGAGTAGAATCAACAGATGTTAATTGCCTATAGAAAATCCTGCTGCCCAAGATATATTCTGGAATCATGAAAAAGATTGGCAGCTCTAGCCCTGGCTTTGGGGGAGGCGCAGCTTCAGTTAAAACAACTTTGCTAAATGCCAAGCTTAGCATGAGTAAATCTGCACGAAAATCTCCAATATAATAATCTCGCTGATGGCAGGCACTAATAATGTTTACTGGAATGGACAGAGCCCACCCGGACTCGGGAAATCTCATGGAACTGGCAAAGAGACAGAGCCCTCTCTATCCCTTGGATCTGCCAGAAATCTCTAAACTAGCAGATGTAAATGAAAGGCAAGGTTGCCCACCAACTGCTAGCAGGTGGGCACGGGAAGCAGAATGCGCTGGTGCGCTGCAGGAAGGAGATGCTGCGGCGCACAAGGGGGAGAACGTCTGCCCTGGCTGCCTCCAGCCTTCAAAAACGTCTATGCAAAAGGTGCATCCATGTGCAAATTGGCACGAAATCCATTTTATGTCCTGTCGCTTCTGACAATCTGACCTGGGGCTTTGTTGTGACGTGTGTGCCTGGCGCCTGCTGGAAAGCCAAGACGGAGGGTGGCCTCGTTTCACAGGTGTTTTGGGGAAAACCTCTTGCCATTATTATGACGCCAGTGTTCAGAGCAGTTGTCGCTCCTACTACACCACTGTGCAAATTATTTGAAACAAAGCATGTGTCAGAGCTGCCCGAGGTCCCAGCTCACAAAGGACCAACGCCACTTCGTTGTTAAATACGAAAGTCTTTATTGAAGTTCAGTTTCACTTCCAGAGCCGCAGCGCGCAGCTCTACGTCTTAACATTTAGACCACTGATGCTCCGTCGGAGTCTCCTCCCCCCAGACACCAGTTTAAGACTCTAGCCTTGCTCCACCTCTTCCTCTGTTCTTTCCGCCTCTGGTTCCGCCTGTCCGTTGGGGTCTCGCCCTTTCTAGACTCTTCTGACGCTGAGTCCCCTGAGCCTTCCCCCTCCCTCCGGCGGGCTTTAGGAGCTGGTTCCCCATCCGGGTCTCCTGCTGTCCCCCACACCTGTACATTTGAACTTGGCGCGCGCGCCCAGCCAGCAGCTTTCCTCCTGACCGTTCCACTGCTGCTGTCACTGCTTCCCCCTTCGGGGGGGCTAGCTGCAACTGACCTCCCTTCCGTTCCTCCACTCTCCGATGGAGGCGTGGTCAGCCCTGACTCCCTCTCTGGAGGAGACACTGGCCCTGACACATGTGACTCTTCCCCCCCACTACGCTCTGGTGGGGAAACTGGTCCCGATCCTCCACTGCTGTTTTGGGGTTCCCCGCTGGCTCCTTGTTTCTGGTGCGTCCCCCCTGGGACCCCCCTTGCCCTGACCATCGGCGCCCCCTTCTGGGAATCTTCTGATTCGCTGGAGAAGCTCATGGAATCTCTCGGGCCACTGTCATACTCCCCTACGCTGCCCTCAAATTCTTCCCCTTCGCTCTCCATTTCCTCTCTCCCCTGTGCTCCTGCTCCTGAGCCCCTGACAGCATGTTTTCTATCTTACTCGTAATCCTGTACTCAAAACAAACACGTAAAGTCAGTTGATCATGATGGTGCTGGAAGCCTGCAGCCAATAGGAGGAATGATGCGCTCGCCACAATCTGTTGAGGTTCTACGAAAGAGAGTTTATTCCAGAGCTGGAAAAGAGGTTTCCTGGTGGTACTGGGATATTGCAGCAGGAACTAGGCCCCTGTCACACACCGAAAGTGGGGAAGAAATTCATGACAGAGCAGCAAATACAGGTACCTGGTTGGCCAGGGAATTCCCTGGATGTAACTCCCATTGAGAATTTGTGGGCTATATGCAAAATTCGCCTCCATGCTGTAGACTGTATGACTCTGGAGAAGCTCATTCAGCCGCTGATTCAAGTGTGGTAAAGGGATCCGAAAATAAACAGTGACTGTTCAAAACTTGTAGACGCCATGCCAAACTGTTTAAATGCTGCTTTAAAATAGCGGAGGTCACATCCGTTACTAATGTACATATATGTTTGTACATGTATATGCAAGTTTTGTACAATAAACTGCATTGTTTGTTTCAATTAATTTGCACAAGGGTGTATTATACTGTATTTTGTTGTTGTTTAGTCGTTTAGTCATGTCCGACTCTTCGTGACCCCCTGGACCAGAGCACGCCAGGCACTCCTGTCTTCCACTGCCTCCTGCAGTTTCATCAAATACTGTATTTAGGTTTTCTCTATTATAAAGCAGAAACCTTTGTTCTGTCGACAGGACATCTGGAACTGGGAAATTTCCAGAAAGGGTATATACAGCTTCCTTTAAATTAAAAATAAAATCAGGTGAATGAGCTGAAGGAATTGTTGAGCTGCATTCATCTCAAAATGTTGGCTTGAAGAGGGAGATTCTCACAGTTCCTGGTAGGGTTGTGAGGTCTCCCTGTGCTTCATTTCAGCACTCTGGACCAAGCCCCTATTCACTTTGGGTCACGGGGGGTGGGGCTGGAAGTGGGGTGCTTGCCTCAGACCCTGAATCCAAAGCAATATTCAGAAAGCTAAAACACTGATCCTCCCATTGCCTGGGAGACCCAAATGGCCACAACTTTCTGGGGTTTTCCCCCACAAATAGGTGCACAAAAACTAAGTAGCCACACAAGAGACAAATAGCCCTGCCAAATTTCAGACAGGTGGATCCAGGGCTGTTGTTATTTTTCTCTCTCCCTGGCCCCCAAATGGCCCCAACTAGTAGAACCAGAAATGGCCAAAATTGGAGGAGGGGGAGGAAAGCAAAGCTAGGAGCCCACCTGTTGTTGTTTAGTCGTTTAGTCGTGTCCGCCTCTTCGTGACCCCCTGGACCAGAGCACGCCAGGCCCTCCTGTCTTCCACTGCCTCCCGCAGTTTGGTCAAACTCATGCTGGTAGCTTCGAGAACACTGTCCCACCATCTTGTCCTCTGTCGCCCCCTTCTCCTTGTGCCCTCCATCTTTCCCAACATCAGGGTCTTTTCCAGGGAGTCTTCTCTTCTCATGAGGGGACCAAAGTCTTGGAGCCTCAGCTTCACGATCTGTCCTTCCAGTGAGCACTCAGGGCTAATTTCCTTAAGAATGGATAGGTCTGATCTTCTTGCAGTCCATGGGACTCTCAAGAGTCTCTTCAGCACCAAATTCAAAAGCATCCATTTTTCGGCAATCAGCCTTCTTTATGGTCCAGCTCTCACTTCCATACATCACTACCGGGAAAACCATAGCTTTAACTATACGGGCCTTTGTCGGCAAGGTGATCTCTCTGCTTTTTAAGATACCTGAGCAACTATGAACTGAGGATTAAGAAGGATGAGTCACTAATAAGGCATGGACAAGAGACAGCACGTCATTTTGTTTTATTTTAATCATAAAGAAGGTACTGTTTTCTGGATCAGGAAGGATGAAAAGGGATTTTTTAAACAAGCAGATAGGCTGGCTATGAACTGATGGGTGAATGTGTAAGATCAACCAAATGAACCAAATATAAAGAACACAAAACAATACTATTGCAGCAGCTTAGCCTTCACTGGAGGTTTCCTAGCAGAGGTTTGGTGGTCATCTGTCAGGGATAGTTTAGCTGTGATCTTGCACTGCAGGGGTTGGACTAGATGACCCCGGGAGGTCCCTCCTAACTCCATGATTCTGATTTGCCAGCCCTCCCTCCCTGTAAAAGTCTGATCCTGAAAGGGAAGGGTGGGAGGTGGAAGAATCAGGTGGTGAGACGTCTGGAGCCACATGCAGAAGGGAGCTTTCCAGATCTCGATCTTGCTCTCTTCACAAACACCCAGCACCTGAACTCCTCCGATGGAGCTGGGGGGGGGGTGGCTGTCAAGGGGGGACTTTCTGGGCAACTGAATCAGGGAGCTGAGCTGTGGCTTTTCAGCTGCGAGAGAAAGTTAATTTGCGACACGTAATTAGAAGTGCCATATTCAATAGCACTTTTCTGATCCTTTTAAAAAAGGGAATTAAAAATAATTTGTGGTAATATTTTCCTATTGATTCTTACTCGGGACTATGGATTAGGCAATTAGTTGTCCTGAGACGCCAAAGGAGGAAGGCGAGGGAGCCAGAAAACGCTTCTCCGTGCGCTGGAGAGATTCTCCTTGGCTGCATCGATTTCTGGAGATGCCTCTCTGCCTGCTCTCCTGCCTTCTGATCTCCAGGTTGATGCCTATGCCTGTGGCTCTCCCCACCAGGGATCTAGCGGGATCTGCAGAGTCCTGAATTTCAAAGGGTCCCAGGGAGTCTCCAGCCTGTGCTACAGCTGCACCTTCATTTTCTGGCCTCTGTCTTGGGGAGCATAAGAGTATAAGAAGACCTTCTGGATGAGGAAGACAGCCCAGCATCCTGTCCCCACGGTGGCCAAAAAGATGCCCTAGTGAGAAACCCACAAGCAAGATCCAATGGCCATTCCTGCCTCCTTTGGGAGGGAGTTCCATAGTTTGGCTATGGGCTGCAAAAAGAAGTCCTTCCATTTCTCTGTCCTTGTGCTGGTCCCGTGGGTTACCCAAGAGGCGAGGTCCAAGTCTGGTCTGTGGTCAAGGTG
Source organism: Podarcis filfolensis (assembly GCF_964270895.1). Taxonomy (NCBI): domain Eukaryota; kingdom Metazoa; phylum Chordata; class Lepidosauria; order Squamata; family Lacertidae; genus Podarcis; species Podarcis filfolensis. The sequence goes on from NC_139604.1 coordinate 135,818,137, forward strand.
CAACATGGAGGCAGTCCGCAGTAGCTGAAACTGGGTGCAGAGTTGGGTGAAGTCAGGAACAGGCTTGCAAGCAGGAAGCCAGGGCGGGTCAGGAGCTCAGGCAGGAAAGCAGGACAGGGTTCAGGCAGGAACTAGCAACCAGCAATGTTGCTCCCGCAACTTGGGACTGGGGCTGACTGGCTTTTATCTGCCCTGAGGCATGGGGTGGCCCCGACCCTCTGGTGACTCGCCTCTCCTGGCCTGGAGGCGAGCCCTCCTCCTGCGGGAACTTAGTTCCCTCCGCCTCTCTGCCCTGAGCCTCTGCAGCTCAGGAGAGGCTGGAGGGTTACCGGACCCAGAGGCAACCTCAGCTTCCCCTGACGGGGCTGAGAGTGGGGGACCTGCAGGCAATGGGTCCTCCACCCCCTCAGGAGCCAGAGCAGACTCAGCTGATGCCTGCACCTGAGGACCCAGCACAGGTGAGGACCCTTCAGGCTCAAGGCCCAGCCCCGGCTCAGCTGGATCTGGTGGTGGGGAATCCTGTGCAGGCTGGGATCCCTCAGGTTCAGCATCTGAGTCCGAATCCCAGGACATCACAGTCCTGAATCTTCCATTGGCAATTGCAACTTGCCTTCTTTTGCCTGGATTTAAGGGGTGCATTCTGCCTGGCCTCCCTGAAACCTCCCCAAGGAAGGCAACCCCACAGCCTCCACAGCGCTCTTCTTCCCTGCTTGGCTTCTCTTGAGCAGCCCTACTGTTGGGCAGAAGGAGGCTTCTGCCTCGGGTGGCCTCGGGTATGGAGCAGGCAGGGAGCAGGTGGATCTGTCCACCTGTTATGGAGGAAGCTGTCCTGCTGCTGGCATTGAAGTGAGATCCAGTGGAAAGTCTGGTCACTTTCATACATGGAATGAGGGAAAGGGGGAAATGTCCTATTCCATACCCTCAAGTGTCCGTATTTTCCAGGGACATCCCTGATTTAGAGAAGCCGTCCCGGTTTCTGATTTGATCCTGGAATGTCCCGATTTTCCTTAGGACGCCTCTATTTTCATCGGATAAATGCTGGAGGGTAAGAAGTTATGTGACCCCCCCCCCAAAGCAATCTGAAGGCAACCCTGCATAGGGAAGGTTTTTAATGTTGAATGTATTACTATACAGTATTTTTATATAAGTTGGAAGCTACCCAGAGTGCCGGGGGCAACCCAGTCAGAGAGGCAGAGTATAAATAGTAAAATTATTATTCATATTATTATTATTGATTAAAGGTAAAGGGACCCCTCACCATTCAGTCCAGTTGCAGACGACTCTGGGGTTGCGACGCTCATCTTGCTTCATTGGCCGAGGGAGCCGGCGGACAGCTTCCGGGTCATGTGGCCAGCATGACTAAGCCGCTTCTGGCGAACCAGAGCAGTGCACGGAAACGCCGTTTAACTTCCCGCCGGAGTGGTACCTATTTATCTACTTGCACTTTGACATGCTTTCAAACTGCTAGGTGGGCAGGAGCAGGGACCGAGCAACGGGAGCTCACCCCGCCGCAGGGATTCGAACTGCTGACCTTCCAATCGGCAAGTCCTAGGCTCTGTGGTTCAGACCACATTAGGAGGTCCCTATTTTCATCGGAGAAATGTTGGAGCATATGCTATTTTGCCCCCGGCAGCAAAATGGTCCTCCTCTTCCCCTTGAGCAGGGGGAAGACATGGCTGAAGAGCACAGTCTCAGCTTCCCAGTGAAAGCAGCTGAAAAGCCATTGCGACTCTGCTGTGCCGACAGAGCTATAATATCATTTACCTCCTCGCAGTGCCTGAAACACAGGCTTCGGGTTTTGCATCAGTGGACAGGGTGAAGAATTGCTCGTGCTTTTCCTTCGGAGACCTTTTCAAGCATTTCAGACCCGTCAGCAAATCCCTCTCTCCCTTGATCTGACTGCGTTCCCAAAAATAGGCTCTCCCCGAGGAGCTTGAGTTAAAATGTTGTCAGATCTGAATGCCTGCATAGGTACCAATCCCGTTATTTGCTAACATGATTTGCAGATTTAATTCGTATGCATTTCTCAGAATATTTACCACAGCGGAGGCAGACACTCTCTCTGTTCTTGTCGCTCATGAAAGTCATATACTTCCCCCCACCACACTTCCTTTTCTCCTGACAAAATATTACCTGTGGCATCTCTCTCACCTTGGCCATTGTCTCAACTCTCCCACAAATGCCACCTGATTGGCTGACTCAGAGATAAAACACTGGCGTTGTTTGTGAAAAGCCACACACACACACTTTGATTCAGCCTGACGTGCTGCAAATGCTGCCCGTCCGAAATAGAGGCAACAATGAAACAGGGAAATATATTTGTTACAACTCAGAAGCATTTTTCTTTACGAACAAAACCTCTGGCAACCTTTCCCCCCCTATACAAATATGGCAGGTTTGATAAGGATGGGAGGAAATAAGGCCTGTCAGTTTGCAAGAGGGAGTGTCTGTCTCCCATAAGAGCACCAAAGAGTTCTCTGCAGCTAGATCAAACTAGGGAGGGAAGGGCTGGGTGTCTAGTCCAGCATCCTATCATAGAATTGAGAATTGGAAGGGACCTGTGAAGGTCCTCTAGTCCAACCCCCCTGCAATGCAGGAATCACAGCTGAAGAATCTCTGGCAGATGACCATCCAACCTCTGTTTAGAAACTTCCAGCGAAGGAGCGTCCACCACCTTTCAAGAGAGTCCATTCTGCTATTGGACACTTCTTAACAGAAAGTTTCCCCAAATATTTAGTCTCCTTCCATGGAATCATAGAGCTGTAGATTTGGAAGGGACCTCCAAGGGCCATGTAGACCAATGCCCTCCAATGCAGGAATGCCAGCCGAAGAATTCCTGGCACATGGCCACTGAACCTCTGCTCACAAACCTTCAAGGAAGGCGGGTCCACCACCTTCGGAGATCGTTCCTTCCACAGTTGAATGGCGCTTGCCATCAGAGAGTTCTTCCAGACGTTGAGTCGGAATCTCCTTCCTTGTCATTTGACTCCACTGGTTCAGAGCCTTCCCTTCGGAGCAGGAGAAAACAAGCTCGCTCCCTCTTCATTGCTGGGCAGATGTCATGGAGGTAGCATGGAGGCCAGCAGGACGGCAGCCTGGAATTGGGATGGCGGCATCCAACAGGCACATATAGAACTTCCAAAGCCCGTGGCGAGTGATAAGCACCTTGGGAAGAAGATGGGCATAGGGAACCACTTTGACCATTTCCTTGCACAGATTCATGGGGAAACTTCCACCGCCATCTTGAGGGTGTTTTTGTTGTGTTGGGCTTTTTCCCGTGAATCTAGGCCTCAACGTTCAGGTCTTTCCTTCCTCTCCAGCGACTCCCCGGCTGCTTAAAATTCATCCCCAGCCTTCACCCTGGGAACTCTGGGCTTGTTGTGCTGACTTGAAATAGTGCTGGGGGAGAGGGGGGGACAGAAAAAGAGAGAAAAGCAGGCTCTATTCCCTCCGGTGGCTGCAATGTTCTGCGAGACTGGAACTTTCCAACTATTAATTAATACAGAATATGATAAATATTCATAGGGAGGCTTCTAGCCTGCGAAAAGCAAATGAGCTCATCACACTTATTTTGGTTGCAGGTGTTCTGAGGGAATAAGGGGAATCCAGAGGAATTGGGAGGGGGGAGCTTTCTTCTGAAAAACAGCCAGTCGGATGGCTCTCTGGAGGAATGTCTGCATCTGGCTTAAACAGTTTGCGAAGGCTTTGTAGCGGCAAAAGTTCTCCTCCTCCTCTTCCTCTCATGTTCCTGCGTCTTCCCCAGCACCAAGGTGGGGAGTGGGGCTTACAGCTGATCAGTCGAGGGGAGCAACAGAGGGAGAAAACCTCACTGCCCGGGGCCCTGCATGGAAACAGTGAACTGGAAGGGACCCTGAGGATCATCTAGTCCAACCCCCAGGAGTGCAGGAATGCGCAGCTGAAGCATCCCTGGCAGATGCCCACCTGCCAGCCTCTGCTCCGAAACCTCCAAGGAAGGAGGATTAAATAAAGCAGATTACATACACGGCTTTTGGAATGGTTCTCAAAGAGAAATATTCTGGAAATCCATTCAGGATCATATCTCTAATATCATATACCCTTGGAACCTAAAGTATTTCTGCTTGGTTACCTGTTGTTATTCTTGTTGTTGTTGTTGATATTGTTAGTCTGACTCCCCCTCCCCCTCCCCTCTCATAAGAACTGTCATGAAAGTGGCCTCCCAATTTTTCTCACAGCCCCATATAAGTTCAGCACAAACAGTGGGGGCCTGGTGAGTATTTAAGGTCCCCAACCCTAATCTGCAGATTGCCATCTGACTGGATTTTATTCTGATCCTGATCTGATTTTAGGATGTATTTTAATTGATTGCCTGATTTTATGTTAGTGTGTTATACATTTGATGTTAGCTGCTCTGAGCCCGGTTTTGGCCGGAGAGGGTGGGGTAAAAATAAAAATTATGATTATCATCATCATCATCATCATCATCATCATCATCATTATCCTTGGGGTCCCTTCCAATTCTCCAGTTTGATGATTCTATGATTCATTGGAGGTTTTTAAGCAGGTTATATAGCAGTTACCACAGTTGCCCTCCAAGCAGTTGACCAGCCTGTGATATTCGGATGAAGGATGGTATATAAATTTAATAATTAGTAGCCAAATAATAAATAAAGGTGGCTGTGATGCACGCATTCCAGGGAGTTGGAGTAGCTGAACCTTGGGGTCCCTTCCAACTCTACTCTTCTGTGGTTCCAGGATCTTAGCACTGCCCATGCACACATGCACACACAGACACACACAGCTGAGATTTGTAGACCTGCTCCTTTGGGTGCAGCCATTTGGATCCCCCACTCACCCACCTGGGTGATTCCCTTGGGAAACCTCCACTGGCAAGCACTGTTCCCAGGCTGTTGGCTCAGAGACCAAGCGGCCTCGGAAATCAGCAAAGGTGGGGGCAGAGAGAGAGAAAGGAATCAGGAAGGACGGAAAGAATTAGAAAATAAAAACCCCGAGCCTGGAGGGAAGCAATATGGACAACCTCAGCCATGCCCAATTGCCATTTTTATCTCCTCTCTCCCGGGAGAGAACAATGATGGGTGAGGCGGAGACTGGCGGAGGAATCCTTCTCCTGGCTGCCTCTCCTGCCCCGGAGGAAGGAACAGCTGTCAGGCTGCCTGGGTGATGAGTGGGGATTGATTTCCCCCTCAGATCATTTTGATTCAATCTCTTCTTGGTCGGCTGGAGAAGGGACGGCATTTCGGGCCATTTGCATCGGCCGCGGAAAGGAATGCAATCCAAAGGAGATGGGTTGTTTTTTCAAAGTTTTATAAATTTAAACAAGCTGTAAATCTGAACGTCGGCAGAGAAAACATTGACTTCCACCCAAGGGGAAGGCCCCTGTTGGCTTTTATTTTTCACTCTGCTTTGTGTTGAGGAGGTTCGACGTGGAGATATATTCGGCTTCTTAAAGGCAGCTTTGGCAGGAATATCAAAGCGCAAGGAGACGGCGGAGCAGGAGAGCCGTAAATGCCGCGGAGCAAAATTCATCGCCAGCTTGACGGATGGGCAGAGGGCTCCGGTGGATCACTTAATCCAAGCCCCTGTTCCGGGCTGTCGATAGCCTTGCCAGGTGAAAGTGCAAATGCTTTTGGATCACCCCTGGGAAAGAGCAAATCCTGAGTAACAGGGAGCTCAGGTGGCTGGGATCGGAGGCAGGCTCACCCCAATCTCTGAGCAGTGAGAAATTCGGGGGTCCCGGGCACTTAGCCAGGGTTCAGTATCCTTGGAAGGAAGGTCAGTGGAGACTGTGGTGTCTCTATGTTGTGAGGTCTATGGATGAAGGGTGGTGTACAAATTTAATTTTTTAAATCATAGAATTGTAGAGTTGGAAGGGACTCCAAAAGTCATCCAGTCCAACCCCCTGCAGTACAGGAACCTCAGCTCAAGCATCCTTAACAAGTGGCCCTCCAACCTCTGCTTGAAACCCTCCAAGGAAGGAGTGTCCACCACATCTCATGGGAGACTGTTCCACTGTCGAATGCCTCCCACTCTTGTACTGATATATGGTTTATTTACACATGTTAACAATCTGAGCCTCAGCTGGAGGGGCTCACGGCATCAATATCCCCAAAGGAGCTGCTTCCCCTGGGATCCCTCCAAAATCAAGCATGGCTCTGAATGCCAGTTTCTTGGCCTACAACCAATTTCTAGCTCAGTTCATACACAGCCGTCCTGGCTTTGGTCATTCCGTCTACCAGTCAGATGAGGCACGTGGGGGTGGAGAGGTGGGGCACAAAGCAACTCCATTTGCCCTCTGGCACAGAGCAACCTCTTTTGTGCTACCAGTGATACTACTCTGCGCTGGGAGGAGCACAGAGGAAAGAAACGCCCTGGTGCGTCTGCAGCAGCACAACTGGACGCCTTCCTCTGCCTCAGTGTCAGGAGTCCAGGTTCCTGGCTTGATAACACAGTTGTTGTTGTTTAGTCGTTTAGTCGTGTCCGACTCTTCGTGACCCCCTGGACCAGAGCACGCCAGGCACTCCTGTCTTCCACTGCCTCCCGCAGTTTGGTCAAACTCATGCTGGTAGCTTCGAGAACAACCATCTCGTCCTCTGTCGTCCCCTTCTCCTTGTGCCCTCCATCTTTCCCAACATCAGGGTCTTTTCCAGGGAGTCTTCTCTTCTCATGAGGTGGCCAAAGTCTTGGAGCCTCAGCTTCACGATCTGTCCTTCCAGTGAGCACTCAGGGCTGATTTCCTTCAGAATGGAGAGGTTGAATCTTCTTGCAGTCCATGGGACTCTCAAGAGTCTCCTCCAGCACCAGAATTCAAAAGCATCAATTCTTCGGCAATCAGCCTCCTTTATGGTCCAGCTCTCACTTCCATACATCACTACTGGGAAAACCATGGCTTTAACTATAGGGACCTTTGTTGGCACGGTGATGTCTCTGCTTTTTAAGATGCTGTCTAGGTTTGTCATTGCTTTTCTCCCAAGAAGCAGGCATCTTTTAATTTCATGACTGCTGTTGCCATCTGCAGTGATCATGGAGCCCAAGAAAGTAAAATCTCTCACTGCCTCCATTTAAAAAGGAGGATTTATTGCAAAAACAAACAGATAGCTCCAGACGGCTCTACCAAAGCTGCCGACGTTCTCACTCAAGATGACCCTTCTGAAGACTCCTTCCGGGTCCTACAGAAGATAATAAACCTTCGCCCCTTAGGTCTCTTGTTTTGCTTCCTGTCCTGTTTCCTGGTGGGCCTGCAGCAACACAACTGGACTCCTTCCTCTGCCTCAGCTGCAACACAACATGCATCTTCTGTATTGGTCTCTACAGCCACAACAGTTGCTGCAACCTTCCAGCATTGTTTGACTTCACCCCCAAAGGCGCCCTCCTCCATTGTCTCCCAGATGCCAGCTAATGTTACTTAGGTAGCAACTGCGGCCATTATATCCCAAAGAAACCCGCCCAAGTCATTCAACAATGGAATCCTCCTTTAGATTGTAACCTTTGCTTGATCCATGACCCCAGGGATTAGAAGGGACTCCGAGCACAATGCAGGCCCCCAAACTCTCAACACCACACAAAATATGATTGCATCTTACCATGCGCGTAGCCAAGGGGGGCAGGGAGGGACAGCTGCCCCACCTAAATCAATAAAAATACACAGCTAACTGGGGTTCTGCCCCACCAACAAAAGGTCTGCCCCAAAAATCCTGGCTACGCCCATGCACCTTACATAGGGGTTGAGTCCCAAGGGTTCTGTGTGTTCACAAAAACTACATATGCCCAGAACCTTGGAATCACCCACAGTTGCAGATAAGGAAAGGAGAGAAAGGGTCCCCTCATACTTCTAGACCAGGGCTAGGCAACCTAACTTCTGCGGTGCCGGAAATCGTGTCTGCACAGATGTCAGAAATTGTGGCGCCACCCGCACACGCGATCCAGCCTACAGAGGGATCTCCACTAGAGTGAAACTGCCCAGGTGAAGTAAACCTTGCCGACCCCTGTTCTAGAGGTTGTGTGCTGAGTGAGCCTTGTGCAGAAAGCGAGATGGAGGGTGTAAAATCTCCGTTTAAGCTCTCTGCCTTGTTTGACTCGCTCGGTGCACCTGGGAGGCCAGGGGTGCTCATGCGTCATTTCATGGGAATTCGAATGTCCCCGTAAGATCTTGAGCGACCCCTCAGAGCTGGCTGGAAGTGTCCTTCCCATTCTACGATTCTCTGGTGCTTCCACTGCGTCTCGACGGGGGGAGGGAGGTTGTGAGCATGACCCTCTGAGGCGCTCCGAGGCCTCCATGCAGCTGGGTGAGGAAGCAACCGCTGACTCCCTCTCTTGATAAGGGCAGCGTGATTGAAATGGCACCAACCTCACTGATGCCCCTTCTAATTGGCAAAAGCTTCACTAATAGAGCAGCCCTGAAGGCATTTCAATGGTGAAGGATTGATGGCTGAGCGCACACAGGGGAGGGGGGGTCCTCTCTCCCTCCCTCTCTCCTTCTTTGTGCATCTGCTCTTCCGAAAGAGCAGGAATTAACACCATAGAAACATACAGTTGGAAGGGACTCTGAGGGTCATCTAGTCCCACCCCCCGCAATGCAGGAATCTTGAGAGCCAGTGTGGTGTAGTGGTTAAGAGCGGTAGACTTGTAATCTGGGGAACCAGGTTCGCGTCTCTGCTCCTCCACATGCAGCTGCTGGGTGACCTTGGGCCAGTCACACTTCTCTGAAGTCTCTCAGCCCCACTCACCTCACAGAGTGTTTGTTGTGGGGGAGGAAGGGAAAGGAGAATGTTAGCCGCTTTGAGGCTCCTTCGGGTAGTGATAAAGCGGGATGTCAAATCCAAACTCTTCTTCTCAGCTGAAGAATCTCTGGCAGATGGCCATCCGACCTCTGCTTCAAAGCCTCCCGTGAGGCAGAACCCACCACCTTCCGAGGGAGTCTGCTCCCTTGTCAAACAACTCTTGCCATCAGAAAGGTTATTCCTAACGTTCCGTCGGAATCTCCTTTTTTTTGCAGTTTGAAGCCCTCAGCTGGGGTCGCGCCCTTGGGAGCAGCAGAAAGCAAGCTTGCTCCTTCTCCCAGGCGACAGCCTTTCAGACATTTCTCTTCTCCACGCTAAGCACACCCAACCCCTCAACCGTTCCCCGTAAGGCTTGAACCAGTCACCTGAAATAGCATCACCAGGTTGGTGCCTTCTGTTGGGAGCTGCGATGCTCCCTCATGTTTCTGGCTCCAGCAAAGCTGAGTGAACCTCACCCATGTGCAGTGAAGTGCAATGTGCGGTGATTCCTCTCCTTGCCAGCAGGTGGCCTTCTCGCTCCAGTGAGGCTCCCTGGCTTAGCCTCTGCCTTCTTTCCCAAGGGCACAAATGCTGCCCTTTGACGCATGGCACTTTTGAGATGTCACCTACTGGCACTTCCTCCTTAGCCGAGCTCGCTGAGCCTCTGGCGTCTCGCAGTCCTTGCACAATAAGCCTCCCACACCTGCCTCACCTGCCCACACTTTCCTCTCCACCCGGGAGCGTGACAAAGAGCCAGCCGACTCCTGTCAATCGGGGCTGGTTCCTAACCTTCCCCAGTTACGTTATTTCACTATTTAACAGATTATCCGAGAGTGTAAATTTCCTTTCTTTTCCGCTGCATCTGGAACAAACACCTCACTGGGCTTAGAAACAAAAAGGAATCATAATAATGGTGATAATAAGGTTCCCACGCATTGCAGCTAAGGAAATGGGGCTGGTGATTAAAACCTTTGGAAATTCAGATTGCTGACACGAATGTTCCTGGAGCTGACATCTCTTCCTGGGGATTTGGGAGCAGCAGGGAGCCCCCGCTGCAAGCCAGGATCCAGCAGCTCTGCCGCTTGCCTGACCCAAATGGAAGAGAATGGAATGAGGTCGAGCTGAGCAGGACAGACGTCACCAAAGACATCACACCAGGGCCCTGATGTGTGCAGCCGTCAGGACCAAAAAGGGTCTCTGGCCTTGGGATCTATTTGGAGGGGGGGAACATGAAGCAGCAGGAATTGGCTAGACTGGTTCAAGGCAGCCCCTCCTCAAATTTGTGCCCCACAAAGGTTCGCGGCTGCAATTCTCATCGGCACCAAAAAGCCATGCAGTCCCAGTCTGGGGGCACAAAGTTGAGGAAAGCTGAAAACCTTCCTCAAGGGTCTGGAAACCAAGCCTGATGAGGAACGGTTGAAGGAGCTGGGGATGTTTAGCCCGGAAAAGAGGAGACTGCGAGGAGATATGAGAGCCATCTTCAAATATCTGAAGGGCTGTCACAGGGAAGAAGGAACAAGCATAGGACACAACTCCTAGGGGCCGGGGTCCTTTTGCCTCCCCCCTATATTTTGTTAAATTGGCACCCCTGGGAGCAAGCAGGCCAGGACGCAGGACCCAAACCAATGGATTCATGTTAAGAGATTCTGAGTGAACACCTGGAAGAACTTTCTGACGATAAGAGCTGCTCTGTGGTGGGCTGGTCTCCCTTGGAAGGGCTCGGAGGTTGGGCTAGATGACATTCAGGGTCCCTTCCAGCTCTGTAATTCTGCACTACTGTGATTCTATAAGACTTTCCCTGCTGGGTCAGCTCAGTGGCCCATCTTGTCCAGCGTCCTGTCTCCACAGGGGCCAACCAGATGTCCCAACGGGTAGCCAACAAGCACGACTCAAGCACCAGAGCCCTCTCTCCTCCTGTGGCTTCCAGAAACTGGCATTCAGAAGCAGAGCATGGCCACCTTGGCAAAGGGCCATTGATAGCCTTCCATGAATTTGAGAGGGTCTTGGGTCTTCTGCCTGTGGCCTCCGTAGGCCAACCATTCACCAGCCCCCCCCCCCCAATCCTAGGGTGCAAACAGAAGCTGCTGTGCCACCACGGAACAAGCTGCGCAAAACTCCACCCCGTTACTCTCTGCAACTTCAGAAGTGTTTCCTGGTTTGTGGTTTGCACGGGTGGTTTTTGTTGCAAGGAGCTGGGCGAGCCCAGCTGCCGCTGGCGGGCGGCGATTTGTGTGCATAGGAGCGTGGCCGATGCGGAGGCTCCTGTGATTGCTCTTGGATTGCACCGCGGAGCGTAATTGGAGCCAGATGCTGCGTGGAGATAAGAAGGGCCAGTTTTCCAGGGGCGATTGGGCAGGTGGCGCCTGGCGAGGACGGCAATTAGCGGAAATGAGCCAGAGCCTCCATCGCATCAGGTCAGCGCTCCAGGCTTGCGGCTTCCAAGAATGTTGCTTCGCATTATCCACGGGATGTGGCTTCTGCAACAATGCACCTCCTGTTGTGGTGATGCAGAAGAGACCTCACTGCCCACAGCTGCCGGGTCTTTGGGCCCCCTCATGGCCTGGAGAGCTCCAGCCTGCCAGAGCGTTCAGGATACTGCCCTGCTGTCAAGGATGGAGGATCAGAAGGTGCTTTTTTCTCGCTTTGTGTGACCCTTTTCCTGAGCTAACCAGACAGGAGAAGCTCAGCCATACGGTGTGAATTGCAGATGGATTCAACCTGAGGTTTATTTATTAACTGGTTGGTGTCCCAGGTAACCTTCCTTCCCCCCTAAAGTTTGCACTCAAGGCACAAAGACACTTTAAAAAACCCAATTTTAAAAAGTCCATAGGGCTATGTGCTTAGGCTTCCTTTATTATGCTAGTTCTCTTCTATTTATCATTATAAGAATGTTCAGGGACGCAGGTGGCACTGTAGGTTAAACCACAGAGCCTAGGACTTGCCAATCAGAAGGTCGCTGGTTCGAATCCCTGCAACGGGCTGAGCTCCCATTGTTCGGATCCTGCTCCTGCCAACCTAGCAGTTTGAAAGCACATCTAAGTGCAAGTAGATAAATAGGTACCGCTCCAGCGGGAAGGTAAACAGCATTTCCGTGCGCTGCTCTGGTTTGCCAGAAGCGGCTTAGTCCTGCTGGCCACATGACCTGGAAGCTGTCTGCAGACAAACACCGGCTCCCTCGGCCAATAAAGCGAGATGAGCATCGCAACCCCAGAGTCGGTCACGACTGGACCTAATGGTCAGGGGTCCCTTTACCTTTACCTATACCTATAAGAATGTTCATATACCATAAACTCATATAAAATAGGAAGGTGGTGCACAGCAATAAGTATGCAATAAAATGTAAGACGTAAGAACAACCTGCAGGGCCAGCCAATGCCCCCCCCCCCAGGGCAGCCTCCTGTTCTCACAGGGGCCAACCAGATGCCCATTCAGGGGAAACCAGAAAGCAGGATCCAAGCACAAGCACAACTCTACCCTTGTGTGGTTTCCAGAAACTGGTCTCCACAAGCATGGCTGCCTCCAACTGTAGAGGCAGAGCTGAGCTGCCTTATTACAGAATCATAGGATTGTAGAGTTGGAAGGGTGCCCTAGAGTCATCTAGTCCAACCCCTTGCAAGCCAGGAATCTCAGCTACAGCTTCCATGTCAAAACCTCCAAAGAGGGAGAGCCCACCACCTTCCGAGGGAACAGCTCTTGCCATCAGAAAGTTCTTCCCAAAGTTTTGGTTGTGTGTGTTGTTTTTTGTAACTCCTGTTCACAACTTTTCCCGAATGTGTTGAAAAGATATAAATAGTACAAAATGAATTAAAAAATAAGTATCCAGATGTTTGGAAGCAGAAATCGAAGCTGGGAGGAAATATGTGAGGATGATCTCTCCCCGCCGGCTCCCTTTCCCCTATCTGCCTTCCTTCCCTTGGGGAGCCAAGGGGGGGGGGGGTCCTGTTTGCTTTGACAATCCCCATCGCCAGGCTGGATGGAGACGTGAGAGCCTCAAGGATCTGTTGGCGACAATCAGCAGCTCCCGTGCCATTGTGAGTCACCACGCGCAAGGTAAATGCATTTAAATAGAGGGGTGACCTCCCTCTGAAGGACTTCATCTGGAGCGCTTTCAAAGGGATTCATCTCATGGAAAGCACTTGGAAATGAAACGGGTGATTTTCCTCCGAGGCACTTGAGAGCCATTCACCGGGGCCGCGCAGGAGACGAGAGGAGCGAGTCAATTGACAAAGGCCCCCATGCACACCCCCAAGGCCACCCCCGAGATGCAGGGAGGGGGGGGGGCCAGGAACGCCTGAGGGATCGCAGGAAGGGAGAGCGAGAAGAAGAGAATCAACCTCTCCAGTGATCACACAACGTTGTGTTGAGGAAAATTCTGGGTGAGAGGATACTCAGGAGACGCAGCTGGTCAGGCAGAGCCCGCGGGTTCTCTTGGTCAGCAAAAGGAAGGGTCCCAGCCACAAACCGGAGCAAAACAGCCGTCAGTGGACGCAGATCGAGGTTTATTGCGCAACAGGTTCAAACAGTGGAATGAAGCCAGAGCATGGGGCGACATTGAGTTTGAAAACTTTCCCACCACATCCCAGGATACAGTGCGCACTAAAGTCAGAAAGGGGAGGGTTACACAAGATTAGCAGAGACAGATATGTCAGCACAACACCCAAGTATAAGATTAGCATAGGCAAGCATGTCTCAAGTACCCACCACCCTAAAGTACAATAGAACTTCCTTTGCGTGTCTGGAGCCTGAGGCAAGTCCAGTGATGAGATTTGGCTTCCCTTGGAGAACAAGGAGCCCAGAAATTGTCACCTCTGGGCATTTCCTGGAGTGTATACATGTCTTCAAGCTTGGGGAGGTGGCCGGGGAAAGAGTCCTTTGTCCATGGGCAAAATGGCGTTGGACTGGAGGAAACTGGCAAAGGAGTTGATTTTATATGATTTTTCAGGCATAATATTTGTAACATTTAACAACTTTAAAGATGTGCCCCGCTTGCCATTTCCATAACAGGTGGAAACAAGGTGTTCATTCTGGTGTTTGAAGCCCTGAATGACTCAAGCCCCAAATATCTGAAAAACCTCCTCCTTCCCTACAGACCCTCTTGGGTGCTACCCTCTTGGTAGACCATCTGCCCTCAGAGGCTTCAAGGGGTGGCAGCCCGGGGGAGAGGGCCTTCTCTGTGGTGGCCCCTAAGCTGTGGAACGCCTTCCCCACAGAGGTAAATCTGGCATCTTAAGTTTAGTTTCCGTTGCATGCTAAAGCTGCACCTCTTTATCTTGAGCTTTGACACTGAGATGTATATTTTGGGTCTCACCCTGTTCTTGTGGTTGTAATTTTCTTCAAACTGTTTTAATGTTGTGTTTCGAATTGTTGTGTTCCGCCAGGGGATCTTGGGGTAAAGGACAGCTATTAAATCAAATAAATAAAATTATTAATAACAATAAAACAGCAACAGCCAAGCCATTATGCTATGGCGGTATTACAGGAACGGCTGTGCAAAAATGAAAAACAGCCTTTCCTTCTAGCAGGGAACGGTAGCTTCTCTTTACCGGATTGCAAGCTCTCACATAACATCCCCCAAAGGGAGCATATTTTAAAGTTTTGGTAATTGCCAATTATAAAGCAAGTGGTTAAAACACATGTGATTAATCAGTTTAAAATGTTTAATCTGTGGACAAAACAGCCCCCTCCCCCCTCCGTCTACAGCTGGTGGTGCGGCTTTCAGTTCAACAACGTTCATCATGCAAGGTCATTAGAAATACTCAGATAGGGTGAATGAAGCAGACAGAACACAAGACCTGCTGGGTGAGGTCGGGGGCCAACCAGGGGCCCCAATGGGCAGGCAGAAAGCAGGATCTGAGCACCTCCTGTGGTTTCCGGGAGGTGGCATTCAGAAGCATTGCTGCCTCCAACGGTCAAGGTAGAACATGGGCACCATGGCTAGTAGCCCTCAGTAGCCCTCTCCTCTTCTACACTGTGAGAAGAAGCACTTTCAGCCAAAGAATCGTGGAACTGCAGTGTTGGAAGGGACCCCAAGGGTCATGTAGTCCAACCCCCTGCAATGCAGGAATCTCAGCTCAAATCCAACCTCTGCTTCAAAGCCTCCAACGAAGGAGAGTCCACCACCTCTTGTGGGAGTCTGTTCCACTGTCAAACATCTCTTGCCATCAGAAAGTTCTTCCTGAAGTTTAGTTGAAATCTCCCTTCTTGCAACTTGAATCCATTGGTTCATCCACCCTGAATCTTCAGCTTTGTGGAAAGGCCTTCAGTTCTCATATTATGCTTAAATTATTATTATTATTATTATTATTATTATTATTATTATTATTATTAATACCCTGCCCATCTGGCTGGGCCTCCCCAGCCACTCTGGGCGGCTTCCAACAAAAGATTAAAAACACAATAAAACATCAATAATTAAAAACTTCCCTGAACAGGACTGCCTTCAGATATCTTCTAAAAGTCTGGTAGTTGTTGTTTTCTTTGGGAGGAGGTTCTGGTGGGAGAAGGTTCCACAGGGTGGGCGCCATCACTGAGAAGGCCCTCTGCCTGGTTCCCTGTAACTTGGCTTCTCGCAATGAAGGAACCACCAGAAAGCCCTCAGAGCTGGATCTCAGTGTCTGGGTTGAATGGTGGGGGTGGAGATGCTTCTTCAGGTCTACTGGACCGAGGCCGTTTAGGGCTTTCAAGGTCAGCACCAACACTTTGAATTGTGCCCAGAAACGAACTGGGAGCCAATGTAGGTCTTTCAAGACCGATGTTATGTGGTCCCGGCGGCCGCTCCCAGTCACCAGTCTGGCTGCCACATTCTGGATTAGTTGTAGTTTCCGGGTCACCTTCAAAGGTAGCCCCATGTAGAGCGCATTGCAGTAGTTCAAGCGGGAGATAACCAGAGCATGCACCACTCTGGCAAGAAGCTGAGGTGATCTCAGGGACTTAATGCTCAGGACAATGCATGGACCTTAAGGATAATCTGTTGGCAAGGCTTCCACCAGGGACAGAAAATGGGAGAGGTCCTGCCAGGCTCCTGTGGCTTCATGGCTCAGGGCTGCTGGCCTGGCACTGACCACGAGAGGACCCCTTGGGCACTTTCTCTCCAGCCAGGCTCTTGGCAAACCCCTTGGACCAGATCCTCTGCACTCCCTTGTTTTACTGCTGAGTTTATGGCCCTTCCAGGGTGACTCTCCCATCCGGCTGTTAATTTTTGGGCTCAGCTGCTTTTTAGTGAAGAATTTTTATCGTCACATTTCAGTTCTGCTTTTATGGTTTTTTTACAGCTTCTATTTATCGCTCCCCACTTTGGGGGAGATTTTGTGGGAAAGTTACCCTTTCTTGACTAAACAGGCAAATGTTGCTGGGCTTTGGGAGAGCTTTCTGGAGACCTGGAAATACGCAGCCCGCCCTCAAGGCGATGGACTCTCCCACACATTGCAACCTGCTTGCTCTTCCAAAGCATTTGAGGGTTTGGCAATTTGCCCTTTTTGTAAAGAGACCTCACAAACTAACAGAATCTAAAGAGCAGAGCTCAAATGACCATTCCTCCTACCCGCCTGTCTGACATTGTCCTTCTTGTTCCAACAGACTTTTGGGAACTGACCATTTTTAATGAAAGGGCTGGTACCTGCCTGTTTTTATGATCGCCCCCCCCCAAAGTTTTTAGCTGTTCTTATTTTTATTTGTAAGTCCCTGTCAGAGATATTGACCTCCGTCTGTCTCAAGAGATAATGGGGTGAAGTCAACCTCTGTGTTAGCAGCACCAAAGTGACCTGTCTGGGGCACAAGCCTGGGCAGGGTGTCTGGAGGTCCTGGGCTGCCCAGACGACAAGACCCCCCTCTCAGCCTCACTGATGGGGTCCAAAGGAAAACAGAGCCAGATGTTTGGCACCAGCTTGGCTGGAAGAGTTGCTGGAAAGAGGTGTACAAGGCACCATCCAACCGCCTTAGGGACTCCATTCTGAATTTCTATAGGATTCACTTCTTAGCCTTTTCTTCTCCCGAATTTATCCCACAAGGTTTAGGATCAGAATTTTCGTTCTACTAGACGGGTTACCTTTCCAGATTATTATTATTATTATTATTATTATTATTATTATTATTATTATTCCATCTTTTTATCTTAAAATACTCACGGCGGTTTACAAGCTGAAAAAACAAAAAATGTACATCCTATAACAATCTAATGCAATACAAAAATGTGATAATAAAACAAAACTTTAAAATAAGCAACCTACATCAAAAAGTAGCATTCAACAATTATTAGAGTAGTATCAACATATCAAAGTGAAACAGAAATCCACTCAACAGTTACAATAAATAATTTCTAAACTATAATCCATAAAACAACAGCAAGCCACAGGACATAAAATAATACAATACAAATTGAGAAGCAGAGACTGGAGGGTGGGGCAAGGCAGATGGAAGGAGGCCTTGGCTGATGGAATCTCTCCCCACAGATGCATGATCCCCATCAATTCCCTCTACATCATGGGCAGAAACTTCCTTCTTGACCATTGGACCTCCTCTTGGTCTCCTCCACTCCATCCTCCAGAACCTGCTTTCGCATGCAGGGGAAGCCCCAAACTCACTGAGGGGTTGAGACCCATCGGCTCCCCTCCCCTGGTTCAGCCCGCCACTCGAAGCCGTTTTCCTGAGATTGTGGCCGCTGTCGCCTGCTGACAGCTTCTAGGAGCCAAAAGAGAGAGCAGGGTGGGGATCAAAGGTGGACAGAGTACTCCAGAAGGAGCATGACGTGTCCCCCCACCAGAGGTACCCCACCCTTCTCCCGACACCCCCATAGCTGTCAACGCTTCCCTTTTTTAAAGTGAAATCCCCTTATTCCGAATAGGATTCCTCGCAAGAAAGGGAAAAGTTGACAGCTATGGGCACCCCCGACACATCCTGTCGGAATATAAACCAGGGGTCAGCAACCTTTTTCAGCAGGCGGCCGGTCCACTATCCCTCAGACCTTGTGGGGGGCCAGACTATATTTTGGAAGAAAAAAATGAACAAATTCCTATGCCTCACAAATAACCCAGAGGTGCGTTTGAAATCAAAGCACACATTCCACTCATGTAAAAATACCAGGCAGACCCCACAAATAACCCAGAGATGCATTTTAAATAAAAGGATGTAAAAACACGCTGATTCCTGGACCATCCGTGGGCCGGATTGAGAAGGCAATTGGGCCGGATCTGGCCCCCGGGCCTTCGTTTGCCTGGTATAAACAAACAATTTCTCACACAACTCTGGAGGCAGGTAGTACCACTTGCACATGCAAAATGCCTGCCTCAGTTAAGATTGTAGAGAACCTCGACTCAAAAATGCACTTACAGGCGGAGAATATTTTCGTTGTTAAAAAATCTTTACCATTTGCAAAGGGGATCTTTGCAGGGGTTAATACTTTGCCACCCCTTTGGAGATCTGTCTCTGCTGCACTTTTGACTTTCCAAGCTGCGACACTTGATGGCTTCCATTTTTGATCCTTTGTTTCCTTTCTTCCTGTTATGTTTGCACTTTTTTGTGGTGGGGTTAAGGGATCAATAAAAGAAGAAGCAACTTCAGGCGAGGTCACTGGGGCAGGGAGGAAGAGGAGGGGGTCCAGCTTAGACTCTCATCCTCCCCCCTCCCTCCACCACCACCTTCTCTTTGCAATCCAACCTTCCCAGGCAGGGCTAAGTTTACTTATTTATTCCATCAAATCTACAAACAGCTTGATTGCAAAGAATGAAATAAAACAAGAAACTCTTCAGCGAAAAACAGTATCAGGTTGGTTTCCAGCTAAGTGGCTCAGAGGTGGGCACTCAGATTTACAGCTGTCAATCATCATCAAACTTGGCTGTGGCAATTTGGACTTGTATTGACAATCTCCTGCATTGCTGGGGGCTGGACTGGATGACCCTTGGTGTCCCTTCTGTGATTCTATGACCTCTCCAAATGGAGTGAAAAGGTGGTAAAATGGCAAATACAATCCAGTGTAATTGAATATAAAGTGATGTACATTGGGACAAAAATAACCTAATTTTAAATAAACTGTCATGGGGTCTGAAATGGCAGTGACCGACCAGGAGCGAGACCCAGGGGTTATACTGGATAACTCAGTGGCGATGTCCACATAGTGTGTGTTGGCTGTGAAAAAGACAAATTCTGTGCTGGGATCACCATTAGGAAATAAATTGAAAATAAAAGAAACATTATTGTTTGTTAACACTTGTTTTGTTTTGCTTTGTATTTGTGTAATTTGGCCTAGATCGCCTGTTTCTCGTACCATTGAATTTATTCTGTGCTTGCTGAATTGTTTGTTTCTGACATTTTTTAGTTTATTGAGATGCTCTGCCTTTTGTATATTTGCATTCCCAAAGCTCTGCATTTCAATGCTTTGCATGTTTCCTGTGAGTCACTTTGGGCACAGGCTCATTGGAGGAAAGCAGAATATAAGTAAACTTTATCTACTGGTATCTATCATCTATCTATCTATCTATCTATCTATCTATCTATATCTATCTATCTATCTATCTATCTATCTATCTATCTATCTATCTATCATCATCTATCTATCATCTATCTAGCTATCTATCTATTTATCTATCTATCTATCTATCATCTATCTATCATCTATCTATCAACCAATCAATCAATTCTATGACTCATGAGATGAGGGATCAATCTTCTTTGGCAATCCCTCATAGCCAGTAAGATCGTCTTCCATAAACACAGTTTTAACAATGAGTCCGTAAGTGACTGTGGAGGCCAGTTCTGGATCCACACGTCCTTCCACAGTGGGGACATTGGTGTCTGGGCAGGAGTTGATCACGGTGTGGATTTGCCAAGCGTGCCTTCCTCTTAGCACATTTCTCCCTTGCATCCTGAGTTTGAGTGTCTTCAAAGCTCATGACACCTTTGGTCAAGGCTGTTCTCCAACTGGAGCGCTCGCAGGACAGTGTTTCCCAGTTGTCGGTGTTTATACTACATTTTTAAAGATTTGCCTTGAGAGAGTCTTTCAACCTCTTTTGTTGACCACCAGCATTACGCTTTCCATTTTAAAGTTTGAAATAGAGTATTTGCTTTGGAAGACAATCATCAGGCATCCGCACAACATGACCAGTGCAAAGAAGTTGACGTTGAAGAATCATTGCTTCCACACTGGTGATCTTTACTTCCAGTACACTGTGTATTAAATGAATACCCAGATCTGGATACCTGCAGTACATTTCTCATGCTAGTTCTGAGGCAGAGAGTTGTGCGAGGTTGTGTGTGTGTGTGTGTGTGTGTGTGTGTGTGTGTGTGCAGTTAACGGCAGACAAAAAGCAGAGCCCTTCTCAGTGTATTCCCCAGAGAGCTTTCTCTGCGTTATTAGAGAGATCCAGCTGTCACTTTAAGAGAAATGGCTCCATTGCAGCAGATAAACCGGCAATCTGTGAGTCACATCCTCTATTTTGAGAGCTGTCCTGGTGTGCTTAAACAGGTGGAACACTTAATAAAGATGAGGACAGTTAACTTGAATGCCCCCCCCCCACCCAGAAAACACACACACACACCAAGCCTCTCCTGTACAGCTTCATGTGTCAGGTGGGGGGACAGGATTCTTCAGCAATGGCTCTCTCTGCCCAGGGCCTAGATTTGTAAAATAATAATAATAATAATAATAATAATAATAATAATAATAATAATAATACATTTTTAATACCCCACCCTCCCCAGCCAGAGCCGGGCTCAGGGCAGCTAACACCAATAAAATTACAATAAAACATAATGGGGGGGGTATAAACCAGTTTATTAAAATAAGGGTTAAAATACAATTTAAAATGCAGCCTCATTTTAATAGTAGCCCATAAATCAAAACCATAATTCAATGAAACAATATTTCAAAATTTGAAGGTTGGAGGGTTCTTCCCCCACCCACCGGCGCAACAGATAGATAACAGAGAGATGCAGGGAGATGGTTCCCTAGAGCATGTAAAGAAATCTGCTGAAGACGACAGAAGAGCCTTTGCAAAAATGTCCAAGGAAGCTCAGGCACATCAGAAAGTTGCAGAGTTGGAAGGGAACCTAAGGATCATCTAGTCCAACCCCCTGTAAGGCAGGCATCTCACAACAGGTGGCCATCCAACCTCTGCTTTAAGACCTCCAAGGAAGGAGAGTCCACCATCTTCTGAGAGAGTTCATTCCACTGTCGAACTGCTCCTACTGTCAGAAAGTTCTTCCTCATGTTTAGCTGGAATCCTTTCTTGTGACTTGGATCCCCTCTGCTAGAGAGGAGGAGGAGGAGGAGGAGGAGGAGGAGTTTGGACTTGATATCCCACTTTATCGCTACCCTAAGGAGTCTCTTTTTAAAAAAAAAAAAAAAATTATTAGAGTTTTACAAAAGAAAAAAGTAAAAATTTACAGAATAAAAAAAGAGAAACCACAAATAAAAATAGACAATACAAAAAAGAAAACGCACAAAATACACAAAAAACAGCTAATTAAGAAAAAAAGAAATTAAAAAGATAAAACAAATCCATTTTTCTCAATATCCTCAAAGTCATATGCTTGTATCCTTGACCTCCTCACACCTCCCCCCTTTTGTGTTCCCATTTACATACTTAAATCAGCAAATTCTTACCCTTTTTCAAATATCTTAATTTTGTGTCCTAACATATTATACCTCAATATTTTCAACCATTTATCCATACATTTTTTACATAATCTTATTAACTTTTGTCACTAGTTACCACTTATTACCAATCCAAGCATAATTTTAACATTCATTAATTTTACAGTATTTCCGAAGATAGTCTTTAAATTTCTTCCAGTCTTCTTCCACCATCTCTTCTCCCAGGTCTCGGATTCTGCCAGTCATTTCCGCCAATTCCATATAGTCCATCAGCTTCATCTGCCACTCTTCCAGGGTTACCCTAAGGAGTCTCCAAGCGGCTCACAACCTCCTTTCCCTTCCTCCCCCAGAACAAACACTCTGTGGGGTGAGTGGGGCTGAGAGACTTCAGAGAAGGGTGACTGGCCCAAGGTCACCCAGCAGCTGCAGGTGGAGGAGCGGGGAAGTGAATCCAGTTCACCAGATTACGAGTCCACTGCTCTTAACCACTACACCACACTGGCTCCTGTGCTTTCTGATGGTAAAATCTGATCAACTGGGGAGCAGCCTTCTGAACATCTCTCTCCTCTGCTCCCGACCAGCTCCTGCAGCCTGACCGGCCCCCTCCCTCCAAGCAAAGCTCAGGCACTGGCCCTTGCAGACCACTCCGCTTAATAATAATAATAATAATTTATTATTTATACCCCACCCATCTGGTTGGGTTTCCCCAGCCACTCTGGGCGGCTCCCAACAAAATATTAAAATACAGTAGTCTGTTAAACATGAAAAGCTTCCCTAAACAGGGCTGCCTTCAGATGCATTCTAAAGGTCTGGTTGGCTCAGGGTTGCCTCTGTCCTCTCTTTCACCTGCTCTGCTTTGATCCCGCTTGAGCATCTCTGAGCTGGCAGCCCCATTTCAGGTCCTGGGGGGCAGGCAGAGGTGTGCATAGCCGAACCTGGGGGATGTGACCCACTTTGCCCTCCGCCTGCTGCTCTGCTCTCCCTGACCTTGTCGCAAAGTTAACAGACCTGAAACTCCAGCCCATGCTGAGCTCTCAAAGCCAACCATCCATACAGATCACCATCAAGTCCCCAGGACGGAGGTTATAAAACACCCAAACGCCAAAACACACCATCAGCAGACATCTCCTGCTCCTCCTGTGGGTGCTTCTGCCTTTTGCCTTCCTGTGCCAGTTAATGGCTTCACTTGTAGGGTCTCTGGCATGTTAAGACTGTGAAGAAGAAGAAGAAGAAGAAGAAGAAGAAGAAGAAGAAGAAGAAGAAGAAGAAGAAGAAGAAGAAGAAGGATGGAGGTGGGAGGTCCATGCAATTAAACCCATCCTAGACTGGTGACTGGGAGCGGCCGCTGAGACCACATAACACCACTCTTGAAAGACCTACATTGGCTTCCAGTACGTTTCTGAGCACAATTCAAGGTGTTGGTGCTGACCTTTAAAGCCCTAAATGGCCTCGGCCCAGTATATCTGAAGGAGCGTCTCCTCCCCCATCATTCAGGCCGGACACTGAGGTCCAGCGCCGAGGGCCTTCTGGCAGTTCCCTCCCTGAGAGAAGCCAAGTTACAGGGAACCAGGCAGAGGGCCTTCTTGGTAGTGGCACCTGCCCTGTGGAACGCCCTCCCACCAGATGTCAGGGAAATAAACAACTATATGCCATTTAGAAGACATCTGAAGGCAACCCTGTTTAGGGAAGCTTTTAATGACTGATGTTTTAATGTATTTTTAATCTTTTGTTGTTGTTGTTGTTATCTTGACTTAAACCTGGACAGGTTCCTTGTGGAAGAGGAGCAGGGATCACATCAAGCAAGTGGTTCAGCTATTAAACTGCTGGCACATTTGCAAAGCTAAGCAGGGTCCCGTGTGGTTTCAAAGCCTCCCCTTTCACTCCTCTTGTGCTCAAACCCGGCTTGCTGGTTTCCCGCAGGCATCTGTGAGAAGGGGCTTCTGGACTAGAGGACCCCCCTTTGGCCCGACCCACCTACAGGCTTCTTCTCAGGTTCTTACGTTCCTCCTGGCAGCGTCGCCTCCTTTGCACCGGATGCTGAGCTTCTGCCCCAGCTGAGCCTGGTTTCTGCCTGCTTCTCCGCCAAGCGCCCGGAGGCTGCAGATGTCGCTCTCCTGGCGCTCTGAATCAATTCTTCCTCATGCACAGCACATTTGCAGACCCAACCTGCTGCTCACTGTTTGGTAGATCCTTGAGTGCCTTTATTATTTCCTGCACTGCACTTCTGATTCTGTGCCACAGCAACGCTTTCAAACGGCAAACAGAGTCTTTATAAGATTTTTTTTTTCTTAGAAGCCAGAGGCTTCATTTAAGTGGCGATACAAATTCAGGAAACAATCCCACAGGAGAAATCCTTTCCCTGCCACTTCAGCAGCAGCAAAGACAGGTGGGCTGCACCATTTTTATTATTTTGTTTTTTGTAGCACAGGGAACCTGGATTTCTGTTTCCATTAGGCGGCAGCAGCATTTGGGCTTCTGGGAAGTGCAATTTCCCAGGGATTCGGGTCCAGATCAATGATGATACAGGAGCCCTGGGAAGTTGCAGTTCCTATGGATCCTGGCACTGAGGGTGTTGCTGTGAATATGCTTCAGGTGTCTTCAGAATGACGATGACACCCTGGGTGCACAGCACCCTTCCTGCAGTGTAGCTCTTGGGTTTGGGGAGGAGCGGAGCTGGGGAAAGGCAAGAGAGGAGAGGAAGAGGCGACGGAACCGTTCCAACGCAATGCAGGTGCTGGATCCTGCCAGGGGCCTGTTTTCAGATGGGCTCTGCTCAGCTGCTGCATTTTCTCCCTGGTGTAAATGCTAATGGCGCTCTTGCTCTGGTTCCGTAATTTATGTATGAGGTTATTTTCTGTGCTGACTTGTAGCAATTATCCCATAAACTGCACTCAGCAGAACCAGATCATAATTATACACGCCGTTATTTGAGGGCACGTGCCAGAATATGATTATTCATCCGCAGCACAAAAGACATGGAGGAGAGGAAACAAAAACAGGCGGACCAAACAGGCAAAACAAGCGCCACACCGAGACGGAGACGTGGAAGACGAGGGCGGACGAAGGAGGGAGGAGGAAGGGAAGCGGCACAGCGCACACAGAATGCGTCCCCCAGTCTGGGCCTGTTCTCCTTGGATGCTGTGGTCATCGTTGTTTGCAGAGGATTTCAAAAAGCAAACAAGCATAGGGAAATCCTCCTCTAATGTTTATTTAAAAGAGGGGCTTTGTTATTATTATTATTATTAGTGTTGACCTTGAAAGCCCTAAACGGCCTTGGCCCAGGATACCTGAAGGAGCGTCTCCACCCCCATCGTTCTGCCCGGACACTGAGGTCCAGTGCCGAGAGCCTTCTGGCGGTTCCCTCATTGCGAGAAGCAAAGCTACAGGGAACCAGGCAGAGGGCCTTCTCGGTAGTGGCACCCACCCTGTGGAACGCCCTCCCATCAGATGTCAAAGAGATAAACAACTACCTGACATTCAGAAGACATCTTAAGTCAGCCATGTTCAGGGAAGTTTTTAATGTATGACATATTCGTGTATTTTTGGTATTTGTGGAAGCCGCCCAGAGTGGCTGGGGAAACCCAGCCAGATGGGCGGGGTACAAATAATAAATTATTATTATTATTATTATTATTATTATTATTATTATTATTATTATTTCACATCTTGAAGCACAAGAGGGGCAGTTTCAGACAAAACTCCCTGCAAAGGGAATGTCACAATCGAGGGGCAACTGGATCGTTTTGGTTGCCTCTTTCTGAATATTTTCAAACTCCCTAATATCCTGTTTGAGGTGAGGCATCCAGAACTGCACTGTGAGACGCAAGCCCCCTGAAGAGAGAATGTCACCATCTGGAGGCACTTAGCAGAAAACTCCAGCGTCTTCTGACCACCCGCCTGGTCTCCAACGGCAGCAGAACAAGTCCAGTGGCTCACCTGGGCAGGTGCATCTGGGACAAAGTGGCTCTCCAGGTCTGGGGTTTCAAGCTCAAAGCAGGCCTCTTGAATTGCACTTGAAAACCACCTGAGATCTAAAGAGCAGGTCTTATTTGCTATTGGCGACAGGACTCGGTCCATGACTTTGCTGTTGCTGCTTCCCAAGCAACTGCTGTGCCCACATAGCTTTCGAAGGCAGCCCCTTGTTGAGCACGTTAGACTAATGTAATCTGGAGGTGACCCGGCAGGCAGCCCAGTCACCAGGTCAGCAAATTCTAGGAAGGGACCCAGATGCACAACTAAAAAGCATTGCTGGAAGGAAACGAAGCCCAGCTATGCAAGAGCCAAACGAGGCCCATTAAATACTTTCCATGGAACTGAGGGCTGAGTTCCAGGTGAGTTTCTGGGCATGAGGTGAGGTTGCTGAGCCATCTCTTTGGAGCACAGGAAGCTCTGTCTGACTATAGATTTCTTTCTCACTCTTCACCTTAAAGCCCCATGGTGGCATACATAGAATCATAAATTTGTAGAGGTGGAAGGGACCCCAAGGGTTATTCATTCCCCTGAAATGCAGGAATCACAACTGAAGCATCTCTGGCAGATGACCAGCCAACCTCTGCTTCAAAATTGTGGGATGTAATCTACTGAGAGCAGCCAAACACAACATTCCTTGTTTTCCTAGAGTGGACATACAAGAGAATGTTTGGTCCAGCCAGTCAAAAACTTCCTGTTTCCTCCTGTCTGGAGCATCCTTCCTTTGCATGTGACTAGAGGTGGGCGTGACCTTACCTGTTCAGGTAACAAAAGGACAAGGCATGCTGCCACACTCTCCCTCTTTGACTTCCTCCGTCGTTGGAACAGCTTTTTAGCTAGAGATGCTCTGTTGGCTTCCAGCCACCAGAGGACACTGGGATTATCCCCATATGGAATAGATCAACATGTATATACTTTGTAACTAAGTCTGCCTTCAGGGATCCATCTGTGAACTGAATGTGAGTAAACTTCTTTTGTATACTTTACACAAGACTGTGGTGTCTTTATTCTTTTAAGAGGGATAAAAGGGAACTTACCTGGAATATACAATTCAATACTGAATTGTATATAATACTGAGAGGCTTACACAAGCCTGCAACCAGCTACCTGCTGTGCATTTAAAAGGGGAATGTGAAACTCTGCTAAGTAAAGGAACTTGCTAGCACAAGTTAGGAAGGATATTAATAAACAGTATATCCTCTCCTGCCTCCCTGAAGATTCCCACAAAAATCTCCAAGGAAGGAGAGTCCACCACCTTCTGAGGTCATTCTGGAGTGGCACCATAACTGTTCACATGCATCTACCCTGACTCTGACCCTGTTAAGAACATAAGAAGATCCTGTTGGATCAGGCCAATGGCCTGTCTAGTCCAGTCCATCTTGTCCTCACAGGGGCCAACCAGATGCCCCAACAGTAGTCTGGTGTCCAGGTCAAGGGATATAATAGTACAGCTCTGTTCTGCCTTGGTCAGACCCTACATAGAATACTGTGTCCAGTTCTGGACACCACAATTTAAGGAAGATGTTGACAAGGTAGAACTTGTGCAGAAAAGGGCAACTAAGATGATCAAGGGTCTGGAAATGAAGCCTTATGATGAGGAACAGTTGAAGGAGCTGGGTACGTTTAGCCTGGAAAAGAGGAGATATGAGAACTATCTTCAAGCATCTCAAGGGCTGTCCAATGGAAGATGAAGCAAGCTTGTTTTCTCCTTCTCTGAAGGGTAGGACTCAAACCAATGGCTTCAAGTTGCAAGAAAGGAGATTCCAACTGAACATTTGAAAAAAAACACTTTCTGACAGTAAGAGCTGTTTGGCAGTGGAACAGATTCCCACGGGAGGTGGTGGACTCTCCTTCCTTGGAGATTTTTTAAACACAAGATGGATGGCCATCTGTCATGGATGTTTGAGATTCCTGCATTCCATTGGGTTAGACGATGGCCCTTGGGGTCCCTTCCAACTCTACAATTCTATGATTCCATGATAAGCAAAAGAGCAACTCTCCCCTTCCGTGGTTTCCAGCAACTGGTCTTCAGAAGCATTGCTGCCTCTGAGTGTAGAGGCACAGCATGGTCATCCTGGCCAGAGCCCTCAAGAGCCCTCTCCTCCTTCCTGAATCTGGCCAATCCTCTTTCAAAGCCTCCAAGTTGGTGGCCATTTCTGCCTCCTGGGGGAGCCCGTTCCACCATGTGCTGGATCCTTCGGGATTCGACGAATGCTTTTAGCTGGAGGACAGCCTTAGTACTTTATGAGCTTATAATATTTCACTGGCACCAAAGAGCTTTCGAGAGTGCTATTTTGTGAGCAATCATTTCCAGGACACAAACGGTGCTTCTGCTTCAGAGCGAGAGTCAGCTGACAGGAACTTCTGCCTTCTTTGTGCTGCCGATGCATCAGCCGCTGGCGGTGAGGAAGATCTGGTCTGGTCTATGTGTGTCGCCTCAGAGGGAAACCCCACAATGACCCTCAGCCCATGACCCTGTTTTATTGGATTTCAGAGGCTTAAAAAAACATCTCCGTGTCCTTTGCTTGGTTTCCTTCTCTCACTGTCCCCTGGTCTAAGCAATCAAATCTCTCCCTGTACAGGTCCAAGGTGTAAGTTTTATGGTTCAAATAAATCTTGTACTGCAATATGTGCAACTCTCGTAGTACGTATTGTAAGAACCAGAAGAATTGCCCTCGTCGGAGCGAGGTGGCACTGTTTGGGATAGTGTCTCCACCTCTCAGGCCTTGAGACCTTCCTCACTGTCAGAACAGCAGAAGCTTCTTGTGATGGCCTGGGAATCTGATTCAGAGGCTGAACCTGAGGAATCCCAGCCTGCACAGGAGTCCCCGCCTCCAGGGCCGGCTGAGCCAGGGCAGGGCCTTGAATCTGAAGGGCCCCCACCTGTGCTGGATCCTCAGGAGCAGACACCAGCTGAATCCGCTCTGGCTCCAGAGGTGACTGAGGACCCATTGCCTGCAGGTGCTCCTCTCCCAGCCCTGTCAGGGGAAGGTGAGGTTGCCTCTGGGTCCAGTAACCCTCCAGCCTCTCCTGAGCGGCAGAGGCTCAGGGCAGAGAGGCGGAGGGAACTAAGTTCTCGCAGGAGGAGTGCTTGCCTCCAGGCCAGGAGAGGCGGGTCACCTGTGGGCCGGGACCGCCCCTGGCCTCAGAGGAGATAAAGGCCAGTCAGCCCAGTCCCAGGTTGCGGGAGCAACATCGTTGGAAACCTGTTCCTGCCAGCACCCTGACCTGCTCTCCTGAGTTCCTGTCCATGCCCGGCTCCTTGCCTTGGAACTCGCCTTGCCCTTGATGGACAGCCTCCAGACCCTCGACCCAGGACCGGACTCAGACCACGCTGCACGGTAACCCCCCCCCCCCCCGGGACCAGCACACTTCTTCTGGAAGCGGGAAGAGCACTGTCACTGCAGATCTTTTTCCAGGTTGGTTGCCAGGATTGCGGGGGGGGGGGGGAGGAAAACACTGGGGGGGGGTGTGAGGCTGATTTCTCAAGCAAAAAATAAATGAGAAGAAAAGTACTGGGGCATTTCCCGTCTTGTCTCAGGTGCTACAAATTTTGGGACTTAAGCTTAAGGATCTGATAAATGCTAGAGAGGCAGATTAAATAAAGCAGATTATGCACACATCTTTTGGAATTGTTCTCAAATGGAAATATTCCGGAAACACGTCCAGGCTAATATCTCTGATATGTTAGGATACCTTGGACCCCCTGGAACCTAAATTATTTCAGCTATCTGTTATCTAAAAGATGTCATTCCTGAAACTGATCAAGAAATAGCTGCTGCTAAGAGTATAATAGCTAAAAAATTGGAAAACGCGTATCTCCTACTATATCTGAATGGATTGAGAAAAGTCGGTCCGTAGTAATTATGATTTAGCTAACTTACTACGAAAGAATGCACTTAGAGCCAGCCTAGCAGGTTCATGGTGGGAAATGGGTATTTTTTTGTAATGTTTTGCAACAGCCCGTAGGCTGGCTTTGATAGCTTTGTTAGAGCGCAGCTGAACTGGCAGCCCATTTACTGCCAAGACAGGTTCAAGGTTTACAAATCCCTGAGCAACTTATGTCCAGGATACGTCAGGCATCCCCTGAACCTTTCTATCACAGGTGGGTCACTGAGATCCTCTGCAAAAGCATAACTGGTCATTCCCTGAGCTGGCGAAGCTCATCTCACAACGACAAGGAACTGAGCCTTTAGTGGTTGGTTGTTTGTTTGTTTGTTTGTTTGTTTGTTTTCTATACTGCCCTTTACCCGAAGGTCTCAGGGCGGTTCACATAAAGGATCTCATACATAAAATCAAAATATAAACAACAACCCAATAAAAAAAAACATTAAAAGAGCCAGCATTTTAAAAAAAGAGTGTAGGATGTAGATCAGGTCAGGCCTGGTTAAAAAGGAACCTTTTTGCCTGGCGCCTAAAGGTGTATAGTGAAGGTGCCAGGTGAACTTCCCTGGGGAGAGCATTCCACATATGGGGAGCCACTGCAGAGAAGGCCCTGTTCTTATGTAGCCACCCTCCAGACCTCTTGAGGGGGAGTCACACGAAGGAGAGCCTCAGAAGATGATCTCATGATCTGGGTAGGTTCATATAGAGAGAGGCGGTCCTTGAGGTCTTGTGGTCCTGAGCCATTTAAGGCTTGTGTTGTCAGCCCTGTGGAACTCTCTGCCACTGGAGATTCAGGGGGCATCTTCTGTGTTAACTTTTAAATGTCTGCTGAAAACATTTCTATTCCACCAGGCCTATGCAGGCTGTTAGGAACACATCATTCCGCAATGGTCTACCGATATTTGTTTTTAATTATATATGTGTTCCTCTTTTAAAGATTTTGCTGTATAGTTTTATGTTTTGATATTATTGGAAGATGCTGTGATACATATTTTTATCAGTAAATAAATAAATACTGTTATAAGTTTGGGGGACACTCCCTCCTAAACCCAGAAATAAATAAATGGTAGGATTTGATGATTTGGGATGAGAGATACCAGCTGTAGAGGAATTCCTGAACTAGCCTGTGCAAAAGGACCTGGCCAAGCTGGGACCATTAAGAAACAATACAGGGCCATTGAGGGCCATTGGCAATGCAAGAGAACTGCTTCCCCCTTGGCCAGAGGTGTGAACAGAGACAGGGGTTTGGAAGTTCGCCAGGGTAACTGGGTGTGAGGTGACAGAAAACGAGCAAGGAGTGCTGGGAAGAAGGGAGAGAGAAAAGGCTGGGGTCCATCTTGGCAGGTGGGCTGAAGGCTGGCTGCACTGCTATGGGAGACAAGCCCCTCTCGAAACCACCATGCTGGAAGATCTGGACTCCCCCCTTGCAGACTGAAGATGTCAATAGGTGAATAAGTCATATTTCTTAAAGCTATGACAGTCTCTGCTGTGTCTCGATTCTCCAAAGGAGCCCTGGGTGAGTGCCTGGACCCCCCTGGGATCCTGACACCGCTCAGCAGAGATTGGGGGAGGTACTTGTGACAACATATAAATAATTCTATTTAGAGGCTAGGGGACACTGGGGGGAGGAGTTCATGGAACCAGTTTGGGGACAACTGATCCAGATGAAGATACCTAATCACATGGAAGATCATAGAATCATAGAATCATAGAATCATAGAATCATAGAGTTGGAAGAGACCACAAGAGCCATTGAGTCCAACCCCCTGCCAAGCAGGAAACACCATCAGAGCACTCCTGACATATGGTTGTCAAGCCTCTGCTTAAAGACCTCCAAAGAAGGAGACTCCACCACACTCCTTGGCAGCAAATTCCACTGTCGAGCAGCTCTTACTGTCAGGAAGTTCTTCCTAATGTTTAGGTGGAATCTTCTTTCTTGTAGTTTGGATCCATTGCTCCGTGTCCATTGGATCCATTGCTCCATGGTGCAAGCTTGTTTCCTCCTTCTCTGGAGGGCAGGACTCTGACCCGTGGCTTCAAGTCACAAGAAAGGAGATTCTGACTAAACAGATGGAAAAACTTTCTGACAGTAAGAGCTGTTCAACAGTGGAACAGTCTTCCTCCAGAGGTGGTGGACTCTCCTTCCTGGGAGGTTTTAAAGCAGAAGTTGAATGGCCACCTATCATGAGATTTCTGCCTTGCAGGGGGGTGGACTAGAT
Organism: Podarcis filfolensis; assembly: GCF_964270895.1. Lineage (NCBI taxonomy): Eukaryota > Metazoa > Chordata > Lepidosauria > Squamata > Lacertidae > Podarcis > Podarcis filfolensis. The sequence goes on from NC_139604.1 coordinate 135,849,552, forward strand.
GATCCTCAGGGTCCCTCCCAACTCTACCATTCTATGATTGCATGATTCTGCGATTCCTGAATTTCTCCAGCGGCCCGTCAGGAGTCTTTGTGACCCGTTGCCCAGCCTTTCCTGACCCCCTGAAGTAATCTGGCTGACCTGATTAGCAGGGGAGGCTCCCGGAGCTGCCTTGGGGTGGGAGGCTGCTGGGCCGAGGCCGCGGCGGAGATTAATGCGAAGCCTCACCAGAAATGACACCGTCTCTCCTTGGAACATGAAGATATTTGTATGTTAATGAAGAGCGAGAGCATGAAGAGCCCCGTCAAGATGGGAGGCCGATAATAAAGAGAAACGTCTCTCCCCGGCTCCAGCTGCCCACACGGAGACCCGGCGCTCCTCTGCAGTAATGCGCCTCTCGCAAACATCATTCTGACAGGCAGGCAAGGGGAAGATCATTTGTCTTTAAAACGGAGGGGAGAGGAAGGCAACCAGGATGTGGAAGGAGCTGTCCCTGGTACTGATGTAAGAAAGGGAGAAGGAGAGGGGGTGTGGCCACAGAGACAAAGGGGCCCAGGAGGTGGGGCTTAGGAGATAATGAAGAATTGAAAAGTTGGAAGAGACCTCAAGGGTCATCTAGTCTAACCCCCTGCAATGCAGGAATCTCAGCTGAAGAGTCTCTGGCAGATGGCCAACCAACCTCTGCTTGAAAACCTCCAAGGAAGGAGAGTCCACCACCTTCCATCCCACGGTTGCACAGCTCTGACTGTCATAAAGTTTTTCCTTATGAAGTCAGAATCTCCCTTCTTATAACCTGAATCTATTGGTTTGGGTCCTATGCTCCAGAGCTCCATCTTCCATAGAACCCTGGAAGGGACCCTGAGGCTCATCTAGTCCAACATCCCACAAGGCGGCAGCCCTTGAGATATTTGAAGGTGGTGATCATAGCTCCTCTCAGTCTCCTCGTGCCCAGGTTAAACATCCCCACTTCTATGAGGCTACGAAAGGACAGGAGTCCAGCTACATCTGGTAGGAAGTTCATTTGAGGGGGAGAGTACTAAAAGAGAGGCAATTGGTGGGGGGAGCATGAAGAGGATGTCCAAGTGGTTGATTTCTCTCACCTCCTTGGCTTGTGGTTCCACAAAAGGTAATTTCTCCCTGACCGAGCTCATGCTTTTTGTCTCTAAACCAACAACAAGACAATTTTGCTTGCTTTAATCAAAGCCAGTCTGAACACGGCAGCTTTACATCACAAAGTGTGCCTCTGCAGCACCTTGTCAGCTTGAACCATATTTGCTTATGCCTCATCGTAACTGATGGATGTCAAATTAGCAGCAGGAAGAACTTGGTTTGGTGGACTTCCTGCTTCCAGCCAGTGGGGAAATCAAATCCAGCAGTCCTGTAGCAACTGTGGGTGAGTGGACCAGACCAGAGGGGCAATGTGTGTGTGTGTGTGTGTGTGTGTGTGTGACATGCCTGTGTATTGGGAAGGCCAGGAGATCTCCTTCACGCCATAAAATCCTTGCAGAGACCAGCAGAAATCCTAGCTTGGCTGCACCCACCAGAATTACAGCAGGAACCTCAGGTTCATCCACTGGCCTGAGTCAGATCAGGGTCCTCTCTATCCAAAGGCTGTTAGCAAAGTTTATGGTGGCCTCCCCAAGTCCCAGACACATCTCAGAGCCGTGGCTGCTTCAGAGGTGGGCTGTTGCAGCCCCAGCCCTGAGGAAGCACCCGCTGGCCTCCCAGTATAACATCATGGACCCGAGCAAGATCTGCGGCTTTTCTTCCCGACATTTGGGAAGCCAGCCTCCTCTGCCGTTCAAAGCTCCAGCTCAGCTGGTCAATGCAACCTGGCCATGATTTTGCAGAGCTGACATTTTGCTGCGAGTGGCTCCTTCCAAAGGTCAGGCGCTTGCTCTCCTGGTCACACCTGAGAGGGAGACAAAGGAGGTCCGCCTCAGCTCTCAGAAGGCCAGCTGGGTTGCCTGGCCCAGCTTCAAAAACTCTGGCACAGTTTGGATGGAACGAGAGGCTAAGCAGCTGAACAGATTGTTAATGGCACACCGATGATGAGAGCAGGCGCTTGGAAGCAGCCCCAGCCCCAAATGAGCTCATTGGCCTATTCCGGATGAGTTCAGGCCCTCCATCGTGCAGCGCGAAGCCGCATCCCTGGTTCTGGCCAAGAGGAAGGTGCAACTTCACCCTGCTTCTCGCACACACCAATCAACCATTGTCCTTCAGTGTCTGGGATCAGGGATGCGGAGAGCACTGCATTGCCTTGCGCATGAATATGGATGATGAGGCACAATGGAAGGGTTCAGAAAAGGGCAGCCCAAATGATAGGGTGGGGGTGAGGAAAGGGGGCCATGCTCAGGGCTTTTTTGCTTGGAAAAAAAGGTGAATGAGAGGCAACATGGGAGGAGGGGATGAAATGATGCCTGGCATGATGAAAGTGGGTGGGAAAAGGGTTTTCTCCCTTTAGAAACCACTGTATTTTAATATTTTGTTGGAAGCCGTCCAGAGTGGCCGGGGAAACCCAGCGAGATGGGCAGGGTATGTATGTATGTATGTATGTATGTATGTATGTATGTATGTATGTATAAATAAATAAAATTATTATTACTATTATTATTATTATTATAACATACTGACATCCAGCAAAGCTGAATGTTGGAAGATTTGGAACTCAGAAAAGGGTGTATTTTACACAGCAAATAGTTCAGCTGTGGAACTCTCGTCCACAGGAGGCAATGATGGCTAAGACCCTTGAATGGCTTTAGAAAGAAGATTGGACACATTCCTGGAGGAGGAGAGAGCTGTCCATGTCTCCTAGCTAGGATGGCTCTGCTCTGCTTCCATAGATGGAAGCAGCAGTGCTTCTAAAAACCGGTTTCTGGAAGCCCCAGGAGGGGAGAGATTCTTGCGCATGAATCATGCTTGCAGGTTTTCCATAATGGGCATTTGTTCGGCCACTGTGAGAACAGGATGTTGGACTAGATTTGTAATATTTTCTTTTTATTTGCCATTAGTGTACAGTGGTACCTCAGATTAAGAACTTAATTTGTTCCGGAGGTCCGTTCCTAACCTGAAACTGTTTTTAACCTGAAGCACCACTTTAGCTAATGGGGCCTCCTGCTGCTGCCGCACCACTGGAGCATGATTTCTGTTCTTAACCTGAGGTACTATTTCTGGGTTAGCAGAGTTAGCAGAGTCTGTAACCTGAAGCGTATGTAACCCGAGGTACCAGTGTATATCGTTTAAGAAATGATGATGATGATTTGCAGGATGCTTCAGACACCCCCTTTAATTGCACCCTATTCTGTCATGTCCTGAGCTAGCAAGACAAGCACCTACTTTTAAAATCTGGCGGGGCGGGACTGGCACTTTCGTCTAGGCAACATCTTCATGCCATTTCTGTCAATGACATTTTGAGATTGATGTGGTATCTGGGAAGCTGCACACAGAGGAAGGGAGGGGCGGAGAGATTTGCTAAATCCAGCTGATAGCTAACCTTGTAGGGAAGAGAATGCCAAGGCACTCGCTTCTCACAGCCCTCTCAGAACTGCGCCGGCTGCGTGTGGAAGAAGACGCACCAAGGCAGATAAAACCCCCCTCATCCTCCAAGTCGTAATGCCAAAGATGATGAGCGCTTCACACTTAAAGATGTTGCTGGCTGGAAAAGTCGTGTGTGGAAAGTCTTGTTCTTGGGGAAACAGGGAAGCTGGATGAAAGTGAGTGTTGGAAGATTCAGGGGAGATAAAAGGAAGGCCTCATCTAAGCAGCACAAAGTGTGGAACTCCCTCCCACAGGAGGAACTGAAGGATTGATAGTGATGCAATCATCAAAGAAAACTGCCTTGAAGTGCTCTACCCATAATAGAGATGGAATCAATGTCCGCGAATCACCCTGTGTCTGTGGAGGCTCTGCTACAGCCTTCCAAAATTTCTTATGATCTCTCGCTAGGATGGTTGAAAGTAGCGTATCCCAGCATGCCTGATTATATCTTGTCCATCTGAGCTGTGTTCTGTATTGATTTGTTTTGGATGTATGCATGTGATGCCAATAAAAGGTTTGATGATGATGACGATGATGATGATGATGATAGTGATGCTCTTCCTTCATGGTCAGAGGCAGCAAGGCTTTCAAGTACCAGTCACTGGAAAGCGCAGGAGGGGAATGTGCTTCTGTGCTTGGATCCTGCTTGCTGGTTTCCCACAAGCATCTGGTGAGAACTGGATGCTGGACCGGGTGGGACATTGGCTTGATCCAGCAAACTCTTATTATGTTCCTAAGGCTCTGTGGGTTTCAGGCATCCTCCCCCACCCCCACCCCCGCTTGCAAAACGCTCCTGGGTGATGGCATCTGCCCCATTTTGGGGGGTGAGACTGGCTTTGTTCTGCCTCTGGAGACAATGGAGGAGTGCGTCTTTCAGGAATAAGATAGCCTTTGGCACACTCAGCCCCCACTTGGGCAGGAGTCCTCTTCACATGTTATGCTGAACAGTCTTTACACCTCAGCAGGCTGTACACTCACTGAACACAGTGCAATTGCCTCTCACGTGGGGATTTGGTTCTGAGGGCTCCGCATAAGTGCAGAGCTGTCCTGAACCTAGAGGGTGGGGGGCAGAGAGACAGAATCCTCTCTACTCCAGGACTCAGCCTGTGGCGTGGGCATTGCCCAGCAAGTAAGGGAGCCCTTTCCATAGGGTGCAGCCTCAAAGAGACCCTGTAGGAAAAGAGCTCTTAAGTTCTGCACTTTGGCTTGGCATTAACCGGTGCAATTTCAACCATTCTGCCACCACTCCCATATGGTTGAAATCACAGAAGTTAAATGTGTGGAAAATGCAATCATACTGTACTGCATTGCAGGGGGTTGGGCCAGATAATCCCTTGGGAACATTCCAGCTCTACAGTTCTATGATTATATATGAACCATCCGTGATAGATAGGTCTGAAAAAGCTGATCAAATAGAACTTATTGGGGCTTTGCTTTACCAAACAAACACAGTTAAGAGAATTTCAGAGGCCAAGGTGGCGGCAGCAACAAGAGGGCTCTCTTTTTCCAAACAGGCTGAAAAGCCGCAGTGGAGCTGGACCAGGTCAGAACTGGCTTGGAGCTGAGAGCAGAAAGCCAGACTCTTGAGATGTGGTTCCTCCCGGGTGGCAAACCGGGATTAGTCTCCAGGGACTTGGCTAGGAGGAGGAGCTGCACCAAAAAAGCTCCCTGGAACTGCTTCCTTTTGCAGGTATTGTGCCAGGGTTCCAGTTCTGAAAGCAACCCCCTCCCTAGATGAGGAATGACCAGAAGACCTTCTGTTTCCACGGCCCCCTGGCCAGAGCCCCCTTGGCAAGGCTGCCTGGTTGCTTCAGGCTGAGCTGATGGTCACCATCTGCTCAACAGGAAGGGCCACCTGAACTTTTGGTCTCTAGGACTCGGATTCCAACTAAATATGAGGAATACCTTTCCAGTGGCAAGAGCTGTTTGGCAGTAGAGTGGAAGGTGGTGGACTCTCCTCCATTGAGGGTTTTTCAGCAGAGGCTGTCTGGCCATCTGCCAGGGATGATTGAGCTGAGATTCCTTCATTGCAAGGATTTGGACTATGGGGACCTTGTGGAACCTTCCAACTCTACCTTTCTGTGATTCCTTGACCCTTTTGTTGCCAGAATTTCCACCTGTCACTGTCTTGCCTAACCTACCTTGCAGGGTCCTTGTGGGGATTAATGAGGAGGAGGAAAACCACGTAGGCTACCTTGAGCTCCTTGCAGAAAAAGGTGAGATATAAATGCAACAGACACACAAGCAAGACTTCATGCAAACAGGTGGCGTAAGAAAAACCCTGGGGCCTAATTTGATCCATAGAGCACTTGGGATCTGGTAGGCGGGGCTTGTGTGTTCTGCTCCAGGATCAGCCCCTCTGTACTAAGCTTGGATCCTAGAACAATAGGCAAGTAGGATCCTAGAATGCAACAACTGATTGGCTTGCAGGAGAAGACCAATCAGGCTCCAGGAGGAAGTTAATCATCCTATTAGGCTGGTAGGATCATAGAATGCAACAACTGATTGGCCTGCAGGAAAAGACCAATCAGGCTCCTAGGAGGGAAGCAGAATCAACCAGCCAGATGGGACTCATTGTGTAAATAATGTATATAAAAGCCTGAGGTTTTGGGGGGGTGGCAATTCAATCACTGTTTTACAAGCTTCAATAAAGAGCATGAAATCACTACAGGACTCTGAGTATATTTCACCCTCCCTTCAGGGTCTGTTCCATGAAAAAATGTCCCTTAAGAGAGACCAACGGCCTCCTCTTGCTTCTTGCCTCAGACTCGCCTCATGTTGTTATCTTTAGTTTCTCTCATTCTGCTATTTTGCTACAGTATTCTGAAAGCTTGGTTTACATTTACGTGAGCCACTTATTTTTCCCAAAGAAAAAGAAACTCTGCTGAAGAAAGGTGTGGAATATCCTAAACTCAGGCGAGTGAGAGGGTATTCCCACTTTGCCAGGAGAGTTGATTTTGTTAATCCTCTCCCCACCTCCACAACAGTCCTACAAACTGCATACATGGTGTGAGTTTGTGTGCTTGTGTCAGGGGGGATCTGAGCATCCTTTGCCCGGCTGGCAACACAGCGACTTTTGGAAGCAGTCTGCTGGAAATGGGTCTGGCCCAGATGCTTCTCTGCTGCTTCCGCTGTCCCCGGGACCCCCCACCCAGACTTTGGGTTCCAAGGCCGTTGTGCTCAGAACAGCAGAGCGCCTGAGGCCAGCCAGCTGAAGCACGGGCCAGAAATACTTCCCAAACACGTGCAGGAATTAAGGGCTGCATCACTCGCTACGCATCCAAGCTGCACTCCCAGCGTTCACACGCAGCGTGTTTGCAGCAGTTGCACGAGTCTTTTCCACCACTAGTGCAAGGCTGGCACCCAGGAACAATCTGCTACAGAAAAAGTGGCAAAATATGTTGCCAGTGGCTTTCAGCTGAAACCAACAGGCTGCCTAGCCAGGACCCTGCAAGGAACCCAGATCCCAACTCTGACCCCTTCAGTGTCCAGCCTGGCAGCAGGATTACTGGACCTAAGAATGTCCTCCATGACCCCAGGCGTTGATTGGGCTTCTTGTTTTCCAGTGTGATCTATGCCGCTCTCTTCCCACAATGCCCTTCTTCAGGGGTCGTGATGAAGCCTACTCTATTTTACAAGCTCAATTACAAGCGACATCAGGAGAGATTGCATGTCTCTAATCTCTGGTCGCCTGTTCAGACATGACAGTTGTCCTCTGACATTGCAATGACTGAGCAGTCGCTGAATGCATTTAACAGGACCAGAGTTAACTGGTGGAGCTCTGCTTCACGGACGCAAGGTCTTAACTCAGAATCCCAGACATCTCAAGTTAAAAGGATCTCAGGAAGCAAAGTGGGGAGCCCTTTGGAGGGGCACGAGGAGTCCATCAGGGAGACCGGCTTTGGGGTCTCAAATCTCAGTTGCGCCCTTTGCAACACCAAAATTATGCACCTCTCGCCACTTGCTCTCCTTTCTGGAGCATAGTTCCTGCACCCCCAAGAATCTACCCCTAGTTCGCTTGCACTCCCCTAATTCCCCCTCTGATAGCTAGCCAGGCTTCCCATGGGAGCCCCTAGAGAAGTCTGCACACATTGGTAGCCTGTGGTCAGTGATCCAAACGCATTTGGCATCATGCATCCAATTCAGCATCTGAGAAATGACCACAAATAGCATTTTCAAGCATCTGCTAATGTGAGCCAAAAACTAAATCGAGTCTGTGGACCTTGTGCCCACCCACACGATGCCAGCTGGTCCCTGGCACAGAGCTGGTGTAGTGTTTGGGGGCCGTGCCCATGTGGCTCCTACATGCCCCAGAGCTGCCTTGAGTTGCCTCCTTGGCAAAGTTGGAGGTGATTTCAGGTGACGGTGCATGAAAAGCTGTGATGGAGCATGTGGCAAGAGACAGGAGGGCTAATTGTTTTCCAACTATAATTACCTGAGAAGATGCTGTTTTATTGGACTGGATAATCACAGCTAAGAAGACCGATAAAAGGCAAATATCAGAGACCAGCTTGTGTTCGTCTTTAATTAAAGAGGCAACCCACTGCAAAGTTCCTTCTCCTCTTTCACAAAGGCAGGTTCTTACATGAAACAGAAAAAGGATGGCCCTCTGAATCTCATAAATATTCTTCCTACAAAGCACCAGGCTCCTAAAGAGACAGATTAGGAAGGTATTGGCTTTCAACAGAATGGCCTATGCCATGGGTAGGAAAACTAAGGCCTGGGGGCCGGATGCGGCCCAATTGCCTTCTCAATCCGGCCTGAAGGCAATATGAGGAGACCAGCTATTTCTGGTGCTCCTTCAACCCGGAAGTGGGCAGTCACGCATTGCAGCGCTGGTAAGAGCTGGTGGCAGTGGCGGGGGTTGCTGCAGGCCGGATAAACGAGTCCCTCGGGCCTTATCCGGCCTGCAGAACTTAGTTTGGGGACACTGATGTAAGCCCTGGGAGATGCCTTAAAAGAGCTATTGGGAAAGGGCCTTAGCCAGGGACAATTCTTTAGCTGCGTTGCTAAAGAGGACTAGAGGACCCTTTGGGTCCCTTCCAACTCCACGATCCTACGATGCGGCTGCAATTACCCCTTGAAATGGGGTGGGGAGGCTTGCATGGCGCTCCTTTGCAGGGCACATGCCTCCCCCCCTTTCCTCCTCACGCCTGACACTCCTATCAGCCGCGCCACCATGAGGAATAACGGCCTCCCCCCCCGCAAGTGTTTTATATTCATGAGAGGAGCTGGTTGCTAATATCATATCATTGCCTGCCTGTGCCGAGAGATTACCAAGGCAACCCAGCCCTTGGCATGCGGCGCCATGGCCTGAGCCATCCCGATGCTCCCCAACCCTGACAAATCTGTTGTCAGACAAACGCACAACCTGTTGGAGACAGTTTTCATTATCTTGCGTCCCCCCCAACCCTCCCCCCACGACGCCTGTAATGAGCTGACCATCCTTTCCCACACTGAGGCTGCGAGGGTCGTACTTTGCCACCACGAACCATGTTTTTTAAAAAGGCAAAGCCCAGCTGCTGATATCAGCGCCACGCACTGCAAGGGAGAAGCCTCCGCCATCAGGGCGATGGCCTGGTGTCAAATGAAGCCCCAACTTGGACTCCCAGAAAGATCTGATATTTTGACGGAAGCCTCCCAGAGTGGCTGGGGCTACCCAGTCAGATGGGTGGCATATAACTAATAAATTTATTATTATTATTATTATTATTATTATTATTATTATTATTTCAAATAACCAAGAGATGCTTGTGTTTTTAAGCAGACTGGAAAACACACCGCTTGGTTGGTTTTTAAGAATTGTATTGCTTTTCCACATCTAATAAGCATAATTTGCAATACAATGAAGCAACAACAATACCAGCTGGTCTGCCATTTATTGGAAAAAGCAGCTTAAAGTTGGAAGCACTGCTTTGTGCAAGTTTATGATGCGTATTCAAGTCTCTAGTCCACTGGGTCTCTCCAGGTGCTCCTGTGGGTCTGGCGAGGTTTACCCTTTCAATCGTCACATCTCACATGAGAGATGAATGGCAATGCAGAAGGAGAAACAATGTGTTTTCCCTTCAACCTCCTTGACTTGGCAGGTCCGTTTCTCAGCCAGAGCAACAGAGGGTGCCTGGAGTTGATTGGCAGTCCTCTGACAGAAAGCCGACATGTAGCAATTTCCGGACAAGCAGCTCCTAGCAAAAATATCAGCACCTCCCACCTAAGGCACATCTTCCAGTATTTCCTGTTGGAGGTTTTGTGCAATTCAAAAGCTTGCGCATTCCTGTGTCAAAAGTGGAAGCTGATTTGATAAACTTTATTACTTTTTTAAAGAGTTTGGCAGCATTAAAGCACTCCTTTTTTTTATCCTGCTGTTCAGCCTGCCCTGCCTTGGAAAGCTTTAGGCAGGGAATAGATGATAGATAGATAGATGATAGATTAGATAGATAGATAGATAGATAGATAGATAGATAGATGATAGAGATAGATGATAGATAGATAGTTGATAGATAATTAGATAGACAGACAGACAGATAGATGATAGATATAGGCAGATTAGATAGATAGATAGATAGAGAGAGAGAGAGAGAGAGAGAGATGAGAGAGAGAGAGAGAGAGAGAGAGAGAGAGAGAGAGATGGATAGATGTGGCTGAGCGCCAGGCAGCCTCCTCTGCTCCTCGGCTGCAGTGGGGGCATCCTAGAACCAGAGAACTGTGACGCTGGAAGGGACTCCAGGGGTCATCCAGCCCAACCCGCTGCAATGCAGGGGTCCCAGCTCCAGGGTGAACATCCACTCCAGTGGGAGGAGAGCAGCTTGCAGCTCCAGCTTCCATGCGCATTTATTCCCCATCCCTTAGGAACCCTCCTTAACGCAGGCGTTTTATAGTGAATATTTCATCTGCCTATAGATAGATCTGCCAGACTGGGGCTGCTGAGCCCCGAATGCCAGCGAAGGTCCCTTGCCTGTGTGGGCTGCCAGAGTCTCTTGGGGTCACCATGAAACGGCAAGCAAGCTGGTGGCACAGATGGCACTTCTCTGGGTGCACAGAGGAAACAGAAGGTAGAGGATGAATTCCAGTTGGAAAGCAACAGAGAAGCATGGAAGGAACCCTGGTGGTCAAGCAGTCCAGCCCCCTGAAATGCAGGAAGCAGAGCTCAAGAATCCCGGAAGAAGATGCTTAAAATAACTTTTGTTAAAAAACCAGAAACTTTCTTCTTAGGTATCGTAGGGCAGGAGCTACCAAAAGAGCAGAAGAAATTGTCCATGTATGCTGCAACAGTGGCTAGGATTCTACCAGCCCCCAAATGAAAAGATGATAAGATACCAACGAAAGAAGAATGGCAAGTTATGGATTATGCAGAAATGGCGAAACTTACGGGAAGACTCAGAGACAAAGATAACGGAACAAAAAGTTTTTTTCCTTCCAGTAGCACCTTAAAGACCAACTAAGTTAGTTCTTGGTATGAGCTTTCGTGTGCATGCACACTTCTTCAGATACACCTTTCCAGTAGCACCTTAAAGACCAACTAAGTTAGTTCTTGGTATGAGCTTTCGTGTGCATGCACACTTCTTCAGATACATGTGCATGCACACGAAAGCTCATACCAAGAACTAACTTAGTTGGTCTTTAAGGTGCTACTGGAAGGAAAAAAACTTTTTGTTTTGACTATGGCAGACCAACACGGCTACCTATCTGTAACTAAAGATAACGGAGGCTTCAAAAAGACCGGGAATCGTTTATGTCATATCTACAGAAACGGACTCACTAGCAGGGTTTGAGTAAACACTTACAACTAAGAAAACAGGATTAAAGGTTAAGAAATAACAATATGGAAATCAATTAAATATAAGATGTAATTGGAAGGAAATTTGGTATAAAAATGATAAGAATATAAGAGCATTCAGCTAAAAGATGAAAAATAAGAAAAAATTAAGCAGAAGTAGCAAATAGTTAAAGAACCAGAAGGGGAAGTTGAGGGAAGTCACAGGGTGGGGGGTGTTTTGTCTTATTATATTTTCTTTCTTTATTGTAGACAGCATCTTAAAAAGCAGAGACATCACCTTGCCAACAAAGGTCCGTATAGTTCAAACTATGGTTTTCCCAGTAGTGATGTATGGAAGTGAGAGCTGGACCATAAAGAAGTCTAATCACCGAAGAATTGATGCTTTTGAATTCTGGTGCTGGAGGAGACTCTGGAGAGTCCCTTGGACTGCAAGAAGATCAAACCTCTCCATTCTTAAGGAAATCAGCCCTGAGTGCTCACTGGAAGGACAGATCCTGAAACTGAGGCTCCAATACTTTGGCCACCTCATGAGAAGAGAAGACTCCCTGGAAAAGACCCTGATGTTGGGAAAGATGGAGGGCACAAGGAGAAGGGGACGACAGAGGACGAGATGGTGGGACAGTGTTCTTGAAGCTACCAGCATGAGTTTGATCAAACTGCGGGAGGGAGTGGAAGACAGGAGGGCCTGGCATGCTCTGGTCCATAGCGTCACAAAGAGTCGGACACGACTAAACAACAACAACAATTTTCTTTCATATGATTAATATGTTGAATATTAAATGTAAAATTTAATAAAAAACTATTAAAAAAGAAAGGAAAGAGTCCCTGGCCTCTGTTTTAAAGCTGCCAAAGGCCTGAGGTCACCTGTTTCCACCACCAGAAAGTCATTCCTTATGCCTGGGTGCCTGGTAACTTTTGGATATTTTGATTTTGATTTTTTGCCCAGTGCGTTCAGGACAGACAAAAGAGAACACTTCTTCACACAATGCACACAATTCCACACAATGGAACTCTCTACCACAAGACGTGTTGATGGCTGCTAACTTAGGCTCAGGTGTCTGCTGCTGCTAACCCCGACCTCTTCCTACATCTCCCCCAGTAATGGTCAGTGAGGCCTATCAAGAGCAATTGCCCATGACAGATAATGGAGCCTCCATGTTCAGAGGCAGTCTATTTCTGAATACCAATTGCAGCTGGGAATGTCAGGGGGAGCTTTGGGTTTCCCCTGCCTCACCACCAAATGGGCCAGAAAACCTGAATCTTTGCACACTTGTAAACACAGATCCCTTGCTGATGTCTTTAAGCTTCGAGACTTTGTGGCATCAGGGATTCAAGCTCTCAGTTATAATTCTGATAATTTATAGCACAGCAAGAACTCCTGCAACTTAAGTGGTGAGAGGAAGATCCTCTGGAAAAGCCCGCCTGCTTCTATGCGCAATCCCCTGATCTGAGCCTGTTTCCTTTTCAGACGTTGAGCTTAGTGCTGGAACCCACAGAAAGACAAATTCTGCACCCCAATGATTCAGAAGTGCTAGAGTGCTTTTGTTTTGTTTTTTAAGGACTGTTCTAGTGGGAATACCTTGATGGTGGTCTTCAATATCAGAGAGCAAGAAAGGGGGATAAAATTGGGCAACGATCAGGAATGGGCAAGGATTTCATGCAGTGGAGAGTTAAACTATGGAACTCGTTCTCCCAGGAGCCATCAATGGGGAAAGGTAAAGGGACCCCTGACCATTGGGTCCAGTTGCAGACGACTCTGGGGTTGCGGCGCTCATCTCGCTTTACTGGCCGAGGGAACAGTACAGCTTCTGGGTCATGTGGCCAGCATGACTAAGCCTCTTCTGGCGAACCAGAGCAGCGCACAGAAACACCATTTACCTTCCCGCCGGAGCGGTACCTATTGATCTACTTGCACTTTGACGTGCTTTTGAACTGCTAGGTTGGCAGGAGCTGGGACCAAGCAACGGGAGCTCACCTCCTCGAGGGGATTCGAACCACCGACCTTCCGATCGGCAAGCCCTAGGCTCTGTGGTTTAGACCACAGTGCCACCTGCATCCCCATCAATGGGTACCTACCTTTAAAAGAGGGTTAGACATGGAGGGCGAGGAGAAGACTGCAGATGGTTGCTGGTCATGGTGGTGATGCGCCTGAAAGCCAATTGCTGGAAACCTCAGGAAAGGAGAGTTGCTCTTGAGCTCAGCTCAGGCTTGTGGGCTTCTCTTGGGGGCATCTGGTTTGAGAACAGGAGGCTGGACTCAAGGGAGTCCCTGGCCTGATCCAGCAGGATCTCCTTGGGTTCTTATGGGAGATCTGAGAGGTGAACTTTCAAAAGTCACACCATCAATGCAGGGCAAAAGTGGGGTTTGGGCAGTGACGGACTGCGGGGTCTCAAATGTCAGCGGCGCCCTGTGCAAAGCCAGATTTCAGTGGCTCCTTGCCTCTTGCCTTCCATTCTGCATGCTAGTTGTGGCAGCCCTAAGGCTTTGCCCCAGAGTGACCCAACCTGCCCTGGTCCCCTAAATCCACCTCTGGTTTGGCTCCCGTTCCCCCGGGGCCTGACCTGCCCAGCTCCCTTCTGTGGTCTCTCTTAATGAGATCTGCATACACAAGTTCTGCTGCACCAAAGCAAATTTCACCCCCAGTTTGCAGCAGCCCATCTTCCAGTAATTGTTGCAGTTTTATGGTAATTTCTGTCATTCTGAATTCACAGGGGGCTGGTTCGGGTTCCCCCTGCTCCTTACAACTCTCAGCAGTGACTAAGCCACAAAGGAAAACGCGAGAAATTGGGCAGGCTCCTGTTTGCAACGGAATATGCAATAAGTTTGCCAATTAGATCCAAGAACTGTTTCTCGCCGCTATCTCCGCGCACAGAGCCAGTGTGGGACGAAGTGGCCGGATTTGTTCAAATTACTCTGAGAAAATCTCCCTTTCCGTCCCGCTGGCTGGCTGCACAGGGAGGCGCTCCTTTGACTAATGGCCTTGTTTGCGGAGGAATTAACAAGGCCTCTTTCACAAGCAGGTTAGACCTGGATCTGTGCGCCAAGGCAGCGCTGAACAAGGGAGCCCGGTCCAAGCTGGCACAGGAGCCCCAAGTTGGCTCCTTGTCTGTCAGAGGCAGCGTGGCTCTCTGCCTGGCACCCACAGGGTTGGCAGTGGGGTCTCCAGGGTCCAGCCCAGTGTGGGTGCTCAGACCCTGTGCCAGGCATTGCCCCCTAACCTTGACCCTTCCTGCTATCTGGTGATCTCCCCCAAATGCAGTGCAGGGGGTTGGACTAGAAGACCCTGGGATCCCCCCCCCCAACCCTACGATTCTATAAAACAATGCCTGGTTATTTTCCCAGCCAGGACACTGCAGGCAAGAATGGCACTTCTCTCCCCCACCCCCCACCCCCGGGGCCAGACAGAGATGTGACCCTGCGGTTGGTGGTTTGCAAAGGGTTCGGAGGGATCCTGCCCCCTGGACTCTTGTTCATCCCAGACGATAAGAGCAAGTTTAACTCCTGTCTGGGAGAAATATATAAAAAAATATTTTAAAAAATGTCTAGTAGCACCTTAGAGACCAACTAAGTTTGTTCTGGGTATAAGCCTCGGTGTGCATGCACACTTCTTCAGATACACTGAAACAGACGTCACCAGACCCTTCTATATAGTGGGAGGGTGGGGTGAGGTTTTTCTCAGGAGGGGAGTAGGAAACAGGGTGATTGGTTCAATGGGTATGGTCAACTGTTGACAACTGTTAACTGTTAAGTCCTACAAGAAAAAGCAAGGGGTAGTATGCAGATGATTAGCATATGTAATGAGACCAACATGGCTTGAATCCTACCAGGGAGGCCAGGCAGCCAGCAATGCAGTGGTACCTCTGGTTAAGAACTTAATTCGTTCCGGAGGTCCGTTCTTCATCTGAAACTGTTCTTAACCTGAAGCACCATTTTAGCTAATGGGGCCTTCCGCTGCCACTGCGCAATTTCTGTTCTCATCCTGAAGCAATGTTCTTAACCCAAGGTACTATTTCTGGGTTAGCGGAGTCTGTAACCTGAAGCGTATGTAACCCGAGGTACCACTGTACTCTGATGTGCTTCCTCCCTTGAGCTTGCAGAAGCCTTTTGCTTGAGTGAAGCTGAGAAACCCCATTGCTCAAGGTGCCAGCGTGGCTGAGCAGCTCAGTAACACCCTGTTTTCTGATACTTCCCACGAATCAGCCCAAGGACACAGCAGCTGTGGGAGATGACTGGTCAGCAGCCCAGATCAGCTTGCCGGGCAATTAAATGGGTCAGGGTATTTCTGTCTCTCGCTTGTGGATGTTTCATCATGTGGAAATATATCTGGGCTGCGTTGGGTTTTTTTTTTCCTTCCAAGAGGCAATGGCAGGCTTGTCAGAGATTATTTGCAGCGAAAAACAAGCTGGGAAGACAGGAGAACTTGATTTAAAAGGTCTGTGGAGCTTCCACCAGCGAGGACGGCTCATCCATCAAAGCAGAGCGTCATGGTGTCTTTGGCATGCAGGAGGAACAAGACGGGACACGGTGGAAGTGCCAGCCTCTCTCCGCACGAAGGGAAGGGAGAGGCTGGCAGGAGAGCAGGCGGGGGCTGCAAAGGGCCAAGGCCATCTTGCGCCCTGATCCCTGATTCCTGCATTGCAGCTTGTTAGATGGGGTGATCCTTGCGGGGTCCCTGCCCACTCTGCAACTGTGGACTCATGTTCAACTTGTGGTCCACCAAGAACCCTCGACCCTTTTCACCTGCACTGCTAGTGAGGCAGGCTGGCTCTTCCTGCCTTAAAGGGACCCCTGACCATTAGGTCCAGTTGTGACCGACTCTGGGGTTGCGGCGCTCATTTCGCTTTATTGGCCGAGGGAGCTGGAGTACAGCTTCCAGGTCATGTGGCCAGCAGGACTAAGCTGCTTCTGGCTAACCAGAGCAGCGCATGGAAACCCACCAGAGTGGCACCTATTTATCTACTTGCACTTTGACGTGCTTTCGAACTGCTAGGTTGGCAGGAGCAGGGACCGAGCAACGGGAGCTCACCCCGTCACGGGGATTCGAACCGCTGACCTTCTGATTGGCAAGTCCTAGGCTCTGTGGTTTAACCCACAGCACCACCTGCGTCCCCAAACTAAAATTTATTTTGTTAGTTTTGGCCCGGGTCTCCAATATGGCAGCTCTTTTAACCCAGATCCTCCAAGTCTCCCTTTTTTCCAGAGACAGTCCCGTATTGACAGAAGCCATCCCAGTTCCTGAGTTGATCCCAGAATGACCCGCTTTTCCTTAGGACGTCCCTATTTTCATTAGAGAAATGTTGGAGGGCATGTATAGCCCATGTTGTGTATTTGATCAAATAATATATTGTAAAAACTGCTCTGGTATAAGGCCAGAATGCTGAGAGGCTGGGTGTTCTCTGTGCCTGAAAGTCCATCTTTGCAGTGATTTCGTTTGTCCACCCGGTGAGTTGCAGTGCAGAAGTTGTTGTGTCTAGACAGGGAAGAGAGGGGCTCCAATCCCCACAGAGGGGAGGGGGTCTGCTGCCAAGCAAGGTGTCAGGGGCAGGCAGGAGTCCAAAGGGTGGGGAGAGGAGACTGTGAGAGGTGGAGGGGCCAGGGCAGGGGCCAGCAAACGTTTTCAGCAGGGGGCCAGTCCACTTTCCCTCAGACCTTATGGGGGGCCGGGCTATATTTTTTTTTGGGGGGGGGAATGATGCAAGAGCACCATGAGCCCCGGTGGCTGCTTACCTGTGTCTTGCGAGCAGCAGGGGCTGGCAGTGATGGCAGAGGGACGATGAGCAGCGCATGAAAGGGCTTCGGAGAGGGGCTGCTTAAAATGGGGGCCGCTTGAGCACTGCTGCTGCTGGCACCACCAAAGCCCAGCCCCCTTCCCCCTCTAGGCAGGGCAGGGAGAAGCCAGGAGGAGGGAGGGAGGGAGGAGGTACCTCCGCTGCCGAGGGAGGGAGAGGGAAAGAACGCACACACTGGCAATCCATGCAGCGATCCCCAGACCCTCCATGGGCCAAATCCAGAAGGCAATTGGGCCTGATCCAGCCCACGGGCCTTAGTTTGCCGACCCATGGTCCAGGGGAAGGGGCCAGTGATTTGGGGGGTTCTGTGCCATCAATGAGATGGGGGGGAGGTAGAGTCCAGGCAGCTAGAGGGGGAAGAAGAGGGGGAAGAAGTGGTCCCAGAGAGAGTTTGGCCCTTAGAATCTCTTCCACCTCCTCCCCACCATCCCCAAGGGTGAAGAGGGGCTCAAGGGGAGAGGAATTGTAGTGGAATTGTAAAATAGTTAAAAACTGATATATAATGAAATGAAAAAAAAATGTGAAAAATGAGTTTTGTTAAAAACCTTTTTGTTAGGAATTTTAGGTCAAGATTTGCCAAAGGAAAAACACAGACTCTGTACATGTGCAACAACCGCACCAAGGACGCTAGTGGCACAAAGATGGAAAAGCGATAAAACACCAACTAAAGAAGAATGGGAAGGAAAACTTACAGAACATGCTGATATGGCAAAACTAACTGATAGCCTACGAAATAAGGGGTGGGGGTGGGTGGGAATCCTTTAAAGAGGACTGGAAGCCATTCTCAGCTTATCCACAGAAACAATGCAAAGATCTGAACTCGCCAGCAGGTTTTGAGGAAACATTTACAAGTAACAAAATGTATATAAATTATAAGATTAAATTTTTAAAAAGGGAATCGAAAGGTAATATGCAGGAATTGATATTATGTTAAAATAAACCAGAGAGAGAGGTTGAGGGAAGTCCGGGAGGGAGGGGAGGGAAGGGATAATTTGGGGTTGCTGAATTATGATATTTGTTATAATGATATTCTGGAAAAAATGGAAAACTGATTTTTTTTAAAAAAAGCACTTTGTAGATCAAAAGGGATTATGCACACGGTCTGTAACAGCAACCACTCGCTGTTTTTGGCTCTGTTGAATTTTGGAAAGTTACTCTAGCAGCGAGAAACCAGCAGGCTGGTCTGTTTTTCGGCTGCTTTCCTCCGATGCAGTTCATGGAGGGACAGTCTCTAAATCCTTCAGATTCAGCCGTCCATCTTCACTGCAAATGTGGTTGTCAGATTTATTCTCAGCATTGCCACATATCCTTCCCAAAGCCCACATAAAAGGAAGTGTGAAATTCAGTTGACTCTGCTTACCTCCAGCTGCACCCATCCCTGAACGCTCTGGGCAATATTGATACTCGTGGATTTAGGAGGAGGACTTCAAAAGATGGTAGATTTTAAGAACATTCCTTGTGTTTTATAAAACTGACAGGGGAAAACCTCGCCGACAAAACTGCCTGATCCTGCTGAGACAAACCTTTGGTGTGTCTTGGCCCCAAAGAGTTGACACTGCCTAAGAGTGACTCTGGAGGACTCAGGCAAAGGCAGGATTGCACCATGATCTGCTTCTTGGTTGAGATACCAGAGGGTTGAACCTGCAACCATCGCCGTGTAAAGGGCGGACCTTGTCCCTCAGCTATGGGTCCCTGCTTTCACCAGAGGTTTTGTTAAGACTACACGTGTTGAGAATTTGAATATGTGCAGCTTCACACAGAGTCAATTAGGGTTTGGCCTACAGCCAAGGCAATGTGAAGGAGTAAGTCTGCCTGGTGATACAGAGGCATGGAGACAGCTCCATGATTGGTCAAGCTCTCACACGGGAATAATGATTTATGGCCTACTAACTGGAATGTGTTAGTTCAGTGTCTGTTGAGTGTAGGAGTTGGAGGTTGAGAGCTGTGAGTTGTGTGAGAGCTAGTCAAAGATCCGTGTTCTGTTCTGTTCCAGTAAATAGTCCACTGTATATAATAAACACCTAACTACAAGTTCCTGCTTCCTGCTTCGTCCATCCTGTCTGCAGCCAGTTGCCAATTGCTTTCGTGAACTCTGCGTATACTCTGCTAGGTCTGGCTAAGGTCCTGCAACAAGTCAGAAAATTGTGAAACACCAATAACACGCTGGTTACTAGACGTGGGATCCCCACTGTGATCCTTTTCAGGAGTCCATAGGATTCCCACCAGGATCACTGAGTGCTAGGGATGGAAAACTCTGCCCATTTTTGTTGCATCTTTTTCCTCGCTCTTCCAATCTGAAATTCAGCTGCCCACAATTTGCTGCCATTTGCAATATATCTATAAAATCATGGTGAGGATTCATCAGCATTTTAGTGCAAACTTCTCCTTACAAACCCAGTGGGTGGAATTCAACCTTGCCCTGTGATGAACCTTCCATCTGGGAAGAATTCCAACTTGCCAGTCAAAAGACGCTCCTCCTCTGGCCATTTTGGAAGGTTAGCCCAACCCCCCAAGACACAAGGAGAAGCTTTGCAGGATTTTCTTGCTAACGTCTTCAATTCTATGCACAATTTCCCCTGAAATATGTATTTTCATGAATCAAATATCTCTCCATTCCTCCTGAGCACAAGACCTTCGACACAAGGAGTGCACCCAGGAGGTCACCCAGATTCACAATGACAGCAGAGGTTTATGCAGCAACGGCAGCAAGGGCTCTCCTAGCCCCAAAATGGAAGCAGCAGGAATTACCAACGATAGAAGAGTAGCAGATGAAGATGGTGGAATATGCAGAATTGGCAAAGCAGACCGGGCAAATCTGAAACCGGCGTGGCCAAGCTTTCCAAAAAGACTGGGGTAAATTTGTACAATATTTGAAGGGCGATTGCGAACAGGTAACAACACTAGCAGGACTGATTTAAGAAGAATTATAATGTTAATGATTCATGTTGTTGTTTAGTCGTTTAGTCGTGTCCGACTCTTCGTGACCCCCTGGACCAGAGCACGCCAGGCACTCCTTAACCTTTACTTTACCTTACTTAAATGCCATGACATGGAAACTTAATAAAAATATCACACAATGACTGCAGAGGTTGTATGGCCGTTGGCCAGGGTTTCTTGCGCTGTGCTTCCTGCGTCGCAGGGGGTTGGACTAGATGGTCCTTGGGGTCCCTCCAACTCTTTGATCCTCTCACTCAGTCCCCGAGAATGGCGAAGTGTGTTTGGTAGACGTGTGAGGTGTCCCAGCCCAGACACTGGGGGGAATGACAGTCATCTTTCCTGCAAGCTTTTCCATTCTGGTTAGGGTATTGTTAATTGTGAGCTTGACGTGGCTTTTCCTCCCTGGGTACTGCGTCGTTATCTTTTTTAAGTGCATTTTAATTTTGTTTACTCTGGCAGCCGTAATGATCCCGTCGCTGGTAGGCGATTGTGCCGTGTCGCTCTTGCACTCTGCGGTTTGTCCCCTTTTTATGGAGAGCCTGCCTAATTCCTCGGGCAAAGGCGTCTGGAGGAGCAGGTGGGCACCGCAGGACAGCATTAAAAAGGTTTATGTGCTGCGCAGGGACCCTTCCCGTCCCGGTTTTATGAACAATCCTCTCTCGCTGCTTTTCCAGAACTTTCAGCTTTGGGGAGGTGGAGGGAGGGGACACATGTTCCGCCTGGAGAAGAGAAAACCAAGAAGTGGCATGAGAGCCCTCTTCAAATATCTGAAGGGCTGTCTTCCCACGGAAGAGGGAGCAAACTTGTTTTCTGCTGCTCACCCGGAGGGCAGGACTCAAATCAATGATTCCAAGTTACAAGAAAGGAGATTCCAACTCAATATCAGGAAGAACTTTCTTTTCGGAAATGACCGGGGGGGGGGGGCACATCTTTCAAGTTGTTACAATGTTACAAATATTATGCCTGAATGAAATCTTTCGACTAGACAGCTCAGGGAAGATATCTAGCTTTATAAATTCATATAAAATCAGTAGTTTGACCAATTCCCTTCATTCCAACGCCATTTTGTCCTTAGAGGAAGGATTCATTTACCCATGGGTAGGCAAACTAAGTCCTGGGGGCTGGATCCGGCCCAATCGCCTTCTAAATCCGGCCCGCGGATGGTCCGGGAATCAGCGTGTTTTTACATGAGTAGAATGTATCCTTTTATTTAAAATGCATCTCTGGGTTATTTGTGGGGCATAGGAATTTGTCCATTATTATTATTTTTTCAAAATATAGTCTGGCCCCCCACACAAGGTCTGAGGGACAGTGGACTGGCCCCCTGCTGAAAAAGTTTGCTGACCCCTGCTTTTACCTTTCTGTCCCACCATAATCCCCCCCCCCCAGCGTAAGGGCACATATACAACACCACACCCAGGGAGCGTCCAAGGGTGGCAATCACTGAGCTGATATCTGACCATAAAATCCCAAGAGCTCATCCCCAGACTTGCCCCAGGACAAGGATATGTAAAGAGTTCCATTGTTCTTTGGTACTTGAGAGGTCATAAGAGACCTGTTTGGACATGTTTGCCAAGGTTGAACCAGGGTGCGCCCTATCTACCCCTCCCCTTTTGTAACATGTGATGTAAGGATGATGTATCAGTGATGCTGTACAAACTGTATTCTGGGATATGGTGGGAAGATTTAAAGAAGAAGAAGAAGAAGAGTTTGGATTTGATATCCCGCTTTATCACTACCCGAAGGAGTCTCAAAGCGGCTAACATGCTCCTTTCCCTTCCTCCCCCACAACAAACACTCTGTGAGGTGAGTGGGGCTGAGAGACTTCAGAGAAGTGTGACTAGCCCAAGGTCACCCAGCAGCTGCATGTGGAGGAGTGGGGAAGCAAACCCGGTTCACCAGATCACGAGACTATCGCTCTTAACCACTACACCACACTGGCTCTCCAGTGTGTCGCCCCCTGCTTGGAGTTCTTACTTCTGGGGCGGCCTGTTGCACAACAATAAAGATCATGGTCTACTGACCGCTGTTTTGCTCCAAATTACTTGGCTGGAACTTCCTTCTTTTACTGACCGCATGGAGAAGCAGCTTCTTTTATCTGCCCTGAACCCTCCAGCTTCCAGCCTTCTCTGTGTGATGGCCTCATGTTGGGATGCTGCCAGCATCGCTGTCAAGGCTAATGGGAGGTGGCATTAATCGATGGGCGCCTTGGCGGCCACTGAGGACATGTGCCAAGCCGCTGACTTTGTCTGAGAAGTCTTCCGTGAAGCAATTGCTCCCCGGGAGGAGAGCGTGAGACCCTTCTCAGCACAATTAAGCAGAGCGTGACGCGCCTGTGAGACTGAGCGGTGGCAGCGGGGAAAGGAGGACAGACACGTCCGAGGAGGAGGGCAAATTCATAGAGGGGAGGGCTATGACCTTTCTACCTACCTACGTCCCATGGACTGCAAGAAGGTCAATCCTCTCCATTCTTAGGGAAATCAGCCCTGAGTGCTCACTGGAAGGACAGATCCTGAATTTGAGGCTCCAAGACTTTGGCCACCTCATGAGAAGAGAAGACTCCCTGGAAAAGTCCCTGATGTTGGGAAAGATGGAGGGCACAAGGAGAAGGGGACGACAGTGGACGAGATGGTTGGACAGTGTTCTCGAAGCTACCAGCATGAGGGAGGCAGTGGAAGACAGGAGTGCCTGGTGTGCTCTGGTACAGGGGGTCACGAAGAGTTGGACACAACTAAACGACTCAACCACAACACCTACCTACCTATTGAGGACTACCAGGTGTAATGGGTAGATGGCCCCCCTCTGGCCTGATACCGCAGGCTCTTCATACCCGGACACCTGTCTCCATCGGTCTGGAGTGCTGAGTCGGTGATGGAAATCCTTCTCAGGATTCCTGCAACCACACGCAACCACACACACACAGCAGAGGCAGCAGTGTCTTTGTCAAAAGAGACCTATCTCCAGCCAAGCCCAAGGCTACATTTCAGGGTTCAGAGGTGTGCCAGGACCTGGGAACTCTGCTCTGGGCTCACCAGCCAAAACAGATCACACAGACAGGTCACCTCCTCTGGCAGCATTCGATTGACCCTCGTCTAAAGTCACTGATAAGAAACAAGACAAAAGGTACAAATGGTTGTAAGAATGTATTAGAAAACATAGAAAGAGTAAGCTAATAATGATAGTTACATTCATCATCAGAAAGAGGGTACACACCGGAAAATGATAGGAAGTCTATTCTCCTTTATTTTAATTTATCTTCGTAAAAAGAAAAGAAAAAGAAAAAGAAAGAAACAGCGTAAATCTAACTTAAGTTTAATTTTTGTGAACATATAGAAGACTATTTGTATATGGTTTTTGTTTATACGGTTCTGTTTATATTTTTGTTCATTCAAGAATGTGTACATTATCAATGTTATATACCAGGGATGTCCAACCAGTAGATCGCGATCTACCGGTAGATCCCCGGCTGATCCTGGTAGATCACGGGATTCTTATCATGTACAAAAAGCTCAACAACTCTGGGCAACCCACCCACCCCACGCATGCTCCTCCTCCCTCCAATGACAACGGGTAGATCACTGCCAGTTTTTTCATACTGGGAGTAGATCGCAGTCTCTTGGGAGTTGAACATGCCTGTTATATACGAATTTCAATGAAGTATATTGAAATGTTGGGGGGGGGGGAGAGACAGGTCCTCTCCTCTGGTATAGCAGGTCCCAGCCCTGTGTGGGCAGCGTTATCTTAACCTGATGATTCAGGGAGGGGCGACTGCAGTCAATGCCCCTTCAGGGCATTTTGCTCCCCTTGAAAAAGCAGCCTCTCTCGCCTGGCAGGTTGAGGGACCCCACAGAATCATAGAACTGCAGAGCTGGGAGGGATCCCTCCCTCCCTCCTTGAGGCCATGAGTAAATTTGCAAGCTGTGTAACGTTCTCTTCCTCCGCCGGAGCTGACCCAGCTTGGCAAAATCCCATCCCGGCCCAGAAGGGTGAGCAGCTGCCAATGGATTCTCTGCCTCTTCCCAGCGCCTCCTTCTCTCTCTCTCTCTCTCTAACAGTCGGAGTGATTCTTGCTCACAGTGCTCCACGGGGGACGGCCTGCAGCTACCAATGAACCCTGCCAAGCTGGGAGTTCCTTGCCATGGAAATTTGTCTGAGTCATTATCCTCTTATTATTGCAGGCTAAACATCAAATCAAACAGTGTTGGCTTCAGAACTTCCTCTTCCACAGCTAGCTGTCAAGGGCAGGGGTCCCCAAAGTCGACAGGACCACCTCCGGGGGGAAGGGACAGGTCGGTGGGGTAACCTAAGGGGATGCAAAGGAAGCATACAGTCAAATGGGTACAATATTGCACAGAATATTGAATGTATAATACTGCAGATAATATGAGCCTCTATTTATTTATCTATTGTTGTGGGTTTCATCGGTGGGGGATCAGTCTGGATGATGCCCTGATTCCCTCCCAGTTCTTGGGGTCCTGTGCACCGTGAGGGTTAGAATCTCAGAGAGCATTCTCTTGCTGAACTGATCAGAGTTGCTTTGCAACATCATGGCTTCCTCAGCTGGCCACCTCAGTGACCTCATCAGCGCCTCAAAAGAAGGAGCCAGGTTGCAGGAGCTGCAACTAAGTGAGGGGACCCTCCAGGCTCATGGGTGAACCCTTCCTCCACCCCCTCACCTAGCTGTGAGATAGCAAAACAAGAGCCAGAGAAAGTTTGTAGGAGCTGAGATATGAGCAGCTGGAAGGTGGAGACACAGAGACCTGTTTGCTCTGTGCTGGATCCAAAGCTGGGACTTAACAAAGAAGCAAGATCTGTTGGGGTGTCGATGCCGTGAGCCCCTCCATCCTATGCTGAAGGTGTAAATAAAACCATGTACCCTACAGACACCACAGCCTCAGCTGACCTCCTGCCTAAGTACCTGGAGTCCCTGGGGTGTCTCACCACTTGGGGTTTGGGGTTTCACAGAACAGAAGGATTTAGTCCAGCTGAATGAAGACGTTTACCCAGTGGGAGAAGTTTTCCCCTGAATCCTCCCTCTGCATAACGCCAGCCTTGCTGCTTCCCTCCTGCACTCCAGTGTCTTTGCAATATAGCAATTAAGGCCCCATTAGCAGCTATTTATAGCCCCTCAAGGATGCCTTGGCAGGGCTCCTTTTCCAGAGGCTTCCGAGGGGCAGTTCAGACGCAAACAAAGAGTGGCAGGAAACAGGCCTCTGCAAATTGCAGTAGAGTTAATTGCATGGCATTAGTGTCAGAGAGAGAGCATTGTGTGATGCCAGCTCATCGACATGGAAAACGCCTTGTGGGTCAAAGCCCGGCAGGTTTGCATCTCCCCTCCAGTGCTCTTGAGGGCCCTCCAGGAACGGGTGGGAAACGGAGCTCTGCCCATCTTCAGACAGAGATTGGTTGGCCTCCTGTCAGGGATCCTTTAGCTGTGACTTCTGCATTGCAGGGGGTTGGACTAGATGACCCTTGGGGCCCCACTCTAAAATTCGACGCTTCCATTATTCACTTGCACACATGTGAATTTTCAACATGCTTAAGTATCTGGTTTGCCCCAAGTTCTCGGCTGCCTGCCAGAGAATCAAAATTCCTTCCTGCTCAGGCTTTGCCAAATTTGGAACAAATTTCTTGCGTTCGAATGGCTTTTTGTGATGTGCGTTTACAGCTTTTATGATGATTTGCATTGTTTGTGCACCACTTCCTTTGGTGGGGGAGGTGTGTCTATTTCCTGTGGAATGGAAGAGGATCCCTGCCGCTGGATCCCATCGAGAGCTCCTGTCTAATCCAGGATCCTGCTCCCCCACAGACACCCTAAAAGGGATCCCACAGGTGGGATGTGAAGGCTCTCTTGGCCCCCAAAGATCCAGGCAGGAGGAAGGAAGGAGAGCCCCTCCCCCCTCCTCTGGTCCCCCCTCCCCTCCCCCCTCCCCTCCCCCTGAGCCTCCAGCAGCCACTGAAGCCCAAATTTGCTGGATGTTCCTGGAACACCTGATGCTGGCAGCCCAGCAAAGCCCACCAGACTCCAGGAATATCCTGCTCCTGCAAGAGAGCAGAAGATAGACTGCGGCGGAAATCTCTTTAGAGATGCGGCATTTTCATTGTTGCTCGGTTTTGCCATGTAAATCCCTCCGAGATCCTTTTTGTTGGAAATGAAAAGCAATAAAAATACTGCAAGTGCATGAATAAGTAAACACATGGCTTCCGCCACCGTGTCAAACAACAGAGGAGCGAGCAGTTCAGTCCTGGGATCCATTTCTAAGTTGTTTATTTCCAGTTCCCCCACTTTCTGGCTTCTCCAGAGAACCCCAGTGGCCTCCCCCCCCCCAATAAACGCTGCTTTGGGGGCTGGCGTGTTTCACCTGGGCTGCTGTCTTGGGTTGGCTGGGCTTCAGGTGCAGAAAAGGGCAGCCCAGGTGTTCAAGGGGGGTGGAAAGAAGGGTTGCCGCTTGGGGAACTTTTTAGTTTAGAGAAAAGGTGAATAAGAGGCAAGAGGATGGAAGTTTGTAGAATTGTCCGTGGCCTGGAGAGAGGAAGGGCCTTCTTCCTCTCTCCTAACACTAGAGCTGGTGGAGATCCAAGGAAGCTGATGGATGAAAGAAAGTCTTTCATGAAGCATGTGGTTAACCTATGGAACTCCCTCCCCCAGGAGACAGGGGTGGTCACCAACCTAGGTGGCTTTAAAAGAGGGTGAGGCCACTTCAGGGAGGAGGAGAGGACTATCAGTGGGTCTGCCCCACAGTTGGAGGCAGCAACACTTCTGAATAGTGAAAAGGGGTGGAAGAGATCTTGTGCTCAGATCCTACTTGGGGGTTTCTCCTTGGGGCAGCTGGTTGCCCCCCTGAGAGAACAGGATGCTGGACCAGATGGGCCATGGACCTGATTCGGGGGACTCTGCTTAGGTCCTTCTACAGACGAGTCTCCATTCCCCGCATTCTGCCTGGTCTATCTTCTCAGAATCAACTTCTAAACTACCGATGTGACCTTTTCTCCTGTAATTATTCTTCTTTCCCGGGGAAGGCTCTGAACATTTTGGACAGATGAATAGATTTGCCCTTCTCTTAAGCACAAAGGGAATGTATGATGGATAGGAAGATGCTTCCCCCAAATCCCAGTATTCCAGCTTGTCCTTAGGAGAGAGAACATCCCTGTCCGCAAATGGCTTCAGACTGTCGCTGCTTCAAAGAGCTGAGTCAGTGAAGGTCCACACATTGATTTATGGCATGGTCAGAGCCGGAATAAGCTCAGAAAGGAAGGCTGGTGAGCCTTCCTTGGAGGAACATTTCACAGGGTCAGTGAAATGTGGACCCAGAGGGAGAAGGTGTGACTCTCAGTATATAATGCCCTTAACACTTGACCTTTGGAACTCCCTGACTATTGAGATCAAACAGGCACTTCCACTGTACAGTGGACCCTCCGGATATGAACTTAATTCATTCCGGGGGTCTGTACATACCCCGAAAAGTCCGCATCTAGAGGTGCCACTTCTGCACACGCGCATGGTGCGCAGAGAACTTCTGTGCATGTGCGCGTGGCAAAACCCAGAAGTATACACTTCCGGGTTTGCCGCGTTTGCAGCCCAAGTGTCCATTGTACAATGTCTAGACAATGAGGTAGAATCCACTCTTTTTCAAGGGAGTCCATTCCACTGTCAAACAGCTCCTCCCATCAGCCCTTACCCACAGAAGTTGTGGGGAAACCCAGAGCATCCCACCCCAAATGCCAGGCCCACCGCTCTTCAAATCTGTCTGCCAGCAAAAATAAAGCAAACTTTTGTTTTTAACAGATGGAGGGAAGTCAACCAGGAATGGGCAACTCAGCCTGTTTCTGGCTCATGTCGCTTTTGGCATGTGTGTGCTTCGTGCATAAATACTGTTTTGCGTCTGTGGGTGCAAGACACGTCTGAATTCCTAGACCTAGTAAGTGTTAGACTTTAATCAACGCTCCTGAACCATTGGCTCTCGTAAGGGTTAAAATATAAGCCAAGGCAGCTCCTTCATGAAGCGATTGCATGGGAGATGAGCCATGAAGAAGGAAAAGGAAAGGTAATGAGCCAAGGAGGAAGCCAAGGAAAGGGGTCTTTGTGCCGGATGACAAAGGGGTGGGGAGCTTCCTCCAGCTCTGAGATAGTGAGGCGAACAAAAGCCAGAGTTCAGAGTTGAGGGTTGGCCCTGATGTGACCTAGAGGAAAACGTGTTGCAGGCTCTTAAAGGCAGTAAGCTTAAGAGAGGGTCAGGGCACAAGGGGTGATTTCTGTCTGAAATGGGAGGATGCAGCTATGGGAGAAACAAGACCCTTTTGGAGTGTTGATGCTGTGAGCCCCTTCGTCATAGGCTCAGCTTGTATATATGTGCAAATAAACCATATAGCCTGAAGACACCACAGTCTCTGTGCGCTTCTTTCCCAAAAGGAAACACAAACCCTGGGTAAGTGCCAGGAACCCCTGAAATCTTCCACCGCTTGGAGACTGAGGTGCAACAATGCATTCTATCTCATTTCTGGTATTAACTTGGGGGAAGGGAGAGACATAATGAAAACACACATTTAAACAGCATTCAAATACCTACTTTTATTTCCACTCAGAAATACTGGCTTGTCTTTCTTTAACAAGATCTGTAAGTCTCTTAATCAGAAAAAAATATCCCTAAGCTGATATAAAATATTCATTAAAATAACAATGAAAACAGTTGACTTAATAAACTTATCACACCATAGATAAAACCAACAGATTTTCAAAGTAAATATAATCATAAGATTGCATGTCTAGGTAGGCTTGCCGAAACAAAACAAAACAAAAGTTTTAGCAGATATAAAATAAATTTCTTCCAAAATACAAATTTTGAAATGTTCCAATGCACTTTGTGGGCCGTACCAGAATGTTTGGGGATTGTGAGCTCCAGTGGATAGTGGATACTTGCATCCTAACCTCATTTATCTGGGAGTAAGCGCCATTGAATTCAATAGGGCTTACATTTGAGTAGACGTGGTTAGACTTGTGCTGTGAGGTCTGCTTTGGAAGGTGCTCTCTGCATGTTGGCAGCAAAAGTGACATAATCTGTCACAGAGGAAAGTAAATCCCACATTATTTGCAGGATGACAAGCTCCAGAACTTGGAAGTCATCCAGTGGGCAGAGTCAACTCCCCAACAGAAGCCTAATATCAAATTCATATCCCAAGTGCATCGAAAGTGAAAGTGACACTATCGCAATGCCATCATACTAATCATTGGTGCAGCTGCATTTGGAATACTGTGCGCAGTTCTGAGCGCCTCGCCTCAAAAAAGATACTGCAGAGTTGGAAAGGGGGCAACTGAAATGATCAAGGGGATCGGAGCAACTGCCATATGAAGAATGGTTGCAGCACTTGGGTCTTTTAAGCTTGGAGAAAGGGTGAGCCACAAGACAGAACAAAGGCAGATTTAGGGGATTGCGGTGGTTTGGTCACATTGGGCACAGAGCTTCTGGGGCACTGCAGCTGTGAAGTCCCATGGAAGATGAGAGGCAGTGGGGGGCAGTGGATTTTGGCACAGCTCAGGGCACCACTGAAATTTAAGATGCCATGGTCCGCCACTGGGATGGGGGTTTCTAAAACAATGCGTGGCACTCAGGAAGTGGATAGAGATGAAGCTTTCCTCCCTCTCTCCTCATGCTGCCCTCAGGGGCCTGCAGCTGAATGTTGTGAGAAGAAGAAGAAGAGTTTGGATTTGATATCCCGCCTTTCACTCCCCTTCAGGAGTCTCAAAGCGGCTAACATTCTCCTTTCCCTTCCTCCCCCACAACAAACACTCTGTGAGGTGAGTGGGGCTGAGAGACTTCAAGAAGTGTGACTGGCCCAAGGTCACCCAGCAGCTGCAGGTGGAGGAGCGGAGACGCGAACCCGGTTCCCCAGATTACGAATCTACCGCTCTTAACCACTACACCACACTGGCTCTCCACCACACTGAGTCAGGAGAGATAAAAGAAAGGACTTCTTGCCACAGCACAGAGGTAACTGTGGAACCCTCTCCCACAGAAGGCAGGGGTGGCCACCAAACTAGGCGACTTGGAAAGAGGATCAGCTAAATGCATGGAGGAGGAGAAGGCTATTTATTGCTACTAACCATGATGGCTACATGCTATGTGTCCACAGTTCAAGGCAGTAATGCTTCTGAATGCCAGTTGCTGGAAACCTCCAGAGGGGAGAGAGCTCTTGTGCTCATGGTCTACTTACTGGTTTCCCATCCTGGGCATCTGGTTGACCTCTGTGAGAACAGGAGGCCAGACTAGATGGGCCATTGGTTTCCCCAGCCACTCTGGGCAGCTTCCAACAAAATATGAAAATATCATAATCCATCAAATATTAAAAGCTTCTCTAAACAGGGCTGCCTTCACATGTCTTCTAAAAGTCATATAGTTGTTTATTTTCTTGACATCTGGTGGGAGGGCGTTCCACAGGGTGGGCGCCATCACCGAGAAGGCCCTCTGCCTGGTTCCCTGTAACTTTGCTTCACTCAGGGAGGGAACCACCAGAAGGCCCTCGGAGCTGGACCTCAGTGTCCGGGCAGAACGATGGGGTGGAGACACTCCTTCAGGTCTACTGGCTGAGGTATACTGTTCTCCTGTTATGTATGCGACAGAAGCCTGCCATAAAATCCACAACCTAAGTGGGCTTCTCAAATGCCACAGGGCAGTGTGCTCAAAGGAGAGGTCATTGCCCAGGCCTCTGGGTACCAGGAGCATCCCAGCCCCTGCCTCTTACCAGGCAGCCGCTTGCAAGACTTGCTGATCTAATATTTATCCGTGGAGAGCGCTCTCCTCTCCTCTCCTCTCCTCTCCTCTGTCCTCTCTCCGTCTCTAGCAGAAGCACGTCCTGTGTGGTTTAGAGCTTAATACCGGTCAGGGAAGGTTGTTTGGGAACATCTTCCAGACAAGCCAAACACAGCCCAGAACACTTGTTAAATCAGTACCTTTCAGGATTAGGCTGTTGGTTTAGCGGTTTGTGACAAGGAGGAGAAATGTTGATGCTGCCGGCTGGGTGGAGAGAGAGAGAGAGATGTCAACAGGGAGAGGCAAAGGAAGAAGCAAAGGAAGCAGGGATGGCTCACGGAGAAGGAAATGCGTCCAGGAGGATGCACAGAACTGCAGAGTCAGAAGAGACCCAAAGGGTCAGCCTCATCCTCATTGTTGTTGTTTAGTCGTTTAGCCGTGTCGGCCTCTTCGTGACCCCCTGGACCAGAGCACGCCAGGCACTCCTGTCTTCCACTGCCTCCTGCAGTTTGGTCAAATTCGTATTAGTAGCTTCGAGAACACTGTCCAGCCATCTCGTCCTCTGTCATCCCCTTCTCCTTGTGCCCTCCATCTTTCCCAACATCAGGGTCTTTTCCAGGGAGTCTTCTCTTCTCATGAGGTGGCCAAAGTCTTGGAGCCTCAGCTTCAGGATCTGTCCTTCCAGTGAGCACTCAGGGCTGATTTCCTTAAGAATGGAGAGGTTTGATCTTCTTGCAGTCCATGGGACTCTCAAGAGTCTCTTCAGCACCAGAATTCAGAAGCATTAATTCTTCGGCCATCAGCCTTCTTGATGGTCCAGCTCTCATTTCCATACATCATTACCGGGAAAACCATGGCTTTAACTATATGGACCTTTGTTGGCAAGGTGATGTCTCTGCTTTTTAAGATGCTGTCTAGGTTTTCCATCACCTTTCTCCCAAGGAGCAGGCATCTTTTAATTTCGTGACTGCTGTCATGGTATTTATTAAATTTGTTAGCCGCTTTCTCTTGCCCAAGGCAACCTCTTCCTTCCGCTTGATCTGGAAGCTGCCGTCAGTGCAGGATGCTGCAGAGAGATTGCTGGCGGAAGTGAGACCTTGTCAGGATAGAACACTTGTGCTCAGAGATCTGCACCTGCTGCCAGGTTCAGGGGGTGACTATTGGCATATAAAGCCCATAACAACTTGGGACAAGTTTCCCCACAAGATCCACACGTTCCCCCTCGACCACTTCAGTCGGTGGAATTGGCACTGCTGCAGCTGCCGTATGAGACCGGTTCCACATCTGTAAGAACTTAATTGTTTAGTGTGGTGGCACCTACGCTTTTATTTTGTTTATTGCATTTCTAGACCACCCGTCATCTGACGATCGCAGGGCTGTTTTAAAGATAAAGACACCAAAATATATAGCATAATAACAAACCAAAACAATAATGCCTCCCCAGACAATTTAGAAGGTCACCACCACCACCTTACTCTTTGAAAGCAAAGAGTAAGGCTACCGTGACTTCCTTCATAGAGCTTCAGTCTGCTGATGACAACGTAGTGTGCGCACGCTCAGAGATGACCTCCAAACCATCCTAAATATCTTTGCAGAAGCTTACAAAAAGCTTGGCCTATCGCTCAACTTCCAAAAAATCAAAGTGCTGCACCAAGTACAAAACATCCCCTCTGCAGCACCACGCATCCAACTCAATGGTGTAACATTGGAGAATGTCGATCACGTTTCCTACCTGGGCAGTTATTTTTCCACAAGGGCCAACACTGATGCCGAAAAGTGTGGCTTTCTCCCGATTGAAGTGCAGAGTGTTTGAGGACCGGGACATTCGCGGGGGAACCCAAATGCTTCTTTACAAAGCTATTGTACTACCAACCTTACTGTCTGCTTGTGAAACATGGACCACTTACAAACGCCATCTTCAACTCCTCGAAAGATTCCATCAATGGTGTCTCTGAAAAATTTTACACATCACTTGGGAAGACAAGCGAACTCATACCAGTGTACTGGAAGAAGCAAAGATCACCAGTGTTGAAGCAATAAATCTTCAGCTTCATTGGACTGGTCATGTTGTGCGGATGCCTGATTAGCATCTTCCAAAGCAACTACTCTATTCTGAACTTAAAAATGGAAAGCATAATGCTGGTGGTCAACAAAAGAGGTTCAAAGACTCTCTCAAGGCATATCTAAAAAAAAATGTAGTATAAACACTGACAAACTGGGAAACACTGGCCTGTGAGCGCTCCAGTTGGAGAACAGCCTTGACCAAAGGTGTCATGGACACTCCAACTCAGGACGCAAGAGAGAAACGTGCTAAGAGGAAGGCACGCTTGGAAAATCCTTGTTGTTCATCTGATGCTTGACAACTCCTTACTCCTTGTTTTTGGCATCTCACATCCTTGTCCTTGGCATTATCTCCCAACTCTTATCTTATCTCGAAGGTCATGTTGTGTAGCCCATCTCCATGCCTCCTTGTATGTGCTGTTCTGTACCGTTCCCAGCACACACTGTTTTGCTAAAACATCATGATGTTTTCCACATTCCATTATACAACACAGTTCATGGATAGTTCAAAGACATCGCATCCATTTTGTGGTGTTCTTCAGCCATCTTTAGGCCCATACAAACCATGCCAGGTGAGTGGGAGTGGCCCAGGCTTTCAGAAATGTATATAAGCAGTTGCTTTGCCCCTGTTTCCCAGTTCTGTAGTTCAATAAAGTTCTTGCTGTTATCACTGTGTCTTGCCTCATGGGAACCCACCTACGCTTCAGAGAGCATGCCACGGATGGAGAGCCACTGCAGAGAAGGCATGTTCCCCACCTCTCCCATTTTAAGTGGGGCATCCTGGAATCACAGAAACCAATCCCAGCTTCTGTTTGCATCCTGGAATGTCCTGGATTTTGGGGGGATGAAACTCTGGCATGACTCCTCACTCCAGAGTGCCAGGCCAAAAGATGCTCACTCTGAGGGAAGTCACCAGGGTCGTGCCAGAGCACTAGAGAGGAAGGGGCTCTAATGCCACATCGCTGATGTTCCAATATTGGGGACGGAAATGTTGGAGGGTGTGAAAAGGCCCATTGTCTTCTTGCCACCCTCTGGACCTCTCGTGGAGGAAGCACATGGAGAATAGCCTCATATGACCATCTCAGGGTCTGGGGCAGCTCATATGGGGAGAGGTAGTTTGTCAGGTATTGAAGGCTTCAAAACCATCACTTTGAATTTTGCCTGGGAATGAATTGGCAGCCAATGTAGTTTGGCCAGGATTGGTGTAATATGCTCAAACCGTGTGTGTGTGTGTGTGTGTGTGTGTGTGTGTGTGTACACTTTGTGTTAAAAAAATAGTTTAATATTTGGAATATAAGAAAAAAATTAACTCCAAATATACCCCACCTGTACTGTGATGCCTTAAAATGGCAAAATTGATGGTTCACTGTTTCAAGGGAAATCTAACATTGTGGGAAAAGTAAGGGTTGGTTGAATTATCAAAATTAATCAATGACAGGACCTTTAAATAAATATAATGAAACAGTCAATGCCAAGGGACGAGGTTGTCCTTTATTTTTGCAATATCTCCTCTTATGGAAAACAAGCAAACAGTTTCACGACTAAATATGGCCCAATTAGAGCAAGAAGCTGAATTTCAAAATATTTTAACAAAAGGAAAAACATCCAAGCTGCCGAGCAAAATATACAAAATTAATTATGAATCTGAATGCAGCATCAAATAGTTATCCATCTAAATGGGAAATAAATCTGGGTCAGGGCGCTCCTCTTGCCATTTGGAAATGGCTTTGGGAAAATGTTCCACAGTGAAGAACCAGTGTTGCTTTAAAGGAAAATGTGCTCCGACCAGATTCAATCAGATCCGCCCAACATCTAATAGCATGTGCTGCACCTGCTGATGT
The DNA here is from genome assembly GCF_964270895.1 of Podarcis filfolensis. Lineage (NCBI taxonomy): Eukaryota > Metazoa > Chordata > Lepidosauria > Squamata > Lacertidae > Podarcis > Podarcis filfolensis. The sequence goes on from NC_139604.1 coordinate 135,884,233, forward strand.
TATGCGCATATTTTGGTCATGCCCAGCAAAGAAATCTTTCTGGGCAGCTGTATTAAGTGAGACCGAGAGCATTGCAGGATACGTTCCACCAAGAAACCCATTAAGGGTGCTCCTCGGATATGTCAGAGATCCTATCTCATCAGGCGCCATACAGAAACCAGAACAGATTCCTTATCTGTGGCTCATTGGACAATTACTGTATTTTCCGTTTATAAGACGCCCCCATGTATAAGATGCTCCCTATTTGGGGGACTCCAAATTAAGAAAACATCTCTCAGCACTCCCCATGTATAAGATGAGCCCCAATTTTAAACCTAATTTTTTGGTAGAAAAAACCCTTAGTCTTATACACAGGAAAATACAGTAGTTATCACTAGAGAAAAATGAACCCCCACCCTCCAACCCTCTGAATAACTGGATTGCAAAAGGACAGGATAATGTCCTAATGGTAAAAATGATGAGCACTGTAAGAGTGAGGAGAGGAATGAAGAAAAATGATTATTTTATTGAGAGATGGCCTTGTATTGTGTCCTGGAGCAACAAAATATGGAGGGTGCTGAACCATGGATTTTACGGGGAGCATCCCATTCTCTTTGACATCTCTCTGTCTCCCCATCTCTCTCTCCTTAATTTTTCAAAATAAATAGATTAAGAATCTTACAAGTATGTCTGCAAACAGGTCATGAAGGCTGGCCACATCAATCCCTTGAAGATGACTGCAGGGCTTTGCGATTTTCTTTATCTATTTATTGCCCAGAGCAGATTATAGCATTAAAACACAATTATATACATTAAAAAAACCAAAGCAACTTGCAGCTGTAAATATAAGGAGAGAGTCTCAATAACTCACACCTCAAGCATCAAAAGGTGGAGTCAAGAGCTCCGCCTTCAGCTGAGTGAAGGTGAGGGAGGGGGACCCACAGGGGCTCAGGGGCTGCCCCAGAGAAGGCCCTCTCCCAGTCCGCCACCCCACCAGCCTCTGAACGTGAAGGGTGTCCCCAGAAGGCCCCCTCTGCCAATCCTGGTGCCCAAGAGGGTCTGTTGTGAAGGAGAAGACCTTTCTGAAATCTGGGGCCTGGGTCATTTAGGGCTTCAAAGACCAACATCAACACCTTGAATTAGGCCCAGAAATGAACTGGCAACTAGTCCAGCAGTTTTCAAATGGGGTTGCATAGGAACTGAATGGAACCTCAGCCATCAATTTTGCACCAACTGACGTTTCTGAGTTGTCTTCGAGGGCAGACCCACGTAGAAGGTGTTGCAGTAACCGAATCTGGAAGTTACCAGAGTGTGGAGCACACCTTTGCCTTTTGTCTAGAACTCCTGGGCGTCCGTCTCTTTGTATATTCTTATGTCTCTATGGGGCAACATACAGTGGTACCTTGGTTCTCAAACTTAATCCATTCCAGAAGTCCGTTCCAAAACCAAAGCATTCCAAAACCAAGGCTTGCTTTCCCATAGAAAGTAATGCAAAACAGATTGATCTGTTCCAGACTTTTAAAAACAACCCCTTAAACAGCAATATAACATGAATTTTACTATCTCCAGAGAAGCGGACACGGAGCAATGGATCCAAACTACAAGAAAGAAGATTCCACCTAAACATTAGGAAGAACTTCCTGACAGTAAGAGCTGTTCGACAGTGGCATTTGCTGCCAAGGAGTGTGGTGGAGTCTCCTTCTTTGGAGGTCTTTAAGCAGAGGCTTGACAACCATATGTCAGGAGTGCTCTGATGGTGTTTCCTGCTTGGCAGGGGGTTGGACTCGATGGCCCTTGTGGTCTCTTCCAACTCTATGATTCTATGATTCCTCCAGATTTCCTTCCAGGAAGAAGTCATTTGTGAAGGTCACACGGGCCAAGAGAGAGAGAGGGAGGATGGGAAGGTGCTCCTTCCCAGATACTGGCCATGTCAGTCAGCCTCAGAAATTGCATGCAAATCATGGTTGAAATATTCATTTCAGCTTCACCATAATTAAACCTCTCCCCCCCCCAACTGCTGTGTGTGATTATTCAATTAGTCTTGGATTCCTTGTCAAGTTGTTACAGGAAGGAATCCCTGCTGAAGGCTGTGAAGAGACCTCTGTCTTTCTGAAGCACTTGATTATGTCAGTCTCCATGTGAAACGCCTTCCTCTGCTGGGGAGCAGATCCCTTGCCGAGGGCCTTGGTTTCAAAGGAGCATCCCTCAGCGCCTCCAATTCAGACTATTCCCTTCCCTTTCCCCCCGCTCTCTCTTACTCACCTCCCTGCCCTGGATTATTATGATCCTAGACTTTCTAATGGTACATTCAGATACAGTCATACCTTGGGATGAATACGCTTCAGGTTAAGTCTTTTCGGGTTGCGCTCCGTGGTGACCCGGAAGTAACGGAGCGTGTTACTTCTGGGTTTTGCTGCTCCTGCATGCGCAGAGGCTCAAAATGACATCACGTGCATGCGCAGAAGCAGTGAATCACGGCCCGCACATGCACAGATGCAGGTTGCATTTGCTTCAGGATGCAAACGGGGCTCCAGAACGGATCCCGTTCACATCCAGAGGTACCATTGTATATCATAGAATCTGAGGGTTGGAGGGACAGCGAGGGTCATCTAGTCCAACCCCCTGCAATGCAGGAATCTCGGCTCAAGCACAGAAGATTCTGAACAGGCTGATATGGTGCAGTGCAAGATAAAACAGATCCATCAATAGCGGGCACCTGGTTTAACAGCAGGAGATGTGAAAAGGATCTAGGGTTCTGTCCTGGATCTGTTGTTGTTCAAGGTGACTTGAACAAAGGAATTGAGGGGGTGCTCATCCAATTTGCAGATGGCGCCAAACTGGGAGGGGGAGCTAATTCTGTAGGAGACAGAGTCAGAATTCAAGGTGGCCTTAACAGATGGAGAACTGGACGCAAGTTAACAACATGAATTTCAATGGGGACAAATACGATACGGTAATCTTTATTGTCATTGTCCCATACAGAACAACAAAATTGGGGGGGGGATCTACATAAGACATTCAAAACCAACAAGCCTGCTATCCCAGCTATCCCAGCGCCTGGTTAGCCCCCTAAAAACTCTGATACCCCATAATTAAGTACAATATACTCCCATAGAGACTCCTTACACTGCGTTTAAAACCAAAATAGCATTTGGATTGAAACTGTTTCTCAGGCGGCTAGTCCTAGTCTTTATAACCCTGTACCTTCTTCCAGAAGACAGAAGCTGAAAGAGAACATTTCCAGGGTGTGCACTATCCTGCACTATCTCTGCAGCTTTCTTATAGCCAGGTTCTGCACTTAAGCAGGAAGAACCAGATGCACAAATATAGGATGGGGGGCACCAGTATTACTAGCAGTACATGTGGAAAGGATCTGGGGGTCTTGGTGGACCACAAGCTGAACATGAGTCAACCGTGTGATGCAGCAGCAAAAGAAGCAAATGCTTTTCTAGGCAGCGTCCACAGAAGTCTAGTGTCCAGACCAAGGGAAGTCACAGTCCTGCTCTCTTCTGTCTTGGTCAAGCCACACCTGGAATACTGTGTCCAGTTCTGGGCACCACAATTTAAGAAGGATGTTGACAAGTTGAAAGGTGTTCCTCTCCTTCCTGAGAGGTCTCTAATGGGAGTTTGGATGGCCATCTGTCAGGGATGCTTTACTTGTGATTCCTGCATTGCAGGGGGTTGGACGAGATGACCCCCAGGTCCCTTTCCATGCTACAATTCAAAGATTCCATGAATTTGTGCAACTATATGTACTGTTATTTCAGCACAAAAGACCCCAGAACAGGCTTAGAAGGAAGAAAAAGAGCTCGTACATTCTGCTTCATACAGTACACTTCACTTGGAAAGATATGTGACTCTGTTCCTTAAAAAAGCAAATTTCATTTTACAGCTTATTTTTGTCTCTGTTTTCTTTCTTTCCCCCTTTTTCTAACAACGCAGGCATTTGTAGTATTTTTTATATCTATAATGTAAGTTTTTCATAAAGCCTCTCCGTTTCCCTCCTTGCTTTGGCAGCCTGCCGCTGTGGTGCTCATCCTTTCCCCCGGAGCAATTGCGCAGATTTTCTGTTTAACTGCTTTAGATCACATTCCCCATAATGGCTTTCTACCTATATCTTGACCTATTCTTGGAATCAAATCACAGGTTATAAAGAGCAAGGAGAAGGCGCTGTAACAGCCGACATGAATCACAGCCGCCGTTAAAGAGATATTCCTGCAAGAAATGATTCCATCTTGCATTATCTTTACAAATTAAGACTGCTGACTGGTTTTCTCCCCCCTCACCTTGCCTTTGAAATGGAAATTTCTCTTCTCTCTTCTCTCTCTCTCTCTCTCTCTCCCTTTCTGTCTCTGGCCCACCTAGTCCAGCCTCCTGTTCTCACAGTGTTCAACCAGATGCCCATTATGGGAAACCAGCAAGCAGGATCTGAGTGCCAGAGCCCTGGAGGGGCTCATGGCTTCTCCACCCCCAACAGATCTTGCTTCTCCATTAGTCACAGCTTTGGATCCAGCCCAGAGCAGGCAGATCTCAGTGTCTCCAGCTTCCAGCTCTACTAGGTGAGGCGGGTGGAGGAAACCTGGCAAACGCCTTGAACCCCCGGATTCTCTTACTAACAGGACGGGAGCGGCGTGGAAAAAAATCCCCTCTGGACACTTCTTGGCACCTTTTTTTTTTTTGCTATTTTGAAAATGTTTTCATTGCATTTTTGTCCTTAATAAATACAGTAAGAAATCCCAAAGGCAATGGGCAATGGGCAATGTAGAAAGTAGATTGCAAGTCTACTTATTCCCATTCTGCAGAGTATACAAACAGCAGCAGAAGGACGAGAAACATGAGCTACATTGCTGCGTTTTATTTCTAACTACGCAGGACAGTAAGAATATACATCCTCTCTCTGTGAAAGGCAGAGAGCAACCGGAACAAAGGAACAGGAAACCAGTAACATCAACATCCGTCTCCCGTCTTCCGTGAGACTTCCAACAGTCTGGAATGTCTGGAATGTAAACAGAGTCTTGTGACTCCAAAAACTGCACAGTGGCATAACAGAAGCCTAACAATCTAGCCCAATCCTGGCAACACAGGAAACACATCCCTAGCAGATGGCCCACCCAAATGACAACCCTGACATTTATTCTAGCAAGGGCAGTAGAAATGCAGCTATTAACTATGAGGTGTCCATTTGAGATTGATGGCCCAAAAAACAGATCGTGAATGGATGGATCCTGTGGTCAAAAGCTGAGTCCTGGGCAGCCTTTGCCTTTAAGCCAATTTGCACTTCCTGCATTATGTTTGTGGCTCTCCTGCCAGTGTGACTTCTGGACATCTGACCGGAGTCTGAACATGGCTGTATGCTGCCTTCTCCTTCCTGACTGGCCACATGGATTACAGGAGCATCTCTCCACCACCACTTCCTTCTGTGCCATTCACTCAAGATCCCAACATCCTCAGAGCTGGGCTGCCTTTTTGACTGGAGAGCACCAGCCCTGCAAGGCAGCCATTCATTCCCAGAAACGCGCCTCCGACCTGCTGTGCAATCATTGCAAAACCACTTCCATGCAGTCCTGCCCATTGCTAGTCTTCCGTTGTCTTGGATAAGGATGCGGCATCTTTTCACAGTGCATCAGCAGAAAGAGGGAGTGTGGGGGCGGGGAGAACCCGACTGAGATGCTCACTTGCTTATAAATTGCTCCTCAAAAAGAGAAATGGAAAATGGGTGGGATCAGCTAGGAGGAGCTTTGCCGTGAAAACATGGCACAAAGAGAAAGGTGTCACCTTGAGAAGCTTTGGGTGCAACCAGACTATCTCCCAAGGATGGAGAAATGTGTCAGATTTCCCCCTTAACGTCTGGTGAAGGCCTTGCATATAGCAATTGGGGGGAGAGATGACTCATTGCATACGTGTTTCATGAGGCACAACTAAGCCAATACCACCAGGTGGTGGATGTGTTTGATGTATATTTGTAAAACTCTTGGTTGGCGCATTCCCACCAAATCTGATTTCATTTGGTACTGATTACATGTGAATACTCATTACCATTAGCCCTCTTTGCGTCAGCAAAAATAACATTCTCGTTTTCTTGTTGGATTGAACCTTTCTATGTTCCAGAGTAATATCTGATTATACATCCTGGATCTATAATGGTAAGTCTCTACTTGGGTCTTTGCTTGGCTGCATTGTATAATGTTCTGATTCCTCAAAAAATCATTAAAAAGAACCAAAAACCTTGGGTAGTATTCAACGAGGTCCTACTTACTAGTAGACCCACTAAAATTCACAGAGGCAAGTTAGTCATGTCCATTAACCTCATAAGAAGAGGACCCCTGCTGGAGGCGATGAGGCTCCCTTTCCTTTATCCAGGTGGCCAAAAGGAGAGAGGATTGCAAAAACTACTCCATCAGAAGAAGGTTTTGGCTTCATCTGAGCCTGAAAACATTGGTGAGAGGGCATCTGGCAGCATCCTCTTCCAATCCAATCAAGGACACCGGCTGTGTTTCTCTCCGAAGGGGCACAGTGACTGGGCCCTATTCCAAAGCAATCCTTCCCACGGGCTTCACTTTCCTCTGGATCCCAGCAGAACTCCTACATCTTCTTCAGGTTCCTTATGCAAAAGCTCCCTCCTCTGTGTCCTCCTTCACATAACCAAACACTCCAGGAAAGGCACAGATTTCTGGGCAAACAGACAATCCATTGCTTGGAAAGGAGCAGAGAGAAAAATGATCTTCTGGGTTTGGGGGGGTGTCAGTTTAGATGATGCCCTGAGCGTTTCCAGTTCTTGGGGTCCTGTACCCAGGGAGGGCTGGAATCTAATGAAGGAAGTTGCTGAACTAGCCAGACAAGATTCTTTGCAAGACAAGGACCTTGGCTGGCTGCTTAAGGGTCCTCATCAACACCCCAAAAAACGGAGCAGGTTGCAAGAGCTACAGCCAGGGGATTGGGCCTCGTGACTAATGGAGAAGCAGTGTCTGTTTGGGTCTTAAAGCTGCAAGCGCCTCCATCTGATGCTCCGGTCGCATATACCGTACATGCAAATAAAACCATGTAGCCTAAAGACACCACAGTCTACGCTAACTTGCATTCCAAGGAAACCAAACCTGGATAAGTGACTGGAAGCTCTGGGATCTCTCAGGAAAGATAGGAGAAAGCTCTTCCACATGCAGAACACAGTTAAATGGTGGAACTCACCCCCACAAGAGGCAGTGGTAGCCACCAACTTGGACGGCTTTAGAAGAGGATTAGACAAATTCATGGAGGAGGAGAGGGCTGTGGATGGCCACTAGCCAGGATGAAATCTCTGCTCTGCCTTGTCAGTTGGAGGCAGCGGTGCTTCTGAATATCAGCTGCTGGAGAGCACAGGAGGGGAGAGTGATGCTTTTGTGCTCAGATCCTGCTTGTGGGTTTCCTATTTTAGGGCATCTGGTCGGCCACTGTGGGAACAGGATGCTGGACGGGATGGACCGCTGGCCTGATCCAGCAGCTTCTTCTGATGTTCTTATGCAAGTCCATCTCTGGCTTTGCTGAGGGCTTCCTCCTGGCCCAGGAAGGTGGCGTGGGAATGGGGTGGGTCCTACAGCTGGCTTTTGTGAGTGCCTCTCCAGTCTCTGCTTAGCAGCACCCAGTTCTTCATGCAGAAAGCTTGGCTGTACAGAAAAGCCTGCCTCTCTGCTGCTGGCAAAGGCGCCTGCAACATTTCGCAGTGCCAACTCTGTTGATTCGAAGGCTTTTGAAGGATCTAGTAATCCTCTTCCACATAATTAAACTCTGGAACAGAACATCAAGGCAATCAAAATGCAAAGCTCGCCGACTCACCAGCTTGGGCCCCCAAAAGCGACATGAGCTCCTCCTCTTCTGCCGGCGTCTCTTCCCTCCCTGACCCCCTCCTCAGACAGGCAGGTTTTATTATTCCTTCCCATTTAGATTAATTAATTAATTGAAAGTGGCTTCCAGCAATGCTGCTCTCATTGATTTCGGATCGGGGATTCATCAACAAAATCCTCCTTGCTTTCTGATGCCTCCATTTCCAGCAAAGGGAGGAGGAGATGCTGAAATGAGCTGGCGGAGAGAGGTTTGCCTCTCTCAGTCCCAAACATGACATCAGATTCTTTGCCGCTTTGCCAAGGCGTTTTGTGGGCCAATTTGCCTAAAAGGAAGACCTGCAGCCTTCAAGATGACTGGGTTCTTCTGAGTGTTTTCAGCGACAACAGTGAGATTGTTCAGTGACAACAGACAGGTGAATAGCAGGACACAAGAAAGGACATTGGACCACCTCCAAGGATAGGAAAGGCTTCCTTTTTCTTTTGGTGGACTCCTGAAACCAGCCTTTGCATGAGCAGGGGAAGCGGCAACATCCAAGAGGTTATCTGGGATCTTCCTTCCTGCCGCCTCAGTGGCCAGGATCAGATCCATTCTTCTGCTGTCTGGTGGGTGGCCCTGCTTGGCCAGAGCCTGTCTGGAGTCTTGTGCTGATTCTGAGCATGAGAGTTGAAGAAGGTCATCGACAAGCTGGAAGGTGTGCAGAGGAGGGCGACCAAGAAGCCGAAGGGTCTGGAAACCAAGCCTGATGAGGAACAGTTGAGAGAGTTGGGCAAGTTTGGCCTAGAAAAGAGGAGAGCGAGAAGTCACAGGAGCACCGTCTTCAAATACACGGAGGGTGGAGCAAGCTTGTTTTCTCCTGCCGCAGAGGACGGAAACAAAGCAATGCAATCAAATGACAAAAGAGGAAATTCCAACTAAGCATCATAGAATCATAGCATTCAAGAGTTGGAAGGGACTCTGAGGGTCATCTAGTCCAGCCCCCTGCAATGCAGGAATCTCAACTAAAGCATCCTTCCTGACTGTAGGAGCTGTTTGAGAGTGGAATGGTCTCTTTCGGGAGGTGGTGGACTCCCTTTCCTTGGAGGGTTTTAAGCAGAGGTTGGGTGGCCTTCTGTCATGGGTGCTTGAGCTGAGATTCCTGCACTGCAGGGGGTTGGACTAGATGACCCTCGGGGGTCCCTTCCAACTCTGCAATGGTATGATTCCTGCAGCTGCTCAGGGGAGTCTTCAGGGCGCCATCTCCACCTCCAACTCAGCAAGCGGCTTCCTTTCAAACTGCCAGCTTCATTGTGATGAATGGAGCTGCAGGAATTTGACAGCTTTAATAAATGAGTCATTCCAGCAAACATGGAGGATGATACAGTGTTTAACCTTAAAACTAAATATTGCAATGTTGATGCTAATTCGCTGATGGACTCTTACGCTCAGATTGCATCAACATATATAATTAAATGCTTTCGTCTGTGAATTTTGTAAATATGGCATAAAGTTGCTAATGGAGTGTCTTAAATTCTATTAACATTCAGCTCATCTCTTTGGGGTCTCTTTAAACACATTTAAAATTCTAATCACTGCACAATGATTTTAATAAAGCACACGGATAATGAAATATGAGGAGCAGATATTAGGAGAGAGTGAGATTTCTGGAGGAACTAATACAAATAAGGCAGCAGGTTGAGGGCTGGGGAGTCCAGCGTGAACCAGCCTCCAACGAGGCTGTTGAATGTCTGGAAAGGGGAGGTGGGTGACATCTGCAGTGAAATTTGCTCACTATTTCACAAGAGGGGTCCTGCAGCAAACGTTCTGTCATCTCACTGGTGAGTTTGGTGCTCCACACAACCACTGTCCCACTTCCTCTCTCATAAGAACATCAGAAGAGCCTGCTGGATCAGGCCCAGGGCCCACCTAGCTCAGCCTCTTGTGCTCACAGAGGCCAACCAGATGCTCTTTGCAGGGAAGCCCACAAACAGGATCCAAGCACAAGAGCAACTCTCTCCTCCTGCTGTTTCCTGCAGCTGGTCCTCAGAAGCATTGCTGCCTCCAGTTTTGGAGACAGAGCAGAGGCAACCTGGCTACTGGCCATCGATAGTCCTCTCCTCCTCCATGAATTTGTTCAACCCTCTTCTAAAGCCATTGGGTTTGGTGACCATCCCTGCCTCCTGTGGCAGCGAGTTACAGTTTCACTACCTGTTGTGTGAAGGTCTTGTTTAGATGGAGTGTCACTCTGTCCAATGTGCAAATGACTGTGGAATACTAGGGTTGGATGCTCAGCTTGTTCTGGACTTCCTGCTTCCACCACTTGGAGGACTGCGCTCATTTCTTGACAGCTTTACATAAGACCATCAGAGCAGCCTACTGGATCAGGCCAATGGGCCATCCAGTTCTCACAGTGGCCAACCAGATGCCCATTGTGAGAAACCCTCAAGCAGGATCTGTGCACCCTCTCCCCTCCTGTGGTTTTCAGCAGCTAATATTCAGAAGTACTGCTGCCTCTGTGGAGGCAGAGCAGAGACATCATAGATTACAGCCATCAATATAATAAGTTCTCCTCCTCCTCCTCCTCCTCCTCCTTCTTCTTCTTCTTCTTCATCATCATCATCCCTCTTCTCCTCCATAAATTTGTCCAATCCCCTCTTACAGTCAGCTAGGTTGTTGGCCATGACCGTTCTCGACGGATCAAGTTCCATATTTTATCAAGGCACCGTGTAAGGAAGTCCACCCATCAGCTTCATTGGCCACCCATGAGTTTTGGTGTCAAATCCAAGGTGGGGCCCAGCATTCCCAAGTCTAGAATGCCCCCAGTTTCCCCCCCTCACTCAGACATGCACACACCAGTTTCAATAGCTTTGTCAGCGCAAAGGCTCTCCTAGCCCCTCCTTCCCATGTGCTGGCGCCTTGAAGCCTCTGAGGTGTCAGAGAGGGATGGAGGCTCCCAGCATTTCTTGCAGCCTGGCCTCTTGTTCAGGAGCTTCTTTGCCTCCCCTCGCAGCTGCAATGCCCTACAAAGTCTGCCTGGTTCCTTGCCCAAGGAGGAGGCCTTGTTCTGTGGCTTCAGAAGCAGGCGATTTATCAGGCCCTGCCAGCAAATGCAGAATTGATGGGCTTTGATACTCATCTTGCATCTGTTCTTTCTCCCTGAATCGCCTTTTTCCCCCTGTTGCTAGAGTGCTCTCTCTCTCTCTCTCTCCCTCCCTCTCTCTCTTGCCTTCATTCTGCATTCATGCAGGCTGCCTCTGCTCCCTCCTCTTTACACGGAGAGACAGAGGAAGCAGTTCAGGCTTTATCACACGAATAAAGGCATATTCATCTCCATTTCTTCTGCAGTGCTTCAGAGCTTCCCTTTCCCACTTCCTTTCTGGTGAACTTTTTTTTTCTTTTTTCAAAAGGCGGCTTTTGTATTTCACTTGCTAGAATCCTCTCTTTGCAGATTCCACTGAAACAGGTCCTTGTGGAGACAGCAGGCAAAGCCCAGGTGGAGCTGAGCTTTGGGGAAGGAGAAGAAGAAAGAAGAAGAGAAGAAGAAGAAGAAGAAGAAGAAGAAGAAGAAGAAGAAGAAGAAGAAGTGCTGCTGAGGTCTTGGCTCATTCTTGGCTCTGTGTCACACAGGGAGGCAGGTTGGCCGCAGGGGCTTCCCTGTCTCCCAGGCTGTGGGAAGAGCAGTCAAGAAACCTGCTTGCCATGTCCTTTCCTTGCCAAGGGCCATCTAGTCCAACCCTCTAAAATGCAGGAACTGCAGCTGAAGAAGCTCTGGCAGGTGACCATTCAACCTCTGCTTCAAAACCTCTGAGGAAGGAGAGTCCACCACTTCTTGAGCTCATCCATTCCACTGTCAAATACTCTTCAGAAAGTAGAGTTGGAAGGGACTCCAAAAATCATCTAGTCCAACCCCCTGCAATACAGGAACCTCAGCTCAAGCATCCTTAACAAGTGGCCCTCCAACCTCTGCTTCGAAACCTCCAAGGAAGGAGAGTCCCCCACATCTCATGGGAGACCCTTCCACTGTTGAACGGCTCCCACTGTTGTACTGATATATGGTTTATTTACACATGTTAACAACCTGAGCCTCAGGTGGAAAGGCTCACAACATCAACATCCCCAAAGGAGTTGCTTCCCCTTGGATCCCTCCCAAATCAAACATGGCTCTGAATGCCATGAAATGCCATGAAATCAGATCCTGCAGGGCCCTGGTCTCATGAGGCAGAGCGTTCCACCAGGCTGGAGCCAATGTTTAAAAGGTCCTGGCCATGGTTGAAGCTAATCTAACTTTCTTAGGGCCTGGGACCACTAGGGTGTTGTTATTTATGGACCTTGAGGCTCTCCGTGGGGCATACCAGGAGAGGCGGTCCCATAGGTACGAGGGTCCTAGGCCGTGAAGGGCTTTAAAGGTCAAAAGCAGCACCTTAAATCTGACCCTGTACTCCACCGGGAGCCAGTGCAGCTTGAAAAGCACTGGGTGAATATGCTCCCATGGCAGAGACCCCGTGAGGAGCCTCGCTGCAGCATTCTGCACCCGCTGGAGTTTCTGGGACAGCTTCAAGGGCAGCCCCGCGTAGAGCGAATTACAGTAGTCAAGCCTGGAGATGACCGTCGCATGGATCACTGTGGCCAGGTTCATCATAAGAACCTAAGCAGAGCCTGTGGGAATAATAATAATAATAATAATAATAATAATAATAATAATTTTTAGCCTGCCCTCCCCTGCCAAAACCGGGCTCAGAGTGGCTAACATCAAATGTATAACACATTAACACAAAATCAGGCAATCAATTAAAATACATCCTCAAATCAGATCAGGATCAGAATAAAATCCGATCAGATGGCAAACCACAGATTAGGGTTGGGGACCTTAAATACTCACCAGGCCCCCACTGTTTGTGCTAAACTTTTATGGGCATGTGAGAAATATTGGGAGGCCACTTTCATGCAAGTTCTTATAAGGAGAGAGTGGGCGTCAGACTGAACCCCGACCAAAGGCCTGGTGGAACAGCTCCATCTTGCAGGCCCTGCGGAAAGATGTCAAATCCTGCAGGGCCCTAGTCTCTTGTGGGAGAGCGTTCCACCAGACTGGGGCCACGGCCACAAAGGCCTTGACCCTGGTCGAGGCCAATCTAATCTCCTTGAGGCTCGGGACCTCCAAGATGTTATTATTTGCGGACCATAAGGTCCTCTGCAGGACATACCAGGAGAGGTGGTCCCATAGGTACGAGGGTCCTAGGCCGTATAGGGCTTTAAAAGTTAAAACCAGCACCTTAAACCTGATCCTGTACTCCACTGGGACCCAGTGCAGCTGGTATAGCACCGGGTGAATGTGATCCCATGGTGAGGACCCCGTAAGGAGTTTCGCCACAGCATTCTGCACCCGTTGGAGTTTCTGGGCAGCCCCACGCAGAATGAGTTACAATAATCGAGCCTGGAGGTGACCATCGTGTGGATCACAGTGTCAAAGGGAACTCATCTAGTTCAGCCTCCTCTTCTCACAGTGACCAGACAGATGCCCATTATGGGAAACCCACAAGTAGGACCTGGGCACAAGAGTCCTCTCCCCCCCTGAGATCTCCAGCAATATGTATTCAGAAGCATGGCTGCGTCTAACTGTGGAGCCAGATAGCTATTGATAACCCTCTTCTCCCTGAATGTGTCTGATCCTCTTTCCAAGCCATCTGGACTGGTGGTCGTCGCTGCCTCCTGCAGCAGCGAGTTCCACAGTTTAACTGTGCAATTCCTGGAGAAGGACTTTCTTTTGCTTGTGGTGAAGGAACTGAGCACCTGGAAATGATTTGCTTGTGATACTCACCATCACATAATGCAACCTTAAAATATTTTGATCTCTCTCTCCTTCTCCCTCTCTGTCTCTCTCTCTTTGTGTTCCTTTGGAAAAGTATTTTCTTTTATGAAGACCACAGGGAAATGAAAAGTACATTTGGATTTCAGGAAACTGATATTATTCCCCGCTGTGTTGCCACAGCGAACATTACCTTGAAGCAGAATCCGGAGCCAGTTAAGGGATTCCTCTGCAGAGAAAAACACCTGAGAAATTCCAGGGGAATGGCTGTACTCAGAAAAGAAGAAGCGTATAATTAAGCTGGAAAAGGTGGGAATAAAAGCAGCCGAATAGATCACAGGCTTGCAGCGCCTTCCCTAAAAGGAAAGGCAAACTGCTCATGGCTTCCAAATTTAGAAAGAATGGGACTAAGAGGACAGGATCAGGGAGAAACGTGGTTCGATTTGCATTTTGATGTGTGCTGTACATCATTTGCACTCGTGCCTCAGCGGTCAGAGGGAGTCTGTGCCTCTAAACATAATGTAAGAATATATCACAAGAAGGGTCTGTTCAAAATTCATTTGCATATCATAGCATTTATGCATATTCCATTTTACGTTTCACTCATTCAGAATATCACAATTTTAAAATTAAAACAAAAGGGTAGTGACAATTATCATTGCAAGTCTTCTTACAACCCTGCTAGTCTTGTTAATTGTTTGCAATGGTCCTTCAAGTATTGTATAAATTTACTCCAGACTTTTTGGAAAGCTTGATCATGTTGGTTTCGGATTTTTCCAACCAGCTTTGCCAATTCTGCAAAGTCCATCATCTTCAGCTGCCATGCTTCTCTCATTGGTATCTCTTGTTTCAATTTTTGAGCATTTTTAAATATATATATATATATATATATTCAAAATAAAAAAAACCATATTATCCAAAAACATATCATCCTACCCCCCCGTTTTCCCTTTCTGCCCCCCTCCCACACAAAACCCACCCTCCCCCACCCTCCGACGTCCCTCAGTTCCAGTCTTTGGTTTCTCTAAGAATGCTGTTTTCTGCATGTTACACAGTTGTATAGATCCTCAAACTATTTAGCTGATTATTATCAATAAAAAGTTTATGAATGTTTATTCAAAAACTGCCAAGGAGTCCAGTTTGCTTTGTTGCATCTTCAAATACTTTGTAAAGGGTTCCCATTCATCTTTAAAGTCACAGTTATCCTAGTCCCGTAGCTTATATGTCAGTTTTGCCAGTTCTGCATAGTCCGTCAATTTTTCTTTCTTTTTTTAAAGTAATATTTATTAAGAGTTTAAAGATTACAAAAAGAAGAAAAAAAGTTAAACAAAGTAAAACAATACAATACAATACATAAAAAACAGAAAACACTACTTATCTTAACAAAACAAAAACAAAAACAGAAACACTTAAAAACACATCCAATATTTCCATATCTTTGTCTTTCATTTACTTGTTTTATCGACCTCCTCACACCTCCCTTTTTTGTATTCCAGTTCAGTTAGCTATTTCAGCAAATCCTTTCCATCTTTCTCATTTTTTGTCCTATAATTTATCTTAACCCAATCTAACCTTATTTTTCCCCCTTTGGCCCATTAAACAATCTATTCTTACTTAATTCTTTATAACATTCCTACTAAAGCCATATAGCTTCATTCCAACATCCTTCTAACATTCATTAATTTTACAATGTTTCTGTAAATAGTCTTTAAATTTTTTTCCAATCTTCTTCCACCGACTCTTCTCCCTGGTCTCAGATTCTGCCAGTCATTTCCGCCAGTTCCATGTAGTTCATCAACTTCATCTGCCATTCTTCCCGGGTGGGTAAATCTTGTGTCTTCCAATACTTTGCAATAAGTATTCTTGCTGCTGTTGTTGCATACATAAAGAAAGTTCTATCCTTCTTTGGCACCAATTGGCCGACAATGCCCAGGAGAAAGGCCTCTGGTTTCTTCAGAAAGGTATATTTAAATACCCTTTTCATTTCATTGTAGATCATCTCCCAGAAAGTCTTAATCCTTGGGCATGTCCACCAAAGGTGAAAGAATGTACCTTCAGTCTCATTACATTTCCAACATTTATTATCGGGCAAATGGTAAATTTTTGCAAGCTTGACTGGTGTCATGTACCACCTGTAAATCATTTTCATTAAATTCTCTCTTAAGGCATTACATGCCGTAAACTTCATACCTGTGGTCCATAACTGTTCCCAGACAGCCATCATGATGTTGTGTCCAACATCTTGTGCCCATTTAATCATAGCAGATTTCACCGTTTCATCCTGAGTGTTCCATTTCAACAGCAAGTTATACATTCTTGACAAATTCTTAATTTTGGGATCTAACAATTCTGTTTCCAATTTTGATTTTTCCACCTGGAAGCCAAGTTTTTTGTCCAAATTATATGCCTCCATTATTTGGTAGTAATGGAGCCAGTCACGCACTCTGTTTTTTAATTTTTCAAAGCTCTGCAGTTTTATTCTGTCTCCCTCTTGTTCCAGAATTTCCCAATATTTCGGCCATTTGGCCTCCATATTGAGTTTTTTCTGAGCCTTCGCTTCCATTGGTGACAACCATCTTGGGGTTTTATTTTCTAACAAGTCCTTATATCTTATCCAGACATTAAACAGTGCTTTTCTGACAATATGGTTTTTAAACGCTTTATGTGCTTTAACCTTGTCGTACCACAAATATGCATGCCAACCAAATATATTATTGAAACCTTCTAAGTCCAGCACGTCAGTGTTTTCAAGAAGCAGCCACTCTCTCAGCCAGCAAAAAGCGGCTGATTCATAATAAAGTTTAAGGTCTGGCCATGATTCTTTAGTTGGAATTTCTTCAGTCTTCCATCCTTGTGCTATTAGAACTCTTGCGGCCGTTGTTGCATACATGAAGATGTTTTTCAGCTTTTTTGGCAGATCTTTCCCTACAATCCCTAATAAAATGCTTCAGGTTTTTCTTGACTTTAAGAAAGCCGACTTCATAAAACTTAGGGAAGTGCTGGGTGAGATCCCATGGACAGTAATACTAAAAGGAAAGGGAGTTCATGATGGCTGGGAGTTTGTTAAGAGGGAGATAGTAAAAGCACAACTTCAGGCAATACCAATGAGACGGAAACATGGAAGGTGCCTAAAGAAGCCAGGGTGGCTATCTAAAGAACTTTTAACTGAGTTAAGATTCAAAAAGGATGTGTACAAAAAATGGAAAAGGGGGGAAACCCCCAAAGAGGAATTCAAACAAATAGCCAGCACGTGTAGACACAAAGTCAGAAAAGCTAAAGCACAGAATGAACTCAGGCTTGCTAGAGAGGTTAAAAGCAACAAAAAAGGCTTTTATGGGTATGTTCGTAGCAAAAGGAAGAACAAAGAAACAGTGGGGTAACTCAGAGGAGAAGATGGTGAAATGCAAACAGGGGACACAGAAAGGGCTGAACTCCTCAATGCCTTCTTTGCCTCAGTCTTCTCCGATAAAGAAAACAATGCCCGACCTGAAGAATTTGGATCTCAGAACCACTGGCAGTCATCTTTGAGAATTCCTGGAGAACAGGCGAAGTCCCGGCAGACTGGAGGAGGGCAAATGTTGTCCCTATTTTCAAAAAGGGGAAAAGAGAGGACCCAAATAATTACTGCCCAGTCAGTCTGACATCAATACCAGGGAAGATTCTGGAGCAGATCATTAAGCAAACAGTCTGTGAGCACCTAGAAAGGAATGCTGTGATCACCAATAGTCAGCATGGATTTCTGAAAAATAAGTCATGTCAGACTAACCTGATCTCGTTTTTTGACAGAATTACAAGCCTGGTAGATGAAGGGAACGCAGTGGATGTAGCCTACCTTGATTTCAGCAAGGCATTTGACAAGGTGCCCCATGATATTCTTGTAAAGAAGCTGGTAAAATGCGGTCTTGACTATGCTACCACTCAGTGGATTTGTAACTGGCTGACTGACCGAACCCAAAGGGTGCTCATCAATGGTTCCTCTTCATCCTGGAGAAGAGTGACTAGTGGGGTGCCACAGGGTTCTGTCTTGGGCCCGGTCTTATTCAACATCTTTATCAACGACTTGGATGATGGACTCAAGGGCATCCTGATCAAATTTGCAGATGACACCAAACTGGGAGGGGTGGCTAACACCCCAGAGGACAGGATCACACTTCAAAACGACCTCGACAGATTAGAGAACTGGGCCAAAACAAACAAGATGAATTTTAACAGGGAGAAATGTAAAGGATTGCACTTGGGCAAAAAAAATGAGAGGCACAAATACAAGATGGGTGACACCTGGCTTGAGAGCAGTACATGTGAAAAGGATCTAGGAGTCTTGGTTGACCACAAACTTGACATGAGCCAACAGTGTGACGCGGTAGCTAAAAAAGCCAATGCAATTCTGGGCTGCATCAATAGGAGTATAGCATCTAGATCAAGGGAAGTAATAGTGCCACTGTATTCTGCTCTGGTCAGACCTCACCTGGAGTACTGTGTCCAGTTCTGGGCACCACAGTTCAAGAAGGACACTGACAAACTGGAACGTGTCCAGAGGAGGGCTACCAAAATGGTCAAAGGCCTGGAAACGATGCCTTATGAGGAACGGCTAAGGGAGCTGGGCATGTTTAGCCTGGAGAAGAGGAGGTTAAGGGGTGATATGATAGCCATGTTCAAATATATAAAAGGATGTCACATAGAGGAGGGAGAAAGGTTGTTTTCTGCTGCTCCAGAGAAGCGGACACGGAGCAATGGATCCAAACTACAAGAAAGAAGATTCCACCTAAACATAGGAAGAACTTCCTGACAGTAAGAGCTGTTCAACAGTGGAATTTGCTGCCAAGGAGTGTGGTGGAGTCTCCTTCTTTGGAGGTCTTTAAGCAGAGGCTTGACAACCATATGTCAGGAGCGCTCTGATGGTGTTTCCTGCTTGGCAGGGGGTTGGACTTGATGGCCCTTGTGGTCTCTTCCAACTCTATGATTCTATGATTCTAGGTTTTTTTAACAAATGTTAAATGGAACATTTTCTTCAATTCATTGTATATCATTTCCCAATTTTTTAAAATTACATTGCAATCCCATCACATCATTTCTGAGCATTTTTAGTGGGTGAAGAGATAACAAAGGGAGATCAATATGTATGCAACAACTGCAGCAAGAATCCTTTTAGCGGTCCTGGATACTTCAAGACTGGATTACTGAAATGCACTTCCTTTTTCACTTTCAGTTTTTTATAATAACATTATTTCCATATGTTCCAAACGTTTTTCATGCATACAATACTGGGATTATACAAACCCCTCGGACTCCCCCATCCCCTCCTGGTTTCCAAATTTAATCCTCTCTTCTTGCATATAATTCTATTTATGCATTCTATTTCATCTTCTTCTTTTCTACTTTAGTTCATATGACCTCAGATGTGTTATCACAATCCTGCTAATGTTTCTGAGTAGCTACAGTGCTTTTTAAGGTATTCGACACATTTTCTCCATTCTTGGTTAGATTTCTTGTCCTCTTGGTGTCTGGTCTTCACGGTCATCGTTGCCATTTCGGCAGAGTCCATCATTTTGGTAACCAACTCTTCTGTTGGAACTCTCTTTTCCTTCCTCATCTGAGCTAATAACATTATTGTCTTTTTAAGTCTTTTGATATTTCAAAGAAATAAACAACATATATGGCATTTAAGAAGACAGCTGACAGCTTCCCTCTTTAGGGAAGTTTTAATGACTGATGTTTTTATGTACTTTTAACCTTCTTTTGGAAGCTGTCCAGGGTGGCTGGGGAAACCCAGCTAGATGGGCAGGGTAGAAATATATTAATATTATTGTTATTATTCCTAGCAAGAAGGCTTCTGGTTTTTTAATAAATGTTATTTTAAACATTTTTTTTCCCAATTCATTATATATCATTCCCCAGAAGCCCTTTACTACCTTACATGACCACCACATATTATAGAAAGTACCCGATCTTTACATCCCAATTGCTGACGGGATCGAGGCCTTGTCAGCATATGCCGTATTGACCCGAATATAAGCTGCACCCGCAAATAAGAGGCACCTTCAAAATTCAAGGGGAAAAAAGGGGGGGGGACAATACCTGAAGCCGTTCACTTAAAATTGGGTTACAGGCTGAAAATTGCTGCGGTTGGTAGATTTGCAACTCCGAGCCGATTTAAGCCTTCGATCTTGCAAGCCCTCCAAAGTTACTGTACAATTGCTAAAATCGCAAATCGCTATTCAGTTGCTACAATTCCGCAGGCACTCAAGCTCACAAATCAGGAATAAAACATTTCCCCCCTTCCATTTTACCGTATGTCTGTTTCAGCAGCGATATCGTCAAAGCCAATTTTTGTAAGTTTGCGAATTTAAGCCGCACTTTAACTTTTCATGGTCGGAATTTGGAGGGGAAATTGTGGCTTATATTCAGGCCAATACGGTAAGACCTGCGCTCAGACGTCTGTACTATCTGCCAAGCTGTTGCTGTTATTATTGTTTACATTTCTATAGCATTTTATATTTTTAAGGGGGGGACGACTTGGAGTGGTTTACAACCTACATTAAAACATCAAATAAAACAATACCAAATAAAACATGACAGAAAAAAGTCAAGAATGAAGTATACATTCAAAGCAACATAATGAACAGAAAATGAAAATATTCTCTTAAAAGATTTCAGAAGAAAACCTTGCAGAGGGGGTCAAGTACGGAATGCACATTTAACAATCTTAACATTTCAAAAGGAAACATTACTAGAGGAAATCAAATATAAAATGCACATTTAAAATGGCATTATTAGCAAGGGAGTAGGGAAATGTGTCTATTAGCATATAGAGCTTTTAACAGCTTGGGACTGCAGACCCTCCCAGGGTCCCTATTTTCCAGGGACATCCCTGATTTAGAGAAGCCGTCCTGGTTTCTAATTTGATCCTCGAATTTCCCGCTTTCCCTTAGGACGTCCCTATTTTCATCAGAGAAATGTTGGAGGGCATGGAATTATCCGACCCCTGAGCCGTCTGAAAGCAATCCTGTATAGGGATTTTTTTTTTTTAATGTTTAATGTTTTATTTTGTTTTTATATGTGTTGGAAGCTGCCCAGAGTGACTGGGCCAACCGAGTCAGATGTGTGGGGTTTAAATAGTAAAATGATCATTATGGGATGGGCCTGCCTATTGCGATCAAGAAGGGGCCTTCACCGAACTCCTTTGGACTCATGCAGAAAGCTTCCTTCTTTAAGGTATTGATATGTAGTTGAAAATAGAATTAATAGGACCCACGGATGGGATCTGGGGAAGTCAAGAGATTCAGGGTAATCTTGATATGTGGAATTTTTATGATATTATGATGTAACTCCCCCCCCCCCCCGTTCTTTATATTTTTGAAAATCAACAAAAATTATATTAAAAAGAAGAAAACTACCTTGTTTAAGCGAGGCTACCCAGGTACTTAGAGGGTTTGTGTGAACTTTCAGCTTAACAGCTCAACTTCTTTGCAAGTTTCACAGTATTGTATTTTCTTCTTATGTAATCATTTAAGGTGCTTTTGACAATCAAGCAGCTCATGAATTTTATGAAATAAGTAACGAATGGGTGCCTTGATGCCTCTGAGGCAAGATGTGAATCCCAACAGAGTCGTGCTTCAAAACCTGCACTTCTGAACATTTTGCAATCCAATTATCCGACAAAAAAATGAGTGTCCATGTGTCTTGTCAGGGGAAAGTTGGTATAAAGAAGCATAACTGAGTGAAAACAACATCTGAAAATTTAATATGTCTGGGGAAATTGCTTGCAAAAAAATATGTGTGTGTATTCAAAGACATGTGGACTAGAATGCTGAAATATTTCCATGTGGGCTTTGAAAAAAATGTGGTGAAGCGAACTAAAGGTGAGGAAACAAAGGAAGTGAGAGGAACTGAAATTATTAAAGTTGTCCATCCCCAAATATGACAGAGATTTTTTTATTAGGAATATTATCAATAGAAATTTTAAAAAATATACAAGACCATTGTTCATGTATGCAATCACGGCAGCAAGAATACTTGTGGTGAGAAACTGGAAAAGTGAAACAACTGGAAACGAAAACAGAATGTCAGACACTTAGGATAGAATATTTCCAGCTAGCAAAACTGACAGATAAAGTCAGGGAGCTTTAAATCAGAAAACATATGGAGAATGGAAAATATTTAAGGAATATATAAGATTATATTCTACAAATGATACCATCTTAGCAGAACTTGAATGATACTTGTGAACGAAAATGAATGAAACGAATACCTGAGTGGAATATATGAAAAAGGATATAAAGCAAAGCTGTGCGACGAAACCATGTTAATAGAAATAGTATAATGAGAACGATTGGAAGTTTTAAGCAGAAATTTTTATTTGATGAACATGATTTTGTATAATTTTTTTTTGGGGGGGGTTCCTTTTTTCTTTTTCCTTTGTCTTTCCTTTCCTTTCTTTTTCGTCTTTTAAACTTTTTTCTTACTCTTATGTTGTGATGTTTTTTCTCCTGTATTGAATTTTTCTATACTTACCTTCGTTGTAAATGATCATTGACGTCCGTATTTTAAACCAATAAAGATTTACCATGAAAAAGAAAATATGACAGAAATCGAGAAAGTAGACGGAGAGAAGCTCTTTTCCCTCTCTCTCACCATACAAGAACTCAAAATTGTCAAGCGAAATTCATTCACAATCCCTTGGGATTCTTCTTCCAGTGTTGCTTTTTGTGACTTTTTGGTTGGTCCTGATAAAGGCATGACTCAACTGTAAACTGTAAAGGGACCCCTGACCATTAGGTCCAGTCGTGGCCGACTCTGGGGTTGCAGCGCTCATCTCGCTTTATTGGCCGAGGGAGCCGGCGTACTGCTTCCGGGTCATGTGGCCAGCATGACTAAGCTGCTTCTGGCGAACCAGAGCAGTGCACGGAAACGCCGTTTACCTTCCCGCCAGAGCGGTACCTATTTATCTACTTGCACTTTGACGTGCTTTCGAACTGCTAGGTTGGCAGGAGCAGGGACTGAGCAACGGGAGCTCACCCCATCGCGGGCATTCAAACCGCCGACCTTCTGATCGGGAAGTCCTAGGCTCTGTGGTTGAACCCACAGCACCACCCGCATCCCCAGGGAAGTCATAGTCCCACTATATTCTGCTTTGGTCAGACCCCACCTGGAGTCCTGTGTCTACTTCTGGGGACCCCAGTTGAAGAAGGATATTGACAAGCTGGAAGGTGGGCAGAGGAGGACAGCCAAGATGATCCAAGGGTCTGGAAACTGAGCCTTATTGAGGGCGTATGTGAAGACAGAGAGGGGACCTGATAAAGGTAAAGGGTAAAGGGAACCCTGACCATTAGGTCCAGTCATGGCCGACTCTGGGGTTGTGGCGCTCATCTCTCTTTACTGGCCGAGGGAGCCGGTGTACAGATTCCAGATCATGTGGCCAGCATGACTAAGCCGCTTCTAGTGAACCAGAGCAGTGCACGGAAACACTGTTTACCTTCCCGCCAGAGCGGTACCTATTTATCAGCTTGCACTTTGACGTGCTTTTGAACTGCTAGGTTGGCAGGAGCTGGGACTGAGCAACAGGAGATCAGCCCATCGCAGGGATTCGAACCACTGACCTTCTGATCGGCAAGTCCTAGGCTCTGTGGTTTAACCCACAGTGCCACCCGTGTCTCAGCTGTACCTAAGAAGATAAGAGGAGCCTGCGGGATCAGGCTAATGGCCCATCTAGTCACAGAATCACAGAGTTGTTGGTGGTTGGAAGGGTCCCAGGGGTCATCTAGTCCAACCGCCTGCCATGCAGGAATCACAGCTCAGCATCCTGTTCTCCCAGAGGCCAACCAGATGTCTGCTGAGGGGCACCCGAAATGAAACCGTCGGCTTTGGGGTCTTCACTTCAAACTCCCTGTGAAAATTCGCCAGAAATGTTGACTCTGTGTGTGCAAAAAAACATGTATGATGCTGAAATGGGGGGCTTCAGAAGAACCGTTTCTCGTGAATGCTGAATGCGCCATTATCCAAACAGCGGAAGAAGATTTCAGGCTGCAGGAGATTCCAGGGAGAAAATGCCTTTGCAGAGATAAATGGCGCTCCCCAAAGCGAAGAGGTGACCCTCAGGGCAAGATGCTTGACCGCCTCGTGGATTCTGCATGCTGAACTGATGATGGATTCCTAAAAAACGCAGCTCCTTTGATGCAGCTCTGCCTCCTGGTTAGGAAAGTTCAAGGGCAAACCTTTTCTGCCCCATTGTGACAAATGCAAATTCGCTGCCATCAAAGCTCTTTCCCATCAGGTGTGGTGCCCACATAGCTCAGATGAATTAGACTTCGCTTCACCCCTCCTTCTCTCTCCCCAGCCCTCGTTTTTGGTCTCTATCTCCCAAGCGTCTTTTTGCATGGTGGTCCAGTAATTGCCGGGCATGAGGGACTCTCTGCTGCGCCTTCCCTGGGACTGAAATTGGTCATTTTATGCATAATTTACAATATGCTGAAAAAAGTCAATACATATCATTAACGGGAAGCAGAGATGGGGGAAGATTTCTGCATTATGAAAATTGAGCCCACTGTAAGCGTCCCAGATGAAGCCCATTACCTCAGGGAAGACGCACACCTGCACACCTGCAACTGTCGCTGCGGCACAGAATCTTTTGACAAATGTGGAGATGGACAAACAAGCGAGAGACAGCAGGAATCACAGAATGGTAAAGTTGGAAGGGAACCCCAAAGCTCATCTAATCCAACCCTCTGTGATTAAGGAATAGCAGCTAAAGAAGTCCTGACAAATGGCCATCCAGACCCTCCTTGAAAGCTTCTGGGGACAGGAGAGTCCACCTTCTTCTGAGGGAGTTCCA
The DNA here is from genome assembly GCF_964270895.1 of Podarcis filfolensis. Lineage (NCBI taxonomy): Eukaryota > Metazoa > Chordata > Lepidosauria > Squamata > Lacertidae > Podarcis > Podarcis filfolensis. Next base: position 135,908,637 of record NC_139604.1, read on the forward strand.
CTGCTGAACAACCCTTACTGTCAGAAAGGTCTTCCTGAGGTTTAGTAAGAATGTCCATTGGTTTGGGTCCTCTGCTCTGGAGCAGGAGAAAGCAAGCTTGCTCCATCTCCCATGTGACAGCCCCTTGGATATTGGAGATGGCTCTCCTATCTCCTCTCAGTCTCCTCTTCTCCAGGCTCCTTCAACTATTCCTGAGGCTGAGAGGAAGAGGGAACAAGCTTGTTTTTTCCATGCTCTGGAGGGTACGACTCAAACCAATGGCTTCAAGTTACAAGAAAGAAGATTCCAACTAAACATCTGGAAGAACTTTCTGGCAGTAATGGAATGGAACAATGGAATGGACTCCCTCAGGAGGTGGTGGACTTCCCTTCCTTGGAGGTTTTTAACAGACGTTGGGTGGCCACCTGTCATGGATGCTCTAGTTGAGATTCTTGCATTGCAGAGGGTTGGACTGGATGACCTTCAGGGTCCCTTCCAACTCTACAACTCTATGATACATGATATCGGCAGTTTCCTCTTCATCCCCCTTCCTAACGATCCCAAGCATGGAAATCCATCTTTTTCACAGCTGCTGCATGTTGGCAATTTCGCTGGGATTGCCGGGGGTCGTACCTGAGACCCCCCATGCGCAAGACATGTGCTCTCCCCCGCCGAGCTAAGCCTCCTTTCCCCGAGACGATGTATCCCTCCTGAAATGAAAAACCATTTCTGCAATTCCCCCGAAGGCTGCTGTCGCTCCTTGAAAAGCCCTTTCAATGCAAATCCTCTCCGTAAAGAGCACCCCGGCGGAATCCTGCATCTGGAAGCCGTTACAGCCAAGGACCCCATGCCTGGCCACGTGGGGAGTGCAGCCATCTTGGGAAGCTGTTAACACAGCAAATGGCCCGGGGCTTCTGGCGTGGCACCTGGAACATTCAGCACATCGATAAACAGAAGCAAAGCCCCCCTCCCCCTCATACCTGTTTTCCAGGTTAATTCAAAAACCCATATTTCTCACCCACACAATACTGGCTGGCTTTCAAAGGCTTTCCGCCTCCCACCATCGTGCCCAGTGCGGTTACAATATCTCCAAAAGGATACAGTGCCGGTTTCTTGCTTGTTTCCTCCGTTACCCTTAAATTGTTAGACAAATTGCTCTGCACACAACGAGATGCAAATAGACTAACCCAAGTGATGCACAAAATGCCAATTTAATTGAAGTAATTCATTTAATCTAGTTGGTATTGAGCATGGCAGGACCTGCAAGACAATTGAGGAAGCGCGAGTCATAATGAAGATGAAAGCCTTGCAGGTACTTCAGGATGTTTTAGGCTTGGCTCTTGAGAAATCGGCAGGCGAAGCCTTAGTGGGGGGCTCAGCTCGCGCAGCGGAAGCCAAAGGAGCCCCAGAGTTGGTTGAGAGCCATCCGTTGGTACCTGTGGCTCTTGCTTACCACATTGGCAGGGGGGTAAGGGGACCTGGAAATGGTTGTAGCACAGAGTTAATCTGTGGAACTCCCTCCCACAGGAGGCAGCTATGGCCACCAACCTAGAGGCCTTTGCAAGAGGGTTGGACAAATTCATGGAGGTGGAGAGGGCTATCGATGGCTCCTAGCAAAGATGTCTCTGCTCTGCCTCCACAGCTGGAGGCAGCAGTGCTTCTGGCTAGCAGTTGCTGGAAGCCAGGGGAGGGGAGAGGGATCTTGTGCTGGATCCTGCTTAAGGGTTTCTCATTGGGGAACTGGGTGGCCACTGTGAGAAGAGGATGCTGGTCTGGATGGTCCCCTTTGGCCTGGTGTCAGGGCTGGCTGGAGTCAGACACAGGTCAGCACAAAAGATGTAGGGCTCTGTTGACAGTGAAGGCAACTATTCAAAGAAAGAACATACGACTCAGCAGCACTTCCCAGTAGCTCTTGCCCCTAATGACTGAAGGTCCCTGCTGTGATGGCCTGGGACTCGGGCTCGAACTCAGAACCAGAGGAGACTCAGGCATCATCTGAACCAAGTCTGGGGCCTGATCCTGAAGAGCCCCAGTCTGCACAGGTTCCCCTGCAACAAGCACCAGCTGGGCCGAGTCAGGGGCCTGAGCCTGCCCTGGCTCCAGATGCGGGGATGACCTCGTTGCCTTCAGCTGGGCCATCACTTACAGCTGCTCCACTACCGGTTGGGTCAGAGGAGGCTGAGGCGGTCTCTGGGTCTAGTAACCCACCAACGTCTCCTGAGCTGCAGAGACTGAGGTCTGAGAGAAGGAGAGACCTGAGTACTCGCTGGAGGAGTGCTTGCCTTCGGGCGAGACAGGGAGGTGAGTCACCAGGGGATCAGGACCGGCCGCTACCCCGGCAGAGATAAAAGGCTGTCGGACCCCGCCCCAGGTTGCAGGAGCAACAATGCTGTATGCCAGATCCTGCCTGAGATCCTGTACCTGTCCTTGCCTGGTTTCCTGCCTCATGTCCTACCTTGGCCCTGTTGGACTGCCTCCTAGCGGAACCTTCGGATTCTGGACCGGTCCTGGACCGCATTTCACGGGTTACCCCCGGAGCCAGCACACCTGCCTCCACCCTTTCTAAGACTCCTCTTCTCCCAGATGTTTCCCAGGCAGTCTCAGACTATGGTCTCTGTTCTGCTCTCTTCATTATTCTGTGGTTTTTTTTGGAGACCAGGGGTGAGAAGAGCTCGTTGCAGCCAGAGAGGGAGACTCAACAACCTCTTGACTCCCCCTCCTCCTCTGCCTCAGCCTCAGAGTCTGAACTGCTCCCAGTCACAGATTCCTCCTGCTCACTAAATCCCGTTGCCCCTACAGCACCCAGCACTTCCCCCAATCCTCCTCCTCTGACCTCTTCTGAGTGTCCCACCATCAACCCCAGGCTCTGAGCCTTTCTCCTCTGGGATTTCCCTTGGGGGGTTCCCAGCTGGCGCCTCCCACCACCAGCAAATCCCTGACCTCAGACTCATCTTGGTTCCTTAAGATTATACACCAGCAGAGTGGATGGGGATAATCACACTCTGCCCCGCCCCCAACCCATTGCTTTTTGCATCTTTCTGCATGACCAACCAGTAGCCATGGAAGCAAACCTCCCACCCCCCATAAAAAATTAGTCAGGGCTTGTACGGCCTCGACTTGTTCAAAGGTCTGGTGGAACATGAAGGAGAAGGCAAAATTCACAAAGGAGAGGTTGTTTCAGTGTTGGAAGATATTTTGGTTCAGAAAGTAGATTCGCTTGCTTGCTTGAGCTTTTGCACAAAGCAGACAGTGATGTGAGCAGGATTCTTGGTTAGAGGCCCCAGAAAAAGCAAAACCATGTTGTTCATCTTTTATTCACGCTAGAAACCTCTTTGGTTTTGTAGCCAGATGATCGCAGAACAACAGGCAAAGGCTGCACTTTAAATGCTGCCACGATTCCTGCAATTCCTCTGTGGGCTGAGAAGGGACCACCATGGGGGGGGTGGACATTGGAGTCACTCCTTGCGCTTGAGTCAGTGGACGATGACCACTTGCTGCTCCTTGACCCAGGGACACCCTTTGAAAATGCTCTTTGATTCTGAGAACCTTGCAAATAATTCACACCCCCATCCCCACCTACAAAAGCAAAGCAAAAAAGAGCACAATCCAAGATGGAAAACTTTTTGAATCTCTTTCCTTTCTGATTTCCATGCGAACAGATCGTTGGAGAGAGGTTTGGAAGACAGATTCTTACTGTCTCATAGCAGAGTTAGGCACAAAGGCGATTGCTCCAAGTACATTAGAACTTGGGTAGATTTGCTTCTGCCCTCACCCACCCAAAACAAACATTCCTCGCAAAAATACTGAAATAAATCACAGACACTTTGGTTTTGCAAACAAGTGCATATTTTGCTCACAGAGTTTCCAGAAGTTACAGCCAACCAGCTTCCATCCTATGGCAGTAAAACAAAGATGAGAAAAGAAAAGAACTTGGTTTACTTACAAAAAAAAGGATTGTGCAATCTTTGGGTTAGCAAAGATGCAGGCTGTAAAATCTCCTTTTAGGAAGTTCTCTTGCAGGGAGCCATGTCCGCATGGCTCCTTCTTTGCTTGTTCCAGGAAGCACAAAGGGGAAAGAGAAAGAGAAAGAGGGGAGCAGAGGCGGCTGAGAGCTGCTCAGTCACACTCACTCGGATAACTTGAGCTCTGGGCTCAAGTTAACCCTTTCATGCTCACAAGTGTGAGTCAGTAACTGTAAATTACAACACTGATATTTGTAGAATAAACCTATTTTTATCCATTGTATTCAACATTGTCTTTTGACCTGAAGCTTCTTTGACTTCTGACACACTTAAGTGCTCTCCAGCACCCTATGCTACTGGCAAACAGATACTGTTTGGTTCTATGGTTCTGTGCTCCTGCAATGTCCTGTCCAGTCTCTTCTGGAGATGGGGCCACTGCAAGCTTTCTTATTGTTTGACTCTTTATTGTGGTTTTATAATTTATGGGAAGCTGCTCAGAATGGCTGGGAAACCCATTCAGATGGGTGGCGTCTTAATCATCATCATCATCCCCAGGCATGTGGCTGTCCCTGGAGGAGAGGGGCATCTTCCTGAAAGGGTTATGGGGCCTTCTGGGAAAAGAGACCCCATTGCCAGGCCTTTCCAGACCTCCATGTCTGATGGGTGGGCATTGAGGGACAGGGCTGGTGGACTGCATGACTTGGGGGGCTGGGCAAGCTGGCCCGGCTGCGCTCCCTGACTTCCATGGTGAGATCCCATGGACTGGTGATCCCACCTGCTCTCTCTTCTTGCTGGTTGGGGGTGGGGCTTCAGAACCATCGATTTGACTTGATCTGACTTGATTTCAGTTATGGGTCACTTTCTCACCATGAGCTGTTCCCAAAGCGGCTGACAGGAAACATTCAAAACCTCTGAATGGAGAACATCAGAAATACAAATATACAAGTAAAGGTAAAGGGACCCCTGACCATTAGGTCCAGTCGTGGCCGGCTCTGTGGTTGCAGCGCTCATCTCGCTTTACTGGCTGAGGGAGCCGGCATACAGCTTCCGGGTCATGTGGCCAGCATGACTAAGTCGCTTCTGGTGAACCAGAGCAGCACACGGAAATGCTGTTTACCTTCCCGCTGGAGCGGTACCTATTTATCTACTTGCACTTTGAGGTGCTTTCGAACTGCTAGGTGGGCAGGAGCAGGGACCGAGCAATGGGAGCTCACACCGTCGCGGGGATTTGAACCGCTGACCTTCTGATCGGCAAGTCCTAGGCTCTGTGGTTTAACCCACAGCGCCACACGTGTCCCTACAAATATACAAACAGTAAATTCAAATGATCAAAAATCAACCATTTAGCAAACACAGAATAAATTCAATGGTTACAAAAAGAAACAAACACCCATGTAGGCTTAAGTGCATAAATACAAAGCAAAAAATGAGAGTTAACCAGCAATAAGGTTTCTGATGCTGGTCTTGCTGCCCTCCAAGGAGCCTGGCTTAAGTACAGCTCAGAGGAGAGGGGTAGCTGACAAATCTTGGCTCCCACATTCTTACTCCTGAGGGGGCTGGCAGCGGGGGAAAGGCCACAACCCTGACAGGGCTCTTGCAATGTGTGGCCAACATGTGACCCAAGCTTCGTCCCACCTCAGGCTGTTTGTCCAGCTCAACAGGTGAGCATCCATAATTGCTGAGCTGAGATGCCTGCTGAAATCAGGCCACGCTCCAGCCTCCAATCCACTTCTGCCTTCCACCCACCCTAAATCTTCTCCCTCTCCTCTTCAGACTCCTGACAGGCTTACACACTTTTGCTTTTAGGCTTCCCTGCCAACTGCTTCGTTACAGACACAAATTTTCCACCTCAGATCATTTTAGGACACTGCCTAGCGACTTCCCCCAACAATTATATCTCCTTAAAATACCCGCGGACTTCAAGCAGAAGAAATGGTCATGGAAGGGGGGCCAGTCGTGCACGATCCCCTTCTCTTGGAGGAAATGGTCCAGTGATGAGCACATCAACATGACCAACATCTGGCCAATGGGGGTTACTCATCCATACCTCACAAAGCAGGATGAGAGCTAATGGCTGCTACTTTGTTTTTAGTACACATTTCATAGGAACATATGAAGAGCCCTATTGGAACCAGCCAGTGGCCAACAACTTCTTCTCATGGTGGCCAGCCAGATGCCCATCATGGGAAACCTGCAAGCAGGATTCAAGCACAAGAGCATCTCTCCCCTCCTGTGGTTTCCAGCAACTGGCGTTCAGAAGCATCACTGCCTCCAGCTGAGGAGGCAGAACATAGCCATGGTGGTCGTCATGCTCCCCTAAAATACACGTCTTTGTAAGCACTTTGGGCTGCCACACACACGTCTGCAAGAGCTTCCTCAAATATAATGTTCTGTAAGTTATCTACACACATTTTTGTGTCGGCTGGAGAAGAGAGGTGGGGGAGACTGGCAAGTCCACTTGCCCATCCCAACCTGGCAGCCCTGCTGACCTTGAGGTCTGTCATTTGTTAAATTGGGCATGTTAATTTATGTCATCATAATTTTACTTGTTTACCTTATGACAGAAATGCTTAGTCGTTCATTGGTCCTGTTTATATGATTTTGGAATTCCTGTATATTGCTTTTCTCTGTTTGTTTTCATTGCTTCGTTCCGCACTCTTGGATTGAAAACATTCAACAAAGAGTGGACTATAAATACAGTGAATAAACGAATAAATTTGTGCGCACTCTTTGGCTGCAGAGCAGCATGGCAGAATGTGATGATAGGCAGGTTTCAAAGGAGCTCTGGGTGCTACGGTTCATGCACTGGTGCAACGGGGTGCAGGGCAGATCATGAGAACCTAAGAAGCGGCTTCTGGATCAAGCCATCGGCCCATCTAGTCCAACATCCTGTCCTCACAGTGACCAACCAGATGCCTGAAGCAGGATCCAAGCACAAGAGCCTCCTCCCCTCTTATATTCTCCCCAACTGGTATTCAGAAGCCAACTTGCCAATCAGAAGGTCAGCGGTTCGAATCCCTGTGATGGAATGAGCTCCCATTGCTCTGTCCCAGCTCCTTCCAGCCTAGCAGTTCGAAAGCACACCGGTGCAAGGAGATAAATAGGTACCGCTGTGGTGGGAAGGTAAACGGCATTTCCGTGCGCTCTGGTTTCTGGTGTTCCATTGCACCAGAAGTGGTTTAGTCCTGCTGGCCACATGACCCGGAAAGCTGTCTGTGGACAAACGCTGGCTCCCTTGGCCTGAAAGTGAGATGAGTGGTGCAACCCCATAGTTGCCTTTGACTGGACTTAACCATCTAGGGGTCCTTTACCTCTACCTTATTCACAAGCATTGCTGCCTCTGTCCGTGGAGGCAGAGCAGAGCCTTTGTGGCTAGGAGCCACCCACTGCCCTCCCCTCCTCCATGAATTGGTCTGTTCTGTTTGCATTAAAGTGTGAATCGAGTGAATTCCTCCCCAGTATTTTCCTGGGAGCTCTTGTGTCCTGCTGAGTGGAAGCACCAGAAAGCAAGCGCTTATGTGGGGTGGGGGGAGAAGTGTGGGGTTCAGCCAGCCACAGATGGAGGTGGGAGGAGAGGAGGAGGAATTCCCCCGAGGAAAGAGGCTGCAGTCTTTTTTCAACTTATTAGGACTAACATATTGATCAAACCCTGAACTTCCAAGAATAAATCAATGTTTTATGAAGGGATTATCCCAACCCATTTCTCGCTCGCCAAGTGCCAATTAATCACCCAGAGAGCTCCTCACGCCTCTGCTGGGGAAATGAGCATCCACTGCCAATAGTCTTCAGCATCCAGGAGCCTCCCAGGGCTGAGGACAAAGTGCAGGAGAAGAGCCTGCAGGATCAGGCCCAGGGCCCCTCTAGCCCAGCATCCTGTTCTCACAGTGGCCAGCCAGATGCCCCAGAGGGAAACTGGCAAGCAGGATCCAAGCGCAAGAGTACTCAGCTTTCCTGTGGCTCCCAGCAGCTGGTATCCCTCCGATGGCGGAGGCAGAGCAGAACCATCCATTGCCCTCTCCTCCTCCCTGAATTTGTCTGCTGCTCTTTCAAGCCATCCAAGGTGGGGGCCATCATTGCCTCCTGCAGGAGGGAGTTCCATAGTTCAACTCTGAGCTGAATGAAGAGAAGAAGAGTTTGGATTTGATATCCCGCTTTATCACTACCCGAAGGAGTCTCCAAGCAGCTAACATTCTCCTTTTCCTTCCTCCCCCACAACAAACACTCTGTGAGGTGAGTGGGGCGGAGAGACTTCAGAGAAGTGTGACTGGCCCAAGGTCACCCAGCAGCTGCATGTGGAGGAGCAGGGAAGCGAACCCGGTTCACCAGATTACGAGTCTACTGCTCTTAACCACTACACCACACTGGCTCCCATGGAGGACTTTATTTTCTCAGTCCTGAATGTTCCGGCGTTCAGCTTCATTGGACATCCACAAATTCAAGTGTTACCAGAGAGGGAGAAAAACCTTTCTCTAATCACTTTCTCCATGCCAGGCATTATGTTATAAACTTTAGCAATCCTAGCCACTGGCCACGCCAGCAGGGACAGACAAGAGTTGCAGTCCCAGAATCATCTGAGGGCACTTGGTTGGCTACCCCTGTCTTACTTTCTCATTTGCCATGACCTGAGAACTCTTCCTCAAAAGAGCAATTGGGTTTTCCCCAAGTAAGTTCCACTTGCAGCAGTACACCCATTAAAATAGACTCCCTTCCTTCCTTCCTTCTTTCTCTTTCTTTCTTTCTTTCTTTCTTTCTTTCTTTCTTTCTTTCCTTCCTTCCTTCCTTCCTTCCTTCCTTCCTTCCTTCCTTCCTTCCTCGGATTCTCCCCTCTTCCCATCCTTTCTCCTGGCCACCATATGTCTTTGTGTTGTATTTACGTTTCCGGATAAAACTGTCAGCATAACTCCAAAAACAGAGAGCAAAAATAGAAATCCCACACACTGCTAATCTCCACATTAAAATGTCAACACCACTCTTCAAATAAGACGGGAGCGATAAATATTTGTAGATGCCTCTCAAACCCCCACATTCACACCTGCAGGATTAGGAGCTGGCATTTCTCAAGGAACATCCGGGAGGACAAGGAAAGGATTTCTGTGCATGCCTGGGCATAACTTTCCATGGACCTCCTCAATAGTTTGGAAATGAGGCAGCTGTCTTCCTAAGTCTGCCTGACATGGCTTCTGTGAAGAATGGTGGAATTGTGTCTGGACATGGGATGCTGTGAGACCCTTTTGTCCTGCAAACATTTCCACCTTCTTGTTCATAGGAATTGTACTTTTGGGATGCCAAAGCAGACCATCTACGCTTCCAAACTGAATTGTGGCTGTGCATTGCAAGCGAATGGCTTTGTTCTTCTCCTGACCAATGGACATCCAACTTCTCTTTGAAACCTCCCAGAAAGGAGAGGCCACCACCTTCCAAGGACATGGAATCATAGAACTGCTGCAAAGTTGCAAGGGACACCAAGGGTCATCTAGTCTGCCCCTGAAATTCAGGAATTACAGCTAAAGAATCCCTGGCAGATGCCATCCAATGTCCATTTAAAAACCTGCCATGAAGGAGAGTTCACCACCTCCTGAGACCTCCCTGCTTTTCAAAGAAGACCGTACCAAAGTTTGCAGGCCTGGTATGAGGCAAGCTCCAACATTCCTAGCATGGGCAGAGCCAGGATCCATGTGGACTGGATCCAAATAACCTACCTTGGAGAGTCCAGTCTACTGCACAGGTGGCAGCTGTGGCCTCTGCAATCTACTGCTCTCTTTCCCCCTCTCTCTCTGCTGGGGGAGCCTTGAAATTGGGGTGCCCAAATTCCAATTCTGTCTGGCAAAATTGGGGCAGTTGAAGGATTTTTCTCTTCTTGGCGGGAGGATCCAATCCTGCACCATGCTAGGCCTTCCTTCCACATAAGGGCAGCAAGCTGCTTGCAAAGGAGCAGTGAGCGGAGCCACGCAGGATCCGTCCCTCAACTCCACAGCTCCGTTGTTTCCACCGCCCTGCCTCATCTCTGTGCAAAAGCCATGCTTCATCCAGCCTATTCAATTAACTACCCAGGGCCTATTTTTAGAGTCCTTGAGCTTGCAATGTGAGGAGGAGACAGATGTTCCAATGCAAAGATCCATAGACTGGGACGGATGTCACCTGAATGTCAAGCGACGGAAGAGGCTTCTCTCACCTTGGCGGTTCCTTGCAGAGGAGCAGGGAGTCGTTCACTCAGGCCGTGGGGCTGAGATAGCTGGGATCCCTCCCACTGCCCCACAGAGCGGGACCTATGGCTGCAAAAGTGGAAGCAGAGGCTCCAAAAATGGCTGGAGCCGACTGAATGGGGAAATGTGGTCCTTGCAACAGGAGGGCTGTCTCTCCCCCAACCATGTGCCTGAAAGATTCTTCTCTCAAAAGTGGTCAGGAAGGTTATCACAAGGACCAAATGTCAGGGACTCATGGCAAGCTGACCACAAAAAGAAGGTTGCAGATTTGGGAAAGGTTCAGGAAAGGGCATTTGTCTCTGTCTCTGAAGAGTGGTAACTCTGTGTCTAACCACTGTCTCACGCTGCTCCTTTCCTGCCCTTTGCCATCAAGTCCCAAGGTGGGCAACCACAATATCACACGACAAAAAGAATAAAGCAAATCAAACGCTTGCAACCACAAAGCAAGAAAAGTGCAAAAGCAATTCTTTACGTAAAAACATTGCAGACGTTCAAGACCTGTTTCAGAGGCAGTGGTCCCTTGATTCTCAAACTTAATCTGTTCTGGAGGTCCGTTCCAAAACCAAAGCGTTCCAAAACCAAGGTGCGCTTTCCCATAGAAAGTAATGCAAAACGGATTAATCCGTTCCAGACTTTTAAAAACAACCCCTAAAACAGTAATTTAACATGAATTTTACTATCTAACGAGGCCATTGATCCATAAAATGAAAGCAATAAACAATGTACTGCAGTCACACAATCAATCAATCAATCAATCAGTAGCTGAACTGGGTTCCACACAGTGACAATAAAAGAGCCACAAAAATGCAAAATAAATAGTAAAAGCACAGTCTCAGCATAACACTCAAAATGGAAGCGTAACACTCAAAACGGAGCACATTCAGCTTCTGAAAAAGGTTCGCAAACCGGACCACTTACTTCCAGGTTTGCAGTGTTTGGGTCCCAAGCTGGTTAATACCAAGGCATTTGAGAACCAAGGTAACACTGTACAGTCATATCTTGGTTGTCTGATGCCTTGCAACTCGAATGCTTTGGCTCCTGAACACCGCAAACCCAGAAGTCAGTGCTCCGGTTTGCAAACGTTCTTTGAAACCCAAACATCCAGCGTGGCTGAGGCGGCTTCCAATTGAGTGCAGGAAGCTCCCGCAGCCAATCAGAAGTTTTGGTTTTCGCAGCCTTGGTTTTCGAACGTTTTTGGAAGTCAAACGGACTTCCGGAATGGATTACGTTTGAGAACCCAAGGTACGACTGTACAGTGGTACCTCGGGTTAAGTACTTAATTCGTTCCAGAGGTCCGTTCTTAACCTGAAACTGTTCTTAACCTGAAGCACCAGTTTAGCTAATGGGGCCTCCTGCTGCTGCTGCTGCGCCGCAAGAGCACGATTTCTGTTCTTATCCTGAAGCAAAATTCTTAACCCAAGGTAATATTTATGGGTTAGCCAAGTCTGTAACCTGAAGCGTATGTAACCTGAAGCATATGTAACCTGAGGTACCACTGTATATTAAAAACAATTTTGACATACATACAGGCTGAGACAAAGAATTCCGCTGAAAAGTCTTGTTGGAAAGAGGAAGGTCTTCACTTAAATGCCTAAAATGACCACAGCAGAGACTCTGGCTGTCCAACATTCAAGGGGGAAGGAGTTCCAAAGGATAGGCAGTGCTGCCACACTAAAAGCCCTGTTTCTACATTATCCTGCAAACACCATCTGATCAGGAGGTCCTCAGCTGCGGAGTGCAGGGATGAATTGTGTATATCCTGATCCCAAGCTGTATAAGGCTGCCTGCAGCACTCTCTACACCTGCTGGGAGCTAAGGGGCAGCCAGTGGAATTCTTTCAGCAGAGGCAGCTGACGGCAGTCTCCCCTCCTACTGCCATGCTTTGAACCAGCTGCAATCCTCAAGGGAAACCTCCCCACAGTGCGTTGCAGCTATCCAGTCTGGAGGACAACAGGGCATGGGGGACTCTTGCCAGGCCAGCCCTGTTCAGAAATGGTCACAGCTCAAGGTGGGAAGAGGCTCTCCTAGCCACTGAGGGCCCATGGGCCACCATGACGGAGATGGATGCAGGAGTGCCCCAGACTATCAATGTCCCGTTAACTGGAAGAATAGGCATTACCCTTGGCTCACACTAGGTGGCTCTCTCTGCCAACACTGAAGTCCTGGTGACGTTTTTGCTTCAAGAACCAGTCTGAGCATGCACTGCCTTCTTTTGCCAGGAGTTGCAGCTCACTTCAGTGGGACAGGAATGCCGTAATAACTTTGGACCTTCACCAAACTGATGAAGGATTGCCTTCTCCAACAAACAGGAAAAAGAAATTTAAAAAATCCTTCCAGTAGCACCTTAGGTAAAGGTAAACTGGACTATTAGGTCCAGTTGCGGACGACTCTGGGGTTGCAGCGCTCATCTCACTTTATTGGCCGAGGGAGCCGGCATACAGCTTCCGAGTCATGTGGCCAGCAGGACTAAGCCGCTTCTGGCGAACCAGAGCAGCGCACAGAAACGCCGTTTACTTTCCCGCTGGAGCGGTACCTATTTATCTACTTGCACTTTGACGTGCTTTCGAACTGCTAGGTTGGCAGGAGCAGGGACCATGCAACGGGGGCTCACCCTATCGCGGGGATTAGAACCGCCGACCTTCTGTTCGGCAAGCCCAAAATGCACACAAAAGCTCATACCAATAACAAACTTAGTTGGTCTCTAAGGGTGGCACTGTGGGTAAAACCTCAGTGCCTAGGACTTGCCGATCGTATGGTCGGCGGTTCGAATCCCCGCGGCAGGGTGAGCTCCCGTCGTTCAGTCCCAGCTCCTGCCCACCTAGCAGTTCGAAAGCACTCTTAAGTGCAAGTAGATAAATAGGTACAGCTTTATAGCAGGAAGGTAAACGGCGTTTCCGTGTGCTGCGCTGGTGCTGGCTCGCCAGAGCAGCTTCGTCACGCTGGCCACGTGACCCGGAAGTGTCTTCGGACGGCGCCAGCTCACGGCCTCTAGAGCGAGATGAGCGCACAACCCTAGAGTCGGACACGACTGGCCTGTACAGGCAGGGGTACCTTTACCTTTACCTTTAAGGTGCTACTGGAAGGAATTCTTTTATTCTGTTTTGACTACGGCAGACCAACACTGCTACCTACCTGAAACATGAAAAGGGACACCAGAAAGGGGGGGGGCTATTGCAGTGGGCTGGACTAGATGACTCTTGGGATCCCTTTGAACCCTACAACTCCATGTGCCTGTTTAAAAATCATGGTAAAAAGGGCTGCAGTGTCACTTTTCATCACTTTTCATTTTCTTGTAGCTGTGGCCATTTTTATTGGACTGCTCTTAAATTTGGCACGTCCACAGACCTCATAGATTGGCTTTAAAATTTGAACTGTCCACCAAGCCAAACAGCTCATTCCCGGAGAAGCTCAAGAGTTTGGTGGGATTTGAGCTCCTCCTTGGAAGGGACTGAGGGTGAGATTGTTGCCGACTCCTTTGGCCCACACAAGGTGAAGACAAGCGCATCTGTAAAGTTCAAACTGGATCTTTTCCTTCACCCTAGTCATGCCCATTTACAGCAGAAGAAAGGAAGGAGGGAAGGTGAAAAGGAGGAAGAAAAAATGAAACTCAGCACTCAGCCACCCAACATCTGGGGCCCAGATACTATTATGCACCACTCCAATCTTTGCAGGGGTTCCAGGAGTTGCCCCAGGTTTGGTTTCCTTGGAATGAAGGTCAGCGAAGACTGTGGTGCCTTTTGGATATGTGCGTTTTTTGCACATAGATACAACCTGAGCAGTCCATGGTGGTCCATCTGCAGCAGCACAACTGGACGTCTTCATCTGCCCCGGCTGCAACAAAACATGTCTCTCCCACATCAGTCTCTACAGCCACAGCAAATGCTGCAAATATCCAACAGCTTCCCCTCACCCCCAAAGGCCCCCTCCTCCATTGTCTCCTGAGACAGACAGATGCCAACAACCTGAGCATAGGATGGAGTGACTCACAGCATCAACACCCCAACAGATCTCACTTCTCCATTCATCACAGCTTTGGATCCAGCACAAAGCAAACAGGTCTCTGTGTCTCCATCTTCCAGCCTTCTTCCAGCTCAGCTCTCATTGAGCTCTTTCTGGATCTTCTTCTCCTACCTTGCAGATAGCTGAGGGAGCGGAGGAAACGCCCGTCAGCCTGGAGGGCCCCATCCCTGAGTTCTAGATCTTGCAACCTGGCTCATTCTTTTGGGATGCTGATAAGGACATTTAAGTGGCCAAGCAAGGTCATTGTCTTCCAAAGAAACTTATCTGACCAGATCAGCAGTAGAATCATAAAGTCATAGAATCATGGAATTTTAGAGCTGGAAGTTGGAAGTGGCCATCTAGTCCACCCCCTGCAATGCAGGAATCTCAACTCAAGCATCCCTGACAGATGGCCCTCCAACCTCTGCTTAAAAGCCTCAGATGAAGAAGAGTCCATGACCTTCCAAGGGAGACTGTTCCACTGTAGAGCTGCTCTTCCTGTCAGAAAGTTCTTCCTGATGTTGAGTCGGAATCTCCTTTCTTGTAACTTGAAGCCATGGGTTCGAGTCCTCCAGAGCAGGAGAAAACAAGCTTGCTCCCTCTTCCATGTGACAGCCCTTGAGATCTTTGAAGATGTCTATCCTGTCTCCTCTCTGAGATTCTAACCCTCCCTGAGTACAGGACCCCGAGAATTGGAATACAGTCATACCTCTTGTTACGTTTGGTTCAGGTTACGTTCTTTCAGGATACATCCCGCGGTGACCCAGAAGTAGCGGAACGGGTTACTTCCGGGTTTCGCCACTCGCTCATGCGCAGACGCTCAAAATGACGTCACGCACATGCACAGAAGCGGTGAATCACAACCTGTGCATGCACAGACGCAGGTTGTGTTCTGCTCGTGTTGCAAGCAGGGCTCCGGAACGGATCCCTTTCGGAACCAGAGGTACCTCTGTAACTCAGGGCATCATTTAGACTGACCCCTGCCCAAGCCCAATTTCATACATTGATGCTTTAGTTCTCTCCCTCTGCACTGTGGGTATTCATCAAAGGCTGTTGCTTATTCCGGTGGATCAGTATGTTTTTCTTCCCAGAAGCCATTTCTTCAGAGCTCCTTCCACCCACCTTGCCTGCCTGCCTGCCTGCCTGCCTGCCCTTCCAGATTTGCAAAAAGTCCCATGGGAGGAGGAGTGAGCTGAGGATGTCTTCTCCTGGGTTTTAACTGAAGCACCTGGAAAGGCTGCAGAGGGCAGCCTGGTGAGGCACATTGTAGAATGTGAGAAGAGACCCTCCCAGACATCCCTCAGGGCCTTCGAAAGGAAGCGAAGCACAGCAAAATCTCGTTCACCATTTGCATTTCATCTGAATTGCCTCTCTACTTTCCCCCTCATTAGCTGATGGAGAATGGCTGAAAAAAGCCTGGAGCATTTATTATTATTATGGCACAGTTCTGCTCTCCCTGTTGCCCAGCATGGAAGGTTTCTTCTTCAGGTTGGGATAGTGCAGAAAGCAGAGGAAGATTTCCAGCAGGACCCAAAGACCTGCTGACATATATATTCAAAAATCAATTTGCAAAAGAAAGAAAGAAAAGCCCAAAGCATTTCATTTTTCAAGTGCTTTCATTGTGATTCTCCTGTGATGCTCTTGATGAAGAATCTCATGCCATCCGGGCTGGACTTGGAAGACAGTCACTGACCAACGCCCCCAGCCTGGGCCACCCTCCTTAAACTGCAGCCACCCACCCACCTCTGTGGAAGCATCTGCTGGCCTGACTTCTGAAGCAGCTGGGGAAAGCAACTTCTGCCAGCCTGTGGCTCCAGGACCTGAGAAGCAAATCCATCGGCTCGGATCAGGCAAAAAACGCTCCCATGCTCCCAGCTGGCGAGCAACCCACAATCGCAGCAGCATTCTTCCGAAAGGAGAGGAGGCGAGCGAACGAGGGAGGGAGGCAGCTGCGGGCAGCTTCAGTGCTGAGGCCTGCTTCCTCCTCTTTTGCTTTTCCGGATGGTGGTCCTGCACAAGAGACAATTAAATCCCCATCGCCGCTGGCTGGGATCCCCATTTCCCTGCAAGATGGTGTTCTCTCTCTCTCTTTCTCTCTCTGCAGCAGGAATGCAGGATGCTGCTCTGCCTCGTCCCCCCGGGGTCTTTCTGATAGACTCTGTGGCTTCCCTGGTAATGCATCCATCGCAGGCAGGCAAAAGGCGAGGCCTGCGCTCAACAGCAAGGCAAAGAGACAGTCGCTGCTAGTTTTCTTGACCCGCTCAGCGGAAAAAGCCAACCGAGGCAGCAGTGGCAAACGTTCCATCCTGCAAGAGGCTCCTCCGTCAGATGGAAATGGGTTCCTGGTCAAAGCAAGAAGATGAGGAATCAGTGCTACAGAAAATAAGAAGAATCCTCCCCTCAGCCAGAACAACGGGGAGAGATCCACAGATTCACAGATTCTGCAGACTTCCTTCATCAGAGCCTCAGAAGGGACTGCTAGATCAGGCCAAAG
Organism: Podarcis filfolensis; assembly: GCF_964270895.1. Taxonomy (NCBI): domain Eukaryota; kingdom Metazoa; phylum Chordata; class Lepidosauria; order Squamata; family Lacertidae; genus Podarcis; species Podarcis filfolensis. Next base: position 135,925,274 of record NC_139604.1, read on the forward strand.
GCTTGACTGTGTGGCTCAATTTTTGGTCGAGTGGGATAAGATGTGTCCTTCTGATAGTATTATTTCTAGCATTTTTGGAATGTTGTATTCTCCCATGTGTTTTTTTGTTTTTAATGTGGCTCCTCATTGATTTTACCTGCTTGCATTTCCTTCTGCTGATAAGTTGCTCTGAGACTTTTTTTGCATATAGAATCATAGAATCGTCGAGTTGAAAGGGACCTCAAAGGTCCTCTAGCCCAACCCCCTACAATGCATGGATCACAGCTAAAGCATCTCTGACAGATGGCCATCCAACCTCTGTTGAGAAAACTCCAGTGAGGGAGAGCCCACCTCCTTCTGAGGGAGTTTCTCCACAGCCAAACAGCTCCTATTCTGAAATATACTCGGAGTGGAGAATGGATTTCATGCTCTTTATTCAGCTCATAGTGGAAGTTCCCCCAGAATGTCTGCTTTATATACATTATTTACACAATGGGCCCCACGTGATTGGCTAATTCTGGGATTCTCCTGTAGGCCAATCAGGTTACGGATTCACTTCCACCTGGAGCTGGATTGGGTGGCTCCTGTGGACCAATCAGACTGCTGCATTCTGAATCCTATTGTTCTAGGACCAATCAGACTGCTGCATTTTGACTCCTATTCAACTCAGTACATAACACACTCTCAGAAAGGAATGTTTAGGAAGCAACCAACAAATGCAAAACCTTAATAATAAGAATAAGAGTAAGAGTTAATCATGTGAATTAAACTTGGCATCTGATGCCTGCCCTCCCGCCTGCCTCTGTCATGTTTTCTGCTCGGCTTTCTCCCTGGGCCGTGCTGCTTTCTCCTGCCCCAAACCGATCTTTGCAGACATTTGGCAAGTGGATCCGTCTGGCAGCGATACAGGTTATTCTCTCTGTTATCTCTCGATGACACCGGAGAACTGTCACTCGTTGCTGCGAGCGCTCCTTGTTTCCAACACAATGGAGCTGTCAGGCGTTTTGCAACTCATCAGTTACTGCAGCCTCTTTCAGGGCAAGCCATGGCCCCCAGTCCCTTCTTGGGTGGGTGTGCGGAGATCACTCTTCCTCTTTTCTCCAGTCTTCAGCACTCCTTCGAGCTATTTTGCAGAAGCCAAACTCTTGCTGCCAGGTGTGGTGGAATTGTAGAATTACGGCAGTGGAAGAAACCCTGAGAATTATCTAGTCCAGGGGTCAGCAAACTTACCACGCCTCGGGCTGGTGTCTCCAGAGCCGATTGCACGGCGGGCCAAAGGGCGGGGGGAGCGCATGCCTATGCGCATGTGCACACTCTATTTTCGGCATACTTCTGGGTCAGAGGAGCACTGGAAATAGCTTGTGCGCATGTGCATGCACCTCCTCTGACCCTGATGTGCACAGGAAAGAACGCTTGCACATGCACAAATAATGCTTGCGCTTGCGCTCAAGCTATTTCTGGTGCTCCTCCAATCTGGAAGTGGGCAGCTGCACAGTACAGCACTGCACCGGTAAGAGCGGGCGGTGGCAGCAGGCGGCGGGGGTCACCGTGGGCCGGATAAACGAGTCCCTCAGGCCTTATCTGGCCTGCAGGCCTTAGTTTGGGGACCCCTGATCTAGTCCAACCCCCCAGCAATGCAGGGATCTTAGCTAAAGCTTCCATGACAGATGACCATCAAACCTCTGCTTAAAAGCCTCCAAGGAGAGTCTACCACCTTCCAAGGCAGGCTGTTCCATTGCCAAACAGCTCTTAGCATCATCAAGTTCTCCCTAAGGCTTAGGCGGAATCCCCTTCCTTGTCATTTGAATCAATTGGTTCAGTTCCTCCCCTCTGGAGCAGGAGAAAACAAGCTTTCTCCGTCTTCCAAGTGACAGCCCTCTAGATATTGGAAGATGGCTCTCGGATCACTTCTCAGGCTGACTCAGACTGACATCAGGCTCCTCGCTGCTCATCACGTTGACAGGCAAGGGCTCTCCAGAATGTCAGGTAGGGGTGAGTGTTCCCAGCCACGTCTGGAGAAGCTGGAGCCTGAATCTGGGACCTTCTGCAGGCTCAGGTGCTTTCGTTGAGATTCCAGCATCACAGGTGTTGGAGAGGATGACCCTGGAGGTCCTTCCAACTCTACAACTCTCTCCTCAGTGACTTTGTTGCCTCCTGGAGGCAAATGGTTGGGTTCTGTCTCCCTCCCTGCCTCTGCTCAGTCACCTTTTGCTGCATGGCCTCTTCTGCAGCCTTCACGCCCTCTCTCCCTGCAGTGCCTCTCTGAAAAGGTGTTGCTCCCTCTGGCCCTTTTCTGCCATCACTCAGCTCCCTCCCTGCAACAGTGTGTGTGAGAGAGATGCAAACACCACGAGGGGTTGAGCCGGTCTGCCTCTCCTCCTCCTCCTCCTCCTCTGTGGCTTCCGTGCATGCTGCAATCCTGTCCCATTTTATCATGGTTAAGTGGCTAATGGTCTATCTGTGTTCCTGCGTCTCCCAGGAGAGCCTTGCGCTGCTCTGTCCGGGCAGACACCTTGATTTGCTACATGCTTTAAACGAATCTCCAACACAAGCTCTGCCATGTCTGTGTCTCTCTCCCTGGCCAAATTACAGCTTCCTCCAGCGCTTTTGCCCTTGAAGATGTCCTTGGCCTGATCCTTCCCTGCGACGCCAACCTGGTGCATCATTATATTATGAGCGGCCAGAGCTCCTGGTTCTGTGGCGGCTGCAGGCTTAACCCTTTGGTGACCTGCAGCACGTCTTCCTCACAGGTAGCCCACAGCTGTCAACATCAGCGCACGAAACCAGGCTAATTCCTTTTTTCCTAAGGCAACAGAAAACATTAGCAGGTAACCCAAGACCTAGATATGTCTTTGCTGGAAATCTTTGTTCGGGAGACAGAACATTTTGAAAATGCACTGGAGCGTTTGTTCAGGGTTTTTTTGAGAGAGCACCAGTGACTCCCCCGCCTTGTGCAGTGATTTTCTACACAGCCTTCCAGGCAAAATTCAATCTGTGGCTGTTGACCTACAAAGCAGAGCAGATCTTTGCTCTCAGTCAGCTGAAGTGATGACCTCCTTACCTGCGTCCCACCACGATCCTGATGGTCAGCCCTCTGAAGTCTGCTTTCCATGTGGCTTCTCGTTGCTTGCAGATTCTGCTAGAGGGATTCTCCCAAAACAACAACAAATAAACCTATGTTCACGTAAAGCATACTCAATAAACACAAGAGACGTAACCGGCTGTGTTCTTAGATAAATAAGGTATATTATTCATGTATCAAATCATAATCAAATGAGTTACTTCCATTGAAATTTATGATCGGAGGGATTCTCCCTGCTGGTTCTCAGCACTGGATTCCCAGAGAAACGTCTGCCAGTCTCATTCCAGACGCATCAAGTGCCCGGAGACATGGGCATGTGTGCCTGGCTTGGAGAACCTTGTCCCACGCATATCCCCAAAGAACTAGGAAAGAGCTACCCAACTGGGGCCTGCTTAACATAAGGACCTAAGAAGAGCCTGCTGGATCAGGCCAATGGCCCACCAAGTCCAGCATCCCGACCAGATGCCTGCAGGAAACCCACAAGCAGGATCCAAGCACCAGAGGCCTCTCCCCTCCTGTGGCTTCCAGCAACTCATATTCAGGAGCATTTACTGCCTCCAGTAAATGTGGAGGCAAAGCAGAGCCCTCAGAGCAATCAGAAGCCCTCTGGTTTCTCTGGTTGGAAGCCATTTTTGCCATTTAAAGGCACCACAGCTCTCCCGGCCTGGTGGGCCAAATTATATGGCTCCATCCAGCTGACTCCAACATAGTCCATAGCTTTGCACAAGGCACAAAACTTCCTCAACCTCCAGGCCTTTTGCAGATTTTAAGGGAAATATTGTTATTCGTTATGTACCAAATTTATACACCTCCCTTTATTCAAAGATCACGTGGCAGTTTACAACATAAAAATACAAAATGGCAATAGGTAACAAAACATTAACACAATGATAAGTAAGTTCTCAACTCAAGGTAACTCTTCCAAGTTAGCGGAGTTTCTAACCTGAAACGTTTGTAACCTGAGGCATTTGTAACTCAAGGTACCACTGTATCTGGAATAGTACCTGGCAGTGAATTGCCTGAGCTGCAAACTGGGAAGATCTCAGTTTCACATTTCATGGAAAGTCATGGCTAATGGTTTACCAGGAATGCTCAGGCTGCTACGAGTATAGGCTCCTCACTTGCGAGGAGGAGCAACAAACTGCAATTGTTGGCTTAGTCTTGCATCCGAACCGGAGGTCATGGTTTATTTTGCTAAAGCAAACCATAGCTGGTGAGCCAAGAACAAGCCTTGAGTTTCAGCCCTTGTTTCTGATTTTGGAGCCAATGCATGATTCTTGAGCGGACTGTTCCAAAGTATATGATTACTATGAACAATTAGGAAAAGTATTTTTAAACTCACCCCTCTGCCCATCAAAATGTATCCTCTTTTTGCATTGCATTGTTTAGTGTCTACTTCATGGTATATAAAAGTGGTCACAAGAGTCAAAATCTAGGCATGAAGTAGCCCTTGAGGAAAGAGCAGCGATGTGCAGAAATGGCCTCTCCCTCTCCCAGTGCCGGAATCCCCCTTCCAGCTCTAGTGGTGAAGCTCCTTCTCTCAGCTCTCAGCTCAACCCCTGAACCTTCGTGAAAAGCAGCCTTGACTACGTTTGCCATCCCTACTTGTTTCAACAGCACTTGAGCATTTTCTCAGAATTGTGAACCTGAGCTGATTCAGCTGTACACTTCCTTGTTTTTTCATGTTTGCAATGTTCAAATTGAGAAGCACAACTTCTATTCCATTGGCCCTGCAATATGGGGACAAACATGACAGGGTTCTTCCTTTTTCCTCTGCTGATGGCTTGCTTCGCTTCCTTTTTATTTAATTTTGTGACCCGTTCCGAGGCCATTTGCAATGAAGGATGGGGCGTCGATTCTTTAAAAGCATCATATTTTGGTACCGTGCAAAATGAAAATGAAATGACCCGAAAATGTTGCCGCAATCCTGCAAGACAGAAGGCATTGTTGAGAAGACAAGCTTCTTCTTACAAAGGTGATGCATAAATGGATTTCCTGGACGTACAGTGGATTTCAGTCTGGCTGATTCATATACAGCCACCTTCAGAGCTGATTGCATACAGTAGATCTAAATATTTTCAGTTCCGCCAGAGTCTCCTTCATTGCTTCATGTAGCACCAGAAGCTTTAGCGGCAACAAATGGATTTTGTTAAATACAATCAGGGCAGAAATTAAAGGAAGAGGATATACAGTGCAATTATAGACTGATGATACTTTATTGACCCGGCCTAATGAACATTACCAGTCCCTAAATGGTTGCATTTCACCAATGAATTATTGCCCTTTTCTCCAGATCAGGAGGAAAGAAGCTTGCTCCATGGAACTGCCCTTGAGATATTTGAAGATGGCTCTCATCTCTCCACTCAGTCTCCTCTTTTCCAGGTTCAACATACCCAGCTCCTTCAACCATTCTTCATCAGGCTTGGTTTACATATTACAATATAAAGCCCTTAACAACTTGGGACCAGTGTTCTCACAAGCTCGCCTTTCTCCACATGTATCCACTCGGCTGTTTGGATCAGTGAAATGGGCACGACTACAGGGACCATGGGACCCCCGTTTTGCATTTGGAAGATCGCCATTCTTCTTCCCTCTGGAACTCCCTGCCTATTGACATCCTGTAGACACCTTCAGTTTTTGGTGCCTGCTAAAAACATCCTTGTTTCGACAAGCCTACCCAGAGCCTTAGAAAGCTGATGTGCATTTTAAGAAGCTGAGTTTAACTTTCTGTATGTTTCAAGGTTTCGTCATCATTTTTTCTTGATTTTCTTTTTTATCTTTTTGTAAACTGCTTTTAGGGCTGTTGGGGTGTTGTTGTTTTACAACCAAGCAGTGTATAAATTTTATCAAATCAAAATAAAAAAATTCCTTCCAGGAGCACCTTAGAGAATGACTAAGTTTGTTATTGGTATGAGCTTTCGTGTGCATGCAGGGATCTGAAGAAGTGTGCCTGCACACGAAAGCTCATACCAATAACTAACTTCGTTGGTCTCTAAGGTGCTCCTGGAAGGAATTTTTTTATTTCGTTTCAACTACGGCAGACCTACACGGCTACCTACCTGTAACTATAAATATTATGGAATACACAAATTAGTTTTTAGCGTGGTGCTTACATTGCTGGGTGTTCAGTTCTAGGCAAGGTCAGACAGGAATTCCAGCTAAGTACGAAAGGAATCTCTGCCTTCCCTCCAAGTGAAGATTCGGGACAGCAAACGATCCCTCTCACCTGAGTTCCCCGGGAGGGATCTGCTTGGGCATTCCCAGCGCTGGAGAAGGCGCTTCTGCAGGTGCCGGCTTGCCATTTGCATGACTTAACGGGCATTTACCATTTCATAATCAGCGAGAGCCTTTTCTGCAGGGTGGGCTGCCACGATGAATTCACTTGATATTCATTGTAATAGCGCAGATCATAATGAACACGGCTGATATTCATTGTGCTGTCATAGATAGGAACCCTGTTTCCACCAGGAGCGGCTATTAGGATTCGGTGCTCATTATCTGCACTTAATTCAGGCAAGGAACTGACACCAACCGGGCCTCTTTGCAACCGGCACTGAATTCAGAGCGAACGGAGCAGCTGCACAGGAGGCAGTGTGGTGTACTGGTTAGAGTCAATCATAGAAGAATTAGGCATCTCCAAAATGAAACTTGCTCCCAGCAAAAAGCCTTTAAAAATACCCCACCCCACACAGGGACATTCCAATATCCTGAATGGCTGGACAAGACTCAGGGCCACGGCCGGTACATTTGCACTGAATTTCTCAATGGTCTGGAAAGGTCGTCTGGTGTTGTCAATAATGCAAATGGCCTGGCTGCCAAAATGAAGAATTCCTTTGGAAATGGAAGAGAACTGCCAGGTTTCTGGCAATGCCATTGTCCGGGCTGGGGGTATATCTTTGGATGGGAGGAGCTGAGAGTGCAAGAACTGGAATCTCCAACTTTAGGATCTCCGACTGAGACCGTGCTGCCTGCCTGAGCCCCAGTCCCTGGACCTTCTCCCTCCAGATTCATTTTTGATGTACTGATTGCATTCATATGCCACCTCTCCTTATTTAACCCCCACAGCATCCCTGCAAGGTAGGTCAGGGTGAGAGACGGTGACTGGCTGCAAAGTCACCCCCCAGTCAGCTTCATGGCTCGGTGGGGGAATGAACCCAGGTCTCTCCCAGATCCTAGTCCAGCACCCTAACCATTATGCCACGCTGCCTCTTGTGGCATCTCCACCAAGCTCTTCACCTGTGGTTCTGCAGAGGCTCCTCCTCCTCCTCCTCCTTTACATTTGCTTGTTTCTTCAGTCTCTCCATCATTGTCTTTGCTCTCAAGGTGAAAATTCTGCTCTTGGTTTCTCTCTCTCTTCTTTTCAGGAAGACCATTTCTGTTGTTTTCTTTGCTTCTTTTTATGCCAGAGCATCTGAAAACAAAGGGCGGAGGGAGGAGAAGAGCTGGGGAGAAAGAGAGAGAGAAAGAGAGAGACATATCTCATCCAGGTGTAGGGCCAGCGCTTGCTCAGTGAGTTATGGCGCTTTGCAACACAAGAACAAATATGGCAGTTACTGGCAAGGCCAATAAATATCGGTGACAATATATTTCCTTGGCTCTGAGTTAAGAAAGCCAGAAACAAGGAGCTACGGGGAGATAAATCTCAGGCCGCTCTGGAGGGGTGCTGTTTGCATGTCTTGCCACCGCCCTCGCGCCCACCACCCCTGCAAAACCACCTCCGCTGCGTGCACCGGCTTTCCAGGAAAAAAGGCCGGCCCACGAAAGCGCAGATGGGAAATGCTCAGAGGACGAGGGGAACGACCTTCAGAGAAGGAGCGGCGGAGAGGGAGCCTCTCGCTGTGCTTCCGCATGATGTCTCTGTGTGTGAGCTCTTATTGCAATGATCTGTACGTTTTAATAGGAGGGTGTTTAATGATGATGCTGCCCCCCCTTGTTTTTAGCTGCTTTAGCTATAATCCGCCTTGAGTCCCTGACAGGGGAAAAGGTGAAATATAAATAAATTGGTTCGGCTGCTTGGCTGCAAATCACTTTGGGTTGCCTTCAGCAAGATAAAGTGACTGAGCAACTTTGTTGTTGTTGTTTGGTCGTTTAGTGGCCTCCGCCTCTTCGTGACCCCCTGGACCAGAGCACGCCAGGCCCTCCTGTCTTCCACTGCCTCCCGCAGTTTGGTCAGACTCATGCTGGTAGCTTCGAGAACACTGTCCCACCATCTCGCCCTCCGTCGTCCCCTTCTCCTTGTGCCCTCCATCTTTCCCAACATCAAGGTCTTTTCCAGGGAGTCTTCTCTTCTTATGACGTGGCCAAAGTATTGAAGCCTCAGCTTCACGATCTGTGCTTAATAAATAATAATTATTATAATCCTAATACTAATATTGATGATGAAGAGGATTACTCCTGTCCCAAAGGGGGCCTTACTCTGTCTCCCAGGAAGTCCTCCCATAGGAAGCAAGGCGTTTATTCCTTCATTTCATAAAAATTATCCACAGCTTGATGGTTGAGAAACAAAGAAACAAGCACTCCTAAAAGCGGTTTGCAAAAGGATAACACAGGAGTTCAGAACACTGGTGCTGCCACACTCAGCGCCTGAGCACTTGCCACAGGTGGGACAAGGCGATCTCGTAGCTAAAGAGTTGTGAAAAGCTTTGTATACTAATAGGAACAACACCTTGAACTTGGCCCAGTTTTGGGATTCAGCTGCAGGGAGAAGAATTCAGTATTCGCTGCTAGAAGCAGGAGAGAGAGAGAGAGAGAGAGAGAGAGAGAGAGAGAGAGAGAAAGAGGAGAGTCCTAGCTAGCTGAACAGCCCATCATCACGGTCGGGCGAAAAGCATCCCTCCGAGAGTTTTTATAAAGCGGTCCAAGGAACATCAACAACGTTTACTGGACTATGAAGCCGCTCTTTACAAAGTGAGGGAAGGAGTCAGGCCAGACAGCCGAGCCAATGTGTTTTCTTTATTGTGTGCACAACTTGGAACAACATCCATAAAAGCAGGAGCTCCACGGCCGATAAATCCAGGCCATCACCCTGCGCTGCCCTGGAGGCGCCTGGGCTTGGGGAGGGGGGTGGAGGGGGGGAAGCCAAAATCCCTGAGAAGCAAGAAGATCTCGCGGGCCTTTGGAGGGGGGAGGGAAGACTCTGCCATTCCTCCTCTACCCAAAAAATGAGGAATATCATTCTCTGCATGACAGTCCTTCCTATAAGAAGAGCCTGCTGGGTCAGGCAATGACCTATCTGGTCCTGACAACGGTTCTCACAATGCCCGACCAGATTCATCTTCTGGGAAACCCACAAGCAGGATTTGAGCACAAGACCACGACTCTCCCCTCCTGTGGTTTCCAGCGGCTGCGATTCAGAAGCATTGCTGCCTCCAGCTGTGGGCGGGGCGGGGGGGGGGGAGAGTCAAGCCGTAGTGGCTAGTAGCCATTGGTAGCCCAATGGTAGCTCATCCATAAAGGTGTCAAAGTCATGCCACCCATATTATCAGCCAGCTGTGCCCCCCACCTTCACAGAGAGAAAGGATGTTTCTTTGGAACAGCCTTCAGCAACCTGGTGTCCTCCAGATGTCTGGAGAGACAGCAGCCCTGGCCCCTGAGTCATGCTAGCTGGGGCTAGTGGGAACTAATGGGAGTGATGGTGGCGATGGTGGTCCATAGAAACATACCTTCTTCTTCTTTGGCGATCACTCATAGCCCAGTAAGATTGTCTTCCATAAACACTTTTTAAACAATGAGTCCGTAAGTGACTGTGGAGGCCAATTCTGGATCCGCATGGCCTTCCACAGTAGGGACACTGGTTTCCAGGGGGGAGTTGATCACGGTGTGGATTTGCCAAGTGTAGGGCACCTTTCTAGCCCCTCCCCCTTTTCAGGGTGAGAAGAGTGGATCCTAAAAAGGGCTGCTCAGTCATGGATACAGCTGCCGAGCTGCTAAACTGCCTCATTCCTTGAGTCAGAACCACTGAATCTGTATCCACCACCCATGTGCCGGTTCATGATTAGGGGCTTCCAGACTTCACGATCCTGCCCCCGTTACCATTTGCCAATTACCATGGGACTTTGGGGGTTTGGGTTTGGGATGGGTTTTTGGAAGAGGCCTGTGTGTGAATTTGTTTTATGTGTGTAGATCAGGGCACGCTAACCAACGCACAGTCTTCGCAGTAGGGCTCTATTCCGATAGCATGAAGTAATCACAACAAACCGGTAGATTCCTATCTGCTGCAGCCTTTATCCGCCTTCACAGACGTTGTAACATACCACTTGTTATCATCTGCCTGTTCTGCCATTGAGGACTTCTTGGATCATTCTTCGTCCAGCTCCTTCCCTTTGACCTTACTGCCTTGGGTGACCCTGCTAGGAGTACAAGATTCCCGATGGCTTCGCTCACAGGGATCATAGGAACGTGCAAGCCCAATCACCGTGACAAGGTGATCATCCAGCGAGTGAAAGAATCATAGCATTGTAGAACTGCAAGGTACCCTGAGAGTCATCTAGTCCAACCCCCTGCAATGAAGGAATCTCAGCTCAGACATCCCTGACTGGTGGCCACCCAACCTCTGCTTAAAAACCTCCAAGGAAGGAGAGTCCACCATCTTCCAAGGAAGTCCGCCGAACAGCTCTTAGCATCAGAAAGTTCTTCTTGATGTTTAGTGGGAATCTCCTTTCTTGTCAAAGCCATCAATTCAGGTCAGGAGAAAACAAGCTTGCTCCCTCTTCCATGTGGCCGTTCTTGAGATATCTGAAGACAGTTCAGCATTCTGGGATTTGGAGCAGGGGACATTCCCAGCCCTATCTGAGGATGCCAAGGACTTGACCTGGAACAGAGATTTTTCTACAAATCATATAGTATGATTTGTGCTGTAATTGTGATATTTAACTTATTGTCTACTTCCTGATTTCTTAATAGTGTTTTATAAATTGCAATTGCTTTACCAGCAATTTGTTAATTATGTGATATGGTGGGGTATAAATATTATTATTATTATTATTATTATTATTATTATTATTATTATTATTATTATTCATACTGTACTTGTGAATGTTCTGCTCTGTTATTGGCTGTTACTGTTTGTGAGCAACTTTGGGATTCCTCTGAATGGAAAGTGGCACTGGAAATGCAATAAATCAATTGTATTTATCGCCTTATAAACTGAATTTAATATATAAGTCAGGGTTGGATAAATGTTGGCGATGTGGAGTAAATAAAGCAGATTACACACACATCTTTTGGATTTGTTCTCAAAGAAAAATATTCCGGAAATCTGTTCAGGCTAATATCTCTGATATGTTAGGGTGTCATAAAGCCTTGGAAACTGGAATATTTCTACTGGGCTCTGTAGGAGATGTTATTCCAAGAAAAGGATAGTGTTCAACCTTAGAACTACGGCTAAGTTTATAATAGCTCAAAATGGGGGGGGGGTGTTAATATCTCCTACTATATCAAAATGGATAGAGAAAATGCAGTCCACAATAACAAAGATTAATCTTATTTATTATAAAGGAATAAATATAAACCAGGCAGGCAGGTTCATGGAAAAGTGTGTATTTTTTTGTGCTGTTTTGGAGCAACAAGTTCAAGGACATTATCTGACCTTATGCTGCTGTGACATTTATTTATTCATGCACTTTGGGGTTGGTGGGGGTTTTTTTTGCTTATTAATAAAGTAAATAAAGAAAAAGAAAAGAAAGAAAGCAGAAATACGACCTGTTAATCTGCATTCTGCATGCAAAACACGTGTTCTGCCTCAGGGCTGTATCCTCGCCCTGAAAACGCAGAGACCTGCCTTGCACCAAAAGTCAGGCCAGAGGCGGAATTAGGAGAGGGCGACTGGTTCTGCCGCACTGGGCGCTGAACCTAGGGGGCGCTGCAGGCCATCACAATTATCACGTTGTGAATTGAGTAGAACAGAGGTAAAGGAGGGCATGCAAAATTTTGGCCTTGCCCAGGAAGCCACTGACATTTGATGTGGGATGTGATACATAAGTAGCAGTCAAGTACAACATTCCTTATTTTCCTAGAGTGGACATGCAGGGGAATGTTTGGTCCAGCTAGTCAAAAACTTCCAGTTTCCTTCTGGCTGGGATATACTTCCTTTGCATGTGACTAGAGGTGGGTGTGACCTTACTTGTCCAGGTAATAAAAGGACAAGGCACGCAGCACACTTTCTCTCTTTGACTTCCTCCATTGTTGGAGCAGCTTTTTAGCTTCCAGCCAACAGAGGACACTGGGATTATCCCCATATGGGGTAGATCCACATGTATATACTTTGTAACTAAGTCTGCCTTCAGGGATCCATCTGTGAACTGAATGTGAGTAAATTTCTTTTCTATACTTTACACAAGTTTGTGGCGTGCTTATTCTTTTAAGAGGGATATAAGGGAACTTACCAGGAACCTAACAGTGAGAGGCTTAAACAAGCTTGCAACCAGCTACCCACTGTGCGTTTAAAAGCGGAATATGAAACTTCTGTAAGTAAAGGAACTTGCTAGAGCAAGTTAGGAAGGGTATTAATAAACAATATATCCTCTCCTGCCTCCCTGAAGATCCCCACAATTTGAAGGACCAAAGTCTGAGATTCCTTCATTGCAGGCAGTTTGGGCTATACTAGATGTCTCTTGGGGTTTCTTCCAACTTTGCAGTACTATGAGATTTTATGAAGATCCACCCCAGTGAGGCCATTGGTCCATCAAGCTCAGGGCTATCTACATCATCTTTTCAGGATTCCTGGCAGAGAGAGGCCATTGAGAATTGAACCCAACGCAGGTGCTCTCCTGAACCTCCAAAGGACCACCGTGGATCTCTCTGGCTTTCTGATGTCATCTGGCTGCAAAGGCCCAAAGCTGCATCAAAAATAGGGCAGGCCACTCTACCCCACCCCCTGATTTCCATTCGCTGCTCAGAAGATAAGGATGTACCTTGACTTAAATGATGGTTGTATGAACCGGGGGGGGGGCACTTTTTATTTGCAGTCAGCATTGAAGTGGCAAGTCTACCAAGACCTCTTTTGCAGAGAACAGCTCCCGGGATATAGAATCATAGAATCATAGAATCATAGAGTTGGAAGAGACCACAAGGGCCATCGAGTCCAACCCCCTGCCAAGCAGGAAACACCATCAGAGCACTCCTGACATGTGGTTGTCAAGCCTATGCTTAAAGACCTCCAAAGAAGGAGACTCCACCACACTCCTTGGCAGCAAATTCCACTGTCAAACAGCTCTTACTGTCAGGAAGTTCTTCCTAATGTTTAGGTGAAATCTTCTTTCTTGTAGTTTGGATCCATTGCTCCGTGTCCGCTTCTCTGGAGCAGCAGAAAACAACCTTTCTCCCTCCTCTATGTGACATCCTTTTATATATTTGAACATGGCTATCATATCACCCCTTAACCTCCTCTTCTCCAGGCTAAACATGCCCAGCTCCCTTAGCCGTTCCTCATAAGGCATCGTTTCCAGGCCTTTGACCATTTTGGTTGCCCTCTTCTGGACACGTTCCAGTTTGTCAGTGTCCTTCTTGAACTGTGGTGCCCAGAACTGGACACAGTACTCCAGGTGAGGTCTGACCAGAGCAGAATACAGTGGCACTATTATTTCCCTTGATCTAGATGCTATACTCCTATCAGTAGTATATTGTGATGGGATGGTGAGCTGCTTGTGCGTAAAATCCTGATCCCTCAGAGTTTGGCCAAGTTCCCAAACCTCTGTCTGTGATGGAGCTCCTTAAGCATGGCTCCATCAATCGCTCGTTGAATCGGACAGTGGGCGTTTACGGAACTTCTTCCAGCATAAAAGCTCCTTAACGGAAACGCGTCTTCTGGACTCTCGGCGTGACAGTTTCCGCCGAGGAGTGGGTGTCCCTACGGGAGGTCCTGAAACCTCCCCACTGTTCTCGCTTGAAGTGTCTCTGAGCCCTCCCTCCGACTCACTTTCCCTTGGAACTCCACTTCTCCCCCTGCTGGTCCCCTCCTCCGCTGAGTGGTCTCTCTCACCCTCCATGAGCCCTTTCACCTCCTTCGTCTCAGATGACAGTTCCCTGACATCCACCTCCCCTCTAGGGCCCCCTTCACCCCCTTCCCTCCCCTCCTCTGTGGGAGGCGAGGGAGCAAAACCCCTGAAGGAACCTCCCTCATCTTCCGAAGTTTCGAACACTTCCCTCCACCTTTTGCTGTTTCCGGTTTCCAAGTACTCCTCCTCCTCGGAGTCTGTACCTCCTTCCAACTCCGATTCCCTGAATCCCTCCAGTTCCTCCTCATTGTCGGTGGTGCCAAAGTACTCCCTCCGGAATCTCGCTACTGGCTGAGGTTTCCTGGGGAACCTTTGGTGGAACGTTTCGATCAAGATCTCGTCATGGACCTCCTCTGCCTTCACCCAAGTGTTTTCCGACTCCGGTTCCCCTTCCCACGCGACCAAATACTCCACCTGATTACCCTTCCACCTGGAGTCGATGATTTCCGCCACATAGTTGCGGCTTTCCCTTTCTTCTATGGCTGGCCCCCGTGTGGATACCCCTTCACCTTCCCCCCTGTATGGTGACAGTAATGACCTGTGGAATACTGGGTGCAGTTTCATGTGGTTCGGTAACCGGAGTCTGAAAGCCACTGGGTTGACCTGTTGGATGACCTCAAATGGTCCCAATCTTTTGGGTCTCAATTTCTTGCAACCCCCCTTGAACGGCAATCCTTGGGTTGATAGCCAGACCCGACTCCCCACCCTAATTGTTTCACCTTCCCTTCTGCTCTTGTCTGCCTGCCTCTTATATTCTTCTTTGGCCCTTTCTAAGTTGTGTTGGAGTTGACGATGGATCGCTTCCATTTCTTCTACAAAAAGTTCAGCGGCCGGAACACTCCATCTCTCTCCTCCTTCCCCTGGAAACGCCCTGGGGTGGCACCCATAATTAGCCAAAAAGGGGCTCATCCCGGTGGACACATTCTCTGCATTATTGTAAGCAAATTCCGCTAGTGCCAACTTTTCGACCCAATCGTTTTCTCTGTCATTGACATAACACCTCAGGTATTGTTGAAGGATACCGTTTGCCCTCTCCGCCTGCCCATTGGTCTCAGGGTGCCTGGCAGTCAAAAAGTTGACCTCTACGTGCAACAAGCTCATAAGCTTCCTCCAGAATCTGGACGTGAACTGTTTCCCTCTGTCGGAAACCACCCTCAAGGGGGCGCCATGCAGCCTAAAAATATGTTCTACAAACAATTTCGCTGTCTCTTCCGCCGTGACTGCATGTGAGCAAGCTACAAAGTGACCCATCTTAGTTAACAGGTCTACTACGACTAGTATGGCGGTTTTCCCCTGGGATTTGGGCAGATCAGTCATAAAATCTATCGACACCGCCTCCCACGGTCGTTCTGGTGTGGGTAACGGTTCTAATAACCCCGCTGGTGCCCGCCTTTCTCCTTTGGCTCTCTGGCATTGGTCACACCTTCTCACATACTCCCGTACATCCTCCCTCACCTTGGGCCACCAAAACTCCCTGGTCACCAACCACATGGTCTTGTGTTGCCCAAAATGCCCCGCTGTGGGATTGTCGTGCAGCTGTTTGAGTACTCTCCCCCTCAATTCCCCTTCAGGTATATATAGCGCCCCTTTGTAATACAATGCCCCGTTTCTTTCTTCAAAACCTCCGGGGTCTTCTCCCTCTCTCCTTAAACCTCTGAGCTTATCCTGGGCGTACTCATCATTTACCGTTCCCTCTACCAGTTCTCTTTGCCCCACCCAGGCCGCACCACACACCCAGTGGTCCTCTGGGATAATATGTCTCTCTTCTGGCGCTCCCTCCCCCTCCAAATATTCAGGTTTGCGAGAGAGAGCGTCCGCTCTGATGTTTTCTGGACCTGGCACATAGCAGATTTCAAAATGGAATTTGGAGAACTCCTGGGCCCATCTCACTTGTCGTTGGTTGAGCACTCGTGCCGTTCTCCAATACTCCAAATTCTTGTGGTCCGTACACACTTGCACCTTATGCTGTGCGCCAATTAGTAAGTGTCTCCATCTCCGGAACGCTTCGTGAATGGCGAGTAGTTCTCGGTCATATACCGTGTAGTTCCTCTCGGACTTGTTCAGCTTACACGAAAAGAAGGCACACGGTCTCCATTCCGACTTATTGCTCCCTGGCTGAAGCAGCACCGCCCCCACCGCCCGGTCTGAGGCATCAGTTTCCACTCTCATGGGTTTTTGTAAATCCACATGCAGGAGCTGTTCTTCCGAAGCGAATGCCTTTTTCAATTCCTCAAAAGCGTGCTCCGCCTCCGCCGTCCAAATGAATTTCTTCTTGCTGCTTAGACAGTCCGTGATGGGAGCCGTTAAGTGGGCAAAGTTCTTGATGAATTTACGGTAAAAGTTCCCAAACCCTAAGAACCTTTGCACATCTTTTTTCGTTTTCGGTGTCTTTCATTCCAGCACCGCCTGGACCTTGCCTGGATCCATGGCTAATCCCTTGTCTGATAAGCGGTACCCCAGGAATTCCACCTCCTTGGTGTGGAACTGACACTTCTCCAATTTCACCCACAACTGGTTTGCTTGCAGCTGGCTCAGCACTTCCCTGACATCCTTTACATGCTGCTCCTCATTCTCTGAATATATCAGCACGTCATCGAGGAAGGCCACGCAATTCTTGTAGAGCAAAGGTCCCAGTACATGGTTCATGAGCGATTGAAAACAGGCGGAGCCTGCTTGTAATCCAAAGGGCATAACGAGATATTCGAAAGCCCCTAGGGGGGTGAACATCGTTGTCTTCCATTCATCCCCCTTCTTTATTTGTATCAGGTTGTAAGCTCCTCTCAGGTCCAGTTTCGTGAATATCTTTCCCTTCCTCACCCTGGTCAAAATATCATCAATCCTGGGCATGGGGAAAGTCAGTGGTTCTGACACGGCATTTAGCCGCCGGTAGTCCACGACCAATCTCGGTTTATCCGTGTTTTTTTTGTCCACAAAAAACACTGGACTGCCCCCCACCGCTCTGGACTCTCTGATGAAACCTCTCTTCAGGTTTTTGTCAATAAACTCCCTCAACTCCTGCATTTCCCTGTCTGACATGGCGTACAGCTTGCCCACGGGGAGCTGGGCCCCAGGGACCAGGTTAATTTGGCAGTCAAAGTCTCTATGCGGTGGTAGTTTATCTGCTTCCCTTTCGCTGAAGACCTTGCTCAGGTCAGCGTATTGTTTGGGCACCTTTCCTTTGTCCGCCACTTCCGTCCCTGCTAGGGAGGCCTTTGCACCTTCTGGCACCTTCCCCTCTTTGCAGTGTTCCATGCAATGTGCTGACCCAAAGGAGACCACTCTCTGATGCCAGCCCACTAGCGGGTCATGCAACGCTAACCAGCTCATTCCCAAAATGACTGGCGCCCCTCCCAGGGTGGCTACATTGAATGCTATCCTTTCGGTGTGCCTTGCCACCCTCATAACCATTGGGACGGTCTGTAGGCTAACTTCTCCCCCCAACAGCTCCCTCCCATCGATCGTGGTGACCTGCAGGGGGTTGCTTAAAGGGAGTGTCTGTATCTGGTGTTCAGCTGCAAACTCCTTGCTCATAAAATTACAGGAGCTGCCTGAGTCCAACAGCGCCTTGGTCTTCAGTGGGTATCCGTTTGCCAGCTCTAGCAACACCTCTATTACTAGGGCTGGTCTTGGAGGTTCCGGAGTGGGCACTTTTACTGCTCCTTGGCCTGTCTGCAGTGCCCTGACAGTGGCAGACAGGCGTTGGCTTTTACTGGCTCCTGGACTTCCTCCTCCTTCCCCCCAACAGCTCCCGCCATCCCTTGCCATTCCTTTCTTTGCGGGCAGACTCTGGCAAAGTGACCTGGCTGCTGGCAGAGATAACATTTCTTGGCGCTCTTTCCCTCCTTCTTCCTCCCTTCACTGGGATTTGAAACTGCGCGCGCGCGCGCTGTTCCAACTTCCATCGGCTCTCCGGGCGGGAAACTTGGTTCTGGAATCTCTGGAATGCGGAAATCCCTCCAACGCTCTCCTTTCCCCTCCCGCTTCTCCAAGGCTCTTGCCTCCTGGCGCGCTCCAATGGTCAGCGCTGATTTGGTCAGCTGGTCCATAGACTCCGCCCTGGGCGCCCGGGAAAGTTCGTCTTTCACCGCCGAAGAAAGCCCCTCTTCAAAGAGCATTTGAATGGGTTCCGCCGATAGGTCCCACCCCAATTTATGTATCAACATTGTAAACTCAGTCCAGTACTCACGAACCGATCGGCTCCCCTGTTTGCAAGCCATCAATTGTCTGCGCACCAGTCCCTGTTCAATCTCGCTGGAAAACATCAAATCCATGGCGCGAAAAAACTTCCTCGCGTCCTTCAGCATGTCACTATTCCCTGCCATCAGGGGCCGGACCCAGTCTCTCGCCCCTCCTTCGAGATGGCCAATCACAAACGCCACTCGCGATGCCTCATCGGGAAAGTCGTTAAACTGCAGTTCGAGAGCATACTGCATCTCTGTCCTAAAGGCTTGGTAGTTCCTGGGGTCCCCCCCAAACTTCTGCACCATTCCTGGCATCTTTCTTGCTAGTGTAGCGCCTTTTGCCTTTTCTGCATCCTGCGCCCTCCTTTCTTCTAGCCTCGCCGTTTGCATTGCTAGCTGGAGTTCCAACACTCTGTACCTTTCTTCCAGACTTGGACTTTCTCCAGCTCCTGCTGCTCCTCCGGCTCCGGCTGGGTTGCTCATGATGCCTCTCTGCACAAGCTGCTTTCAGGGACTGTCCGATTGCTGTGATGGGATGGTGAGCTGCTTGTGCGTAAAATCCTGATCCCTCAGAGTTTGGCCAAGTTCCCAAACCTCTGTCTGTGATGGAGCTCCTTAAGCATGGCTCCATCAATCGCTCGTTGAATCGGACATTGGCTTTTTCGGAACTTCTTCCAGCATAAAAGCTCCTTAACGGAAACGCGTCTTCTGGACTCTCGGCGTGACAGTTTCCGCCGAGGAGTGGGTGTCCCTACGGGAGGTCCTGAAACCTCCCCACTGTTCTCGCTTGAAGTGTCTCTGAGCCCTCCCTCCGACTCACTTTCCCTTGGAACTCCACTTCTCCCCCTGCTGGTCCCCTCCTCCGCTGAGTGGTCTCTCTCACCCTCCATGAGCCCTTTCACCTCCTTCGTCTCAGATGACAGTTCCCTGACATATATCAGTAAGTATATCATTCCTTGGAGAAAGGCCAAGCATGTCGGTGCATTGGGGAAGGGGGATAAATGCTATGGTCCATTCACCTGGCAGGAAGGTGCAGATCAGGACCGTTAGTAGAAGAATATCCACAGGGGCTGAATTGCTTCTCTATTCCTGAATCGGACCCCCCCCCCCATCCTCCAAATCTGCACCGTCCAACTTATCTGAACCTGCCAGCCATTCCATCTGCCAGCAGAGCCCCCCTGCTCCGGTCCTGATGGGCTGGAAATGCCGCAATCTATTTCCTTGGGACGGGAGCCCCTGAAACAGACACGTCACCAGGTGGGCAAGGCTGGCGGCCTCCAAGGTGGCAGCTGCAGACAGAAGCCCCTGGGCTTGAACAGAGCCAAGAGCTGCCCAGGCAGATGCACCCCCTCTGCCATGGGATGGGGGGGGTCACAGAGAGGCCTTCTCCTCCTGGCAAAGTCTCTCTGGGGCCTGCCTGCCTTGGCAGCTCCTCCTGGTTTTATGTTCCCCAAGCTGCTTTTGCTATTCCCCAAACTGCTTTTTTCTGGGGCATGAGGAACCTTCTTGCTTGTTCATGTGGAGGACAGAGAGGGCTTTATCCACCTTTCCCATGATTTCTAGGCAGGAGTCAGAGAGGTTTTTTCTTTTGCGCTTCCACTTTCCGCGGGAAAACCCTCTATTTACTGCTGAATCAGAACAAAGGACAATCTGCGTCAACCCTGATTGACGTTTCTTCCGATTCAGCAATGATGTGTTTTCCTGGGGAAAGCAACGAGCCAAAAGGAAAACGTATCTGACCCTAGAAATTGTGGGGAAAACAGAAGTGTGGTGGAGACCCCTTTTGGTGCCCTCTGGACCTGCCCACTGCTGGCAGGTGCCCCCTCCCCAAGAAGATGGCAAGGGAAGGTAGTCCTGGGGCTGGGAAAAGCTTCCCCATCCTTGCTCTCTGCCTAGCAGCCAGGATCATGACCAAGCAGATGTCTCCAGTAAAAAGCAAACTCATGGCAGGAACCTTGAAGGCAGAAAATCCCGGAGAAGATGACTTCACGTTGCAGCTAAATCCCAGCTGGATTCCACCGAACCATAGAATGGTAGAGATGGAAGAGACCCCATGTGGGTTCAAAAAGAGAGAGGAGATCCCTTGGATGCCAGTATCCAAGTTTGGGGGCAAATACTCTTTGGTGAGAGAACCCCAGAAAAGATTTAAAATCACAAAATAGGTGGCAAAGTACAGCATGGATGTATAGGCTGTTAGACCTTTAAGATATACCCAAAGGAACTCCAAAATTGTTCCCTTTAAAAGTTCCTTCCAAAGTTTTCCTTTTTTGCCGGCATAGGGATAGATCACATGTTAAGTCAGTTAACAAATGGTTTACTTACAAATTCTCCAAAGGTCAGATACATGTGCTTTTCCACACATCAGTCAGAAAAGTTGCACAAGCAGTAAAAGGTAGCTTAGTGGTAGAAGTTCCTGAACTATTGGTCTAGGAACACAAAAGAGGCTGTGAGACCCATGAGGCTGAGATGGAGCAACCAGCTCAGAGCTCCTCGCTAATGAATCTGCCGGTAGACTGGGGAGGAACAAAGGCTTGATTACCAAGTGTGATGGCCTGGGACTTGGGCTCGGACTCAGAACCAGAGGAGTCCCAGTTGGTACCGGATCCTTTACCTCAGGCATCATCTGAACCAAGTCTGGGGCCTGATCCTGAAGAGTCCCAGTCTGCACAGGTTCCCCTGCAACAAGCACCAGCTGGGCCGAGTCAGGGGCCTGAGCCTGCCTTGGCTCCAGATGCGATGATTACCTCCTTGGCTTCAGCTGGGCCATCACTTACAGCTGCTCCACTACCAGTTGGGTCAGGAGAGGCTGAGGCAGCCCCTGGGTCTAGTAACCCACCAACGTCTCCCGAGCTGCAGAGACTCAGGTCTGAGAGAAGGAGAGACCTGAGTACTCGCAGGAGGAGTGCTCGCCTTCAGGCGAGACAGGGAGGTGAGTCCCCGGGGGATCAGGACCAGCCGCTACCCCGGCAGAGATAAAAGGCTGTTGGACCCCACCCCAGGTTGCGGGAGCAACATTGCTGTGTGCCAGATCCTGCCTGAGACCCTGTACCTGTCCTTGCCTTGTTTCCTGCCTCGTGTCCTGCCTTGGCCCTGTCAGACTCCTATCGGAACCTATGGATTCCGGACCGGACCTGGAACGTGATTCTCGGGTTAGCCCCAGACGCAGCACACCAAGGGTCATCCAGTCCAACCCCCTACAATGCAGGAATCATATCCAAAAGACTCCCTGGCAGGTGACCATCCAACCTCCACTTCGAAACCTCCAAGGAAGGAGAAGCCAGCATCCTCCCAGAGAGGGTCTTCCACCATTGAACAGCTCTTACCACCAGAAAGCTCTTCCTCAGGTTGGGGTCCGCTGGTTGGGGTCCTCCCCTCTGGAGCAACAGAAAACCAGCTTGCTCCACCTTCCCTGCGACAGCCCTTCAGAGAGTTGAAGGCAGCTTTTGCAAAGAGATCTTTGTCCAGTCTTTGCTCTTCAGCAGCTGGGAGTCAGGACAGTATTCCTAGCAAGAAGATGACACACCATTTCAAAAATAATTATGATTAATTAAATTTGCATACCACCCTTCAGCCAAAGATCTCAGGGCAGTGCACAGCATTAAGATGGTTGCAAGACAGCACTAGATTGAGGGAAAACATGGCAGAAGATGTGGGGAAGCAGAGAGAGGCACCTCTGTGGCACCTCTCCTCCCACCCCCCACAAAAGGCATTGCTCTGGCCCTGGGAAATGAGGCTGCAACAGCCTCCCATTCCTGGCTCTTTTGCTCAGGTGTCCCCCCAAGATCACCAGTCCCACGCCCTTTGTGGCGGCACAAGGGGGAAGAGCTGGAGCAGCTCCTTGAGGCAGCTGACAGCGGATGCAGCTGCAGATCAAGGAGGCCGCCCCAAGGCCAGGCCTCTCCGACTCTGTGTCCCTGTGATTTCTGGGTCTGAATTACACTCACATTTCAATATGGGGAAATGGGGACTTGGTTTATTAAAGCAATCACTTGCCTATTAATCATGCTTCCTGTTTTTCCACACAAAATCTGCTCAAATAAAGGATGACCCTGGCCATCTTTTACGCACCAGATCCCGCTCTCAAGAAGGGAAAACGGCAACACGACTGGAAATGAATGCTGGGCATGACTAAGAGAATCAGGGAATGGTGGAGTTGGAAGGGACCCCCAGGGTCATCCAGTCCAACCCCCGGCAATGCAGGAATCTCAACTAGAACATAACTGACAGGTGGCCATCCAACCTCCAAGGAAGGAGAGTCTACCACCTCCCAAGGGAAATTGTTCCTGCTCTGCCCATTACTGCTTCACCAAGTCATCTCTGACTGGGACATGAACGCTGGCAATTAGCACATCTTGGGAAGGCGAAGCCAAGTTGTTATCAAGAGCAAATCCAGCAAAGATATCCATCAACTTCCCCTGCTAGGGTACACAAATGAAACACAGGAGATAATCTCTGATGCAATGTAAACAAGGCCAACGACAAGCATTTAATTACTTTTTCATTCGTTTTTCGTGTCTCAATTAGTTTTAGTGCATGTATCTCTTCCAGCGGGATGCTCTTTATGAAAGAGGCTGGCACAATAAATGGGGGCCAGATAAGAAAGAGAGGCAGCTTGTCAGATTGATATTTTCTTAGGCTGCGAGAGATACCTGGAGTAGCATTTCCTTGAAGAGTTTGCTTATTTCTCAGGCTGGCTAATGGATAGCAATTAAAGACGTGGGAGGCAGGCAGGAATATCTTCTTGCTTTTTCGAGGTAAATTGATGCCAAAGAATCATAACATCAAGCCCATTTGGAATTGGCGCATCAGAGTTAAATACTAATCCAAGATACAGAACGCTCTTTCAGGGTCACAGGTCAGAAGAATGCAGCTGGCAAGTGGGGATTTTCCAGTCCAGGAGCATCTATAAATGTTTCCTTTCCTTTCTTTGCATTAATGTGCAGAATCAATATTCACTGTTAAATATGCATGTCGAAGGTATCTTCTCGCACATAAAAAATGATCCTATTTTATCTCAAACATTTCTTTTAAAAAATGCAATTTTATATGTTGAAGGGGGCGGGATCACTGAATTCAGAGAAGTGCAAAATCCAAAAGAAGTTCTGATCTGTGTACTGGTCTGGGATTCCTAAATGACTTTCTGAAGAATAAATTCTTCAGGCCCCCCACTTGCAAATTCTCCTTCTCTTTCCCATCTCTGTGTCCTGGCAAAAGCCTCGGAAAAGATCAAGAGGCTGATAAAAAGAGTCTGCCGCCGTCAGCAACAACTTATTAGCCGGGCCAAGTTTGCAGTTTGTGATTGCAATCACAATCTCTCCTCTCTCTCTCTCTTTCTCTCCCTACGCAGGCAGGCAATATCTTGCATTCAGAAATGCATTAATCTAGCAGCAAAGGATTTAATGAGAGCCAACAGCCAGTGGATGAAAATTGAAAAATCCAAATGGTAAATAAGACGCGGCTTGTTAACAGTAAGAATAATTAACCACTGGAACAGCTTGCCCAAGGGGAGTGGGAGATTTATCTGCTCTAAACAAAACTTGGATGTCGTTCTGGAGATACACTCCTCTCAAAGGAAGACGCACGCGCTTCTGCTGTCGTGGAGCAATTTGCAGGAAAATCTTGGACTTCGTTCCTTCAGAGAGAAGGAACAGTCAAAAGGGTCAAGCAGAGGCATTTGAAAGCGCAATGATAAAGGCATTTGCAATGAGAAAGAGAGCAAAGAGATTGCAGGTATTGAGTTTGCCAAAGTTAGGAGCAGGTGCCCGACATGAGAGCTTCTCAAACTTAAGTTCCCAGTTATTGTTGGACTGCAACTCCTATAATCCCTGACCACTGGTCCTGCTAGCTAGGGATGATGGGAGTTGTAGTCCAAAAGTTGATGATGGGAGTTGTAGTCAAACACTGCCCTACATTAGACTGAGCCTAGTGTCCCGATCAAGGGAAGTGATAGTCCCACTCTATGCTGCCTTGGTCAGACACCTCACCAAGAGTACTGTGTCCAGTTCTGGAAACCATAATTTCAGAAGGATGTTGACAAGCTGGAACATTTGCAGAGGAGGGCAAATAGATGATCCAGTGTCTGGAAACCAAGCCTGATGAGGAACGGTTGAAGGAGCTGGGGATGTTTAGCCTGGGAAAGAGGAGACTGAGAGGAGATAGGAGAGCCAACTTCCAATATCTCAAATGCTGCCACATGGAAGGAGGTGGTGGACTCTCCTTCCTTGGGTCTTTTTAAGCAGAGGTTGGATGGCCATCTGTCAGGGATGCTTTAGCTGTGATTCCTGCATTGCAGGGGGTGGACTAGATGACCCCTGGGGTCCCTTCCAACTCTATGATTCCATGATATGATTCAATGTACACAATAAACTTAGAAGGCCCTGGGCAGTCCTCAGCTCAAAGATTGGTGCTTCCTGAAGCAGCATTAGTAGCACTACATATCTGTGGAACATCAATCAGCATTGCATTTCAATAGGCATATAAATATTGATGGTTAAACACAGCAAATAAATAAAATACAATTCCTGAGAGAATGAAAGTGGGGTGCTTTGGACATTTCCATGTTCATTATTACCATCACCACCACATCTACCTTCCTCTCTTCTCTCTCTGAGTGTGTTAGAATTAATTTTGAAATTTGGCCATCCATCCTGGATCATAGAATAGAATCATAGAATCATAGAGTTGGAAGAGACCACAAGGGCCATCGAGTCCAACCCCCTGCCAAGCAGGAAACACCATCAGAGCACTCCTGACATATGGTTGTCAAGCCTCTGCTTAAAGACCTCCAAAGGAGGAGACTCCACCACATTCCTTGGCAGCAAATTCCACTGTCAAACAGCTCTTATTGTCAGGAAGTTCTTCCTAATGTTTAGGTGGAATCTTCTTTCTTGTAGTTTGGATCCATTGCTCCGTGTCCGCTTCTCTGGAGCAGCCGAAAACAACCTTTCTCCCTCCTCTATGTGACATCCTTTTATATATTTGAACATGGCTATCATATCACCCCTTAACCTCCTCTTCTCCAGGCTAAACATGCCCAGCTCCCTTAGCCGTTCCTCATAAGGCATCGTTTCCAGGCCTTTGACCATTTTGGTTGCCCTCCTCTGGACACGTTCCAGTTTGTCAGTGTCCTTCTTGAACTGTGGTGCCCAGAACTGGACACAGTACTCCAGGTGAGGTCTGACCAGAGCAGAATACAGTGGCACTATTACTTCCCTTGATCTAGATGCTATACTCCTATTGATGCAGCCCAGAATTGCATTGGCTTTTTTAGCTGCCGCGTCACACTGTTGGCTCATGTCAAGTTTGTGGTCCACCAAGACTCCTAGATCCTTTTCACATGTACTGCTCTCAAGCCAGGTGTCACCCATCTTGTATTTGTGCCTCTCATTTTTTTTTTGCCCAAGTGCAGTACTTTACATTTCTCCCTGTTAAAATTCATCTTGTTTGTTTTGGCCCAGTTCTCTAATCTGTCAAGGTCGTTTTGAAGTGTGATCCTGTCCTCTGGGGTGTTAGCCACCCCTCCCAGTTTGGTGTCATCTGCAAATTTGATCAGGATGCCCTTGAGTCCAGCATCCAAGTCGTTGATAAAGATGTTGAATAAGACCGGGCCCAAGACAGAACCCTGTGGCACCCCACTAGTCACTCTTGAGTTGAGATTCCTGCATTGCAGGGGGGTTGCACTAGATGACCCTTGGTCAATTCTACAACTCTACAATTCTACGCCTGTTGTTTTTGTCCATGAAGTGGACATGGCAGTGAGGGATTTTACTTTCTTGGGCTCCATGATCACTGTAGACGGTGACTGCAGTCATGAAATTAAAAGACGCCTGCTTCTTGGGAGAAAAGCAATGGCAAACCTAGACAGCATCTTAAAAAGCAGAGACATCACCTTGCCAACAAAGGTCCGTATAGTAAAAGCTATGGTTTTCCCAGGAATGATGTATGGAAGTGAGAGCTGGACCATAAAGAAGGCTGATCGCCGAAGAATTGATGCTTTTGAATTCTGGTGCTGGAGGAGACTCTTGAGAGTCCCATGGACTGCAAGAAGATCAAACTTCTCCATTCTTAAGGAAATCAGCCCTGAGTGCTTCCTGGAAGGACAGATCCTGAAGCTGAGGCTCCAAGACTTTGGCCACCTCATGAGAAGAGAAGACTCCCTGGAAAAGACCCTGATGTTGGGAAAGATGGAGGGCACAAGGAGAAGGGGACGACAGAGGACGAGATGGTTGGACAGTGTTCTCGAAGCTACCAGCATTAGTCTGTCCAAGCTGCGGGAGGCAGTGGAATACAGGAGTGCCTGGCATGCTCTGGTCCAGGGGGTCACAAAGAGGCGGACACGACTAAATGACTAAACAACAGCAATAATTCTATGATTCTTTC
This sequence comes from Podarcis filfolensis, assembly GCF_964270895.1. Classification (NCBI taxonomy): domain Eukaryota; kingdom Metazoa; phylum Chordata; class Lepidosauria; order Squamata; family Lacertidae; genus Podarcis; species Podarcis filfolensis. The sequence goes on from NC_139604.1 coordinate 135,951,889, forward strand.
CCAAAATGATGTTTCCCAGTCACCAGAAACAATCTCTTTCTGCTCCCCTCCCCCAGTCTCTATGGAGACAGGGGCGGATCCTTCCCTTCGCTCCCCACATTGTGGGCTGCAAGGTCCGCATTTCTTCTGGAGAGTAAATCATACATCAATGGTGTTTACATAATTTATGACACTTTCCTGGTGGTTCCGATTCCACGTTCTTTTCTTGCATGGAAAAAGGATGACTTGATTGCCAGATATAATGGAAAGAAAATACCATTAATCTTCAAAATCGCCAGCCTTCCCGGAAAAGAGGCAAGAGTTTCTTGGGGCGGGGGCTGCAAGAGGGGGACGATTAACCATTGCAATTAATCTGGAGGGCCTGTCAACGGAGCATTGTCATTGATTAATTTCGCAAAACTCTCGTTAGCATGAAAAGGGCCACAAAATAAATAGACATGCAGGTCTACATGATCCAACTCTATCGGAAAGAGAAAAATGCAGAATTGGCCGGTGTTTGTTCATGCCGCAAAAAAAATCCTCTAGGAGAGGATAATTTTTACCAATTATGGAGCCCTTTTATCGGATCCTGGATTAGTCATCCGAAGTTAAGTGGTTTAGAGTTACACTTGCTTTGAATCACGTCTCAAAATATGTGGTCCTAAGTGGAATAATCATCCTTTTTCTGGCTTCTTTTTTTAGTCTTCTCTTTTTTCCTTCGTTCTCCATGGTCCCTCCCCCCTCCCGTGATTGCATTGTTGTCCTTCCTTTGTTTGGTGGGATTTGCATATTTCCTGGCATTCGCATCTGGGCACTCTTTGGTGATCCACCAGCCTGCAGTTTGGAAACATGCACAGCAAAATAAACATTTGTTTTGCTTAGGAAACATAACTGCCGCTTCCAGGGGAAGCCTCTCCCCCCCCCCCCCCCAAGCTGATAAGGCAGCGTTTGAACTATCAGAGGAGTTTCAATGTGCTGCTTGCAAGAGGCTTGTCTACTCTTGCAGGCTGCGTAATGTTGCGTAATGCTGGAGAGGACTATCGAGGGCTGCTAGCCACCAATGCTTCTGAATGCCAGGGAGAGGCCTGCTCTTGTGCTCGGATCCTGCTCTGGGCTTCCGATATTGGGCATCTGGTTGGCACACCTCCATGACTCTCCATCTTTCACTCTGTTCAGCTCATTGCAATGCACAGACCAGTGGCGGTTTGGTTCTCTCAAATTCCAGTGGCTCTAAAACTCAATGCCCCCGCCTCTCCCCCTCTGTTCTACAGCATTGTTTGGGCGCCACTTGCAGCGTGACACCCAGTGGGACCACACCAGTGGCTCTCTCCAAAACCACCTCTGCACATACCCATAAAGCCACTGAGTCACATGCCTCCATTGTGTGGGAATGTTCAGGGAGGCAGGAGAGGATATATTGTTTATTAATATCCTTCCTAACTTGTGCTAGCAAGTTCCTTTACTTAGCAGAGTTTTACATTCCCCTTTTAAACGCACAGCAGATAACTGGTTGCAGGCTCGTTTAAGCTTCTCAATATAGATTCCTGGTAAGTCCCCTTATATCCCTCTTAAAAGAATAAACACACCACAATCTTGTGTAAGGTATATAAAAGAAGTTTGCTCACATTCAGTTCACAGTTGGATCCCTGAAGGCAGACTGAGTTATAATGTATATACATGTGGATCTACCCCACATGGGGGTTAATCCCAGTGACTGCAGGCTGGCACTCACTGCAGTTCACATGACGAAAGGAAGATGGAAAAGAAGGGTTGCCTTGTCCCTTTTGTTACCTGGACAGGTAAGGTCACGCCCACCTCTAGTCACATGCAAGAGGAAGGATGCTCCAGGCCAGGAGGAAACAGGAAGTTTTCAACTGGCTGGACCAAACATTCCCCTGCATGTCCACTCTAGGAAAACAAGGAATGTTGTATTTGACTGCTACCTATGTATCACATCCCACAAAACTCACCCCCTAGTGATGGCAAACAGCGCCTCTCTCGCCTGTCTCAGAGTGGCCCAGTCTGCCTGCATGTTCTGGGTGTGATGCCCACTGAACCGGCACCCATTTCACCCCTTCAGTGGGGGGATTTGCAGCCCTCCTCCCTGAGTCCCTGGGATGCTGCTCTCTGGCTGCTAACTCCCTCCTCCCCCCAAAAAAATCAATACAAATTAGCAGTGATTTGTCAGAGGTTGATAAATGACTTCATGCTGAGGATCCCTGCTAATCCTGGGTCTCCGTCCTTGTCTGGTGGGTCAGCACAATTGCTTTTCCTTCAGATACTCTGTGTCAGGATTTTCCAGTGCAAATAATCTATGGGCTTCTTAAGGGATTAAGCAAACGACAGCAGGGACAGTCAGACGTCTTGCAGGCAGGGCAGGCGGGGAGGCAGTTCTGGGCACCAGGGATTCCTCACAGCCATCTTGGTTGCAGATGAGGTGATGGATGGAGATGGAGCCCTGCCCTGGAAAAGGACCAGCTGTGGGCCATTGCTTATCCATCTTCAGGTGGCAATGGTACGTGAGCGTGGGACAGCTATCTTGAAGGAAAAGGGGGGGGGCTGTAATATGACGATTGCTGTAATATGATGATTGTATAAAATCACCTCTCTTTGCTGTTCAAGGGACTATAAATTTGGGTTTGCTGCTGGATTCAGCCCTGAGTCTGCATGCCCAGCTTTCTGCATATCCCCTTTTCTCTAACCAAAAAAGTCTCCAACGCTGCAACCATTCTTCATCGGGGAATTGCTCCATCCCCTTTTCCGAACCTTTTCCAACTCTGCAATCTCCTTTTTGAGGCAGCCAGTCCTGAGGTCTCTCATTTCGATCCCAGCTTGGGAGGCTCTGCCCACCTCAACCGACCACTACTTGTTCTCCCTACTCTGGGATCCTGCGCAGGAGCTGCTGGGGCAAGAGGGCCCTCCGTGGCCAGTGGGCAGCCACTCCCTCCCCTGTGCCAGGGGCCAAGTGTCCACCCCATACTTTGGTCTGGAGTAATTTTGGGAAGGTGAGCAGAGCCCACTGCTGAGCGAGATGTCTGGCTGTGGCGTTTCATATGATATTTTCATTTGCTGCTTCCTTGTTTTTTTATTTCATGAGATAAATATAGTCTCAATCTTAATGGTGTAGGCAACTATGTCATTTTATCATTTTGCTTTAGTTTTCTACTCTAAGGCAATTTGTGTGGGATCTATGATCCTGAAAAGAAGCATAGAAATGGCTTAAAGAAATAAATAAATCCTCAGAATATGTCATTGGGCCGGACGCTTTTGAACCGTGTTAGAAAGGAACCATTTGCCATTCCTGCCTGCAATTAATCCCATACAGGGACGCGATTCATCTCTTTGCAATCGTCCCTGTGTATAAATGTTAATTACTTCTGAAAAGAAATAGGAAAAGCTTTCCAAGAGAAACAAGGGCTCCTTCTGAAGTGAAGTTCTGACATAAATCTTCATTTATCCTGTCATTTTACCTTTGGATTTTTTATTAGATCCCACTGGCTGATTCAAAGTGAAAGACACATTACTCGCCCGCTTTACAAAGTCTGAGGCTTAAATTGAAAGATGCTCTGGCCATGAATATTTAAAAGCACCTTAAGAACAACAGCAGCATCGAAGAAAGAAAAACACCATTTTCTCCCTAATGTTGCTGGGGAGTTTGCGCAGGGCGAAGCCCAGTGCTTCCAAGCCAGGGGAAGCAGTCAATTGATAGGTGGAGAGAGAGGCCGGATCCTGGGGACAGCAGCTGTCAGGGAGAAAGGAGCCAGGATTTTGACTCCGTCCACAAGGCCAAAAGTGTCCGCCACAGCTTCCTTTGTGATGTGCTTGCTCAGGGTGTGTGACTGTTGTAGATAGAAGGTGAGGATATCTTGATTAAATATTATCCTTCCTCACTCACGCTAGTGAGTCAGCAGCAGAGTACATTCCCCTGTATATGGCAGGAAGCTAGTTGGTAGATTAAGGGACGCAGGTGGCGCTGTGAGTTAAACCACTGTGCCGCTTGGGTTGCCGATTGAAAGGTTGGCAGTTCAAATCCCTGTGAGGGGGGGAGCTCCCGTTGTTCAGTCCCAGCTCCTGCCAACCTAGCAGTTCAAAAGCACCTCAAAGTGCATGTAGATAAATAGGTACTGCTCCGGCGGGAAGGTAAACGGCGTTTACGTGCGCTGCTCTGGTTTCAGTGTTCTGTTGCACCAGAAGCTGCTTAGTGCTGCTGGCCACATGACCCAGAAAAACTGTCTGCGGACAAACGCCAGCTCCCTTGGCCTGTAAAGCGAGATGAGCGCCGCAACCCCAGAGTCGTTCACGACTGGACTTAATTGCAGGGGTCCCTTATCCTTACCTAGTTGGTAGATTCATTTGAATCTCTTGAGTTAAGCAATCCAATCTGGCTTGTCCAGACTGGGTTTCTTCCTGGTAAATTCCCCTTTTATCTCTACTAAAAAGAATAAAGACACAACAATCTTCTCTTAAAAGTAATAAGAAGTTTACTCACATTCAGTTCACAGTAGGTTCCCTGCAGGCAGACTTTAGCTTGTAGTTACAGAAGAGAGTTTGAGTTCATCCCATATGGGAGTGAGCCCATGCGCTGCTGGCTGAGAGCCAGCAGAGAGCAAAAGTATCAATATCAGAAGAGAAGATGGCTGCGTGGCCAGCCCTTTTATGGAGTCTGCCAGGGTCATGCCTGGTTACACACGGGGGGGGGGGTGCTCCTGACCAGGTGTAACAGGAAGTCCTCCTGGCTGCAGTAACATCCCCGTGTGTCCACTCTGGGCAAACAGGAAATGTTTATTTGACTGCTTTCTGTGATGTTACATCCCACACAGGGAAGAGGTTCTCTTACTCAGCTGAGGATCCTGTTGCTCATGGCCACTGCTCTTTCATGGCCCCATGAGCTGCACTACTGTGAGATCAGCTCAGGGCACCACCTTTGCTGTAGCAAAGCAGAAGGGAGGGCACTTCACTGGAGAGCATCTGCTTAGCAGGTCACAACAGCATCTCAAGGTAGGAATGAAACCAACACAGCTTAGGCCCACAGTGAAGGACCGCATCCCACCATATGAACCCAACTGAGCTCTGAGATCTTCAAGGGAGGCCTTTCTCTTGGTCCCTCCACCCTCACAGGCCCACTTGGGAGGAACGCAGGAGAGGGCCTTCTTGGTCATCATGGCTATTGTAGATATTAATATTGTGCAGCTTGAAGCAATTGGATGCATAAAAACAGACTCCTTTTGGAAATAAAAATTGCCCAGACCCATAAATATGATTCAAAGCTTTACTAACCAGAACATTTTCTAAACAGGGACAAAACAATCAATGTTACATCCAGAAAGTTGCATAAAGCATATGCATTTCAAGCATAGGTTCTTCTTAAACATATAACATAATTGCAACCGGAGCAAAACTCAAAGCAAAATTCAATAGCTTGCTTTAGGCTGCATCCAGGCTCCTGGAGAAGCTTCGTTATTACATCCTTTTGTTCTCTATGGCTTCCAGAGAAACACTAATGGGCAACTACCTTCAAGATGGAGATTTGCAATTTAATACCTTAATCACATGATCTAAGGTTAAACACTCACATGAAAGCTAGCAGAGAATGTCAACAGTTAATTATAAACCTGCTGACACCCAGTGAGCTATCGTATTCTTCAGTGGAATTTTCTGATGTTAAACCCTTAGCAGGCACTCTCTACTTCCATGTGCAGTTAAACAATTATACCTAACAGTGGCTGCTCCCGTGAAAATTTGGGTCTCCCTCTCTAGAGAAGCCAGTTAGACTCCCTCCTTGTTGTCCTTCTGCCGGCCAGTGAAGACATTTCTATTCCAACAGGCCTTGGGGAACTGACTGTTTTTTAAGGAGAGGGATTTCAGTGGTACTGTGCTGCTTTAACTATCTTTAGTATAATAAATGTTTTTCCATATTGCTCCAGTTTTATCAGAGTTTAATTACTTGTTCCCTGGAAAAGACCCTGATGTTGGGAAAGATGGAGGGCACAAGGAGAAGGGGACGACAGAGGACGAGATGGCTGGACAGTGTTCTTGAAGCTACCAGCATGAGTCTGACCAAACTGGGGGAGGCAGTGGAAGACAGGAGTGCCTGGCGTGCTCTGGTCCAGGGGGTCACGAAGAGTCAGACATGACTAAACGACTAAACAACAACAATTACTTGTTAATGATCATCTTTTGTATGCTTTCTTCTTTCTGTATTGTATCTGTGCCATTTTAATTTGAGTCTGGGGAGAAGGCAGGATATAAATATAACAACAACAACATTGATAATTATTTGGTGCCTTGGATAGCCATTTCTGAGCTGCATGGACCAAAGTTCTGACTTGGCATTGGGCAGCATCCTCTGCTTCTGTGCAAGCCATGGGGGGGCCCTCTTGCGCTCAGATCCGGTCAGCCGCTAGGAGAACAGGATGCTGGACTAGTTGGGCCACTGGACTGACCCAGAAGGCTCTTCTTGTTCTTAGCTTTTTCCAGGGAGTTTTCTGGGGACTCAGATTTCCTGACCAACTGCCCCCCACTCCATCCCTCCAACCTTCCCAATGGTGAGCTTACTCTCACGATGAGCCTTCCCAGCCCAACAGCCAATCAAAGCCCTGTGCCTCGTGAGGTCTCCTGACTCCCCTTGAGAAGGGCCTCCCTCCCCTCTCTCCCACTACTAATCTAGAAATGAGGGGAAAACTGGTGGACTGTTTCTCTCTCTCTCTCTCTCTCTCTCTCTCTCTCTCTCTCTCTCTCTCTCCCTCCCTCCCTTTCCTCTTCTAGAAGGAATGTGGAGAAAACGAAGGTGTCAGCTCAGACATTGGGCTGACATTATTTATGAGCAGGGACAAAATCAAAAGCAATTTGGGCTTCGCTCGTAAATAAGCCCAGCATTGCTGACGTTGGTTTCCCTTCCCCTGCACCTCCCTGCCATCCCAAAGCTCACCTGCCTGCCAATTTGGGGTCCTTGTCGATGCTTCAGAACTTCTCCAGCGTTGGGCTTCCTCTGTCCCAATCCCCAGGATATCCAGGAGAGGGTCAAGGAGGTCTTAATTCTGCTAGCTGAGCATTTCTGAAGCTCCATCAGAGGACTGTGCCCCAACTAGGATCATCTGGTCAAACCTCCTGCAGTGCAGGAATTCCAGCCAAAGCATCCCAGACAGATGGTCATCCAACCTTTGCTTCAAAACCTCCAGTGAAAGAAACTCCACTGTGGAGCAGCTCTCACCACCAAAAAGCTCTTCCCGGTGTTTAGATGGAACTTCCTTCCTTGTCGTTGGAACCTGTTAGTTTGGGTCCTCCCCTCTGGAGCAGCAAGAAACTATCTCGCTCCATCTTCCTTGTGAAAGGCCTTCAGGTATTTGAAGAGGACTCTCCTATCTTGTCTCAGCCTTCTCCTTGCCCCCAATCTGCCATGAAGCACTTGGGGGAGGTCTTGTTCAGCTGCCACTTGCTGAGCCAGGGGCCCCTCCGTTATCACTGCATTGCAGAGGGTTGGGCCAGATGACCTTTGGGGGTCCCCACTGACTCCACAATTCTCTGGTTCTTCTTCCCAAACTCCCCACCCTCTGTGTCCCAGGAATGCAGCAGCAGCAGCAGCAGCAGCAGGCAGACTCCATGAGATAAATAAGGAAGGGGGTGGGGAGGGAGGAAACGCCATCAGAGCAGCCCCGTCCACCCCGGCACTCAGACTCGGCTGCCTCCGCCGCTGACAAATTGTTCAGTGGTTTATATGATGTTGTAATGCAAATGGGGAGCTATTTCTAAATCAGAGATTTGAGTAATATTCAGCATCCATTTGAATGGAGGCTCAGATGATAAAATGTCCTGGGGGGATGCCTTCTTGCAGGATTTTCTTTTGCTAAAAAATAAAATAAAATTCATAATCACACATTTTTAAGCAGGCTGTTGCTCCCTCTCTCTACTGCCATTTTCTGATTGCTAAATGAACGAGGCCTCATTATAAATATGCATAGGCTGTTTGTATTCAAGGACGGAGAGCAGAGACACCCAGAGGATGCTGGGACTTCTTTGCACAGGAACATTCTGCACCTACCAGCTGGGGCTGGGGGTGGGAAATGATCCTCAAAGAGAGCGGAGGGAGAAACCCAAAGCCAAGATTCCGGGGAAGGAGCCATTCAGGGGGACATTTCCCACTCTTTCTTTCTCCCCCCGCCCCATGCAATTAGTTCCGCTGGGCTGTTATTGAGTTTTTGTCCAATAAAGAGATTTGCACTCTGATTAGCAAAGGCTCCTCTTAACCTGGAGGGAAATTGCTCTGTGCTTCAAAACTTTTTGTCCCGCTGATGGGAACTCAGGGAGAGTGTGAATGCGCGGGGGGCTATGAACCCAGAGGGAGGGGAGCTGCGTTCATGTCCGGCCGGGATTTGCCACCAAATATGGCGGCCTTAAGAGAAGAATGGACCCCACCTGGAGTCCTCTGTTTTCAGTTCTGGGCACCACATTTTAAGGAGGAATCGGGCAAGCTGGAAGGTGTGCAGAGGAGGGTGACCAAGAAGGGTCTGGAGACCAGGCCTTCACAGGAACGGTGGAGGCAGTTGGGGATGTTTAGCCTGGAGAAGAGGAGACTGAGAAATGACATGGCAGCCATCTTCGCCTGGAATAGAACCCTGTCTAATAATAATAATAATAATAATAATAATAATAATAATAATAATTTATTTATATCCCGCCCTCCCCAGCTGAAGCCGGGCTCAGAGAGGCTAACAACAGTAAAATAATACAACATTCTAAACTCAATTCATTATAAAATCAGTTCAAATCAAATTAATGGCAATCATTGGTTGCCATATCCGCTCATGCGGCTGTGACCACCATAGCCTCCTCCATAACCCCCACTCAACTGCTGGTTAGCTGGACCACCGTAACTGGATTGGCTTCCTGCCAATGTGTTCATGTGCCAATCTTGAACTACCCCTTCCGTTTCCTTGACCACTGCTCCCATCATTTGACTGCCATATGCACCACCACTTCCTCCAGCTGTGGAATTCAAAAAGAGTTCTACATATCAGTGTTGCATTTTTGCTTTGTCTTTGGACATTGCAACAACAGCATCCTCATGAGTAGCGAACTCAACCTCTGCCTCTCCTGTTACTCGACCATCAGGCCCAATTTCAATGTGTACTCTAACAGGACTAAGAGGCGAGAAGAAATTGCAAATGGCATTACAACAACCCTGGAGAGCCATTGCTACCAGTCAGTGTAGACAATATTGAACTACTTGGACTAATGGTCAGACTCAGTAGAAAGCAGTTGCCTCTGTTCCCAAGAAATAAGGATATTTTTAAGGGGAGAGAGGAGTCGGGGTCTTCATGATGCAACGTGGATGGCCTTAAAAGAGGATTCGACAAATTCCAGGATGAGAGATGGCCACCAGTCTGGGACACATTAGTTGAGATTCCTGCATCGCAGGGAGTTGGACTAGATGCCCCCCTGGTGTCCTTTCCAACTCTACAATGCTACAGTTCTGTGAAATTTCTGAAGGGCTGTCATATGGAAGGTGAAGGAAGCTTGTTTTCTGCTGTTGCTCCGGAAGGTAGGAACCAAAGCAACAGATTCAAATTACAAGAAAGGAAGTTCCGACTCAAGATTAGGAAGAGCAGTTTGACAGAGGAACGGATGATCTGGGAAGACAGTGGATTCTCCTTGGCTGAAGGTTTTGAAGCAGAGGTAGTGTGGCCCTTGGACAGGGACTATTCAGCTGAGAAGAAGGCTGATCGCCAAAGAATTGATGCTTTTGGATTCTGGTGCTAGAGGAGACTCTTGAGGGTCCCATGGACTGCAAGAAGATCAAACCTCTCCATTCTGAAGGAAATCAGCCCTGAGTGCTCCCTGGAAGGACAGATCCTGAAGCTGAGGCTCCAAGACTTTGGCCACCTCATGAGAAGAGAAGACTCCCTGGAAAAGACCCTGATGTTGGGAAAGATGGAGGATGCAAGGAGAAGGGGACAACAGGACGAGATGGTGGGACAGTGTTCTCGAAGCTACCAGCATGAGTTTGACCAAACTGCGGGAGGCAGTGGAAGACAGGAGTGTCTGGCGTGCTCTGGTCCAGGGGGTCACGAAGAGGCGGACACGACTAAACAACTAAACAACAACAACAAAACATTCAGCTGAGAATCCTGCATTGCAGGGAGTGGACTGGATTGACTCTAGGGATCCCTTCTAACCCTACAATTCTGTGATTATATGACCATCTGTGGAACACCCCTTTCCAGTTCCTGTGGAACTGTGTGCATCTTCACATGACATCTTTGGCCCTCTCCACTTGCTGGTCCCCCAGTTCCTGGGGGCCCCCAGCACACCCTTCCATTGGGCTCATGGCCTCTGTGAACCTTTCCACCCAATCCAATCACATTGCAATGCCAGCAAAGAACCCGGCATCCTAATTTTTGCAGACAAAAAGAACAGCATAAACTATTGGTGGGCCCATAGGGTTGCCATATTTTGAAGAGCAAAACAAACCAGGGCACATTTGCCGACTTCTACTTTTAACCAAGGATTGCTATGACGACTCTACCCATGAAAAAGAGGGCACGTCCTGGGGAAAAGAGGACATATGGCAACCCTTCTAGAAGACACCTGTTTCCCACACCTCCAGGACACAGAGCCTTCCAGGCAACAACAATTTTATTCTCCCAGCGGACCGTAAACTGAGTGACCCTGTGCTGCCCTCTGCTAAAAACATCTCTGCGTCTAGACAGACTGCCACCCACGACGCGACACTGCCCAGGCACCCTGGGTCAGATATCAAAGGCAGAAAATTATTATTTATGCACTTATTTACTTATGTATTAATATATGCCGTCCTTCTCTGGCTTTCCTGACCCAAAGGCTGGATACCAGCATAAAATAACAAGACATAATTGCATTAAGAGCTATGAGAGTTGCAGACGGGCAGATCAGCTCCATCTATCTCCAGGCTGATTCTCCCAGGCTTGGAGACTTCCAAATGACATGGCCTTTGGGTGGGGTCCTGCTTTCAGGCCAAAAGAACTGATCTTCATCCCGTGCAGGTGCGTTCCATGAGTCCACAGTGTGGTGCAGCAGCAAAAAAAATCTAATGCTGTTCTAGGCTGCAAAAACTGAAAGACGTCTTGTGTCCAGATCTAGGGAAGTAAGTCTAGGGAAGTATTGTTGTTGTTTAGTCGTTTAGTCATGTCCAACTCTTCGTGACCCCATGGACCAGAGCACGCCAGGCCTCTCCATTCTGAAGGAAATCAGCCCTGAGTGCTCACTGGAAGGACAGATCCTGAAGCTGAGGCTCCAAGACTTTGGCCACCTCATGAGAAGAGAAGACTCCCTGGAAAAGACCCTGATGCTGGGAAATATGGAGGGCACAAGGAGAAGGGGACGACGGAGGACGAGATGGTGGGACAGTGTTCTCAAAGCTACCAGCATGAGTTTGACCAAACTGCGGGAGGCAGTGGAAGACAGGAGTGCCTGGCGTGCTCTGGTCCAGGGGGTCACGAAGAGGTGGACATGACTAAACGACTAAACAACAAATATTGACAAGGGCTCCCCAGCCAGCTCTTGCACTGGAGGCCTCTGGTCTGGACTGTGTCATGTCACACACACATGCACCCCTTTCCACGCAAGCAGCTGGACTTGAGAACATTTTGCTGCAGCTGTGCAGAGGCATCAATATCTCCTCCACTTTGCCGCTGGGCTACATCGCCTGCCGCACACTCCTGATCAAGCAGGTCAGCCGGCCGGTGTTGGGAAGGAAAGCATCAGTCGCAGAATACATTGCATGGCAGGCAGGCAGCAGAGCAGAGCTCAGGTAGATGCCATCTCCCAGGAAGGCTATTGGCAGAGGGGTTGGCACCGCAAACTGGCGTATAATTAGCAGGAAGCCAAAGAGTTCAAACTTAGCGTCTATTAGCCTGCAGCCTGGCAAGCAGCTCCTCCAGGTTGTTGAAGCTGAAAGGCTGGGCGGCTGTTTGGCTCAGGAGCTTTCCTGGTGCTTCAAGGTGTGGCCTCCCTCCCTGATCCTCCGGAATCCAATTGCCAGACTTGCCGGACCCTCCTTGGGGGTTTGTGCCCAGGGAAGGACTGCGAGATGGTTACATCTCAACAACTCAAGGGCTTGATCTGGATGGACTCTTGCCTCAGTAGGCGTGATGGTGCCAGACACATCTGTCTGCGTGAGAGTCAGGCGGACGCCATATTTCTGAGAAGAGCATGGAGACAGAGCGTGGCGCGGCACAGAGAAAGAGGACAGAGGAACGTTCTCTCTCTCGTAAGAGTGGAACTGGTGGGAATCCAATGAAGCTGAAGGGCAGAGAAAAACCAGTCCTTCCCACAGTACAGAGGTGGACTGTGGAACTCCCTGCCACAGGAATCAGTGGTGGCCACCAACCTGGATGGATTTAAAAGAGGATTAGACAACTTCACAGAGGAAGAGAGGGCTATTGGGGCTACTTGCCAAGATGGCTCGGCTCTGGTATCTCTTTGGCATCTGATGGGAGGGCGTTCCACAGGGCGGGTGCCACTACCGAGAAGGCCCTCTGCCTGGTTCCCTGCAACCTCACTTCTCACAGGGGGGGAACCACCAGAAGGCCCTTGGCGCTGGACCTCAGTGTCTGGGCAGAACGATGGAGGTGGAGATGCTCCTTCAGGTATACTGGACCGAGGCCGTTTAGGGCTTTCAAGGTCAGCACCAACACTTTGAATTGTGCTTGGAAACGTACTGGGAGCCAGTGTACTGGGATGGCCAACATTTGCCCCCAGCTGTTTTTTCCACCCCCAGGGAACTGTGCCCTGTTTCTTACCCCCTTCCCTTCTTCTCCCATAAACTGAAAGCCTCCAGGCGCCGGTTTTAAGATAAATTAAAATAAAAAATACACTTCTGGATTGGCAGAGAGAAGGGGAGGGAGGGAGAGAGAGACTTTCCAAACAAAGGCTCCGACCCTCCAATAACATTACAAGTCATCAGCAGTGGTGTCCTGTAACCGCACTTATTTATCTCGGCGCATCAAATGATGCCAATACATAAAACGGGAATATTAGTCTATGATATAATAAATTAGGTGTCTGTGGGACGCTGCTTCAGCGTGGTACATGCATCACCGCAGTGGTGTTACGGTTGTGACACATTTACTGGAGTTTTAACTCTAATAAACTGCTCCGTATGTTTGTGATCTGAATATTTGGTGTCGTTTGCTGTAGTCAAGTCCTGCTTTATGTCAAAATCCATACAGGACCTTTATTAGGATTTATACGGGAACATTTGTTCATTTTTGGAGGGGCTGGCAGCTTCGAGATCGGAATACAAGGGTGATAAAATGAGAAATGGAAATGGGGGGAGGGAAGGGCTTTCTACTCATTGGCTGTTAAGATATGATCTCCCCTCTCCCCCCTCCCCTTTTCATATATATATATAAATCAATAGCTTCTCTGGGTGTTATTTATAAGTTCGGGACAGGGAAATCAAGAGTGCTGAGGGGAATCTTTCAAACTGGAGCACTGCAATGGGGGGAAGGTTAAATGAACAGACTTCACAAGAATTGGAAGCAAGACCTAACCCAATCCCTACCCACATTGTCCTTGCTTAGGAGGGTGTGAATCAGAGAATGGGAGAGTTGGAAGGTACCCCAGTGGTCCTCTAGTCCACCCCCTGCAAGGCAGGAGTCTATGGTGTCTACCTGACTTCCACACAGGTGGATGAGTCTGGCACCATCATGCCTTGTGAGGCAAGATCACGTCTAAGTCAAGCCCTTGAATTTTCAAGATGCTTATACAGTGGTACCTTGGTTCTCAAACTTAATCTGTTCCAGAAGTCCGTTCCAAAACCAAAGTGTTCCAAAACCAAGGTGCGCTTTCCCGTAGAAAGTAATGCAAAATGAATTAATCTGTTCCAGACTTTTAAAAACAACCCCTAAAACAGCAAATTTAACATGAATTTTACTATCTAACAAGACCATTGATCCATAAAATGAAAGCAATAATCAATGTACTGTACTATAAAATAAATAAAACAATATTGTAGATGATGAGAATAAAAATAATTTTATTTTCTTACCTGCACTGATGATAGTCATTGTTTGGATGGGTTTTTTTTTAATCCATTTCCACAGTCACACAATCAATCAATCAGTAGCTGAACTGGGTTCCACACAGTCACAAAAACAAATTAATCAAAAAAGCCTCGAAAACAAAAACGCAACATAAATAGCAAAAACAAAAGTGCCAAACTTAATCCTTTCTGGAAGTCCATTTGACTTCTGAAATGTTCCAAAACCAAGGCACAGTTTCTCTTTGGTGCAGGTGCCCCAGAAGCAATAGCCAACAGCTGCATCGGATGTTTGGCTTCCGAAAAACATTTGAAAACTGGAACACTTACTTCCGGGTTTTCGGAGTTTGAGTACCAAGGCATTTGAGAACCAAGGTACCACCGTAGAATTGTGGAACTGCAGAGATCAAAGCACCTCAGTGGGTCATCTAGTCAAGAATAATGCTAAAGCATCACTGACAAGTGGCCATCCAAACCCCCCACCTTCAGCGAAGGAGAGTCTGGCACTTTCTGAGGTTGAGCCCTTACGGTCAGAAGGACTGGAATCCCCTTTCTTATCATTTGAGCCCATTGGCTCAGGTCGGGTCCTCTGGAGAAGGAGAGAGAAACACGCTCCCTCTTCCATGTAGCAACCCTTCAGATATTTGAAGGTGGCGATAGAAAGGAAAGCCAGACAGAACCACCTTCAGGTGCAATTGGGCAGGGATGACGGCGAGGGCTGTTTCTGGACCACCAGAGGCTGGCTGTGTCTCCCACCCAGAATGGCGGCTCCGGGATGGACTACTGCATTGGGGTGTCTATGGGGCAGGACCTGAGACTTGCCCAGAAGCGGCCACTGCTGCAAAATGCAAGGGCTCAACTGCTCACTGGGGCAGAATGGGATCCTGCTTGTGGGTTTCTCCCAGGCACCTGGTGGTCTGCTTCTGTGAGAACAGGATGCTGGACTAGTGAAAGGGCCTCCTTGGGCCTGATCCAGCAGGCTCCTCTGATGCTCTTTGCTTCCTTTTCTTCCAGGGCTGAGAGGGTCGTGAACTGCAATGCTCTGGAGAGACAGCATTGGCAGGAGGCGAGAGAAGCCGTTCAAGGGCTGGGGGGGGGCAGGGGGAAGAGGGTTGAGACGCCTGCATTTGTGTTTGCTGTTAAAACTGCAAGCATCTAATTTGTAGCGCAGCAAAGCTGGAGGTGTAGGAATCTGCTAAAATATTACCACAGGAGACTCATTAGGGAAAGGACGAGCTGGGCTGGCATCTGATTTCATTACGGAATAAGTCAAACTTCGCAGGATCTGCCTTCAACTTGGCTGGGCCCTGGGAAGCTGCTGACTCATCTTAATCAGGGTTTTGCAAACACCAGCGCAGAGACACACAGACACACACATTTTAATATTTAAATTGCAACATGCAAATATGCTGGAGTACACGAATCGTCCGCTTCATCCTCTGTGGCAATAATCGCCAGCAATAAAACTTCGCTGACTCAAGAGGTCAAACTATTGGGGGGGGGTCCTGCGCCGCTGTCTCTGCCAGGAGGAGCTGCTCTCGGGAGGTGGGTGCTGGGGGGCAGGCGGGGACAAAAGCAAATCCCACGCTAGGGATCATTGGTGAAGGAATTGGAAATAAAACCGCCAGCAGCAGCATGCTGTTGTGTAAATCTATGGGGCGACTGCATTTGAAATCATCTGTACATTTCTGGCTGCCTCATCTCAAAAAAGATATTCCAGAGTTTGAAAAGGGTTGGGAAACAGCCACCCAGGAGATTGAGAAGGTGGAGTGAGGAAAGGTGGCAGCATCTGGGGCTTCTTAGTTTTGAGATAAGTCCCTGAACTGTGGGAAGAAGAGCTTTCTTCCATCTGTCCTGAATCTTCCACCCTTCAGCTTCATTGGATCTCCAGAGATCCTGGCATTGTGAGAGACTGTAGGGAGGAAAGCTGTTCTCTGCCCACTTTCTCCAGGCCAGGCATCATCGGATAAACATCTCTCGTGTCCCCTCTTCCTCACCTTTCCTTGAAACTGAAAAAGTCCCAATCTTCCCTACATTTGTCATAGAGGGAAACCAGATGTCTCAAACAAAGATGTGCTCTTCCAAACCCACCTTCAGAGCAGGGTCTCACTCCTGTCTCAGTGACGCTCGCGCTGGCTTGGTCATGTCTGCAGGAGGGAAGATGGCAGGATCCCTGAGGACAGGCTCAGCGGGGAACTCTGTGGGGAACCAGGACTGTTGGCAGACCAAAGATTTCTGCAGATATGACATGGAAGCTGGCGACATCAACCCTGCCATGTGGAAATCCCCTGCAGATGACCACAGTGTGACAGTCAGGTTGGGCGTCCACAGCAGTGACCAGAGGAGGAATGACCCCTGGGAGGAACACAGAGAGAAGAGACGCCCTGTTGCATCTGCAGCAGCACAACCAGATGCCTTCATCTGCCCCCACTGCTGCCCCAGCAAGCGCTGGTAATTCTCCAATGGTTTGACTTGGCCCCCAAAGGTGCACTCCTCCATTGTCCCCCAAGACAGGTTTCACTCTAGGGCTGCCCTTGGGGAGCAAAGGTTCCTGTCTGAGAGAGATGTGGGGGTACCTGGAGCAAGCACAGCCTCTGTGGGATCGCCTTTCTTTGGCCCCAAACACACTTTGCAACATTTGAAGGCGCCTTCTGCTGAGTCAGACCATTGGTGCAAGCAGCTCAGTATTGTCTCCCATGACTCTCCAGAATTTCAGGATAGGAGATTACCATCTGAGATGTAACCTGGGACCTTCCTCAGGCAGAACAGATGCTCTGACCCTGAGCTGTGGCCCTTCTCGGCCCCTCTTCAGAAACGCCATAGGACAAAGCAGATTGAGGCTGGCTGAGTTCTAGGCCAGACTCCTGGAATCCCCCAAGGGAGAAATGCAAGGATATTATTAAGCAAGAGAAAAACTTTGATTCGGGGAAAATAGGACATAAAGTCAGCCATAAAAGAAAATGATGTGAAGCCCTTTCTCACCAATTATGCTCCTGGATGAGAAACTGAAGTCTACGGGGGGGGGGGGGGGAGAGATATTTACACTCCAGGCCCCTGGATGGAGGCTCCACAGGCTGACTGCCCTCAGGGGATTCTTCCCATAAGCAAGAGCATGGCAAGTCCTTTGGGGCTCTCTCCAGCTAGCAAGGTCAGAGGAGGCAAAGCTTCAAATGCAACAGACCGAACCTGTTGTGGGGAGGGAATAGTAGAACTGGAAGGGACCCTGAGTGTCATCTAGTCCAACCCCCTGGAATGCAGGAATCTTTCGCTCAGTGTGCCCACGACCTGGAGATCCAGAGTCTTGTGCTGTACCAACTGAGTCAGGTTAGTATCCTGGATCATGGCCACATTCTGTGGGTGCACATGTTCATGTTAGAGCAAGTCATTTTGCTGGGCTAGATGGCTCCTGACCTGCTCCAGCAGAGCCTTTTTATCTTCTCAGTTTCTGGAAGGAAACTGGGCTTTTGATTAGGAAGCCGCTCTCCTCTCTGGCATCGTGGTTTAGTGGACACAGCAAATTGCCCAGATCCCCACGGACTTCAGTTGCTGGAGGACCCCAAGGGCTGCCTCTGCTTCTGCCTCCAGCTCACGGGCTCCTCCAAAATCTGAAGTTGAGGGAAAGGGAAAGGACCGAATCTGTAGGCAGAGCACACTGCGCCTTGTTTGACAAGATCAATTGATTGTAGCAGAAGGCAGGAGCGGGACCAGTGTAAAACAAGCTCCCATTGATCGCAGGAAGAGAGCTGGCTTCCTGGAGAATTTCAAGTAGCCGCAGGTCCAGAAGACGGAGCCGGAATCATCTCTAGAATTGGAGGGAGCCCCAAGTCCTGGAAAAGCTCTGATGGGCTTCTTGCACTCTGCAGCCGCCTGGCCAGGCCATGCTCTCAGGTGTGGGTGTGCTGGAGGCAGAAGGATATTTAGCCAGATATGTAGGAAATCTGGCTTGACAGAAGCACGCGTGGAAAAGGATCTCCAGGTCTTCGTGGACCACAAGCTTAACATGAGTCAACAGTGAGGTGAAGCAGCAAAAGAAGCTAACACTATTCTAGGCTGCATCAACAGAAGAGTCCCAATCAAGGGAAGGTATAGTCCCACTCTTCTGCCTTGGTCAGACCACAATTCTGGGCACCACAATTTAAGAAGCATGTTGACAAGCTTTAGCTGAGATACCTTCATTGCAGGGGGTTGGAGTAGATGACCTTTTGGTCCCTTCCAACTCTAGGTTTCTATGATTCTAAGTTGGAACGTGTGCACTCCTCCTCCTCCTCCTTTCTTATAATGGAATCATAGAATGGGAGAGTTGGAAGGACTCTGAGGGTCTTCTGGTCTGACCCCCTGAAATTGAAGAGTGTGTACAGAGGAGGGCGACCAAGATGCTCAAGGGTCTGGAAACCAAGCCTTATGAGGAACAGTTGAGGGAGTTGGGTGTGTTTAGCCCGGAAAAGAGGAGAGGAGATAGGAGAGCCATCTTCAGATCTCCAGGGCTGCCACATGGAAGAGGGAGCAAGCTTGTGTTCTCCTGCTCTGGAGGGGAAGACTCAAACCAATGGCTTCAAGTTACAAGAAAGGAGATTCCGACTAAATATCAGGAGGAACTTCCAGGCAGTAAGAGCAGTTCAGCCGTGGAACAGACATCTTTGGGAGGTGGTGGAATCTCCTT
Organism: Podarcis filfolensis; assembly: GCF_964270895.1. Lineage (NCBI taxonomy): Eukaryota > Metazoa > Chordata > Lepidosauria > Squamata > Lacertidae > Podarcis > Podarcis filfolensis. Next base: position 135,970,545 of record NC_139604.1, read on the forward strand.
CCTTGGAGGTTTTCAAGCAGAGGTTGGATGATCATCTGTCCTGGATATTTGAGTGGAGATCCCTGCATTGCAGAGGGCTGGACTAGGTGGCCCTTCGGAAGCCTTACAATTCCACAGTTTTATGATTCTAAGGCCTGCTCACTGGGCTCAGCGGTTCCAAGAATGAACACCTGCAGAGGAGTTGAGCTCCACTCGGATCAGCCCTCCAAGGACACTCACTTCTTTGAGTGTTGCTTTCAAAGGGAGCCTTGTTTTCCAATCCCTCCAGGGCCTGTGGCAGCAGCCGGTGCCCCCCCCCCCCATGCAGGATCTCAACTGAAGCGCTGCAACCATTGCAGGAGGGTTCTTCATTGGAGGGGCTGCTTCTGAAGCTGGAGAGGCAGCGTCTGGGGGGTTCTGCATCAGAAACCTCAGCCATAATTGAGCATTCACATTTCAGAGCAGAGATATTTGCTGCTTCTCTACACATTTTGGGGCTTCCCCTCCCCAGAGGAGGAGAAATCTCCTCTCCTCTCTTGTTTCTTAGAGGAGGAGAAAATATTGCTTTTGTTGAAAATTTACAGCTAACAGACTTTTTTTCCCCCTCCAGGAAGATGAAATGTTAGTTTTTGCTGCGTATTTTGGAAAAAAAAAATCAATAGTGTAATGAAATAGAAATAAAATAAATCCCCTCTCTGCCTTGTCCTCAGAGAAGATGGAAAGGCACCAGGCATCGAGGGGGGAGGGAGTTAATCTGCACCCTGGGGAGCTGGTGTGTGTTTGCATAAGACGGAAGGGATTGCAATCCTTTCCCATATTCCAAAAGCACGTCTATTTTAGGGTCTCTAATTTGGGCTGAGGGAGGGGCCACGGCTGCAGATGCTGCAAAGGAGGCAGGCAAGCTCAGCGCTGGCACCAGGATGGATGGGCCCTTGGCACAGGGCATGCAAGCGCTGTCCTCCTGCCATTGATCATGCCGGCTTCGGGGCTGCACAGCTGAATCCTAATGGAGAAGGGAGCCGGCAGGGCAATGGCAGGCAGGGGGTGAGCAGAGCCTGGGGGTGGCATCCCTTTCAGCCATGAGGGCAGCTGTCCTGGCCCTCAGCTGGACCAAGAACGACAAGAGACCAGATTTTAATTCTTGATTGGCAAAGCCAAGCCTGGCCCACCCATGAGGCAGCAGACTGAGTGTTTGTTGTACAGTGACAATAAAGGTATTATTATTATTAGCTGCTTCAGGCAGCAGGGTCCCCCAGGGCAGCAGATCCCAATGTGGATCTTTCTTTCCTCACCCCTTGTTACTGACAGAGATGTTCCCTGTGTGGTGCCAGTGTGGTGTAGTGGTTAAGAGCGGTGGACTTGTAATCTGGTGAACTGGGTTCGCGTCTCCGCTCCTCCATATGCAGCTGCTGGGTGACCTTGGGTCGGTCACACTTCTCTGAAGTCTCTCAGCCCCACTCACCCCACAGAGTGTTTGTTGTGGGGGAGGGAGGAAAGGAGAACGTTAGCCGCTTTGAGACTCCTTCGGGTAGTGATAAAACGGGAAATAAAATCCAAACTCTTCTTCTTCTTCCCTTTACTATCTCCCTCTTAACAAACTCCCAGCCATCATGAACTCCCTTTCCTTTTAGTATTACTGTCCATGGGATCTCACCCAGCACTTCCCTAAGTTTTATGAAGTCGGCTTTCTTAAAGTCAAGAAATTGAGTCCTAGTATGCTTGGCTGCTCCTTTCCGCTGTATAGTAAACTTCAGAAGAGCATGATCACTCGCGCCTAATGATCCTTCCACTTCTACCCCACTAATCAGGTCATCAACATTGGTTAGGACCAGATCTAAAATGGCTGTTCCTCTTGTTGCTTCTCCCACTTTCTGGACAATGAAGTTGTCTGCAAGGCCAGTGAGGAATCTGTTTGACCTTATGCTCTTGGCTGAGTTTGACATCCAACAAATATCCGGGTAATTGAAGTCCCCCATTACTACTATCTCCCTTCCTTTTGCATGCTTGGCCATCTGTTCCAGGAAGGCATCATCTATGTCCTCCGTTTGGCTTGGGGATCTATAGTAAACTCCCACAATGAGGTCACTGTTATTCTTCTCTCCCTTAATTTTGACCCAAATGCTCTCACTTTGGCTTTGAGGTTCTAAATCTTGGATCTCTTCACAGGTATACACATCCCTGACATATAACGCCACTCCTCCTCCTTTCTTATCTGGTCTGTTTCTCTGAAATAGATTGTATCCCTCCGTTATTACATTCCAATCGTGGGACTTATCCCACCAGGTTTCAGTGATGCCTATTATGTCATATTTATTTTGCTGTACCAAGAGCTCAAGCTCATCTTGTTTATTTCCCATGCTTTGCGCATTAGTGTACAGACATTGAAGTCCATTAATCATTCCCCCGTGTCTCTTATTTAAGGATTTTTTCCTCCCACCACTAGGTCTGCGTGCTGTTTGCTCCATTTGGTCTATGACATTTGGATGATCATCTTCATCAATTGATAGACTCCTACCTTCAGGAGCACTGTCTCCCTCCCCCACATTAGTCAGTTTAAAGCCCTCCTGATGAGGTTTCTGAGATTTTTGGCAAAAACATTCCTCCCAAACATTCCTCATCTGCTGCAGCTGCCTCATGAGTGGCACCCAGCCCCACCAACCACTAGCTCCTTCCCTTGGATCATCCTCCTCCCTCCCTCCCTCCCACACCTCTGCCCCCCATTCCTTGGGCTGCTTCCATTCCCTGACAGCAGGAAGCTCTCTAGCAAGAAAGGACTCCATTGGGTCTGGAAACCAAGCCTTGTGAGGAATGGTTGAGGGATCTGAGGATGTTTAGCCTGGAAAAGAGGAGACTGAGGGGAGATATGAGAGACATCTTGAAATATCTGAAGGGTAGTCACATGCACGATTGAGCCAACTTGTTTTCTTCTGCTCTGGAAGGCAGGAACAAACCAATGGATTCAAGTTACAAGGAAGGAGATTCCCACTAAACAGGCGGAAGAATTTTCTGCTGGCAAGTGCTGTTAGACAGGGGACCGGGTGACCTCAGAAGATGCTGGACTCTGCTCCTTGGAGGTTTTTAAGCAGGTGTAGGATTCTTCAGTTGTGATTTCTGCCTTCAGGGGGTTGGACTAGATGATCCTTGGAATCCCTTCCATGACTTCGTGATGTGATGGCCCCCAACTTACATGGCTTTCAAAGAGGCTCAGACAAATTCATGGAGGAGAGGGTTATGGGTGGCTACCAGCCACAGTGAGACTGCTCTACCTCAACAATTGGAGACAGCAATGCTTCTGGGTCCCAGTTGCTGGAAACTGCAGGACGGGAAGAGATACTCTTGTGCTTGAATCCTGCTTGCAGGTTTCCCATTGGGGCATCTGGTTGGCCGCTGTGAGAACAGCATGCTGGACGAGGTGGGCCACTGGCCGGATCCAGCAGGATTCTTCTTATGTTCTTATGCTGACATTCTTCCTTTTCTGCCTGAGCTTTTGCTGGACCATGTTTTTGGGAAGATGCCTCAGGTAGACCTTTCAGAGGGTGACATGCGTTGCAAGAGAAGAGTCGGGTCTCTCAGGGACACAGCGTTCTATTTAATCATCCATCCCTGCTCAAGAAACAAGGGCCTGAAAGCACCTCAGCGATTCCTCTGCTTTCGTATTTTGCCTGACGTGAGGGACAGGCTCATGAAGCCCCGTGGCGCTCAAAATACTACGAGCAGATTTGATTTCACAATTTGCTCCTGCATGACATTACAAGGATCCTTTTAGGACAGCTGTTGCTTTTTATCTTTACCAAACAATTTTTGAAAGGTAAATGTCAGCCTGACCTCAGTGAAAGTTGAAGATACACAAAGGAAATCCTGTTCCATTTCTTAGACTGGGAGCATTTTCACCAGGTGAAATCTTCGCAGGGCTTGGAATATGGGTACCAGTCAATTGCTGACAGCCCAGGAAGAGGCAAGCAAACTCCTGCAGTCAGGCAGCAGAGCCATCAGTGGAAATTTAGCTAAGATGAATAAATAGGTCTGCAGCATCCTTTCCCCCACAGGGACCACCTGAATGCCCCATTGGGAGGCCCACAAGCAGACAGCCTTGTATTCGTCCCTAGAATCACAGAATCATAGAGTTGCAAGATCCCCCAAGCATCATCTAGTCCAGCCCCTGCAATGCAGAAGGGTGGTCTAAGGTCTTCAGACCAGGAATGGAGAAGGAATCCAACCCAAATGGATTTAGACATGAAATTGGGCAGCTGTGACCTTATGCGATCTGCCGTGCTTCATGTTTCGCAGGCTTTTACTTTTGAGGGTTTGCTTGCTGTCTTTATCGATCATAGGACAGTGCTGATTTATTGAAATTATCGTAAGTGATTTTTCTTTCAAATTATTATTAGCTGATGTTTTATCATGCAATATATTTCAAATGGATCATTGAATAATATTTGAATCAGTTTAGGTTTGTGTTGTAAACCACCCTGTGATCCTTGGACGAAGGGCAGTATAGAAATTTTAACAACAACAACAACAACAACAACAACAACAATATAGTTTGGTTATTTTAAAAGTCATATTTTTCATTATGACTTCATGTGATCCCTGCATTGCAGGGGGTTGGACTAGATGACTCTTGGTGTCCCTTCCAACTCTACAGTTCTGTGATTCACATGGAATTGGCTTGTTAGAGGAAGTGTGATTTTTGCAGTCCCCTTTGTGCTTTCTGCAGCTTGCAAACTGCCTTGTGTGCAGCAATGGAGAAAGGTGGAATACGAACTGAAAACCAAATGGAAACAGAGCTTTGCCCTCCTCTTGCATCCAGCATCTGCTCTGGTTCAACCTGGTTGTGCAATATTATTTTTAAAAATAATGATAGGCCAGATTATATGCATTTTTTTACACTGTATATATAATACTTTAAAAAAAAAACACAAGGAGTCAAGCCCTATGCAGTACTATGTTTCCGCAGCAAAATGGTACAAGGATTCAGACCTAAGTATTCTGCGCCTGGAGAGGATTAGCCTAAAGAGCAAAAAGTCAGTCTGCTCCAGAAAAGTCCAGCTGACAAACGCCTGGGAATGTCTGACACAGAAAGAGGATTTGAGGTGGAAGAGTCAAGCCTCCTTGAGCAAACTGAAAATGGAGATTGCCCTCTGAATTGTAAGTAGGAGAGCCTGCTGGATCAGGGCAAGGGAGGGAAATCCAGTCCAGCATCTTGCTCTCACTGTGGCCACCCAGATGCCCCAGTGGGAAACCAGCAAGCAGGATCTGAGGGCAAGAACATCTCTCCCCTCCAGTGGCTTCTAGCCACTGGCATTCAGAAGCAGAATTGTCTCCAACTGCGGAGGTAGAGCACAGCCATTGTGGCTAGTGGCCATCAGTTGCCCTCTTCTCCACGAGTCAGAACTTAAGAAGAGTCCTGCAGGATCAGACCAAGTCCTTTTGGTGCCTACTCCAGAATTCGCTTCTCACGGGGGCCAACCAGATGCCTGGGTAAACCCAAACGGAAAGCTGGTTGCCAGTTTATTTATGGCCCCAATTCAAGGTGTGTAAAGCCCTAAATGATGTGGGATATGAAACACAAGAGCAGTCAAGTACAACATTCCTAGAGTGAACATGTTTACACATGAGGAGGAATGTTTGTCCAGACAGCAGGTCAACTTCCTGTTTCCTTCTGGGCTGGGACAGACTTCCTCTGCATGTGACTAGAGGTGGGTGTGGCCTCACCTGTGCAGGTAACGACAAAAGCACAGGGCAGGGCAGCCATCTCTCCTTTTGACTACATGCATCGAAGAAGCAGCATCTGCTTAGCCAAAGATGCTTCCAGCCAAGAGAGGACAAAAGGACTGTCTCCTTATGAGATAGTTTCCAGGTGTATGTTACTTTTCTAAGCTAAGTCTGCCTTCTGGGATCCGATTGTGAACAGAATATGAGTAAACTCTTTTTATACTTTTGTAGAAGACAGTGTTGTGTCTTATCTTTTATGAGGGAATAAGGGGAAAATACCAGAACAGTTATTATAGAGGCTTTAGCGAGCCTGAGCAAATGCATCCGCTGTGAGTTTAAAAAGGGGAATGTTACTCTGCTAAATTGTGAACTTGTTTACACAAATTGGAAAAAGGATATAATCAGACAATATATCCTCTCCTGCATCCCTGAACATTCCCACAAATGACTTCTGCCCCACATATCTGTCAGGGCCACCTCCCCCAATCCCTACAGACCCTCCTGGTTGTTAAGATCACCAGTGAGCCCTCATTGTAGCTTTGTCGTCCTCATATGTTTTGTGCAGTTGTAGCCCAGGAGAGGACCTTCTCTGTATAGAACTTCCTGCTCACAGAGACTCAGCCAGCACCTTCATTCCTGCATTGCAGGCGGTTGGACTAGGTACCCTGGAGGACTCTATGACTATGTAGCTTCCCTTGTATGCTGAAGATGCACCTCCTTACCTTCTGGTCCTTGACTCCCAGGATATATATCGTTTTATGCCAGCCCGATCACCAAGCGGCAAGAGATTCCAGGGTCCCAGCATTTGCCCCTGTTTCTGCTTCCTTGGAATGAAGGCCAGTGGAGACTGTGTGGTGTCTTTAGCAGATATGGTTTAATTTACACATCTACACAACCTAAGCATGAGAAGGAGGGGCTGATGGCATCAGCACCCCAACAGATCTTGCTTCTGCATTAGCCACAGCCTTAGATCCAGTACAGAGCAAGCAGGTCTCTGTGTCTCCAGTTTCCAGCCTCCTCCCAGCTCTGCTCACTCAACTTCTGTTTTCCTGCCTAGCATCTAGGCGAGGGGGTTGGAGGAAAGGTTCACCCATCAGCCTGGAGGCCCCTGTCACTTTGTTGAAGCTTTGGCAACCGGGCTAATTCTTTTGAGATGCTGTTGAGGACACTGAGGTGGCCGGTTAAGGTCCTTGACGTGCAAAGACACTTGTTGAGTTCAGCAAACTTCTCTGTTAGATTCTAACCCTCCCTGGGTACAGGACTCGAGAACTGGGAGGGACTCAGAGCATCATCCCACAAACCCACAATAATATTGTAAGACCCACACTGTTCTCTTGACAGTAGAACTGTTTTCAGTTTTGCATTTTTGAATGGCTTTAACCTGCCCTGGGACCTTATGGTGAAGGATGGGTAAGAAACTGAAACCATAGAATCCCAGAACCAGCCCCCTGCAATGCAGGAATCATTTGCCCCGTGTGGGGCTCAAACCCACACACTCAGCAGCCTGAGGCCCTTTATCCTGGAGGCAGGACACAGCCCTTCTCTCCCGCCCATGTCTAATTCTCTCTTAAAGCCATCCATGATGGGGACTGTCACTTTGATGCTGAAGGTGGCAAAATCACAAACATTAAGCATGATACCTTACTTGGGAGAAGGAATGGCTCATGTCAGGATAAAATGGGCCATTTCATCTGACATTTCAGCAGCTGAGCACCGCTTTGTTTTGCCCTATGATGAAACTATCAAAAGAGCATCACTTCAGAAACATCTCCATGGGGAGGGACAAAAATTTGCAGTACCGCATTTGGACCCCTGGACAAAGAACAAAGAACATTTTAAAGATCTCCTGAAAGAGGTGTGCTTTTGGAGAATTAATAATGGTGGCCTTTCCCCCCACACCAAAAAAGGAACATTAACCTAATAGCCGTGAGTCTTAGCAGCAGGTTTCAAAAGCGCCTGAGATTTGTGAAGGGCTCAGGCGTCTATTTCTCTAACTTTCACTGAAGACTTTATCTGTTGAAAAACACCCGAGTTTAGTGTAGCTGAGGAGAAGGAAGCTAAAATATTATAATGCAACAACATTCTCAAAAATTATTGGCCATTTCCACAGGTCTTGAGAGGGCACTGATGAAACCAAGCCTGAGGAAGAATGGTTGAGGCAACTGGGTACGTTTAGCCTGGAAAATAGAAGACTGAGAGGAGACATGAGAGCCATCTTCAAATATCTGAAGGGCTGTCACATGGAAGATGGAGCAAGCTTGTTTTCTGCTGCTCTGGAGGTTAGGACCTCAACCAATTACAAGGAAGGCAATTCTCACTAAATAATAGGAAGAACCTTCTGATGTCAAGAGCTGTTTGACAGTGGGGTGAGCTTCCTTGGGAGGTGCTGGACTCTCCTTCCTTGGAGGATCTTAAGTAGATGTTTGATGGCCATCTGTGATTCCTCAGCTGCGATACCTACATTGCAGGGGGCTGGACTAGATCACCCCTGGATCCTTTCCAACTCTACAACTCTATGGATCTATGTTGATTTCAGGCACCTGTAGTTTTGGTCAACCACACCTTCTTTTCTCTACATATTAGCAATAAGCTCCTTTTGTTCTGAGACAATGATGTTTATGCACTCCTCTTGAGCAGTGCCATCCTTTTGGAGATGTGCTTTGGGACTTGAGGATGGCTCTCTCCCGCACTCCAGGAAGGAAAGGAAGGCCAGCAATCAAAGTGAGGAGGACTCCAAGGCACAGTCAGGAAACTTGACGTTTAATTGACATTTCTGAGGAAGATTAATTTAGTGCTTGAGAGAGGTGAGAGATGGATCGTTCTGGCACCTGAGCACCGTTATTTATGTGCCTTCCTGATCAGGTGTGGGCAGAGGCAGCAGTGGGCTTGAAATGTCCTGATGTTGGCTCTTAATAATATCCCGAATGGGCTCTTGAGACAGTAATTCAGACACAATTTCATTTTGTCTTGAGCTTCTGCAGAACGCAGAATGACAATCGTTGCAAATTTTGCTGAGCTGGGAGACACTTTAGGGATGAGAAAGCAAGAGGGAGATTTGCAAAAATTGCTGAAGCCATCACATTCCCCCTTTGAGTGATCTGAAGGCTGCAGAGGTGAAAGTCCAGCAACCAAGGAGAGGCATCCTCTCTCTCTGTCTCTCGGTCTCTCTCCCAAAATGTCAAAAAAAGCCAACACTGCTGGTTGCAAATGCAGGGATTTGAGGGTGGTGTTCTGATGACAAAGCAGATCTGAGAATGACCTCAAATAACATTAAGAGGGATGTAAGCAAAGCAGCCTGAAAAATTGAAAACCATCAGCAGAAGTCCTGCAAAGCAGAGGGACGCTCTCGCAGCTCCACCGCCCTCCCTGCTCTGCCTGACACAAATACATTGGCATTCCTTTCCCAGCTGTTTTTGTTCCTTTGCTTGGAGAATATTTGCGGCATAAAACTGGATCGTTCTTTTTTGTGCCCCTTCTGGTTGGTTCGTCTACCTTTGGTGCCCACCCTGCACTCTGCTCTCTTCTGGGGCTCCCTGAAGCTGCCAGCATGTGACAGTGGCCACCCCCTTGGACTGCTCAAAACTTGTGGCTGGAGGAGTTGGAGATGGCGTTTATAAGTGGTCCATGTTTCACAAGCGTACAGTAAGGTTGGTAGTACAATAGCTTTGTAAACAAGCATTTTGGTTTCCCTGCAAATGTCCCGGTCTTCAAACAGCCCAGGTAGAAAAAGTGATTGACGCTTTCCAACATAACACCATTGAATTGGATTTGTGGTGCTGCAGAGGGGATGTTTTGTGCTTGTATTTGGTATTTTGGATGTTGAGTGATAGGCCAAGCTTTTCGTAAGCTTCTGTGAAGATATTTAGGATGGTTTGGAGGTCATCCTCTGAGCGTGCGCACACTACGTTGTCACCAGCATACTGAAGCTCTATGACGGAAGTTATGGTAACCTTACTCTTTGCTTTCAACCTGCTCAGATTGAAGAGCTTTCCATCTGTTCAATATATGATTTCTACCCATGTGGGGAGTTTCTCTTCAATGATGAGTAGGATCATGGTGATGAAGTAAAGGAATAGAGTTGGGGCGATAACGCATCCCTGTTTAACGCTTGATCCCACTGTGAATGGTTCACTCTGAGAGACATTTTTATCTGTGATTGTTGCTGTCATATTATCATGGAGGAGCCAAAGGATGTTCACAAATTTATCTGGGCAGCCAATTTTCAGGAGGACAGTCCACAGGGCACTACGATTTACAGTGTCAAAGGCCTTTGTCAGGTCAATAAACGCCATATACAGGGGTTGGTTTTGCTCTCTGCATTTTTCTTGAAGCTGTCGAGAGGTGAAAATCATGTCCATTGTCCCCCAAGAAGGTTGAAAACCATTTTGGGATTCAGGAAGGGTCACCTCAGATATTGTTAAGAGACGGTGTTCTAAGATCCTTGCAAGAATTTTGCCAGCCACAGCTAATAGAGAGATGCCTCGATAGTTTCCGCAATCCGTTCTATCACCTTTTTTAAAAAAAAAAAAAAAAAGAGTGATAATTTTGGCATCCCCAAAGTCTGCTGGGATCTCTTCTCTCCCCCAGATTTTTTTGATGAGCTTGTGAAGTTGTTGAGATGAAGTCCATGCTTCCTGTTCAGTGTGTGTCCTAATGGGAATGCTCTTGCAGACACTGAACTCTGCAAACTCTCTGGGAATGCATTACTGAATGAAATCTGCTTGCTTGGGAAATTGGTGTGAGCCTCTGAACTCGAACCCTCCAGGGTCCCACACTGTCCGCTGCCCTCTCAGCTGCCCTCAGGATCAATCTCTGCAAAAGCTCTTTTTGAAATTTGTAGGTGTCCTTAAACAGAGCTGTCCATTTAATACTTCCAATCTGCTCCCGTAATTTTTGCCGTTGCTCTCTCTCAGAGGACATTGATTGCTTTTCCACATTTTTGCATATAAAATTCTTCCAATAGTGAGAGCATACAGAACTGATATTTGTTTTTGAACTGAGCTGCTCTCTTTAACAGAGTTTTAACAGGAACATTCAGCTGGGTCTGGCTGTGCTTTTATTGCACTCGCTTCTCCAATTAACCCCAACACCACCCCCAACACCAAAACCTGACTCCTTTTTTGCACACTCCCAATGCATAGGGAAGGAGCCTCCATTTTCTTCCTGACATATCCAACTCTTGCCCTTCTCTTCCACATATATTTTCATAGTATTCCATGCCGTGAGCTTTCTTCCATTCAGTCAGAAACCAGCTCTAATGCTAATGCAATTCTAGGCTGCATCAACAGAAGTCAAGAGTGTGGAAGGGAGATGATAGTCCCACTCTATTTCACCTTGGACAGACCCCACCTGGAGCCCTGTGTCCAGTTCTGTGCACCCCAGTTTAAGGGACATATTGACAAGCTCGAAGGTGTGCAGAGGAGGGTGACCAAGATGATCAAGGGTATAGAAACCAAGCCTTATGAGGAACGGTTGAAGGACATGGGTATGCTTAGCTTGGAGAAGAGAAGACAGAGAGGTGACTTGGTTGGTAGACATCTTCAAATATCTGAAGGACTATCATGTGGGAAATGGAGCAAGCTATTTTTCTGCTTCTGCAGAGGGCAAGACCTGAATCAGCCAACTCCAATGACAAGGAAGGAGATTCCAACTGAACTTTAGGAAGAACTTTCTGAGGGTAAGAGCTGTTTGACAGTGGAAAAGACTCCCTTGGGAAGTGGTGGACTCTCCTTCCTTGGAGGTTTTTAAGCAGAGACTGGATGGCCATCTCTCAGGGATTCTTGAGCTGTGCTTCCCGCAATGCAGGGGTTGGACTAGATGACCCTGGGGTTCCTTCCAGCTCTACGATTCGATGAGTCTATGAACACAGCTTGAACTGGACCATCTTCTCCCTAAATTGGCAGAGATCTGGGCTTGGGGACTTGCTGGTCCAGATCTGGGCTCACTGGAGCACCATTGCTGGAGAAATGTGCTAAAGGCAATGAACAAAGTCCACAGCTGGAGGCAAATGGAACTCCCCAAGTGTGATCTCAGCTGCAGTTTGGGTTCCTCAGTCATTCTCTAATTCTCCAATTCGCTTTGGATCCAGACACTATTTTGGGGTGGGGGAGGGGAGAGATTTGGAACTGGCTTGGAACCAATTCCTATCAGTGCCAGATTGGATGGGGGGGGTCAAATGAGGGCAGCAATTGCTGGCACACACCTAATGTGAATTCTCTCCTGCCGTCTCTGCTTTGCCCTGCCTCACCGAACCTGAAACCGAGCCAAACCTTTGTTCCTAGCCTCAGGCACATGTTGGGGTTCTGATTTCTTTCAAAACACCAGAATCCACGGGTGTAGTCAGGAAGGGACAGCTGCCCCCATCAATAAAAATCAATAAAAATACATAGCTAACTGAGGTCCTGCCCCCCCCTCCAACTAAAGGCCTACCTCCCTTAACAAAAGGCCTGCCGCCCCCCCCCCCCCGCCTCAAATCCTGGCTACATCCATGCCAGAATCCAGTGAGATTTCTTGGGGAGGATCTGCAAAGGTGATGCTGAGTCCTTCAGGGTTAAAACTGGGGGTGGGGGCAAAATAATTTGGGCACAGGGGTTTCCAAAATACCTGGTTTCTTAGGTGAAGAAGGGTGTGGGCTTGACCTTCCAATTAAAGAAGAGTGGCAGGTCTTTGGCAGCGTTTGGGAGCTCCTGGCTTCTTAACACCGTCAGCAGAACGTGGATCAGATGGCAGCCACGCTCCCCCCCTCCCTTCAGCACCCCCTCCCCTGCCAGGGAGGCCCTCCCCTCCCGGGCTCTGCTACCTCCTGGGGGAAAGGTTGGCCTCTGCATCAGTGAGCTCCCTCCCCCCCAGACAGCTCCAGCATCTACTTGCGGCCGACGGTGTCTGTTCTTAAACATCTCTCCTTGTCCTTGAATTGCCGACTTTGTCCTTGTGCGACATCGGCTCTCAAATCATCCGCTTCCCTTGAGACCCAGAAGTTGGTCTTTTCTGAAAGGGGGGGGGGGCACACATTTTTCATAGCATTTGCAGCATCCGAGCAGGAACAGGTGATGCTGGCAGGTCAGAGCCTGTCAGAGCCGCAGGTGCAGATTCCGAAAGACAGAGGGCGTAAGGGGGAAGCCCACTCCCACCTCCCTTCTGTCTCCATCCCTCAATGGTGCTGGGGGGGGCAAATCTGTTTCTTTCCCTTCTGTTTGCCAATTTGCACAGGTACAGGCAGATGAAAGGGAGGACTTTTTCATGCAGCGCAGGCTCAAACTATGGAACTCCCTCCCACAGGAGAAGGCTGTGGCTATCAGCCTTGTTGTTGTTTAGTCATTTAGTCATGTCCGACTCTTTGTGACCCCATTGGTCAAACTCATGCTGGTAGCTTCGAGAACACTGTCCAACCATCTCGTCCTCTGTCGTCCCCTTCTCCATGTGCCCTCCGTCTTTCCCAGCATCATGGTCTTTTCCAGGGAGTCTTCTCTTCTCATGAGGTGGCCAAAGTATTGGAGCCTCAGCTTCAGGATCTGTCCTTCCAGTGAGCACTCAGGGCTGATTTCCTTCAGAATGGTGAGGTTTGTTCTTCTTGCAGTCCATGGGACTCTCAAGAGTCTCTTCAGCACCAGAATTCAAAAGCATCCATTCTTTGGCGATCAGCCTTCTTTACGGTCCAGCTCTCACTTCCATACATCACTACTGGGAAAACCATAGCTTTAACTATACGGACCTTTGTTGGCAAGGTGATGTCTCTACTTTTTAGGATGCTGTCTAGGTTTGTCATTGCTTTTCTCCCAAGAAGCAGGCGTCCTTTAATTTTGTGACTGCTGTCACCATCTGCAGTGATCATGGAGCCCAAGAAAGTAAAATCTCTCACTGCCTCCATTTCTTCCCCTTCTATTTGCCAGGAGGTGATGGGCCCAGTGGCCATGATCTTCGTTTTTTTGATGTTGAGCTTCAGTCCATATTTTGTGCTCTCCTCTTTCACCCTTATTAAAAGGTTCTTTAATTCCTCCTCACTTTCTGTCATCAAGGTTGTGTCATCTGCATATCTGAGGTTGTTGATATTTCTTCCGGCAATCTTAATTCTAGATAGCTTCAAAAGAGGTTTGGGCAAATTCATGGAAGAGGAAAAGGCTACTGATACGAGCCATGAAGGCTATTGCTTTGCCCTCAGCAGTCAGAGGCAGCAATGCTTCTCAAAATCAGTTGCAGGAAACGACCAGAGGGGAGAGGCCTCTTGGACTTGGGTCCTGCTTCTGAATTTCCCTTTGAGGTGTCAGTTGTTGGATTTCTGTGAATTTGCAAAAAGCAGAGGAAGTTGTGCCAGGGAAGAACCACCCCTGCCTTTTAAAAATTACCTTTGGTACTTCTCTCCTTAAGTCTCTGACTCACTACCAGGATGACCTTAAGCTTCTAGTCCCTAATGTTGGGTTAGGGTTAGGAGGAGGGTGGAGCACCCCCACATTTCCCAGTTAGGAATTGCAAGATGATCATGCAGACCCTCCCTGCCCGTGGACTGTCTCACCAGAGTGGTGCATGCTCTGGTTATCTCCCGCTTGGACTACCGCCATGCGCTCTACGTGGGGCTACCTTTGAAGGTGACCCAGAAACTACAACTAATCCAGAATGCAGCAGCCAGAGTAGTGACTGGCAGCGGCCACCGAGATTACATAACACCAGTCTTGAAAGACCTACATTGGCTCCCAGTACATTTCTGAGCACAATTCAGAGTGTTGATACTGACCTTGAAAGCCCTAAACGGCCTCGGTCCAGTATATCTGAAGGAGCGTCTCCACCCCCATCGTTCTGCCCGGACACTGAGGTCCGGCTCCAAGGGCCTTCTGGCGGTTCCCTCGCTGCGAGAAGTGAGGGTACAAGGAACCAGGCAGAGGGCCTTCTCGGTGGTGGCGCCCGCCCTGTGGAACACCCTCCCTTCAGATGTCAAGGAAATAAGCAACTATCTGACTTTTAGAAGACATCTGAAGGCAGCCCTGTTGAGGGAAGTTTTTAATGATTGATGTTTTAATGTACTTTTAACCTTCTGTGGGAAGCCACCCAGAGTGGCTGGGGAAACCCAACCAGATGGGCAGGGTCGAAATAATAAATTCTTCTTCTTCTTCTTCTTCTTCTTCTTCTTCTTCTTCTTCTTCTTCTTCTTCTTCTTCTTCTTCTCCTCATCCTCCTCCTCCTCCTCCTCCTTCTTCTTCATTTCTTCTTCTTCTGAAGTAGGAGTTGCCAACTTCCAATTCTGGTGGGGCTCCTGTGCCTTTACGACAAACATAAGCGCAAGAGCTTAGTGGGAAAATGCTCCGTTTTCTCCTGCCATGTGGCACTCAGGCCAAGCTGCCCTTTCTGACCCCCCTCCCCAAGATGACCTTGGCTCTGATTGTCTGAAGACTCTGCAAAGCTCAAGGCAAGGTTGTTCTTCTGAGCTTCACAGCTTGGCAAGGATTCTGGCTGCTGGAAAGCCCAGAAGAGGTTGTCCTGAGAGCCTGGCTGGACCAAAGTGTTTTTCCTGCTGAGGAGCAAAAAGTGCATTGCTGACCTCCTCCTGGCAGGCAGGTCCCCCCTCCCCGATCCCTCCAGTTGGGCCTTGACTTACAATCATGGAATCAGACATTTGGAAGGGACCCCAAAGGGGCATCTAGTCCCGCCCACTTTGTCGCCAGTCCTCCTCAGTCCAGGGGTGGGTAAACGGGAGGCAGAGCAACTCCCCACAAAGGGGTGTTTTTCTCTGCTCTGGAACACAGAAGAGGGTTTATGGGCTGTAACAAGGAATGAAAGAATCTGACCATTTTGGATTCTCCTGGTTTCTCTTTTTTCCAAGACTCCACCCCCCCCCCAAAACAACAAAAAAACACCATTTGCAGATCAATTTGTGATTATTAGTATTATTAAGTCCTCATGAGAACTCATCAGCATTTTCATAGAATTGTATTTTAGTCTGCATTTCTTCTAATATATGCATACATGGATGCAATGCAGCCTATTTGCAAAGCAATGTCCACTGATATAATTATTTTATTTTTTGGATGCAATATTGCCTATTAAACACATTTTGGCAAAGCAACTTCCACTGATACAATTATTTAATTATTATGAGATATCTTTACCTGCCACGTAATACTTCTAACTGTCTGTAAATCACTTACAAGACAACAATGATGTCTTTTTGGTGTGTTATTTGGACTAATATTTACATTCTGATGCACATTCTCCCCCTGCGCACGCAGACCTGTGCACATTGCTTGGCTGGAGAAACTTCCTAGCGAAGGGGGAGGCGTGTGGCAGACTTTGGAGGGTGGTTCTGTGTTTAGGTTCTCCCTTTGTTTCCGGAAAACGGGAATTAAGTAGGTGTGCCTTTGAATGTGAAGTGAATCGACTTTCTCCCCCGTCTCTCATCGTAACCTGTAATTTCAGAACTATTATCCGGAGACATGAAACTCGTCCCTGCCTCACAATTACGGACTTGCACAGCAAAATTCTGAATAGCGTGTTATTGATTAGAGGATGGCGATTATACTAACAACAACATTTCACTAGCATCAGATTAAAAGCAGGTTAAAACTTCAGTCTTCCAATGGAACAAATGGTCCTCTGATGTCCACCTTTCTTTTTTTCTTTTTCATATTTAGTAAAGATTTTCTTGATTTACAGAAGCATGTGTAATGTCTCTCTCTTGTATTTTTTCTATGTAACATTTTTACAAATCAGTTTTATTTGTTGAGACATTAGGAAGAAAAGGGGGGGGGAGATGGGTGGGGGTGGGGTCGGGTGGCGATGTTTCTATTTTGCTTAATGTATGTAGGGTTTGGTGTCAGCATTGCTTGTGCCGGTTCTCTGCTGTTCACTTGTGTTCCTTTGGGGTGAGAGAGGCTGGGGTTGGCCCAGGGTGTGGTTATTCATTTGTGGTTGGCTGTGGTGGTCTTTGTTTTCACGTGTGAGTGGGGTGGGTGGGTGTTTTGGATCAGGTTAGCCATATTGATTTGTATGCTGTTGGTGGATTATTGTCTTTGTCTTGTTGGTCTGTGTACGTGATAATGGGGAGCCATACCGGGGTGAAGGCGTCTTCTTCTGTTTGACGTCCACCTTTCTGATGGTGAGAGCGACTCATTCGACAGTGCAATGGGGCTCAGTCAAAATGTGGTGGACTCTCCTTCCTTGGAAGTTTTTAAGCAGAGGTCGGGTGGCCATCTGGCATGGATGATCTCGTTGAGATTCCTGCATTGCGGGTGGGGGGTTGGTCCCATCCAAGTCTGCAGTTCTACTATTCTATGATTCTGTTTCATGGGAGGTTTTTAAACATAAGTTGTTTGACTGCCTGTCAGGGATATACCTTAGCTGTGGTTCCTGAATCTGGTCACCCCCCCTGTGCCCCCCCCATCTTGTTGTTGTTGTTTAGTCATTTAGACTTGTCCGACTCTTCATGACCCCCTGGACCAGAGCACGCCAGGCACTCCTGTCTTCCACCGCCTCCCTCATGTTGGTAGCTTTGAGAACACTGTCCAACCATCTCGTCCTCCATCGTCCTCTTCTCCTTGTGCCCTCCATCTTTCCCAACATCAGGGTCTTTTCCAGGGAGTCTTCTCTTCTCATGAGGTGGCCAAAGTATTGGAGCCTCAGCTTCAGGATCTGTCCTTCCAGTGAGCACTCAGGGCTGATTTCCTTCAGAATGGAGAGGTTTGATCTTCTTGCAGTCCATGGGACTCTCCAGAGTCTCCTCCAGCACCAGAATTCAAAAGCATCAATTCTTCGGCGAGCAGCCTTCTTTATGGTCCAGCTCTCACTTCCATACATCACTACAGGGAAAACCATAGCTTTAACTATAGGGACCTTTGTCGGCAAGGTGATGTCTCTGCTTTTTAAGATGCCCCCCATCTTAGCGACCTTGATTTCCATGAAGGAAGGAAAATGGGGTGCAGAATGAGGGCTCTGCCTCCAGCCTCCCCCTCGCCCGCCCCGCCAGGCTCAGCCTTCACCAGCCCCCCCCCCATAAATAAATACTCAGCCCCACCACCTTGACAAGACTCAGCCAGGAGACTCTCTCTAGACTCACTGCAAAGTATTCCAAACACTTTGAAAGCAGTGCAAATTATTATGGATTATTGCAGATATTTCAAGTGCTGCAGGCGCTGATTTCCCGTGGGAAAAGCTCTTCCAAGGAGGGGGAGGGAGGGAGAGAAACTCCTGGGAATTCCTGGACTGAGCTTCCTCCATCACCTTCTCCCCCCCCCCCCCGCGCCGCTTCTTGAAAAGGGGAAACACTGAGGCAAGCAGAAAAAAGGATGAAAGGCGCCCCTTGTGACATAAAAAAACCCGCTATTTCGGGGGAAATTTGAATAACAAAAGCATCCGCAAATAGCTCTGGTGCTGAACTCCTTGCAGGTTAAAAGAATATCTGTTAATTGATTATCACTTTCTCTGCCCCAATTATCACTCTCTCCACCAGCACCCCTTGACGGGGGGGGGGGCGGGCGGGCGGGGGCTCGCTCTCCCTTCTCCTGAGTCATCTTCTGCTTCCCGCCCGACTTCTCTTGGCTACCCGAAGCTGAAATGGAAAATGTGCTCCAACTAAAACGTTGTTGTTGATGATGACGTGCGGCTTTGCCACTCGTGGCCCCATGCCTGCCCCATACGCAGAGCCATTTGGGTCGTCTGCGTCTGCCTTGCAGCGGGTTGGAGTAGATGACCCTTGGGGTTCCCCCCCAACTCTACAATTCTATGCTCCTGAGACTTTTGAAGGTGGTGGACTCCCCTCAGATGGATAGCTCAGTTGGTTGCAGCATGGTGCCGATAATGCCAAGGCCGCTGGTTCGATCCCAGAAGAGACAGCTGCATATTCCTGCCCATAGCTGTCAACTTTCCCCCTTTCTTGCGAGGAATCCTATTCGGAATAAGGGAATTTCCTGTAAAAAAAGGGGGAGAGTTAACAACTATGTTCCTGCCTTGCAGGCGGTTGGACTGGGTGATTCTGAGGGCCCCTTCCAACTCTACAATCTACGATTCATTGGCAGTTCTTTCCACATAGGCTGGGTGACTGCTCCCTCCAGAAGTGTTTGCACCAAAGATACAAGGACATAAGAACACAGGAAGAGCAAGGCGGCTGGATCAGACCAAAGGGGACTCATCTCCACCCCCATCGTTCTGCCCGGATACCGAGGTCCAGCTCAGAGAGCCTTCTGGCGGTTCCCTCACTGAGAGAAGCGAGGTTACAGGGAACCAGGCAGAGGGCCTTCTTGGTGGTGGCGCCTGCCCTGTGGAACTCCCTCCCACCAGATGTCAAGGAAATAAACAACTATCTTACTTTTAAAAGACACCTGAAGGTGGCCCTGTTTAGGGAAGATTTTAATGTTCGATGTTTTATTGTGTTTGTAATATTCTGTTGGGAGCCACCCAGAGTGGCTGGGGAAACCCAGCCAGATGGGCGGGGTATAAATATCATCATCATCATCATCATCCAGTCCAGCCTCCTCTTCCCACAGTGGCCAACCAGATGCCCCCAAGTAGCTGCCCTGCTCCCCCTCCCTGAGCCTGAGTCCACATCCCACCTCGCAAGGCTGTCACAAGAAGAACCAAACGAATGGCGCCTTCTTCAAGCATTCACCTCCATGGGAGCCCACAAGCAGGAGCTGAGCCCCAAAGCAGCCCTCCCCTCCTGAGATGCCCAGCATTGCTGCCTCCAATGGCACCAGCGACATACACCCGTCTTGGCTATAATCTTGGCCATTGATAGCCTTATTCTCCATGGATTTGTCACCTAAATACCATTTTTATATATCATTTTGCCTTGTACACATTTTTGCAAGGGCTTCACCCTAACCCCAATCCTTTTTAAAAGACATCCAAGCAGGTGGCGCTCAGTTTGCTCTGCATGAAGAAGGATTTCCTTTTGCCTGGCCTGAATCTCCCAACATGCAGCTTCAGCTGAGGTCCCTAACCCAGAATGCAGCAGCAGCACAGCTTGTCACGCCCTGTCAACACAGAAGCCTCTGGCTCAGAGATCTGCAGATTTGTTACTGGGCCAAGTTCAAAGCGTTACTGTTGGCATATAAAATCCTGGACAGTTGGCAGGATTTTACTTGCAAGATTGCCTCGCCCCACATACTGTAAGACGGCTTCGATCTGTGGAACGGCCACCGTCCTGGGTGCTGCATCAAGCATGTTTGGCGCTTGGAAGAAATCATTCTTTGGGTCTGGCAGCATCTAAATAAACACTTTGAAACTCCTTGCCTATTGACACCTTCGCTGTGTTCTTCCCAGTGCCTGCTTAAAACGCTTTTTGTTTCTGCAAGCATATCCAGACATGTGGTTTGTATGTGTTTTAATCCGGTTTTAATTTATTATGGACTCTTAATTCGTTCTTGAATATTTTTCCATGCCTGCTTTTAACTATCTTTTATTGATAATGCCAAGGTCTGGGTTTGTAAAGCAGTTTGAGGTTTTATGGCAATCATGAGGAAACAATAAAATCTATTTGCTTATAGATTTACTTATATACTTATAGACAGACCCATGCAAATGGCAGGGAAGGGGATTCTTACTAAAGTGCAGGAAGAAATTTGTGACGGTCAGAGCTACTCGAAAGTGGAACCGTCTCCCTCAGGGGGTTGTGGACTCTCCTTCCTTGGAGGCTTTTAAGCAGAGGTGGGATAGTCATCAGTCAGGGATGCTTGAGCTGAGATTCCTGCATTGCAGGGGGCTGGACTAGATGACCCTCGGGGTTCCTTCCAGCTCTACAATTCTATGATTCTATAACAGCCCTCCTGCCCACCTAGCAGTTCGAAAGCACGTCAAAGTGCAAGTAGATAAATAGATAGAAGAAGAAGAAGAAGAGTTTGGATTTGATATCCCGCCTTTCACTCCCTTTAAGGAGTCTCAAAGCGGCTAACAATCTCCTTTCCCTTCCTCCCCCACAACAAACACTCTGTGAGGTGAGTGGGGCTGAGAGACTTCAAAGAAGTGTGACTGGCCCAAGGTCACCCAGGAGCCGCATGTGGAGGAGCGGAGACGTGAACCCGGTTCACCAGATTACGAGACTACTGCTCTTAACCACTACACCACACTGGCTCTCTGTAGTACCGCTCTGGCGGGAAGGTAAATGGCATTTCCACGTGCTGCTCTGGTTTCGCCAGAAGCGATTTAGTCCTGCTGGCCACATGACCTGGAAAAACTGTCTGCGGACAAACGCTGGCTCCATCAGCCTGCAAAATGAGATGAGCACCCCAGAGTCATCCGCAACTGGACTTCACTGTCAGGGGTCCTTTACCTTTTTTACAATAGCCCTAAGAGGCAGAACATGAGCATTTCCTCTTTGCTGACGGGAAGCTGAGTTTGGGAGATCAGCTAGAACATTTTAAGCCCCAGCAAAGCCATTTACACCAGAATATGGACGGTTGCTGCTCTCTATAAAACAACACGTGGAACCAGCCCAGCACATATGAAGATGTTTCAGATTTGGATGCAAGACGCCGTGAAGATGGAGGAAGCCAACTTCCCTTCACAATAAATTGATAAATAGGAGCAAGGTGAGGTATCGGTTAATAACCGGGAGAAAACAAATGTTAGGCAGATGAGAGGTGCTAAAGCTTCATTTGATGATGATGTGAGGCGCCTGACACACGCCAGCTTCCCAGAGAGGCATCAAGGAACAGATGGTCTTTGCAAGGGAGTCGGGCACGGCATTGATCTTCATTTAAGTGCTCAGGTTTAACAACCAGTTCTGCAAAGTCCATTAAAAGACCATCTTTTCCAGAAGCCCCCCTCCCTCCCTCTCCACTTCACAGCACTATAATTAAACCTAATTCTCTATTAAGTCGGCAAAGAAATTGTTTATAAAGCATTTGAGGTACAGTTCTTGGTGAGATCTGCGGAGCTGTCCCAGTGGATGTTTGGGGCTGGGGATCCTGGTTCAAGGCCCGCCGGTTGCCTTACGTGGCCTTGGGAAATGCAGAAAGCACTCTTCGCATGCTCAAAAGAACTTTTGGACTGTTTGCACATGCGGAATGTGTGCAGAGGAAGGCAAGTTCAAGGCCTGGGAACCAAGCCTCATGAGCAGGAGTTGAGGGAGTTGGGGATGCTTAGCCTGGGAAAGAGGAGACTGAGATAGGAGAGCCATCTTCAAATACCTCAAGGGCTGTACCGTAGAAGAGGGAACAAGGTTTGGTTTCTCCTGCTCTGGAGGTTGGGACTCAAACCCATGGCTTCAAGTAACAAGAAAAGAGATTCCAACTAAACATCAGGAAGAACTTCGTGACAGTAAAAGCCACTCAAGAGCGGAATGGAATCCTTTGGAAGGTTAGAGACTCTCCTTCCCAGGAGGTTTTTCCGCAGACCTTGGATGGCTCTCTGTCAGGGACCCTGCAGCTGAGATCCCTCTTTTGCAGGGGGTTGGACTAGATGGGATCCATTCCAAAACAGTTCTATGATTCTCTGTGCTTGAGCCTAGCCCAGTCCCTGGAAATGAATCGGAAGGCTCTGCACACATTCTCATTCCCCCTGCTTTCTACAAAACGCTTGTCTCCTTTGCCTGCTGCTGTCCGATTTTTAGGGTTTTTATTTCTGGCCCTGTAATCAAGACTCAAGGCCCCGGCTAAGCAGCTCAGAGACCTGGGAAAGTGGCCTGACGTGGCAATTAAAACTTCCTTGCCTCGGAGGCTGTGGCTGAGCTCAGTTTGGCAAGAGGCTCCGAGGGGAAGAGGCAGAGCGGAGCTTTCCAAGAACTCGCAGGGAGAGGGAAGCTGCCCAGAAGGCTCTGGCTTCCTCCGGCAGAGACATCAGGACATCAGAAGAGCCTGCTGGATGAGGCCAGTGGTCCATCTGGTCCTGCCTCCTGTTCTCACCGGGGCCAGCCAGATGCCCCCATGGGAACCCAGCAAGCAGAACAGGAGCACCAGAGCAACTCTCCCTTCCTGGGCCTTCCAGAGCCTTTTCCTCCTCCAAGAACTCCCTTTTGTGTACTTCTCTTTTCAAGCCATCCAAGCTGGTGGCCCTCACGGCCTCCTGTGGCAGGGAGTTCCACAGTCTAACTCCAGACCGCATGGAGGACTTTATCTGTCCTGCGTCTTCCAACCTTCAGCCTCCTTGGATGTCCTCAAGTTCTAGTGTTGTGAGAGAGAGAAGGGACCTTCTCTCTATCTCCTTTCTCTGCTCCAAGCATGATTTTACAAACTCCTGTCCTGCTCCCTCTTGCTTGCCTTTCCTCTCACGAAGCAGCCCCAAATGCTGTCACCTTTCCTCATAGGAGATTCACTTCATCCCCTGAACCATTCTAGAGGCCCATTCTGAACCTTTTCCCATGTACCTATGGGACCACCTCTCCTGGTATGCCCCACGGAGGACCTTAAGGTCTACAAATAACAACACTTTGGAGGTCCCAGGTCGCACGGTGGTTAGATTGGTCTCAACTAGGGCCAGGGCCTTTTCAGCACTGGCCCCGACTTGGTGGAACGCTCTGTCACAAGAGACCAGGGCCCTGCGGGACTTGACATCTTTCTGCAGGGCCTGCAAGACAGAGCTGTTCCAACTGGCCTTTGGTTTGGACTCAGTCTGACCCTTATGTTTCTCTCCCCTTATGGTTTTGACTTTTAAAATGAGGCATTTTAACCTGTATTTTAAATTGGTTTCTTTTCCTATTATGTTTTTACTGTGATTTTACTGGTGTTAGCTGCCCTGAGCCCAGTTCTGGCCGGGGAGGGCGGGGTATAAATAAATAAATAATAATAATAATAATAATAATAATAATAATAATAATAATAATAATTCCGACTCTACAATATCCTTTTTGAGGTGAGTTGACCCAAACCACACATGGTATTCTAAACATGGTCGCTCCATCAGTTTGTACAATGGCATTGTGATACCAGTATTTTCAATTCCTTTCCCAATGATCCCTGGCGTGGCGTTGACCTTTTCCGCCCCACACGAAGGGGTGGGCCTGGTGGGCTGGAGACCCACGTTGGAGGCTGAGGAGGCCGTGGAGTGACAAGGCCAAGCCCAAGACCGCAGGCCACCCTCTCAGCTTCACAGGTTGTCATTCCAAATAGTGTCTCTCGTGGAGAGATTTGACAGGGACCCTGGAGACGATCTGAATGGATGTCGCAAGTGCAGATTAATACATTCGCTCGGCCGAATCCACCTGGGGATCTGAAACAGCTGCTCCAAGAGGCTTTGGTGAGTTGGCACTTTCCCGGAACAACTGCGGATGTGGCGTCTCTCTCCGCAGAAATGAAAGAGCAAGTCTGCAGCTGTCACAATGATGGAGAAAACCCCCCAAAGGCTGAGCAGAAGCAGGGAGTTCAGCTGGAAGATGCGGAGAGGGGGGAGCACAGTGGAGAAGAGGAGGGAAGCCCACCCCCCTTCATCTTGGGGTCTTAGCTGCATCTCGAAGTGGGGAGGCGTCAGGGGAAAGCTGTGGCCCCACATAGTCCATCAAGGGGGCTCCAGGACCCGGCCAGCCAGCCTCTCTCCTGCATGCAAATGAAATTTGTTGGGAGGGAAGAGTCTGGGGAAATCTCTTTGGGCTGCATGCAAAGCGGCGAACATTCCTCACCAAGGAAGAACCAGCATCTTCCTGGGGCGAATCTGGAGGAGAGAAGGTGCAGAAAGGGGAGCGGATCGGGAGACTGGACCACACAGTTTAGACCTCTCGGCTTATTGAGTGCTGTGTGGCTTGGACACCAGGTCATAAACGAGCGTCAAGCACTCAGATGGTCACCAACTTGGGTGGCTTTTAAAAGGGAGTAGACATATAGGAGGATAAGGCCGTTGCTGACCCCCAGCCAGGATGGCTCTGCTCCAGTCTCCACAGATGGGACCGAAATTCTTCTGAGTCCCAGCTGCTGGAAACTGTAGGAGGGGAGAGTTGCTGCTGGGCTCAGATCCTGGCTGCAGGTTTGCCATCATGGTCTTCCGGTTGGCCACTGTGAGAACAGGATGCTGAGCAAAATAGGCCATGGGCCTGATTCAGGAGGCGGTTCCTCTGTTCTACGGCCATGCATTCAGCCACACAAGCTCTCAAGGACCACCACTGCTTATGTCCTCTTCCCTTGCAGTGACCCTCCTGCTCTGGGCCTCCTCCTCCTCCCTGCACCCCTCACCTGCAACTGCACAAAGTCCTTTCCCGTGAGCTCTAGCGCTCCCCCCTCTCTCATTTGAGGAGAAGTGGCATCATGATGGACCCCCTGTGGCTGCTATTTGTGTTCTTCACGCTACACCTGTGGCTCATTTGTCAAGGTGTTTTGCAAATGAAATTTCTGAGGGCAAGAGCTGTTTGGCAGTGGAACAGGTAACCTCCGAAGGCGGTCGGCTCTCCTTCCTTGGAGGTTTGCAGCAGGGATCAAACCTGTGACCATGGGCATAGCCAAGTTGGCGCAGGGAGGGGCAGCTGCCCCCCTAATCAATAAAAATCAATACAAATACATAGCAAACTGAGCTTCTGCCCCCCCCCCACCAAAGATCCTGGTTATGCCTATGCCTGTGACCTTGGCATTATCAGCATCGTACTCTAACCAACCAAGTTGTCTATGAGAGGAGAGACACTCTCTCCCTCTCTCTCTCTCTCTCACACACACACACACACACACTCCTCTCCATCAAGCCATTTCTCCAGCCCTCTTAGAAGGGGTGCTCTTCCTTTCCATTTGCATACAGAAGCAACAATAGTGAGGTGCTTTTTCCTGCTAGAAGCACATACCATGAAAGCAAATATTAAGGCCGTTCCTAGGCTCACTCCCTGACAAGGTGGCCAAGCAAGGAGCTCCGCTGATCCTCTGACAGCCCTGAGACTTTCTTCTCAGCTGACACATCAGCTGTCTCCAATACTTCCTCCTCTTCTTCCTCTTCTTCCTCACAGAGCAATAAGCTGTCATTGACAGCGAGACGTGGATGCTTTGCATTTAAAAGTCTTGCCAGCCAGCTGTTTCAATTCTTCCAGCAATTAAACGGATTACAGTGGGAAATTAGATGTAATATTTGTTCGAGGCAAAATAAGCCAGAAATTGGCAGGCTGTGCATTGCTGTGAAGCTGAAGTTGGCAGCGCAGAAGGACAGGACGATGAAAGTAGGAAGTGCTCTTTCTGTGGAGAGGGAGAAAAGCGCCAGAATGAAGACTTGGCTTTTCCTTAACCAGCCCACGAGCAGGACAGGCCTTACTTAAGGCAAGTTCTCCTAAGCACATCAGAAGAGCACCTGCTGGATCCGGCCAATGGCTCACCTAGTCTAGCATCCTGTTCTCACAGTGGTCAGCCTGTGAGAAACCCACAACCGTGGGCTGGCGGATGACGCTATTGGGAATTGGGGTGAGGGATTGCATAGAAAGCAGCATGGCCTCCGTGCCTCTTGTGCTGGACTCCGGCAGGTTAAGGCTCTTTGTAAGCGATTGCGCCAGGCCATTTAAGCATCATAAATCCTGTTTATCTGGAGGTCGTCGTCCTGGTGTCGTTTTGGTGTCGAAGCAGCCGGCTCTGTTTCCGCGGGAGAGTGAGCTGCATACTGATGGGAAGAACATCAAACAGGCAGGCAGGCAGGCACGGAGCGTCGCTCGTCTGCAGTGGATGTTTAATGGTTTGCTGACAAGAATTAAATATGGAAATTGTAATTAGTCACTTAGCCAAACAGAGCGGGGGCCAGGCTCTCCTCCCCAATACGCCAGGAGGGCAGGAGGGCAGGCCGACGGAAGCTGGTGGGGAATGAATTAGCCGGGAGAGAACCCAAAAAACCTCAGCATGGCTGCCTCCGACTGTGGTGGCAGGGCAGAGCCATCCTGCCTGGGAGCCATCGGTAGCCCTCTCCTCCTCCAGGAATTTGTGCTTTATGTTTAATGTGTCTCCAATTAAAGGCGTACCATCTCAAGTGTTCAGGTGAAGTGTGAGGTTATCAGAAAGGCTATACTGTATGTCTGCACTTTAGTTAGAAAGTATGGAGAGGGTTATGGCTCGTACACCCCAGGTAGTGTGGTTGCTGACCTTGAGCCAGACATCCTGGAGAGTGAAGTCAAATGGGCCTTAGAAAGCACTGCAAATAACAAGGCCAGTGGAAGTGATGGTATTCCAGCTGAACTATTTAAAATTTTAAAAGATGATGCTGTTAAGGTGCTACACTCAATATGCCAGCAAGTTTGGAAAACTCAGCAGTGGCCAGAGGATTGGAGAAGATCAGTCTACATCCCAGTCCCAAAGAAGGGCAGTGCCAAAGAATGCTCCAACTACCACACAATTGCACTCATTTCACACGCTAGCAAGGTTATGCTTAAAATCCTACAAGGAAGGCTCAAGTAGTATGTGGACCGAGAACTCCCAGAAGTGCAACAACAATAAACAAATGGAGAGGGTCTTGGCTGAAGAAGCGCTCTGCTCCTTAGAGAACATGTCTGCGCATGTGCCGCTGTGCCAAGGCCAGGAGAACTTAGTGAAATGTGCCTGCTTCCACAATGTTGTGCTTTCAAGAGAAACATGTCATTATAGTGAAAGATAGGCTAGCACCGGAATATACGTATAGCTACAAAAATGAATAATTACGTTTGGCATTTTAAGATGGAATATTTCAGTGCTGCAATTGGGCTTACAGCATGCTGCTCAAGGAAGAAACCAGCCCTAACTGTTTCTCTAGGAAAAATTTCACTGCACGCCACTGAAAGAGCTTCTTGGTGCCATTCTGACTAATTTGAAGGGCGTATCTTAATGTTTTCCAACCCCTGCTGCTCCCCTTCCTGAGGTTTTGGGACAGAAATTCAAATGAAAAGCCCCCCCTGGCCTCCCTGAGTGCTGCTGGCCTGGACTTTCTAGGCCAGGGGTGAGCAAACTTTTTCAGCGGGGGCTGATCCACTGTCCCTCAGACCATGGGGGGGCCTATATATATATTTTTTGGGGGAAATATGAACGAATTCCTATGCCCCACAAATAACCCAGAGATGCATTTTAAATAAAAACACACATGTAAAAACACGCTGATTCCTGGACCATCCGCAGGCCAGATTGAGAAGGCGATTGGGCCGGATCCTGCCCCCGAGCCTTAGTTTGCCTACCCATGTTCTAGGCTCATGACAGGCACTTTTTGCAAACCTCCCACCTTCTGGGAACAGAGATGATGTTATGTCTCCGCTTCTTCCAGCCCCTTGGAGGGGATTCTCCACACCATTTTGGCTTCTGCTGCTCCCTTTGTGGCAACTGCTCTGCTGTCACCTATAAACCATCACTGCTCTGGGTGTGCAATTCACCTCCCCCTTCACTTTCTCAGAGAGAGAGAGAGAGATGGAAAAGGGTTCAATTAGTTCCTCCTGGCAATCGCTCTCTCGCTGGCTCGCTCTTCCTTAAGTGCTCTGCTCCCACTTTGCTTCCGTAATGGCACTTCAGATTCTCCACCAGCCTTTAGTCTTTCTAATGTATTTTCAAAATAAATTCTTGTTATTGGCTCTCATTGCTTTAGCTTCTCACTCCTCGCATTCTCTCTCAGGCAGCTGCCTTATTGCATTTCATTCGCTGGAATTTATACTCTGGGATTGACTTTCTGCTATTTGGATCACCTTTCTAATTTTTCCTTTTTCGTTTTAATAGCTTTTCAAATCACTGCGCTTTAGTTGAGCACAATCCCTGGAAGATTCCTTTCCCTTCCTCTTTCTCCGTTGGTGGGTTCACTAGAGAGTTCATTTAAATTTTCATAACATGCTTCTGCAAACACCTTATACACCCCATCGCATCCCAAAAACCTGTGGTGGTTTACCGCGTCATGGATGTGGGGGAAAGAGAAGAGACCTGTCTGATGTAGTATCTCAGCCCTTCTAACAAAGTGACAGGTAAGTGAGTTAGACCATTGTTTCCCAACCTTGGGTCTCCGGCAATTTTTGGACTACAAATCCCATCACCCCTGACCACTGGTCCTTCTAGCTAGGGATGATGGGAGTTGTAGTCTGGAGACCCAAGTCTGGATAACACTGAGTTAGACAGCTGGGTGAGTTTGGCAGCAGAATGGAGAGATCAAAGCAGGCAAAACCCTTCTCTTTGTGACCTCTAGACAAGAATAACAAGTATCTAGGTAGAGAGTCAGTCAGGGTTTGGGGGTCTGTCCAGTGTTCTGTTGGGAGTTGGGGGGGGGTTCAGTCTGTATAACTTCCTAGGTCTCTTTCAGTTACTGGATTCCTATACTTGTGGGGGTAGAAGTTACAGTGGTGCCTTGCAAGACGAAATTAATTCGTTCCGCAAGTTTTTTCTTCTTGCGAGTTTTTCGTCTTGCGAAGCACGGTTTCCCATAGGAATGCATTGAAAATCAATTAATGCGTTCCTATGGAGACTGCCTTCAGACCAGGTCCGGAGACAGTCTGTCCCCGGACCTCTTCTGAAGGCTGGCGGGGGGAGAAGGACTTTTCTCCCCACCACCAGCCTTCAGAACAGCCTTCTGAAGGCTGGCGGTGGGAAGAAAAGCCCTTCTCCCGCCGCCAGCCTTCAGAAGAGTTCCCGCAGGGCTGCCTAGGCTGCGGATAGCAGCCTGCTGCCCGGCGCGAGGGGCACTCTGAAGCAGAGCGCCCCTCGCGCGGGGCAGACATCTGCAGCTTGGGGAGCCCTGCAGGAGTTCCCCGCAGGGCTCTCCAAGCTGCAGATAGGGGCAGCAGGCTGCTATCCGCAGCCTAGGCAGCCCTGCGGGAACTCTTCTGAAGGCTGGCGGCGGGAGAAGGGCTTTTCTTCCCACCGCCAGCCTTCAGAACAGCCTTCTGAATGTTGGCGGTGGGGAGGAAAACTTTCCTCCCACCGCAAGTCTTCAGGACAGGTCCGGGAACAGAGGAGAAGGTGCGCTGCGCTTCCCCGCTGTCCCCAGAGATTTCCCTATGGGCTTTCGTCTTGCGAAGCAAGCCCATAGGGAAATTCGTCTTGCGAAGCCGCTAAAAATCGGAAAACCCTTTCGTCTTGCGGGTTTTTCGTTTAGCGAGGCATTCATCTTGCGGGGTACCACTGTACTAGAGCAAGCCTGCTCAACCAGCCCCTTTCTCCTGGCAAAAGTTGGGGCTGGCTAGTCAAGCACCATGATTAGCATGACGAAAGAAGTTGGGAGAGGCAGAGGGAGAGGCAGAGGCAGAGGGGGAAAAGGAGAGGAGAGGAGAGGAGAGGGGAGGGGAGGGGAGGGGAGGGGAGGGGAGGGGAGGGGAGGGGAGGAGAGGAGAGGAAGGAAGGAAGGAAGGAAGGAAGGAAGGAAGGAAGGAAGGAAGGAATTTGCTGCCAAGGAGTGTGGTGGAGTCTCCTTCTTTGGAGGTCTTTAAGCAGAGGCTTGACAACCATATGTCAGGAGTGCTCTGATGGTGTTTCCTGCTTGGCAGGGGGTTGGACTTGATGGCCCTTGTGGTCTCTTCCAACTCTATGATTCTATGAAAGGAAGAAAGGAAGGAAGGAAGGAAGGAAGGAAGGAAGGAAGGAAGGAAGGAAGGAAGGAAGAAAGAAAGAAAGAAAGAAAGAAAGAAAGAAAGAAAGAAAGAAAGAAAGAAAGAAAGAAAGAAAGAAAGAAAGAAAGAGCTGGAAACAGGCTGGGAGTTGGAGCTGAAGAAACCTTGCTCTGTGCTGCATCCTGCTGCATTCAAAGCTGTGTCTAATGGAGAAGCAAGATCCGTTGGGGGTGTTGATGCTGTGAGCTCCTCCAGCTCTTGCTCAGGTTATAGGTAAAGGTAAAGGGACCCCTGACAATTAGGTCCAGTCGTGGCTGACTCTGGGGTTGCGGCACTCATCTCGCTTTATTGGCCGAGGGAGCCGGCGTACAGCTTCCGGGTCATGTGGCCAGCATGACTAAGCCGCTTCTGGCGAACCAGAGCAGCGCATGGAAACACCTTTTACCTTCCCGCTGGAGCGATACCTATCTATCTACTTGCACTCTGACGTGCTTTCAAACTGCTAGGTTGGCAGGAGCAGGGACCGAGCAACGGGAGCTCACCCCGTCGAGGGGATTCGAACTGCCAACCTTCCGATTGGCAAGTCCTAGGCTCTGTGGTTTAACCCACAGCACCACCCGCGTCCCACTGCTCAGGTTATACATATGTACAAATAAAACCATATTAATTAGCCAGTCTATGGCCTGGGAAAAGAGGAATGTTTCTTCCTGGCACATTTTTGAAGCTTTTCCAACTACTGATTGTTCTTTTTGAGGTGAAGCGACCAGCAGGGATGCAGTGCTGCTCATTGGTGCCCAGGGGGGTGCGCAGCGCATTTGCCCTCGCCAACACCGCTGGGCAGGCACTCACACACCGGGCGGGGGCAGGGAGAGGAGGGTACTCTTCATCCTCTGCTCTCACCAAGGCCAGGCTGGGGGGCTGGAGGGACTTGGTTCACCCCCCCCCCCAAGATTCTGCTCCCAGAGACACAGCCTCCTTGCCCCCCCCATGCTATGTCACTAGTCACCAGAACTGTACACACTACTCCAAATGCTGCCACACCATAGATTTGTGCCATGGGATTATGATATCAGAAGTTTTATTTTCAATCGCTTTCTGGATGACCCTTAGAATGCATTTTGCCTTTTCCGCAGCAGCCGAACGCTGGGTTGACATCTTCATTGAGCTATCCAAAACCCTGAGGTCTTGCTCCCAATCAGTCGCATCCAGTTCACCTGAATCAGGATGGAATCATACTTCCGGTGCTTAATTATTATCATTTTTAAAAGGGTGTGGGTAGAAGAGTTTTTTAATGCATTGCAAGGGGGGAAGCTGAGAGGAGCTGCGTCTGCCTTGGGATCGGTGCCCCTTCCTCCAAAGGAGGAAAGAATCTGTCATGTTAGAAGTCACATTCAGTCTGAAACACTTTAAAGCTTCAACTTTCACAATGTTGCGTTTAATGACAGGGAAGAAAAAAAGAGGCAAAAGAGGTTGTCTGTCAATGGCTTAAAATTTGTGAAGAGCAATAAAAAGAAAATGAAGAGTTAGACTTCTCTGGCCAGAACAAGCGAGGCTGAGAGAGAGATGGGGGGGAGGGGTTGTTTCTTGGGAATTTGAAAAACAGTAATAGTATTCTTTTCCTCTGCTGCTGCAGACATTTTGCTCAGTTAGGATTATTCCTCCGATCATGCTGGTGATTTAAAAAAACAAACCCATGCATATAAATAAATTGGTGGAATGGACAGGACTTTCCACCGCATGGACATCTGGGCTTAATCTGAAGAGCTTCCACATCAGAGGCATGGCATTAAAACTGTTTTCACATTTAAAAATCAGCATAATTTTTTGGGTACGATCCAGCCAACGCAAAACACTTTAAAAACAGTTGAGGGATTTGGGTATGTTTAGCAAGGAGAAAAGGAGACTGAAAAGAGACATGGTAGCCATCTTCCAATATCGGAAGGGCTGCCACATGGAGGATGGAGCAAGCTTCTTTTCTCCTGCTCCAGAGGGCAGGATCCAAACCCATGAAGTCAAGTTACAAGGAGATTCCAATTACTTTCTGGTGGTTTGACAGTGGAACGGTCTCTCTCAGAAGGTGGTGAACCCTCCTTCCTTGGAGGAATTTAAACAGAGCTCAGGGGACCATCTGTCAAGGATTCTCCAGCTGTGATTCCTGCAGGGGGCTGGGTGGCTTTTGGGGTCCCTCCCAATGCTAAAATTGTATGATTCATTGGATGCTTTTAAAAAGAGGCTGGATGGCTGTCAGAGATTCTTTCGCTGCAATTCCTGCATTCCAAAATACGGGACTAGATGACCTTGATGGTCCCTTCCCGCTCTACCATTCCATGATTCTATGATCTCACAGAAGCTGAGTTTCTGAGCCTTCATGAAATGTTGGGAGTGCATGTGTGGGCGGGGGGGGGGGGCTGCTTTCTCCCTCCCGGTAGAAAAGGGGCCACCAAGCATTTGCTTCTTCATTGGCAATTCCAAGAGATGGGGATGCGGAATCACAGTTTGAGTTTCACTTACTAATGCAAGTTTTGTGTTTTTTGGATGTTTTTATTGTTCTGCACAGAGAGGCTGGTGGGTCTCCAGTGTGCTGTTTGAGCAATGTAAAATGTGAACATTTATTAAAGACGACAATAAAAGCAATCCATGCAAGGAGAAGAACAGGCTTAAACAACACGCCAAGAGGACTCAGCTGCAAGTCATGGCAGTCTGCTCAGACAGCTCTACCCTGGGGAGAACCCCCTCCCCCCCAAAAAAAACCACACACCCTGCCCCCCAGAGGAGAGACAAGCAGGACAGCCCTTCCCCCCACCCAGTCACCCAGTGACTTGCACACAGACATATCTTCAAGAGGCCCAGAGCCCTGCCACCAAAATCTTAGAAGCATAGAATGGAAGATTTGGAAGGGACCTTGAGGGTCATCCAGTCCAGCCCCCCGCGATGCAGGAATCTCAGCTGGAGCACCCATGACAGATGGCCACCCAACCTCTGCTAAAAACCTCCAAGGAAGGAGAGTCCACCATCTCCTGAGGGAACCTGTTCCATCGTTGAACAGCTCTTACTGTCAGAAAGCTCTTCCCACTGTAGCTAATGGGGCCTCCCACTGCTGCCGCACTGCCACCACCGCATGATTTCTGTTCTCATCCTGGGGCAAAGTTTTTAACCCAAGATGTTAACTACTTCCAGGTTAGCGGAGTCTGTAACCCAAAGTGTTTGTAACCCGAGGTACCACTGTACTGGGTAGAGAATACGCCATAGATTGTTGCAAGGGGTCAGCAGTGTGGAATATTTAAAAGGTAAAAGGTAAAGGACCACTGGATAGTTAGGTCCAATCAAAGGTGACTATAGGGTTGCAGCGCTCATCTCACTTTCAGGCCAAGGGAGCCAGCAGGACTAAACTGCTTCTGGTGCAACGGGACACCGTGACGGAAACCAGAGCGCACAGAAAGGCCATTTACCTTCCCGCCACAGTGGTACCTATTTATCTACTTGCACTGGCATGCTTCCGAACTGCTAGGCTGGCAGGAGCTGGGACAGAGCAACGGGAGCTCATTCCTTCGCAGGGATTCGAACTGCCGACCCTCCAACTGGCAAGCCCAAGAGGCTCAGTGGTTGAGACCACAGCGCCACCAGCGTGGAATATTTAAAGTACAGTCAAACCAACAATTCCTGTTTTGGTAGACAGGCACATGATAGAGGCTGAAGCCCACAGAGTTTCCGTGTAAACTTGCTAGAGAGATTTCTGTGAGAGACTCTCCCACTGAGCCTTGACAAGGGGAGGGCAGAGCTATGTACTCTTCTGCCTGCCTGGGCACATCATGTCTTTTTCGGCACTTTCCACCAAGCCAACAATGTGAGGACATTTGCATCTCTGAGCTCCAATGCTCAGACACCATTTTAAGCTAGACTTAGTATGTCTTTAGTATTGCCATTTTAAACCTGGCTGAACAAAACTGCTGTATCTGTTACTCTTCAACAAGTATTCTGAGTAAATATTTTTGTTTTACCTTTTAGAAGACTGTGTGGTTGTTGTTTTAAGGGGGAGAAAAGGGTGACATGCCAGGAGAATCCAGTCTGCCTTAAAGCATCCTGGATTACTTAAACCAAGGGTCAGCAAGCTTTTTCCGCAGGGGACCGATCCACTCTCCCTCAGACCTTGTGGGGAGCCAGACTATATTTTGGGGGGGAAATCTCCCCTCGACTCTCCCTTCCCTTTACACAGCACCAGACGAGCCCTGGTGGCTGCTCACCTGAGCCTTGTGAGGGGCAGGGGCTGGCGGCGGCGGAGGAGGGGTGATGAGTGACTCGAAAAGGCTGGCTCTGGAGAGGGGCTACTTAAAATGGTGCTCAGCCAACCGCGGCTCAACAAAGCCCAGCCCCCTTCCTCCTCTAGGCAGGGCAGGGAGAAGCCGGGAGGAGGGAGGGAGGAGGCGCTGGTGTGTGAGGAGGGGGGGGGGAATGGTGCAGCCCAAACGATCAGAATCCCAATGCCGATCCATGTGGTGATTCCCAGACTGTCCACGGGCCAGATCCAGAAAACAACTGGGTCTGATCTGGGCCCCGGGCCTTACTTTGGCTACCCATGACTTAAACTAAATAGCTAAAACTAGCCATTCACATTCCACCAAGTACAGCATCCTCGTTCTGGTGCTGCCCTTTGAGTGGCCCCCTTCAGCACCCCTCCAGCATCAGTTCACCTTCACTGTGGGTCCTTGCTCCTCTGAGACCTCCTGCTTGCTTAGAGCCCTGGGATGGAGAATGGGATGTAAGTACCAGGAGGGAACGAGCCAAGCACCCAGGCAGCGCCACACGGCCCACCAGAAGTCCAGGCGCGCAGGTGGTGACAGACATGACCGGGAGGATGCAAAGAGTGGGACCAGGCCAGAAGAGGAGTGGCCACCTGCGTCATCTCCAGAATCTGAAGCACTTAAGAGTTGCTGCCTTGATCCTCAACGGATATCTGGCAACCAAATTCTATGCTAGCATCTCCAAATGGAATACCTTGCTCTTTGCTGCAACCCTGAACGCTGCTGCAGCTCTGGGTATTTCTGCAGGGAATATCCCTGCTTGCTTGTAGGCCTGTTCCATCACACTCTTGCTAAGTTATTGCATGGCTTTATTCAAAAAGTAGTCTCTTCTATGGACAACTGCCTCACATTTTTATATCCTTGTTGTGTCTGCTATTACATTAATGTGTGCTGGTTTGGGGGGTTTTTGTGAGTCACATTGGGTTGCCCTGGGAGGGAAAGCATATAACAAACAATAATGGTGGTGGTGTCAAAATTCATGGGATTGTTTTGGGCAGCAAATTAATTGAGCTCTAGAGCTTGTGGACATTCAGTGAAGCTGAATGTTGGAAGATTCAGCCCAGATAAAAAGGAAGTCCGTGCAGTACAGGAGGCAGTGATGTCCACCAAGCAAGGCGGCTTTGAAAGAGGGTTGGACAAATTCATGGAGGAGGAGAGGACTATTGATGGCTGCCCTGGTCTCTCTGCTCTGCTCTGCTCTCCACTGCTGGAGGCAGCCATGCTTCTGAGCACCAGTTACTTGAGGCCACAATGGGCTCCTATTTGGCCCCTTTCAGAACAAGATGCTGGATTAGCTGGGCCATGGTCCTGATCCAGCCTTGCCTTTGGTCCTCACACCTGCCTGCCCAAAGAAGTCTCAGCCCCCAAGTCCACAATGCCACTTGGATCCTGCCCTGACCCTTGCCTGCCAGCACACCCCCTTTTTCCTTTGGCTACTGGACCTCCCAGAACGGCCACAGGGCACCGCAAGGAATATCTGTTTTCTGAGGGTGGGTAAAGAGATTGGAGGAGGCAGTGAGGTGGAGGATACAAATGCATTCGTGCAGATTATTCATTTCCCCTTTTACGGTCACTCAGATCTCTGCAGATGATGGACTGGGAACATAGAAGTGATATCATGAAATGCAAATGACTATTAACGGGAGTAAATCAGGCTGGAATTATGCACAGCGCTGGCTTGATAATTTAAACAAGAACCTGTGGTTCTCTTTGAGAAGACAAATGTTTTACATGCCCCTCTTCCATGGTGCAATTTGAGGGGAATGGCAGGATCCGGAATGCAAAATATTTACACTTACTTGAAACAAGAACCAAAAGGATGTTTGAAAGTGTTAACATGGCAAAGCCCTGCCTAAGGTGATTAACTTTGCAGTGCCCGCATAATTAACATGGGTCTCCGCTGATTCAAATTTAAATTTATTTCCACAATATATTGAAGTTGTTGGCTCATGTATTAAAATGGAGCTGTCTTTCAGAAACACAGTTTTTGCTATCAGTGCTAAAATAGGGCTGGGGTGTGTTTGTGTTCTGTGCTATGTGGTGTCACAAGTGCTTCCCATGCTCCAAACAGCCGATTATGGATCTGCCTGTGCCTCTGCCAAACCTCTCTCCACCCCAAAATAGCATGCCCAGAGAGGGGTATTCAGGTGTGTCCTGAACCACCCAAGAAGCCTGCAGGGTCACCAAGGCCATTCTGAGAAGACAGGTGTCCATCACAAAATCCCTAACAAAAACAAGTACTCACAGGAATTTGCTGAATGTCACAACTGTCACCTGACACTTCAAGAAGGAATTTATTCAAGAAGGAATAAATTCATTTGCTTGGAAATTGTTTTGCACCTGAAAACACAGGTTGCTTCCTATTGGAGCCCAGCCATTTAGACTAGCCCAAACCAAGACCTTGGATTTTGGACATCTTGATCTTCCTAGATGTGCACCATGCAGGGGTGAGGAACAGCTGTGCCTCCCCCCAGATCTTGTGGGACTCAATTCCCAGCAGTCTCAGCAGGTGGAGATCAGCCACGGATACTGATGGAGTTTATAAGCAGCCCAGAAACATCTGAAGGGACACAGATGCTCCCCACCATTGAGGACACCTGGACACCATCTCTGTCCTTCTCTGCCCTTCCTCATTCTGCTCCCCAGGGCAACAGGGATGCCCTCCTGCTTCGCAGTTTGAGGATGAAAATGTAGGTAAGGATGGGAGCTCATAAAGCAGGAATCACAGCTAAAGAATCCCAATAGACAATGATCCAGCCTCTATTGAGAAGCCTCAAGTGAAGGAGAGTCCACAACCTCCCAAGGGAGGCAATTCCGCTGTCAAATGGCTCTTACTGTCAGAAAGCTCTTCCTGATGTTTAGTAGGAATCTCCTTTCCTGTCACTGGAAGCCGTGAGTTTGGTGTGGGATTGTTGAGGGTGGCAGGAGAGGGTATATTGATTATTAATATCCTTTCTAACTTGCACTAGCAAGTTTCTTCACTTAGCAGAGTGTATTCCCCTTCTTACGCAGCAGAAAACTGGCTGCAAACTGGTGTGAGCCTCTTAAAGCAATAATCAATTCAGTCTGGCTTGTCCAGATTGAGATATGTTCTGATATTCCTGGTAAGACCCCTTTGACCCTCCTAAAAGAATAAAGACACCACAGTCTTATTTATACATAACAAATAGTAGTTTTAGTCATGATCAGGCAGAGCGCAGTGCGATACCTGAAGGCAGGCTCTAGGCTTAAAGTTACAAACAGGTTAACGCCATATAGGAGATAACCTGGGGGGCGGCTTGGCTGGCAACCAGCAGCACAGTCTACGTAAATCAGGGTGTTTGCAGGATGAAAAAGAAGATCAAAGAGAGGGAGAGTGGCTGTGTGACTTGGCCTTTGACCAGGTCTGGAAAGGTCACGCCCACCCACTAGTCACATGCAAGGAAAGATGCTCCAGGCCAGGAGGAACAGGAAGTTTTGACTGGCTGGACCAGACATTCCCTCGCATGTCCACTCTAGCAAAACAAGAAATGTTGTATTTGACTGCATCCCACATTTGGGTCGTACCC
Organism: Podarcis filfolensis; assembly: GCF_964270895.1. NCBI lineage: Eukaryota > Metazoa > Chordata > Lepidosauria > Squamata > Lacertidae > Podarcis > Podarcis filfolensis. The sequence continues at coordinate 136,008,431 of NC_139604.1, forward strand.
TCCAGAGCAGGAGAAAACAAGTATGTTCCCTCTTCCATATGACAGCTCTTGAGATATCTGAAGATGGCTCTCATATCTTCTCTCACTCTCCTCTTTTCCAGGCTAAACGTCTCCAACTCCCTCAACTGCTCCTCACAAGGCTTGCTTTCCAGACCCTTGAGCATCTTGGTTGCCCTCCTTGGCACACCTTCCAGCTTCTCCATATCCTCCTCCAAGTGGGGTGCCCAGAACTGGACATAGGAATCCAGGAGGGGGCTGAGCAAGGCACCATACTGTGAGGTCTTTTCTCTCACTCTGTGACCTCACAAATCCTGTGCCAGAACTGCATTGCAGGAGGTTGGACTAAATGAAGCTTTGGGTCCCTTCCAACTCTGCAATTCTATGATTCTATGAATGCCTTCCTGGCTGGGGGCCACAGCAGACCCTCCCGTGAAGATGAAGCTGCGGCTTGCGGCAGGCAGGCCACACTCTCTAGCAAGTGCTCCTTCCATCTCCTGCCTTTCCAACTCCAAACCACTCAGAATGCCTGAACAGAATTGTGAGTGACTCTTTTTGAAATCTGAGGTCCCAGCTGAGCTTGGCTTAGAAAATTCAGTGGCCCCCAGCTGTGTGAGAGTGTGTGACAGAGAGGACAGAGAGACAGCTCCTGAAAAACAAAACCAGGAATCAGCACACCCTCAAGGACTGGCTTACAGTTAATAAGGTGCGAGGATATTGTGAGAAAACAGAAAGGGTTTTCATTTTGCAACTCCCAAGTCTGAAAAGTTAAGCGGGATCCGTGCCTCTTTTGGCAGGACATGAAGGGACAAAACTCTTCAAAGCTCCTTTGCCTCCAGGCTGTTTTTCCCTTTGAATAGTGACATTATTTTGCAAGCCAGGAGGTTACACAAAGACAACTTTTTCTGGGATGCTTCAGAAACCCACGGCACATTTCCAGCTGCATGCAGTTTTGCGCTCCAAAGAGACTGCGGTGCTTATTAAGTCAAATGGGCCCAGAAACCTGCCTGCCTTGGCGGAAATGTGAACTTGGTCTTGCTCTAGGAAATGAGCAAGATCCTGATTGCATCACCCACCAGAGGGTCTAGCCCACAGATGGAGTGGGCTTCTCGGTGTCCATTGCTGAGCCAAAGCAGGGCAGAACTTAGAATCATGGAATCATAGCACTGCAGAGTTGGAAGGGACCCAGGGGGTCCTCTAGCTGGAGCCCAAACTGGGGCCGGGGTCCCCTCTCCTTTCCCAGCTAGGAGCTTCTCTCCCTTGTCTGGGATGCTAAGGAGGCAGCAGTGCTTCTGAATACCAGTCGCTGGAAACTGGAAGAGGAGAAAGGACTCTTGTGCTTGGATCCTGCTTGTGGGTTTCTCGCAGGCATCTGGTTGGCCACTGTGAGGACAACATGCTAGACCAGATGGGGCCATTGGCCTGATCCAGCAGGCTCTTCTTGGGTCCACCACTCTTTCAACACACACCCTATCCTGTGTGAATTTGATGTTCTTTTGCCATTGAGCCAGGGCTGGATTTAGGTTTGATGAGGCCCTCAGCTACTGAAGGTAATGGGGCCCTATATCTGTCCAGCTGTCCTTTGTCCACAAGAAATGGTCACTGTTTTTTGTGGTTGAATATATGCTAGATGGTAATTGATGGACCTAATAGGTATCTCAAGCCATTTGCACATGTTGCCCTGCAACCCGTCCATGCAGAATATAGGCACCCTATATGTAGAAAGGAGCAAACCAGTGATATTTGAGGGAGCAGGCGAGCAGGCGGGACCCATTACTGACATCATAGGAGCCAACACAACACAAAACACTGTTGCTGTGTGTCGCTTTTATTTTATTTGTTTTTTATCTTATATTTTGGAAATGTACTTCCAGGTTTGTTTTCTTGAAATTTCTTGGGGGGGGGGCGCCCAAGAGAGTGGGGCCCTAAGCTCTAGCTTGTTTAGCTTATACGTAAATCTGGCACTGCATTGAGCAAAAAATGAGGGCTTCAAAGAATAGCAAGGAAGTGCCCTCTCCCCTGCCCAGTGACCTCCACCCAACCTATTCCCACTAGGTCCCCTTCTTCACATCCAAAACTTTCCCAACTCCTCGGGCTGATTTTACTATATAATTTTTTCTTCGCCCACCCTTTCAGGAGCATCACACCTCCATGCTAGACTTCTATCAGACACTTAAAGGGCAATCTTGTTATTTCAAGCTCTGTAAGGCAAGGAATGATTGCAGTGATGACAACCTCATTTAATGGTATTTATTTCTTAATACACCCGCAAAAGGAGTCCTGGCCGGGCGGCAACAATGCAAAGGGCTGTAATCAGGGCTCTGGGTGAGGCTCGTGCTGTTTTGCAACCAAATTGTCTCCTGGAACGGGAAAGGTTTTGCACAGGAGGAAAATCTTCCTTGCTGGAAATAATGCACCTGAGCTGCTCAGGATTCTTCCAGGCCAACACCACGATCCAGAGAGCGGTGCAACTCAGCCTCTCCAGTGGCAATTTAGCAGTGAAAATAAAAACAGATGGATCAGGCCAAAGGAGGCCCACCCAGTCCAGCCTCCTGCTCTCACCGTGGCCGCACAGATGCCCCAAACGGGAGACCCAAAGCAGGACCTGGGAGCAAGAGTGGTTCTCCCCTCCTGTGGTTTCCAGCAACTGGGATACAAAACCACAACAACCTCACCTCATACCCCTCAACCATCCTGATCTGAGCGGGACAGCCCAGAATTACAGAAGCCATCCTGGCTTCCAGCTGGATCCTGGAATGTCCCGGTTTTAGGACTGGCACTCTGGCGTGAGTTTTCTGGCTCATGCCAAAAGACACCCCTTTTTTGTCTCGTGCTCTTACACATCAGCTAGCTCCTGCGAGAGCTCGGGACCAAAAAGAAAGTGTCCTGATTTTGATCAGCAGGATCTTGGAGAACACACAGCCTCCAACAGTGGCAGTAGAACACAGCCCATGGGGCCAGGAGCCTTCTCCTCCACGAATGTGTCTGAATCCCTTTAGAAGCCCTCCAAGTTGGTAGTGAAGCAAGGGAGACAAAAGGGAAAAGGGAAATGGAGGGGAGGAGGAAGAGAGGGAAAATGTGTGTTGATGAAAGGGGGAGGAATGGAGAAGGGAAAGGGAGGTGAGTGAGGGGAAGCATTGCTTGCTTTCCCTCTCCTCCTTCTCCACTTCTTCTCTCTCCTCCGCATTTCATGGTGTCTTCCTTTTCCTTCCTTTCCACACCTCTATCAAACTCCTCACCCACAGAGTCCTGCTCAAGTTCTGAGCTGTGCATGCCGCTGGCTACTGAAGGGCAGCTGCCCAGCTTTGCAAGAGAGCAACTGCAGCCTCCAGGCAGTAAGCCCAAAGGCGAGAGAGGATGGGTTTGAATGACAAGAAAGGAGATTATGGGGAAACATTAAGAAGAACTTTCTGGGGCTAAGAGCTGTTGGACAATGGAACAGACTGTTTGGAAAGGTGGTGGGCTCTCTCGACTTTGGGTGACCATCTGTCAGGGATGCTTTAGCTGGGAATCCTGCACTGCAGGGGGTTGGACTAGATGACCCTTGGGGTCCCAACTCTACCATTCTATGAGTGCAGCTGAAGGGGAGAGGGAGACTGGAGGGAAAGCAGAGAGCATTTTGGTGATGAGGCAGGCCCATTTCTCTCAATCTCTTGTCATAACTGAGTTTCCTCGTGTCCTAACAATGCAAAATTAGTTTAGAAGCCCACAAAAGAGATTCAGCCAGATGGAATAATTCCATCTCCTGCCCTTTGTGTGTTTCTGTCTTACCAGCTCACCAGGGGCTTGTTTGCTTCCCCAGATTTGAGTTCAAGCTCCTTCATGCAAAAACAAAAATGACCTCGCAAAAACCTGGGGAGGGGGGTTTGTGTTGGGAGGAAGCCAGATCCGCTTCCGGTTGTTACAGTGAAACTGGGAGGCCGGGAGGAGGAAACTGCAGTTGTTGCCAGCGGGTTGCTGGGTCTCTCTTCGCTTGTTTTTCTCAATATCCGAAAGCGGCACTTCTGCATAAAATAGCACAAGACAATATTGTAATAAGAACAATAAAACTGCCTTGATGGGGTTGTGGGGTGTGTGTCTGTGTCTCTGTGTGTGTGTGCGCGCCCATCCATCAACACTGGTTGCATAGCCAAGGAGAGAGAGGTTTTCCTCCTTCTCTCATGGCTCTGGGACTCCTTGACATCTCAGGAAGCTGAATATTGGAAGGTTCAAGACAGACAAAGGACATCCTTCTTCACACAGCATAGTTAAACCATGGGGTGTGGGATTTGTGTCTGCACAGTTGGTATTCCTCAGCGAACATCTAGGAAGGAACTTGGAAAGCATACATTTGGGGGTTACCCCCCCCCCTCTATCCAGGCAACAACAGGCACACCTGTGGTGCTGAAGGATGCTGAACCTGGACACTGAGGTCCACTTCCGAGGGTCTTCTGGTGGTTCCCTCAATGCAGGCAGCAAAGTTACAGGCAACCAGGCAGAGAGCCTTCCTGGTGGTGGCACCCTCCCTGTGGAACACCCTCCCTTCAGATGTCAAGGAGATAAAGAATGTCACAACTTTTAGAAGACATCTGAAGGCAGCCCTGTTCAGGGAAGTTTTTAATATTTAACATTTTATTATTATTTTTATTTTGCTGGAAGCTTTGCAGAGTGGCTGGAGAAATTCAGATGGGTGGGGTATAAATATTATTATTATTATTATTATTATTATTATTATTATTATTATTATTATTATTATTCATCTGAAGTTGATTCCTGCATTGCAGGGGGCTGGAATAGATGATCCCTGGGTTCCCTTCTAACTCTATGATTCTGTGATTCGGACCATTGGTGCCTTCAGTCTCTGAGTGATGAGAGATGCCAGGGGTTCCAGCTCTTACTCAGGGCAGATAAAATAAAGCCCTTTTTTGCACAGTGCATACTATGGAACTCCCTGCCACAGGAGACAGTGGTGACCACCAACCTAGACGGCTTTAAAACAGGATTAGACCAATCCCTGGAGGAGGAGAGGGCCATTGAAGGCCACTTGTCCCAAAGGCTATGCTTTGCCTCCATGGTGGTCAGAGGCAGCAGTGTTTCTGAATACCAGCTAGTGGAAACCCTGGGAGGAAAGAGGGCTCTTGGGCTCAAATCCTGATTGCTGTTTCCCATGAGGTGCATTTTGTTGGCTCTGTGGGAACAGGATCCTAGACTACATAGATCACTTTACAGATAGGTAGCTGTGTTGGTCTGCCATAGTCAAAACAAAAATTTTTTTTCCTTCCAGTAGCACCTTAAAGACCAACTAAGTTAGTTCTTGGTATGAGCTTTCGTGTGCATGCACACTTCTTCAGATACACTGAAACAGAAGTTGCCAGATCCTTCTATATAGTGAGAAGGTGGGGAGGGGTATTACTCAGAAGGGTGGTGGGAATGGGTGATTGGCAGATAGCTGTGATGAGCCTGTTGACGACTCTTAACGACTGCAATAGGTCTTACAGGAAAAAGCAAGGGGTGAGAAGGTGAAAAATGGCTTTGTCATGTATAATGAGATAAGAATCCAATGTCTTTGTTCAGACCAGGTCTCTCCATGGTTTTAAGAACTAACTTAGTTGGTCTTTAAGGTGCTACATAGATCACTGAGCTTGATCCAGCAGGACTCTTCTTATGCTCTTATTCCCCTGTGCTCAGATCCTGATCGTGGGATTCTTCCCATTGGGACGCCTGGTTGGCAACTGGCAGGAGGCAATAATAGACGGGCCATTGGCCCTGATCCAGCACAGTTCTTCTTATTTCCTGAAGGCAGCGGCCATGCTCAGCCTTGTTCCAGGCCAGGGGGCGCCGGGATACTGGATGGTTCCAGGCTGGAAGGGCGAATGGCCTGACTCAGGTGGGCGGGCAGCCTCATCTGCGCTTCTCCCGCTCCTGGAAGACGCCTTCCTTTCCCTCCTGCCGGGAGGAGGCATCCACAACCGAGGCAGCCGCACCTGGGAACGTCTCCCAACACAATCACGCCTGACGCACGGAAGTTAAATATTTTCAAAACACTTAGTTTTGGAAGCCACAAATGCTTCTGCTCAGCCTTGGAAAGGTTTTATCATAATTAATGAGGGAGGAACATTTGGAAGAATAGGCCAGGTGTACGATGAGCAAACAGGAAATCACGGAGCCCCGCTCATACTGACATTTCGCTCTCGTCTCCTTCTCCGCTTCAATCTGCTCCTAATTGTTGGGTAATTAACGACTCCTTGCGCCGCCGAGAACTTTTCTCTCTCTCCAAGCGAGGCCCTGGTATTCTTGGCAAAGAGCCCTCCGCGTTGGCACACGCCTTTGTGCTTCGCCTTGTTGTAAAGCTCAAGCCTTGCTCCGCGCAAAATGGCTCGTTTTCATAGAATCATAGAATCATAGAATCATAGAATCATAGAGTTGGAAGAGACCACAAGGGCCATCGAGTCCAACCCCCTGCCAAGCAGGAAACACCATCAGAGCACTCCTGACATATGGTTGTCAAGCCTCTGCTTAAAGACCTCCAAAGAAGGAGACTCCACCACACTCCTTGGCAGCAAATTCCACTGTCAAACAGCTCTTACTGTCAGGAAGTTCTTCCTAATGTTTAGGTGGAATCTTCTTTCTTGTAGTTTGGATCCATTGCTCCGTGTCCGCTTCTCTGGAGCAGCAGAAAACAACCTTTCTCCCTCCTCTATGTGACATCCTTTTATATATTTGAACATGGCTATCATATCACCCCTTAACCTCCTCTTCTCCAGGCTAAACATGCCCAGCTCCTTTAGCCGTTCCTCATAAGGCATCGTTTCCAGGCCTTTGACCATTTTGGTTGCCCTCCTCTGGACACGTTCCAGTTTGTCAATGTCCTTCTTGAACTGTGGTGCCCAGAACTGGACACAGTACTCCAGGTGAGGTCTGACCAGAGCAGAATACAGTGGCACTATTACTTCCCTTGATCTAGATGCTATACTCCTATTGATGCAGCCCAGAATTGCATTGGCTTTTTTAGCTGCCGCGTCACACTGTTGGCTCATGTCAAGTTTGTGGTCAACCAAGACTCCTAGATCCTTTTCACATGTACTGCTCTCAAGCCAGGTGTCACCCATCTTGTATTTGTGCCTCTCATTTTTTTTGCCCAGGTGCAATACTTTACATTTCTCCCTGTTAAAATTCATCTTGTTTGTTTTGGCCCAGTTCTCTAATCTGTGAAGGTCGTTTTGAAGTGTGATCCTGTCCTCTGGGGTGTTAGCCACCCCTCCCAGTTTGGTGTCATCTGCAAATTTGATCAGGATGCCCTTGAGTCCATCATCCAAGTCGTTGATAAAGATGTTGAATAAGACCGGGCCCAAGACAGAACCCTGTGGCACCCCACTAGTCACTCTTCTCCAGGATGAAGAGGAACCATTGATGAGCACCCTTTGGGTTCGGTCAGTCAGCCAGTTACAAATCCACTGAGTGGTAGCATAGTCAAGACCGCATTTTACCAGCTTCTTTACAAGAATATCATGGGGCACCTTGTCAAATGCCTTGCTGAAATCAAGGTAGGCTACATCCACTGCGTTCCCTTCATCTACCAGGCTTGTAATTCTGTCAAAAAACGAGATCAGGTTCGTCTGACATGACTTATTTTTCAGAAATCCATGCTGACTATTGGTGATCACAGCATTCCTTTCTAGGTGCTCACAGACTGTTTGCTTAATGATCTGCTCCAGAATCTTCCCTGGTATTGATGTCAGACTGACTGGGCGGTAATTATTTGGGTCCTCTCTTTTCCCCTTTTTGAAAATAGGGACAACATTTGCCCTCCTCCAGTCTGCCGGGACTTCGCCTGTTCTCCAGGAATTCTCAAAGATGACTGCCAGTGGTTCTGAAATCACATCTGCCAGTTCTTTTAATACTCTTGGATGCAGTTCATCTGGCCCTGGAGACTTGAATACATCTAGACTAGCCAAGTATTCTTGTACTATCTCCTTAGTTATTCTGGGCTGTGTTTCCTCTGCTGAATCATTTGCTCCAAATTCTTCAGGTCGGGCATTGTTTTCTTTATCGGAGAAGACTGAGGCAAAGAAGGCATTGAGGAGTTCAGCCCTTTCTGTGTCCCCTGTTTGCATTTCACCATCTTCTCCTCTGAGTGACCCCGCTGTTTCTTTGTTCTTCCTTTTGCTACGAACATACCCATAAAAGCCTTTTTTGTTGCTTTTAACCTCTCTAGCAAGCCTGAGTTCATTCTGTGCTTTAGCTTTTCTGACTTTGTGTCTACACGTGCTGGCTATTTGTTTGAATTCCTCTTTGGTGGTTTCCCCCCTTTTCCATTTTTTGTACACATCCTTTTTTAATCTTAACTCAGTTAAAAGTTCTTTAGATAGCCACCCTGGCTTCTTTAGGCACCTTCCATGTTTCCGTCTCATTGGTATTGCCTGAAGTTGTGCTTTTACTATCTCCCTCTTAACAAACTCCCAGCCATCATGAACTCCCTTTCCTTTTAGTATTACTATCCATGGGATCTCACCCAGCACTTCCCTAAGTTTTATGAAGTCGGCTTTCTTAAAGTCGAGAAATTGTGTCCTAGTATGCTTGGCTGCTCCTTTCCGCTGTATAGTAAACTTCAGAAGAGCATGATCACTCGCGCCTAATGATCCTTCCACTTCTACCCCACTAACCAGGTCATCAACATTGGTTAGGACCAGATCTAAAATGGCTGTTCCTCTTGTTGCTTCTCCCACTTTCTGGACAATGAAGTTGTCTGCAAGGCCAGTGAGGAATCTGTTTGACCTTATGCTCTTGGCTGAGTTTGACATCCAACAAATATCCGGGTAATTGAAGTCCCCCATTACTACTATCTCCCTTCCTTTTGCATGCTTGGCCATCTGTTCCAGGAAGGCATCATCTATGTCCTTTCAAAGGGCTCCACGCCCAGCAGAGGCCTCCTCGCCGGGAAGCGGCTCTGCGCCAGGCGCCCTTTGAGGAAGCGGGGTGGGTGCGCATGAGAAAAAAAAGAGAGACCTCTTCCTCACTCTGGTTTTCTTACAAATCTACCGGTAGGGAAAGGGATGGAAGGGGGCACGATCCAGCAGAGCTCTCATGGAGAGATGGGGGTACGGGAGGGAGGGAGGGAAGGGCTTTTCTCTATCTTTTGTCCCTGAATGGTTAGTTTTCTGTGTTCAAAAGTGTATTGGGTTTTGAAGACGCTCAGATTCAGGACGCAAAGGAGAGACGTGCTAAGAGGAAGGCACGCTTGGCAAACCCTCAAGGATCAACTCCCACCCAGAACCAATGTCCCAACTGTGGTAGGACGTGTGGATCCAGAATTGGCCTCCACAGTCACTTACGGACTCACAATTAAAACCGTGTTTATGGAAGACAAAGAAGAAGAGTTTTCTGTGTGCAAAGAGGAGGTCCCCTTTCTTGCCCTTAAGAACATAAGAACATCATAAGGAGAGCCTGATGGATGACGGTTGCTAGAAAGCACAGGAGGAGACGAGATGAACCATTGATTGTCCTGGTCCAGGGGGCTCTTTGGATGCCCTTATGGAGACCACAGGAGCAGAGAGTCCTCTTGCCTTCATCTCCTGCTTGTCGGCTTCTCACGAGCCTGTCCACCGTCAGAACAGGATGCTGTGCTAGATAGGCCGTTGAGCCTGATCCATCAACTCTTCTGATGGTCTTATGACTGGCAGGCGCCTGAGGACCCTGAGCGAATCTTCCCGGCTTCTGAGTGTCAGCGAAGCAAAGCCTCTTCTTTTCCCCACCAGCCTCCCTGCAGGAGAGGAGTGGGGAGCTCCTTTTTCTGCATCAGCGCCCCCTCCCCCCCCCCGCCCCTCCGCCTGCCTTCCCTTCCCCCCTCCTCAATTCAGTGTGTGTGGATTCGCTCTCCCTCCGGAACTGCCCCAGTTTAGCTGACAAGGCGAGCAGATGTTGGCCTCTGCTTTGCAGCCCCTTCCCCGCCCACCTCCCCCCCCCGACAGATCCCAGCCTCCAAAATGGCAAGCGGGCACTTTGCCGCGGGAATCCCCAGGAAAGCCCCCAACCCCCCTCCATGGCCTGCTGAGGGCTAATGTGCAGGCGCAGCAGGTTAACCCTTGCAACCCCAGCAGGAAAGGAGCAGAGGCTCTTTCCTCTCTTGCTGGAACTCTAGGCTTCATTTACTGTGCCCCCCCCCCGCCAGCATCCTCCAGCAACCCAGATGCTGCAGCCTCTGCTTCTGCTCCCTCTGGCAATCTTCGTCCTCTGCTGTGTGTGTAAAAGAGGGGGGGCAGAGAGGCAGGTGCTGGGGGGGGACTGAAAGAGAAATCGGCAACGCTTGCTGATTTGATAGAGGGGCCAGATTAAGGAGTCACTATTAATATGTAAAGCCCATAAACACTTGAGACCACTTCGCCTGAACCCACTGTGACCACTTTGATCAGCAGAATCAGGACTGTTACAAGAGCCACATAATAGCTGTACCATATTCGAAAGGATCGACTATTCAGTGTGGCAGCACCAACACTTTGCATCCTTCGCCTGTTGAGATCCAGCCAAAAGAAAAAAGAAAAGTCCCAGTCCCACTCTCTTCTGCCTTGGTCAGACCCCACCTGGAGTCCTGTGTCCAGTTCTGGGCACCACTATTTAAGAAGGATGTGGACAAGCTGGAAGGTGTACTGAGGAGGGTGACCAAGAAGATCAAGGGCCTGGAAACTCTGGGATGTAAGCACAGGAGCAGTCAATGACAACATTCCTAGAGTGTACATGTTAGAACATGGGGAGGGATGTCTGTCTAGCAAGCAGGTAAACTTCCTGGGGACGGACTTCCTCCGCATGTGACCAGAGGTGGGTGTGGCCTCACCTGTGCAGGTAAATGATAAAAGCACAGGGCAGGCAGCCATCTCTCTCTCTCTGATCTTCATCTTCTGAAGGAGCAACATGCCCTCTTGGCTCTCAGCCAAGAGAGGAGGATAGGACTATCTTGCTATAAGATAGATTCTGAGTGTATTTTACCTTTTTAAGCTGTCTGCCTTCTGGGATCATATTGTGAACAGAACGTGAGTAAACTCTTTTATACTTTTATAAAGACTGTGCCGTGTCTTGTACTTTAAGAGGGAATAAAGGGGAAATTACCAGAGTAATTATTATAGAGTGTCAGGGAATCAGGAGCAGGAGCAATGGGGAGAGAAGAATTGGAGAGCGAAGGGGAAGAATCCGAGGGCAGCGTAGGGGAGTATGACAGTGGTCCGAGAGATTCCATGAGCTTCTCCAGCGAATCAGAAGATTCCCAGAAGGGGGCGCCGATGGTCAGGGCAAGGGGGGTCCCAGGGGGGACGCACCAGAAACAAGGAGCCAGAGGGGAACCCCAAAGCAGCAGTGGGGGATTGGGACCAGTTTCCCCACCAGAGCGTAGTGGGGGGGAAGAGTCACATGTGTCAGGGCCAGCGTCTCCTCCAGAGAGGGAGTCAGGGCTGACCACGCCTCCATCGGAGAGTGGAGGAACGGAAGGGAGGTCAGTGGCAGCTAGCCCCCCCGAAGGGGGAAGCAGTGACAGCAGCAGTGAAACGGTCAGGAGGAAAGCTGCTGGCTGGGCGCGCGCCCCAAGTTCAAATGTGCAGGCGCGGGGGACAGCAGGAGACCCGGATGGGGAACCAGCTCCTAAAGCCCGCTGGAGGGAGGGAGACGGCTCAGGGGAATCAGCGTCAGAGGAGGCTAGAAAGGGCGGAACCCCGGCGGGCAGGCGGACCCAGAGGAGGAAAGAGCAGCGGAAAAGGTGGAGCAAGGCTAGAATCTTAAATTGGTGTCAAGGGGGAGGAGACTCAGACGGAGCATCAGCGGTCTAACGGTTAAGATGTAGAGCTGCGCGCTGCGGCTCTGGAAGTGAAACTGAACTTCAATAAAGACTTTTGTACTTAACAACGAAGCAGCGTTGGTCCTTTGTGAGCTGGGACCTAGGGTAGCTCTGACATAGAGGTTCTAGCGAACCTGTGCAGACGTTACCGTTGCGAACTTGAAAGGGGAATGTTTATAAACTCTGCTGATATTTTGGGAACTTGTTAGCACAAGTTGGATTAGGATATAATCTCACAATATATCCTCTCCTGCACCCCAGAACATTCCCACAGAAACCAAGCCTGATGAGGAATGGTTGAAGGAGCTGAGTACGTTTAGTCTGGAAAAGAGACTGAGAGGCAGGCCCCTCTTAAGCATATCTGGCGCCGTGGTGCAAGGATCCCTCCAGTGCCCCCCACCTCCACGTTTCCCTCTGGGTGGGCAGTGGCTGGAGGGCGGCTCTTCTGGCGGGGAGGAGGCTCCGGGAGCAGCGCAGCATGGCAGAGGCGGGCAAGGGAGGCGAGCTGATGCTGGGAGGCGCCACATCCAGCCTCCGCCTCTTCCCTGGCACCCTCCAGAACTTGGTGCCATGGCGCCCCGCACCCCTTGCCTCTATGGACAAGATGCCCCTGCTGAGAGGAACTACAAGAGCCATCTTCAGATATCTCAAGGACTGTCACGTGGAAGAGGGAACAGGCTTGATTTCTCTTGCTCTGGAAGGGAGGACCTAAACCAGGCCTCAGCAACCTTTTTCATTATTATTTTTTTTTAATAATATTTATTAAGGGTTTAAAAATTACAGAAAAAAAGAAGAATGAAAAAATGAAAAATTAAATACATAAAAAAGAAAAAAAGAAAAAAACAATACAGTAAAACAGAAAAAAGAAAAACAAGCATTTAAAAACACATCCAATGTTTCCCTATCTTTATCTTTCATTTACTTGTTTCATCGACCTCCTCACACCTCCCTTTTTTTGTATTCTAGTTCAATTAGCTATTTCAGCAAATCCATTCCATCTTACTCAATTTTTGTTCCATAATTTATCTTAACCCAATTTAACCTTAAATTTTCCACTTTGACCCATTAACAATCTATTTTTACTTAATTCTTTATAACCTTTCTGCTAAAGCCATGTAACTTCATTCCAGCATCCTTCTAACATTCCTTAATTTTACAGTATTTCTGTAAATAAACTTTAAATTTTTTCCAATCTTCTTCCACCGACTCTTCTCCCTGGTCTCGGATTCTGCCAGTCATTTCCGCCAGTTCCATGTAGTCCATCAACTTCATCTGCCATTCTTCCCGGGTGGGTAAATCTTGTGTCTTCCAATCAGCAACCTTTTTCAGCAGGGGGCCGGTCCACTGTCCCTCAGACCTTGTGGGGGGGGGGGTTGGACTATATTGGGCGGGGAGAGAGACTGAACAAATTCCTATGCCCCACAAATAACCCAGAGATGCATTTTAAATAAAAGGACGCATTCTACCCATGTAAAAACACACTGATTCCCAGACCATCCACGGGCTGGATTGAGAAGGCAACTGGGCGGCATTTGGCCCCTGGGCCTTACGTTGCCTAAGGTAAAGGGTAAAGGGACCCCTGACCATTAGGTCCAGTCGCGGATGACTCTGGGGTTGCGGCGCTCATCTCGCTTTATTGGCCGAGGGAGCTGGCGTACAGCTTCCAGGTCATGTGGCCAGCATGACTAAGCCGCTTCTGGCGAACCAGAGCAGCTCATGGAAACACCATTTACCTTCCCGCCAGAGCGGTACCTATTTATCTACTTGCATTTTGACGTGCTTTCAAACTGCTAGGTTGGCAGGAGCAGGGACCGAGCAACAGGAGCTCACCCCGTTGTGGGGATTCGAACCACCAACCTTCTGATCGGCAAGTCCTAGGCTCTGTGGTTTAACCCACAGTGCCGCCTACCCCTGACCTAAACCAATGGCTTCAAGTTTCAAGAAAGGGGATTCCAACTGGATATCAGGAAGAACTTTCTGACAGTAAGACCTGTTTGGCAGTGGAACTGATTCCCTCAGGAGGTTGTGGACTCTACTTCCTTGGAGAGGAGAGGTTGGGTGGCCTTCTGTTATGTATGCTTTAGTTGAGATTCTTGCATTGCAGAGGGTTGGACTAGATGACCATTGGGTCCCCTTCCAACCCTACAATTCCATCATTCTCTAAGCAGTCCTCTCCCCTCCTGTGGTTTACAGCAACTGGCATTTCGAAGCACTGCTGCTTCCAGCCATGTCTATGAGCCACTGACAGTCCTCTCTTCCCCCATGAACTTGTCTAACCCTCTTTTAAAGCCACCCAGGTTGGTGGCCCCCACAGCCTCCTGCAGCAGTGAGTTCCAAAGCTTAGCTATGCATGGAGAAGTACTTCCTTCCACATCCTCATTCTCATCCCTGACCATTGGCTGTTCTGGCTGATGGAAGCTGGAGTCCAGCAACACCCAGAAGCAATCGTGTGTGTGTGTGTGTGTGTGTGTGTGTGTGTGTGTCTGTCTGTCTGTCTGTCTCTCTCTCTGTGTGTGTAGGCTGTCCTATGAACTATCAAATAACTTGAGCGCAGCTTGCATTTTCTCATGCAACGTGAATGCCATCTGGCCTCAGCGGCTCATTATTTTTTCATTTGTCAGCTAAGTTCTGAAATGTCATCCTTTTGTCACCTCCACTTGAGAGGCCCTCTCCAAAAATAACGTTCCAAGTGTGGGTCTCCTTTCAACGTCGTCTTCTTCCATGGCTGAAACCACAATTCGGCTTCCCTGCCGTTCCCCTCAATTATTCCTTCACTTCTCGGCTTTCTCCTTCCTTCCCTAATGGCCCCGCAGACCCTGTGGCTGGTTTCCTTCTCTGGCTGGTTTCAATTAACCTCTATTATTAGCTGTGGCGTATCAAGCAACCCCTGGCCAGGGCTCCCATGAGGCTCTCTGAGGCAGCTGCCTCGAGCGACACTCTGGCTTGGGTGGCGGATTTGCATCTGGGGGCAGCACCCCCCTCCCTGCCTCCTGTCTGCATGGAGACGAGTGTTGCCATCTTTCAAAAACTAAAAACCAGGACACCCCAAAAGTTTTAAAGCATTTTAGGAAGTCCCCTATTTTTCCTCCCACCAAAATTGTTGGAATTGTTTTCTTTAGGAAACCACCAAATAAGTGCATTCCCCCACCCCAACTGATTTGCCCAAGATCCAGGACAAAGTGCCACCCTTCTGGCATAGGGCAGCCCTAGAGAAGACTGAGAGGGGATAGGAGAGGCCTCTTCAAATATCTGAAGGGATCCTATATGGAAGATGAAGCCAGCTTTCCTTCTGCTGCTCCAGAGGGGTGGACCCAAACCAACTGAGTCATAGAACTATAGCATTAGAAGAAGAAGAAGAGTTTGGATTTGATATCCCGCCTTATCACTACCCGAAGGAGTCTCAAAGCGGCTAACATTCTCCTTTCCCTTCCTGCCCCACAACAAACACTCTGTGAGGTGAGTGGGGCTGAGAGACTTCAAAAAAGTGTGACTAGCCCAAGGTCACCCAGCAGCTGCATGCGGAGGAGCGGAGATGCGAACCCAGTTTCCCAGATTACGAGTCTACGACTCTTAACCACTACACCACACTGGCTCTCGTGGGACCTTGAGGGTCTTCTAGTCCAATCCCTCACAATGCAGGAATCATTTTTCCCTGCAGCCTAGGGCTCAAACCCACAACCTTGAGATTAAGAATCTCATGCTCTACCCACTGAGCTAACTAAAGCTTCCATGACAGATGGAAGTTTTACCTGATGTTTGCTCAGAATCTCCTTTCTTGAAGCTTGAATCCATTGGTTCGGACCCAACCTCCAGAGGTTAGGGTAAAAACAAGCTTGTTCCATCTTCAAATTGTGGTGCCCAGAACTGGACACAGTATTCCAGATGTGGTCTGACCAAGCCAGAATACAGTGGCACTTTGACTTCCCTTGATGGACCCTATACCTCTGTTGATGACAGTAGACTTCTGTTGAGTCAAACGACAAGAAAGAAGATTCCCACAAAGTATTAGGAAGAACTGTCTGATGGCAAGAGGTGCTGGATGCTGGAACTGACTCCCTTGGAAGTTGGTGGGCTTGACTTCCCTGGAGGTTTTTAAGCAGAGGTTGGATAGCCATCTAGCAGAGATTCTTTAGCTGTGATTCCTGCATTGCAGAGGGTTGGGCAAGAAGGGCACCTGAAAGAGGGACGGTTGGCCACAGGGTGGCAACTCATCATATCCAGAGGTTGAAGAAGGCAAGTTGTCTGGTTGGCATCTGTCTGTCTCGGGAGGCAATGGAGGAGTGTGCCTTTGGGGGTGAAGTCAAAATGTTGGAGCATTGCAGCGCCTGCTGTGGCTGTAAAGACCGATAGGGGAGAGACATGGCAGGGGTGATGTCACCAGGCTTCATGTCACGGTTGCACACATCTCTAAAATGCATTGCAACAAGAGACTGAGCTAACGCAAAGTGGCTGAGTGGCCGAGCTCCTCCCATGCCCAATCTTATTGAAATGAGCAGAAGCCAGGGAGGCTCTCTGGATATATTGTTTATTAATATCCTTCCTAACTTGTACTAGCAAGTTCCTTTACTTAGCGGAGTTTTACATTCCCCTTTTAAACACACAGCTGATAACTGGTTGCACTCTAGGAAAACAAGGAATGTTGTACTTGACTGCTACTTATGTATCACACCCCACAAGCACCACCCTCAGGAAATGGGTGTCTGATGTCCGTGGAATGCGAGGAAGCAGACATCAAGGTGCAGGAAGACCCTGCACAAAGTGGAAGTCCTTCACACGGTGCATTGTTAAACTATGGAACTCCCTCCCTCAATGGCTTTAAAAGAGAACTCAATGGCTACTGATTACGATGACTATGTGCTGCCTCCACAGGGCAATGCTTCTGAAGCCCAGTTGCTGGAAGCCACAGGAGGGGGGAGCTGCTCTTGTGCTCAAATCCTGCCTGAAAATTTCCCACAGGTGTCTGGTGGGCCACTGTGAGAATGCTGGACTCGATGGGCCCCCATTGGCCAGATCTGGCAGGCTCTTCTTGTATTCTTCTTGCTTTTCAGCCATTCACTGTGAGCAAGGGAGGGCACTTCAGTGAGGTCACTTGTCCGCACTTCTGCAAAGGGTGCAAAGATGTGCAAAAAGACTTTTTCAGCTGTTAGTGAAAACTGTCTCCAGTTTTAGTTCGCCTTTCAACAATCCAGTGTTGGGAGCTGAAAAAGCGAAGCTGAGTGTACTTGTCTGACCTCCTGCCAAATCTCCTGGCCCCTCCCAGGGCCTCCTCTCTCCAACCCAGGAGAAACCTGGCCCACACCTCTGACTGGGAGAAGGATCCCAGGGAGCCCATGCAGGCGCTCAGTCTCTGAGCTCCTCAGGGGTGGCAGAAACACATTTTAGAAGGTTCACAAGACCTTCAATAATGGTCCCCACAAGAGGCCATTAAGGACTCTTAATTCAGATGTTCTGTAATGAAGGGAGCCGAGCGAGTGGAAAGATTAAGCAGGAAGGAAACATTTAGCAGGGCAAGGATGCAATTATGTGCGGAGTTGAAGGACGGCAAGAGGGGCAGGAGGTGTTTGGGTTTTGCCATGGAAAGAGGCTATTAAGGGAAGGAGAATTTGCTAGGAAATGTTAACAAGCTCTGCGGGGGCCAGGCGGTGAAAGAGAGAGCCGGGTTTTTTGTAGGGAACCCAGTTGATTTCCCCCCTCTCACTCACCTCTTGGTTGCCCTGGCAAAGGTTTCATTTAAAACTCTAGCGCTGCCTGTTGTGACACACAGAAGAATCAATCCTGCGTGTGCATCTCACTCGAGGGAAGGGAGACAAGTCTTTGCTTCTGAACCCTGGAGGGGAACCCTGCTTCCTGGTTCCCTACAGAAACCTTCCTAAGTGTGAGCAGGAGACACCCCTTAATCCTGGGAGGAAGACATCCTCTGCAGATGAAAGGGTCATCCAGGGAATCTCCAGCCCTGGGAATTGCCCCCCAAGGCAGTGTAGGTGGGGCATCAGACTCCCCACTGCTCAGCTGCAGGCAAAAGATGCGTGCTTTCATTTTCAAAAGCTGAGTATGGAGGTCGCCTGAGTCCTCCCCCTCCCCCTGTGGCTCTCAGGCTCCTGACACCCCCTCAGGATGCCTGGATAGAGGAGAGGACGAACAGAAGAACATCAGAAGCTGGATCAGACCAGCGGCCCATCTAGTCCAGGATCCTGTTCTCACAGAGGCCAGCCAGAAGCCCATATGGGGAACCCGCAAGCAGGATGTGAGCCCAAGAGCCCTTTTCCCTCTTTGGGTTTCCAGCCACTGGGCTTCAGAAGCATTGCTGCCCCGCCTATAGGCCCCATCTCCGTTAATTTGTCCATTGTCCAAAGCATCTGCAGCTGCCTAAGAAATTTCCCTCCACTGAGTGTCATGCAATCTCCAGGTCCTTCTGAAGGTCACCTGGAACAAGGGCCTCCTCTCCTCCCTTACAGGAAACCAACCTGCCCTTCCTGCCCAGTCACATCCCACCGTCTGGATGAAGGCGGCAAGTTCTCTCTCTGCTCTCCCTGCCGTATCAGTAAGGAGAGAATCTAGAAGCACTTCTGCATAGTAAGCAGCAGCGACACACTCTCTCTCCCTCCTCAGGCATGTCTCCAAACTGGATCTGGATCTGGATGAGGGGATCGGGGCAAAGGGGGCAGCTCCCACTGAAGGGGGCAAGGCCACATCCTGGGGTGGGCAGGATCCCTCTTCTCCCATGCCTTGAGCTGCACTCACAATGCTAGCTCTACTTCCTTGGAGGCCAGGGAACTTGCACTGCGTTCTTCTAAAGCCAGTTCTGTCCTCACAGTGGCCAGCTAGATGCCCCAGTGGAAAACCAGCAGAACTAGTTGCTGGAAGCCACATGGGTGGAGAGGAGACTCGCACTCGAATCCTGCTTGCAGGTTTCCCACAGTGAGAACTGATCACTATTTGGAGAGCTCATTCTCCTAGGTTCAAAGAGTCACACACCAGCAGCTGCCTCTGTGTGTGTGTCTGGTCCCTTCAGACATGTAAGGGAAACACACACACACACACACACACACACACACACACACACTTTACTCCCGTCTCTCATATCAAATGTGCTGTGTATGTGTGCAGAAGTGAGCAACACAGAGCCCAATATCCCTTCTGCCACCCGTTCTCCTGCTAACTGGCAAAATGTTCAAATACCACACGCGAGTGCTGTGAAAATAACGTTGGGGGTATTTATAGATCCAGAGATAATGAAATGCAAATAGCAGTAGCTGCAATTTGGCAGGGACCGAGCCGGCTTTTCTGCACACACTCCGTGAGCAGGGATGACTTTGCAGTTGTGAATGGCTGGGGATATTCAGGGCTTCACGGCAGCCTCCTTCTGGCTGTGTGGTTTGCCAGGCAGAGCTTCTGCATGGCATGCAGGAGATCCCAGCTTCAACCTCTTCATGGACCAACAAAGGTCTAACTGGGCACCAGGCACTTCCCTGCGTTCCTGAGCCCTCAAGCCTGAGTCTCCAGGCCTCCTGAAAAAGATGTTCTTAAGAACACAGGAAGCACCACCTGGATCAGGCCAATGGCCCACCCAACCCAGCATCCTTTTCTCAGAGAGGCCAACCAGATGTCCCAGTGGGAAGTCCAAAAGCAGGACCCAAACAGCCAGAGCAGAGCCATGGTGACCAGCAGCCACAGATAGCTCTCTAGATATCGGCTCATCATCTTATGACATTCAGCTTCCTTGGGTGAGTTCTAGTGTTATGAAAGAGGGAGGAAATCTTCCTGCTGTCCACTTTCTCCAGGCCACGCATAATTCTATAAATTTCAAAGATGGCATCTCTTAGTCTCCTTTTCTCTAAACTGAAAAGTCTCAAACACTGCAGCCTTTCTTCAGAGGCGAGTCTCTCCACCCCCTTGGTCATTTTGGTGGCCCTTTCCTAAACCTTCTCCAACTCCACATTCTTCTTTATGAGGTGAGGCCACAGTAGATTCCCAAAGCTCCTGGGTGGTTCTTGCCCCGGAGATGCTCTTTTCTATTTCTAGAGAGGTATTTGTGTTCTTCAGAGACACACGAGGAAAGAGGTCAACCTGGAATCCAGAAAATACTTCTGGCAGAAATGCAAGCTGAGAAGCATTGCTCTCCCCACCCCACTGGGTGTGTTGCTCTTAACCCCATGACCTCCCAGTTGACACCCCCCACACACACACACACCCCACAGCTCTACAGATCACCAAGCACCATCTGAGGCCACCAGCTTCCTTGTGACGCTTACTGGTATGATTGGCAGCCTGCCTGCTCAGCTTCTCCCACCGAGGTGAGGAGAAGTTCCAGCTGCCTTCACAACATGGATCTTGAATATTTACCAACAGCGGGTGACATCATCCTCTGCGGAGACACATCCCTCCCTCCCCCATTCCTCGCTAAACCTCTTCCCAGGGCAGAAAGCTGGTTGATAACACGTTTAATTAAACTTGTGAATTTGCCCGAAACCATCTTGTCTTGTTCTTGTGCTTCACTTGTCATTACATCCTTTCAGAGCGTGGAGAGATCAGCCAGCACCACAGACAGCTCCAGGCCCAACTTCCAGGCTGCCCTTTCAGATCCACAGCACTGGAGTCCCCATGCACACAGATGGGTTACTGGGGGCGGAGGGAGGATAGCTCCTGACTTTTATGTTCCCAGGACTGTTTCAAAGCAGAGGCAGAATCATAGAATTGTAGCGTTAGAAGGGACCACAAGGGTCTTCTAGTCCAACCCCCCACAATGCAGGAATCTTTTCCCCCTGCAATGTAGGGCTCAAACCCACAACCTTGAGATTAAAAGTCTCATGCTCTACCCACTGAGCTATCTCAGTTTTTGCTACAGCACTGGGATGGCCTTCAAAGACATCCATGGGAAGAGGGTCCTGTGATGGAAAGGTATTGCTGCAACCTAGGGTAGAATCATCAAATTGTTGAGTTGGAAGGGACCCCAAGTGCCATCTAGTCCAACTCCCGAAGTGCAGGAATCACAGCTAGAGAATCATGGAGAGATGGCCACCCAACCTCTGTTGAAAAGCATCCCATGAATAAGAGTCCATCACCTTCTGAGGAAGTCCATTCCACTGTCCAACACCTCACCATCAGAAAGTTCTTCCAAAGGTTGAGCTGGAAACTCATTTCTTGTCACTTGAATCCATTGGTTTGGGTCCTACCTTGCAGAGCACCAGACAAGCTTGTTCCCTCTTCCATGTGACAGCCCTGTTGATATTTGAAGATGGCTATCATGCCCCCTTCTCAGTCATTGCACAGCTTTGGACTAGATGACCATTGGGTTCCCTTCCAACTCTACGGTTCTATGATTCTCTTTTCCAGGCTAAACATACCTAACTCCTGCAACCGTTCCTCATGGTTTGGTTTCCAGACCCTTGATAATCTCAGTCACCCCCCCTCTGCCCACCTTCCTGCTTGTCCATATCCTTAAATTGTGGAGCCCAGAAGTGGACACAGGACTCCAAGGCTGAAGAGAGCCTGGCCCTCTGAAGGCTTCAGATCCCCACATGGCCACAAAGCTCACCGGTTGACTTTGGGGGCCAGTCACCACCTCTTCTCAGCCTAACCCTACCTCACAGGGTTGTTGTGAAGATGAAACAGGATAAGGGGAGAACCACAGGTGCCACTCTGAGCTTCTGGGAGAAAAAGGTGGGATATAAATGCCCAGCACCCAACAGGGGCTCCCCTCCCCTGCCTCAGTCAAGGTGCCCACAGGGGATCCCCCAAGGAGAGCCAAGTTATTTGGGCATCTGAGCTGGAAAACCCCCAAAGTGTCTTCCCCACCCCCACCCCCAGCAATACAGAAAAGACCAGTCTTATTCCGTTCATTGTTGCTGTTGCTGTTTTCCAATGCTGTGCGTCTTGTGCATTGTTCCTGTTTGCATTCTTTGCATTTAAATATATTCCTTATTGTAGTGCAGTTTTAGAATTATTTTAAGCCTCTCTAACGCATAGGCACCAGGAGGCGGGAGAGGGGGGGATGCGGGGGGGATGAACCAACATTAATAAACTGAATTGCTGCCCTTTCTGGACACTCTTGAACAGATGGCTGAGGTGGCTGCCTCCCTCTGCCTCATGGTGGGGCCGGCTCTGGCTCAGGGCAAGTCCCCCCCCCCCAAGCCCACATCAGGAAGCAGAGGGGCAGAGCAGCTTCTCTGCAAAAGAAAAGCCCCTGGTGCTTGCAAACCAGGCCCTGTCCCTGCAGGGGCCTTTTTCTTCGAAACACCTCTCTCTCTCTCTCTCTCTCTCTCTCTCTCTCTCTCTCTCTCTCTCTCTCTCTCTCCTCCCCAAGGAGTCACAGATAGGGCTGCCATACGTCTGGATTTTCCTGGATACCATTAGGATTTCAAGGGCAGAACTGACGTTGGGGGGGGGGGGTTGTCCTGGATATTAGGTAACTCAATCAAAAAATTGCATGGTTTTTTGGGAGGTGCTTTGGCAAATAAAAGTTCAACAACTTTGGGGGTTTTCCTTTTAAAAAGCTCAAGAATTCTGGGGTGTCCTGGCTTTTACTTTTTGAAACATGGCAGCCCTAACATAGAATGATAGAGCTGCAAGGCACCCTCAGGGTCATCTAGTCCAACCCCCCGCACTGCAGGACTCGGGGCTAA
Organism: Podarcis filfolensis; assembly: GCF_964270895.1. Classification (NCBI taxonomy): domain Eukaryota; kingdom Metazoa; phylum Chordata; class Lepidosauria; order Squamata; family Lacertidae; genus Podarcis; species Podarcis filfolensis. The sequence continues at coordinate 136,030,847 of NC_139604.1, forward strand.
GGAATTTCTGAGTGATGGCCATCCAAGCTCTGCTTAAAAACCTCCTAGGAAGGAGAGTCCACCACCTTCTGGTGGAGTTTGTTCCACTGCTGATCATCTCTTGATGTCAGAAAGTTCTTCCTGATGTTCAGCTGGAATCTCCTTCCCTGGAATTTGGATCCATTGAATCATCATACAATCACAGAGTTAGCAGGGACCCAAAGGGTCGTCTTCTCCAACCCCTGCAATGTAGGAATCCTTGATCTAAGTCCTCACCTTTGGAGCAATGAAAACCAAGCTTGCTCCATCTTCCAGGAGACAGTCCTTCAGATATTTGGAGATGTTTATCCTTTCTCTATCTCCTCTTCTGCAGGCTGAGATTGAGAAAAAGGCACCAGATTTCACAGAATTAAAGAACCGCCTCCCTCTGCCTCACAGTAGGGCCAGCTCTGGCTCAGGGCAAGCCTGCCCCACCATCAAAGCATCGGGGCAGAGCAGCTTCTCTGCAAAAATAACATGAAATAAATGGAAGCCCTGCTGCTTGCAAATCTTCCTGGGGAGCTTTCTGGCTTGAAATTTCTCTCTGCAATCTCTCCAAGGCTGCCAGGGTGCAAGGGGGAGCACATGGGCTGATCCAGGCTCTGGGGAAGCCCGGTTTGGCAAGGAGACGTCTGCAGGGCAGAAGGAGCTTTGTCTGGCTGCCAAGGTGTTCAGGAGAAGCAGCTGGGCAGGAAAGGAGCATCTCCAGAGGCAAGGCTGGCTCTTGGCTGGCTCCTGTGAGGGGAAAGGCTCTTTCATTTTCCCTCATGGTTTGAGGTCCAACCAAATCACTCTTATGGGGCAGGAGGGGCACACCCATCATTGGGGTCAAGGGAAGTCTCGGGAGAGAGCCTGTGCACACCTGGTGCTGTCCTGACAGGCCAGCAGGAACCCAGGAAACACCCCCCCCCAATTGCAAGCTGTCTGTGATGGCCTGGGATTCGGACTCGGATGCTGAACCTGAGGGATCCCAGCCTGCACAGGAGTCCCCGCCTCCAGAACCAGCTGAGCCGGGGCTGGGGCTTGAGCCTGAAGGGTTCTCACCTGTGCTGGGTCCTCAGGTGCTGGCACCAGCTGAGCCTGCTCTGGCTCCTAAGGTGATGGAGGACCCATTGCCTGCAGGTGCTCCACTCTCAGCCCCGTCAGGGGAAGCGGAGGTTGTCTCTGGGTCTGGGAACCCTCCAGCCTCTCCTGAGCTGCAGAGGCTCAGGGCAGAGAGGCGGAGGGAACTAAGTTCCCACAGGAGGAGTGCTGGCCTCCAGGCCAGGAGAGGCGAGTCAGCAGAGGATCGGGGCCGCCCTATGCCTCAGGGCAGATAAAAGCCAGCCAGCCCCAGTCCCAAGATGCGGGAGCAACATTGCTGGTAGCCTGTTCCTGCCTGCATCCTGTCCTGCTCTTCTGCCAGAGTTCCTGACCTCACCCGACTCCCTGCCTTAGACCCCGCTTCAGCTTTGACAGACAACCTCCATACCGCACCCTCGACCTTGGACTGGACTCAGACCTCGCCGCACGGTTAACCCTCGGGACCAGCACACTGTCCCTCTCCCAGGCCATGATGGGGAGGGGGGCTGGGATGGAGAGGCAGTCAGGAAAATGGGATTGCGTGTCCTTCCTTGCAGGGCTGTTGGGTTAGGCAGCCAAGGTGATGCAGGAAGATTCAGAACAGTTGAGGGAGTTGGGTATGTTTAGCTTGGAAAAGAGGAGACTGAGAGGAGAAATGAGAGCCATCTTCAAATATCTCAAGGGCTGTCAGGTGCAAGATGGAGCAAGCAAGTTCTCCCCTGTAGCTCCTAGAAGCTGTCAACAGGCAACAGAGCAAGGAAAGTATTTGGTTTCACTGTAATCTGCCTTGGTCAGACCACACTTGGAATACTGTGTTCAATTCCAGGCACCACAATTTAAGAAGGATGTTGACAAGCTGGAAGGTTTGCAGAGGAGGGTGACCAAGATGATCCAGGGTCTGGAATCTAAGCCTTATGAAGAATGGTTGAAGGAGCTGGTTATGTTTAACAAGAAAAAGAGGAGAAATGAGAGCCATCTTCCAATATCTCAAGGGCTGTCCCATGGAAGAGGGAGCAAGCTTGTTTTCTCCTGCTCTGGAGGGGAGGACTCCATCCAATGGCTTCAAGTTTCAAGAGGTTCCAACTCAACATTGGGAATAATTTTCTGTTGGCAAGAGCTGTCTGACAGCAGAACAGACTCCCTCTGAAGCTGGTGGACTCTCCCTCATCAGAGGGTTTTTAAGCAGAGGTTGGATTCATTCGCTTTGGTTCTTGCATTGCAGGGAGTTGGACTAGATGACCCTTGGGATCCCTTGCAACCCTTCGATTCTATGATTATAGGTGAAGAACATTTTCTTTGCACATTAAAAGAGCTCTCAAATGTAGCAGGAGCTTGTAACTCCTCTGAGATTTCAAGCAGGGCATCGCTTTTAATTAAGGTTGGGAGGGATAATGTTGCCTTGGCTCACTAATGGAGGAGAGCCAACAAACTGAGGCTCAGTCCAGATAAGATGGAGGCACTGCTAGAAGGTGGTTCCCTAGAGCAGATGGCTGGGAGGTGGCCTGCTCTGGGTGGTGCTACACTCCCTCTGAAAGAGTGGCTACATAGCTTGGGGGTCTTCCTGGATCCTTTGCTGTTGCTTGAGGCTCAACTGGCCTCAGTGCCGGTGAGGGTCTTCCATCAGTTTTAACAGGGATAGCCTAACTTCTGTCATTTATGCTCTGATAACATCCAGGTTAGATTACTGCAACACATTATACACAGGGCTGCCTTTGAAGACAGTTCAGAAACTTCAGCCGTTGCAGAATTTGGCGTCCAAGTTCCTCTCCCGGACAAGATGGTTTGGCCAATTAAACAGTCTATGGTCTTCAAAACTGAGCAAGAAGGCTCATTGTTGTGTTCGTTATTATGTTACATTATTGTGCTTTCATGTTGTAAGCTGCCCTATGATCTTTGGAGAAAAGTGGTATATAACCTAAAATTTTATCATAAATAATATTAACTGTTCTCTCGCTCAAGCGCAAAAGGGAAAGCTGCTCTTCTTGGGACCTTCTTCAAAGGATGCTATGAAGGCTACTCTGGAAAGACCAACCCTGTGGGGAACCAGCAAGCAGGATCCAAGCACAAGAGCATCCCTCCCCTCTGGTGGGTTCCAGCCACTGGGATTCAGAAGAAGCTTTGCTGCCTCCCATTGAGAAGGTGGTGCGACAAGGACGACTGCAATCGACACAAGGTAATATCCCCAAGGCAACTATCTGTAAACAAACAATAAATGCCCATAAAAATGGCAAAAGTAGTTTCTTTCCCAAATAGGTTTTATCTTAAACCATTGCAAACGCAGTAAATAAAGAGATCACTTGTAATATGTCAGTGGTTCAGTGCTCATTTCTTCTCTTTCCAAAATAGATTTTATCTTGAACAATTGCAAAGGCAATAATAAAGAGCCCGCTTGTGATATTCCAGGGGCTCAGTGCTCGGACGTCATTCCAGTTATCTGACATTTCGTCGCCAAAGATCTTAGTCATCAAGCTGTCAAAATCAGCTGTAATAGAATTGCACTGAATTAGCAAGTAGAATAGAATAAGGAAAATTAAAAATACATTGAGAATGCATAATTAAGACATGCCTTTGATTTTCCTTATTCTACTTGTTTCCCATTGAGAAAGGCAGACCATAGCTATCTTGGCCAGCAGCCATGAATGACCTCTGCTCCTGGAATTTGCCTAATCTTCCTTTATAGCCATTCAAGCTAGTCCCCCCCCCCCCGCGGGAGTGAGCTCCAGAGCTGGACTATGCAGGGCGTGAAGCACTTTCTTTTCTCTGTCCTGGATCTTCCACTGTTCAGCTTCACTGGCTGCCCATGAGTGTTCCAGTGTTAGGCGAGAGGGAGAAGAACCTCTCTCTGTCCTCTTGCCCCTGGCTTTGTGCTTCCTTCCCTGGTAGCCATGGCTTCTGAGAGGTCCACAAGGTGGCCCAAAGTATAGAGAAAGGCCTGCCTGCCTTTAGCCGGATCCTCAAAGGCACCTCCTATTTGGGCAGAATGAAGCAAGTGGCCCCAGCAGCCGATCCATTGGGGAGGGTGCAAGGCACACCCTCTTTCTCTTTGCCAAGCGCAAACACACCTTTTGCGCCCCTGCACATGCTTGGCAGAAACCCAGAAGATTCGTCTCCAGCGCCGTCCTCTCTCTGGGACCCGGCATCTAGGAAGGCAGGCCCACCCCCCAAAAAACGCTGGCAACATCCCAACAGGAGGCCACCCCCAGGCAGTGCCAAAGAAGGGCCCCATCCGATTCACGAGGCAGATTGCTGGACTGCACATGCCGAAACAAAAGGCTCATTGGTCACGCTCCAGCATGGAGTCCGGCATCCTGATGTCCTTCTTGCCCACTGGGCTGCCTGCCTGCAGCTCTCTCTGTGCCATTCCAGAGAGCCAGTGTGGGGCAGCGGATGTGCTGGACTGTTGTAGCTCAGTAAGAGACTGGATCAGAGCCAACAAACTGAGGCTCAATCTGGATAAAACAGAGGCACTCTTAGTGGCCAGTTCCCTTAGACTGGAGTGATGGGGGGGGGTTGCCTGTTCTACATGGGATTACACTTCCTCTGAAGGAGCAGGAGCATAACTCGGGGTTCCTTCTGAATCCCTTGCTGTCACTTGAGGCTCAGGTGGCCTCGATGGCACGGAGTACCTTCCATCACCTTCGGCTGGTGGCCTAGCTGTGCCCCTATCTGGACAGGGACAGCCTAACTTCTGTTGTCTATGCTCTGGTAACCTCTGGGTTAGATTGCTGCAATGCATGATATGTGGGGCTGCCTCTGAAGACGGTTTGGAAGCTTCAGCTGGTGCAGAATTTGGTGGTCAGGCGAGACGGGCAAGATAGTTTGAGACTATTACACTAATCCTGGCCCAGCTGCACTGGCTGCTTATTCATTTCCAGGCCAAATTCAAAGTGCTGGTTTTGACCTATAAAGCCTTAAACACCTCAGGACCGCAACACCTCAAGGACCGCCTCTTCCCATATGAACCTCCCCGGACCCTGAGATCATCTTCTGAGGTCCTTCTTCGTGTGCCTCCTCTGCGAGAGGTCTGGAGGGTGGCAACACGAGAACGGGGCCTTCTCTGCAGTGGCTCCCCATTTGCGGGATGCTCTCCCCAGGGAGGATTGCCTGGCACCTTCAATGTACACCTTTAGGCACCAGGTGAAAATGTTCCTCTTTAACGAGGCCTTTGGCTGATTGACATCCTATGTCCTTTTAAATGTGTTTGTAGAAGGGCGAGGGCTTTTGTTCTGTTTCAGTTTTGGTTCTTGTTTTATTATGTATGTTGTCTTTTCACCTTGTATTTTAAATGTTGTGAACCACCCTGAGATCCACAGGTGAAGGGTGGTATACAAATTTAATATATAATAATAATAATAATAATAATAATAATAATATTCTTAGCATTGGACAAGAACCTGGGAAAACAGGGTTGAATCTCCCTACTCAGCCATGGAGCTCACTGGCTGTAACTTTGGGGGGCAATTGGTGCCTCTTATCCTAACCTACAAGGTTGTTGTGAGGATGAAATGGGGAGGAGGGAGAGTCATGCCCCCCCTTGAGCTCCTTTGAGGAAAAGGTGGGATGTGCATGATGGTCACCAGACTTTCCACACCACTGTGTTCCCTCCCAAAATCTGCCCCACTGACTCAACACGATCTTCCTGGAAAGAGTCTCGTGACCCCCTGGCCCCCCACTGCCAGACCCTTTTACTGAACAAGGAAAGAGCTTCATTTACAGCTGGGAAGGAACTGGATTCAGAAGGTGACACGCTTAATTCTGTTCCAGCCTCGGTGAGCGGGGAGTGAGCTGGACCTTCTCCCAGCCCCCCGGAAGCAGCTCCAAGATGTTGCAGGATGTGTCTCAAAGACGCCCCCTGCCCGCCCACCCGCCCTCCCTGCTCCTGTCAATGAACCAGCGGGGAAACGCTCATATTAAAACATTTATTTCCAGGGGTGGTGTGACATAATGGAGAATCAGTCGTACGGTCTGTGAATTCAACCACCACCAACCAGCAACCACGAAGAGGAAGAGCGGAGGCCACGCTGGGCCCAGATCCCTCTCCCTGTTAATTCTTTGCTGTACAAAAGAAAAATAAAGTCCTGAAGGCCAGAAGAAGACACTTGCAATGCCTGGGCAGGGTTTCCTGGGGGTGGGGCGAAAGGGGGGGGGGAGACAGGGGAGACCATCCATCCCTCCAGCATCTCCAGTCTCCGTGGGTTCCCAGCGCAGGCCTGAGGCACCGGGGGTGTGACGTCCCTGCTGGTGGCGCAGAATTTGGCCCTATTCTCAGTCTCCGGTGAGTTGAAACCGAATGGATTTTTGTCGGGTGCAAACGTGGGCGGCCACGTTTTCAGGAGGAGGAAGAGGAGGAGGAGGGTGGCAAGCACTCTTCAGGCTGCTGCCAGCTTCTGTGTGGTGGAAAGAGAAACAGAAAAAGAGAGAGAGAGAGATCTATAACGCCCGGCTTGGCTCAGCTCCTCAACCAAAGCAGAACCAACCTGGAAGGGGAGAACGTCCACCAGCTGCCTCCCTCCCTGCCGCCCACCTGCCCATCTAAGCATCTTCACTCAGGAAAGATGGAGCCCGGCCTCCACAACACCCCACCCCCAGGAGGACTCCAGACCCAGGAAAGAAAAGGCTTCGACACACAGTGACTGGCTGAACTGTGGAACTCACTGCCACCAGAGGCAGAGATGGCCAGAAACCTAGATGGCCTTACAAGAGGATGAGACAAATTCTTGGGAGAGGAGAGAGCTTTCCATGGGCGCGAGACATGTGGCTCTGCTCTGTCTTCACAGCTGGAGGCCAGTTGCTTGAAGCTTCCATGAATGTGCCTCATCATCTTTTCAAGCCATCTCTGCCTCCTGTGGATGAGGCCAGTGGTCCATCTGGTCCTGCCTCCTGTTCTCACCGGGGCCAGCCAGATGCCCCCATGGGAACCCAGCAAGCAGAACAGGAGCACCAGAGCAACTCTCCCTTCCTGGGCCTTCCAGAGCCTTTTCCTCCTCCAAGAATTCCCTTTTGTGTAGTTCTCTTTTCAAGCCATCCAAGCTGGTGGCCCTCACGGCCTCCTGTGGCAGGGAGTTCCACAGTCTAACTCCAGACCGCATGGAGGACTTTATCTGTCCTGCATCTTCCAACCTTCAGCCTCCTTGGATGTCCTCAAGTTCTAGTGTTGTGAGAGAGAGAAGGGACCTTCTCTCTATCCCCTTTCTCTGTGCCAAGCATGATTTTACAGACTCCTGTCCTGTTCCCTCTTGCTTGCCCTTCCTCTCACGAAGCAGCCCCAAATGCTGTCACCTTTCCTCATAGGAGATTCACTCATGGGGGGTTTCCCATTGGCACTTGGTTGGCCGCTACAAGAAGATTTCAGTGATGGTGGCCTGACTCTGGCATTCTCTTCCCAGGGAGACAGATGAGAACATTCAAAGAGTCCTGCTGGATCAGGCCCAGGCTCCATCTGGTCCAGCCTCCGGTTCTCACATAGGCCGGCCAGATGCCTCCATGGGAAACCGGCAAGCAGGATCCAAGCCCCGCCACAAGTCTTCCCTCCTTCCCTTCCAGCAACTGGGGTTCAGAAGCATCACTGCTCCCAACTGTGGAGGAAAGGCATCAGCCCCTGGGGCGAGGAGCCATCGACACAGCCTGATGCTCTTCCATGAATGTGCCTCATCCTCTTTTCAAGCCATCTCTGCCTCCTGTGGCAGGGAGTTCCGCAGTTCATCCTTGCACTGCATGAAGAACTAGATGTCTTTCCAGCTATGGTGAGCTGGAAGCCAAGGCGTTCTATAATTAGCTTTTTAGCTATAGCTGCTAAAAAAAAACCCAGGTCCTGTTATATGTGGTTTTCTATTGATTCTTAAATGTTTTCTCCTTCCCGGGCTGTTTGCACCTAGTTCTGCATCATCTCTTTTATCATGTTGGCTCCCGCCAGATTTATCGCCTCCCTGCATTTCATTCTTGGAAGGTGCCTTCAAGGCAGGCTGGCGAAGAACAGGAAAAGTCAGGCATTAGGACACAAGAAAGGACTGCTGCTGCTGCTGCTCAACGGAGAGGGCTCCTTTTTTAAGATTGTTTTTATTTTTTATCTATGCCATTTTAAATTGTTGTTGAGATTAATGTTGCATTTTTAGTTTTTTGATTTATGTGGAAATTGCTTTCTATTTGATTGTGTACCTTTTGATGTGTTTTATTGATTGCTTATGACTTTTGTTATGTTATGTAATTATGTGCCGTATTTTTCGCTCTATAAGACGCACCCGGACATAAGACACGCCTAGAAGGAAAACAAGAAAAAAAATATATTCTGAATCAAATGTTGTTGAAGATGCTTTGCGCAGCAATCCCTCTTGCTGTTCTGGCTTCAGCGATAGCTGCGCAGCCTGCATTCGCTCCGTAAGATGCGCACACATCTCCCCTTACTTTTTAGGAGGGAAAAAGTGAGTCTTATAGAGCAAAAAATACTGTGAATCTTGTCATGATGCAAGCCGCCTTGAGCACTGTTTTAACTATGGAAAGGCGACACACAAATAAAATGATGATGATGATGATGAATAACCCAGTTTGGTCGTAATGCCAAACCATTGCTTAGCAGAATGGGAGCCAGGCAGCACTGAGTCGGTCCCTGCCTGTCTCCTGTCCCCCAAATGAGTTTGGAAGCATCTGCCTCACGCTTTGAACTAACCGCAGTTTATTGTGATGCGTGAAAATGACAAGCCACAGTTTGCTGGAAAAGTTCAGCACCAAACCATTGTTTCTGATTCTAACCCGCCAGCCCCAAGCAGGATGGCTCAGGAGGCAGAAGAGAAAGGGAAGCTCTCATCTCTGTGGAGAAACTTCCGGCACCCGAGGTGGGGGGGGGATGGAGAGAGCACCACAAAATATATGGCCCACGATGTGCTCAGGGTAAACGGTGACCTAAAGAACGTACGTGCATTTTGCAAAGTTGATGCATTTAAAAAAATCTGCCTATTTAGCGTAGAATATGTGCTTTTAACTGTGAATTTTATTCCTCCTGCTTTTCTATGAACTTAAGAATTGTGGAGTTGGAAGGGACAGTGGAGGAGGAACCCTCACCGGCACCCGGGGCGGCGCAGCCTATATGGACTGTGCATGTGTGGCATCCCACACGTGCGCACTCTGTACGGAATGTCGCACATGCGCTGTCCGTATGGGCTGCCGCTCGCGTGTGGTGGCTGTATGGGCGCCGTGCATGAGCAGCACCCCTATGGACGCCATGCAAGCAGCAGCCCATACGGACTGCACATGTGTGGCGACTGTATGGGATGCCACACATGCGCAGTCCGTACGGGATGCTGCTTGCGCGCGGTGGCTGTATGGGCGCCGTGCATGAGCGGCACCCCTATGGACGGCGAGAGAGAGCGGCACCCCGTACAGACAGCATGTGAGTGGCGCCCATATGGACTGTGTGCGCCCTCTTCCGCTCTACAGCTGGGGGGAGGCAGGGGCCATCTTGTCACCCCTCCCAGAGTGGCACCCAGGGTGGCCCATGCCCTCTGCTGCCCCCTTCCTACGCCCCTGGGAAGGGGCATCTAGTCCAACCCCCACTTGCTTTTAATGTTGCTTTTTTATTTTAATGTATCTTTTGCATTCTGTTAAAGCATATTTTATGTGCTTTGCAAACAGCTAGTACCTTTGTTTTCAGGAAAGCTGCACGCACATTTTGTTAAAAATAACAATGGCGCACATTCACACACGTCGTTCTTTGTGCACAGAGTAAGGCAGCCTTTAGTCTAGCAAAACGGGATCAACGTCTCCTCGGGCGAGTTACTTACTACGAGAATTACTTTTCAACTATTGTCTTTGTGACATTTTTAGCTTTCTGCATTCCCTCTGTGTCGTTTAAATTTGCATGTGGGAATAATAATAATAATAATGTTGCAAGCTGCTTTGGGTGGACTTGGCCAGAGAAGTGACTTTTTAAAATGCCATTCACGGAGCCTTGAGTCCATATCAGGGGGAATAATAAATATAATGGGGGGGGGGATAAATAAAATATAAAATTAATAGATAAAAAAAGAGAGTTGGGGGGGAGGGGAGGCTTTACAAGCAAGAGGAGCTGACTCTGGAGGGAGAAAATGCAAGAGAGGCTCATCTTCCTTCCCCACCAGATTCACCCTAAGCAAGGAGAGCAGCTCATTGGGGCTCCAAAGTAACCCCAAAGGAAGGACCCAGAAACCAGGCAAGGCCAAGGGAAGCACCCATGGGTGGGGTGGGGGGTGATGTGAGTACTTGGGGGGCATTCATCTCTGAATTGGCACAGGCACACTTTGAGTTTCAGTTGTATTTTTTCTTTTCCCCACACAAGTTCTCAAAACGGACAACCAAGCAAGCCCATTTTTTCATATGCATGAATTCTATCACAGAAGAAATGAAGAAGGGATCTTAAGGCAATTGTGAAATCACGCCCAAATCCCTCTTTGCACCGCGACTGAGTGCATGGAATTCCTTCCCTGGGATCCATCGGCAACCTGGGGCAAAAAGCGTGCAGCCAAACAGTGAGCAGCTTCTAGGATTCATCCAGGAGAACAAGGGATCGATCCAGCACCGGGGCAACTCCAGAAACAAGATTAAGCCATTTGGAACCCCAAGAAGGAATTTGCAGGAGCCTCGAGAGATCTCCCAGGCGAGCATCACAGAGGTCTTACGGCTGCTCTGTTTCGGGGTGTTATAACTGCTTTTTATCGGTAATAGGGCATTGCAACAGGCCGTCTTTTCTGCCTGGAAAGCTGACTCATAGCCTTGCACAAATAGAAGGAACAAAAGAGCGAAACTGGCACAAATATAAATGCTGCTGACTCAGCCTGGAGAAATCTCCCTGCCGCCAACAAGACCCACGAAAAGCAAGGCTGGCCGGCCTGCAGCACTGCTGACCCACTTTCTCTGGGGCTAGAGACCCCAGACTCCTGCTCACTGCTACCGAGAGAGAGATGGACAGGCTCTCTGACCAGACACACCTCCAGCCCGGCTCTGTCCTGCCTCCTACAGCAGACAACCTCTGCCCATTGGGCAGCCTGGCCAGGGGACAGGGACAGAGACCTCCTCCTTCCCCCTGTCCCCATTGGCCACCCGGATAGGGCGCCCCCAGCACCCCTGAACCAAGGAGGGTCATTCCAAGGGCATCGCCCGGCCACACCGGCTGAAGGTATTGAAGGAATATTTTATTTTACACAACGTAGCAACACAGAGTTGATGGGTTTTGTACAGCGTTGGCCCAGAAAGGAAGGCAGGACCAAAGTCACGGGGGAAAGAGGGCAGAGAAGACACTCGGCTCGATTTAGAAATGCTCCCTCTCCCTTTTTTGTCTACTGATCCATCAGAAAAGCAGCCTTCCGTTGGCACAGAGGAACGAGCAACGAGGCCCTTCTACAAGCGGCTCTTTCTTCCCCCCAGGCCAAGGCTCCTTCTCTCTTTCCTGGGTCCTCGATCGGCTAGGGTGGGACCCGGGTGCCAATCCTAGCAGAGGCGGAGACCCCACTCGACTTTTGTGCTTTCCCCTTAAATCTTTGTTTCCTCGCCAATATTTCCCTCCGGTTGTTAGATTAAACGGAAACCCCAAGAGAGAAAAGGTGGTGTGAAGGGGTGCTCCACGGTGGTCCACGCCCCACTCTGGGCGGAGAGGCGAGAGGGGCAGGAAAAAGCCAGCCACTGCCCCCACCCGGAGACGAGTTCTTGGACAGTGTTTGGAGGGCGGGGGAACCCTCCGTCCTTTTTTAGGACTGGCAAAATAAAAAAAGAAAAGCCACACACCCCCAGCCGCTCACACCGTGCTTTCCAATATCCACTCCGAACTGGAGAAAGTTGCTTGACCACTATCCGCCTCGGAGGAGTCTGTCTGCAAGAGCATCCCGTTCATGGACAGGCTCCGCTTAGACCAAAATCCGCCCGGGTTCGGGGAGTTAAGGTAACAGTGGTATTCCATGATCTCTCCGTTCAGGGAGTACCTGCGCTTGGCGCGGGACGGGTCGGCGGGCAAGGTGAGGAACTTACTTGGCTTGGCTGGCGCTCTCTTGTAGGTGGGGGCCGCCCCCGGGGAAGAGTCCGCCGGCCGGGCGGCCAGCTGCAGCGCCGTGGAGTTGTTGCGGTTCGTGTTCTGCGACTCGAGGCCGCCAGACGCGGAGGAGCAGGAGGCGCCTTCGCCAGGGACGGCGTCGTGGCTGCCGGACTTTGGCGTGGGCTTGCGCTTCAGCTTTTGGGAAGCGGGGGGCCCCGGAGTCCACGTGGGCGGCAGGGCGGAGGTAGCGCCGGCCCCGGCGGAAGCAGAGCAGGAGTCCTGGCCGGGAAAGGCGTCCGCCGGCCGCGCCGAGCCCTCGCCGCCCACCTTACAGCACTGCAGGCTCTCCTCGCGCCCCATGGCCTGCTTGGAGCCCGACGGCGGCAGGGCAGCGCCGGTGCCGCCAAACCCTGGCTGCTGGGCCTGCTGGGCCCCGTTGGTCTGGGAGTAAACGTTGCTGACCTTGGCGGCCTTGGGGTGTCCGCCGTTGTTGCACACCTTGTAGCGGATCATGAGGATGATGATGAAGACCAGCACGGAGGCCACGATGATGCCCCCGATGATGATGATCATGGTGCCCCCCAGGAACTGGGACTGCATGAAGTGGCAGCGCACGTAGTCCTGCTCCGTCGTGAACTGGATGCAGCCCACCACGCGGGTGGCCGTCAGGGAGGTGATGCCGTCGTCGTAGATGGCCAGGACGCACAGGTCGTAGACCGTCCCCGCCGCCAGGTTGTTGACCAGGAAGGTCTTGCTCGTGGGGGGAATCATTCTGTGGAGGGACAGAAAGAAAAAAGGCGTCACTGGACTGGACTGGGAGGACCAACCTCACAATCTTAAAAGAGCTATATAAAGGTAAAGGGACCCCTGACCATTAGGTCCAGTCATGACCGACTCTGGGGTTGCGGCGCTCATCTCACTTTATTGGCCGAGGGAGCCGGCGTACAGCTTCCGGGTCATGTGGCCAGCAGGACTAAGCCGCTTCTGGCGAACCAGAGCAGCGCACGGAAACGCCGTTTACCTTCCTAACAGAGGGGTACCTATTTATCTACTTGCACTTTGATGTGCTTTCAAACTGCTAGGTTGGCAGGAGGAGGAGGAGTTTGGATTTGATATCCTGCCTTTCACTCCCTTTAAGGAGTCTCAAAGCGGCTCACATTCTCCTTTCCCTTCCTCCCCCACAACAAACACTCTGTGAGGTGAGTGGGGCTGAGAGACTTCAGAGAAGTGTGACTGGCCCAAGGTCACCCAGCAGCTGCAGGTGGAGGAGCGGAGACACAAACCCGGTTACCCAGATTGCGAGACTACCGCTCTTAACCACTATACCACACTGGCTCTCACAGGAGCTGGGACCGAACAACTAGAGCTCACCCTGTCATGGGGATTCGAACCACGACCTTCTGATTGGCAAGCCCTAGGCTCTGTGGTTTAGACCACAGTGCCACCCGCATCCCAGAAGAGCTATATAGGTGAAGAGCATACACACACACACACACACACACACACATATATATATATATATATATATATATATATAGTCCAGTAGCACCTTAGAGACCAACTAAGTTTGTTCTTGGTATAAGCTTTCGTGTGCATGCACACTTCTTTAGATACATTCAGATGCACACGGAAGCGTATAACAAGAACAAACTTAGTTGGTCTCTAAGGTGCTACTGGACAATTTTTTAATTTTTTAAAATATATTTCGACTGCGTCAGACCAATACGGCTACCTTACCTGAATCTATATAGGTGGTATTTAACACCAACTAAACTTGCCAAAATGTATAAGATAAAAAATAAGGAATGTTGGAAATGTAAAGAAAAGGAAAGAAATTTCTATCATATGTGGTGGACTTGCAGTAAAGTCAAAGTCTTCTGGGAAATGATATATAATGAGTTAAAGAAAATGTACAAAAGTACATTTGCTAAAAAACCAGAAGTATCTTTACTGGGCATAGTAGGGGAAGAAATTCCAAAGAGACCAAGAATAGTTTATGCATGCAGCAACAACAGCAAGGACTCTATTAGCCCCAAAATGGAAACAACTGGAATGAGCAACGATTGAAGACTGGCAGGTGAAGATGATGGAATATGCAGAACTGGCGAAGCTGAAAATCCAAAACCAGCGTGATGAAGCTTTCCCAAAAGACTGGAGTAAATTTATGCAATAATTGAAGGACGATTGCAGACAATTAACAACACTGGCAGGATTGACTTAAGAAGACTTGTAATGTTTATGATTTATACCTTTTTATATGTATTTAAAATGTAAAAATGGAAATGGATGAAATGTAGGGAGGAAGAGGTACAAATGCGATGAAATAGATAGGAATTATGGTAAAATCAGGATTCGAACACAAGACCCCTCTCCCCTCCTGAGGTTTACAGTAACTGGGATTCAGAAGCATGGCTGCCTCTGACTGTGGAGGCAGAGCTGAGCAGGGTAGAGAACAATCAGGATTTTTTTTAAAAAAAAATAAAAATTGGATATTTTTCATTTAAATAGTTTTGTAAAACAATTAAACTGGATTTTTTTTAAAAAAATGCTTTTGGAGGAAAAATCTTTCTAAAGATTTTCTATTTAAGCTACATTGGAATCCAAAGGCGATTCATCAGGAAATAAGGATTTGTTTAAGTTTTTCATGTGTGCTAAAGCTCAGTCTAAGCTTTCTTAATAAAAAAAAAATTGTTGAACCACATCAGTTAACAAACATGGATACATATGCTATAATGTTATTGTTTTAGTTAAATAAATGGTTTAAATTGTTACGAAGGAAATGGGGTTATTTTAATCCTTCCAATAAAGTACAGCAGGAAAGTTCTCCAAATATAAACACTTCACTTATTAAACCTCACAATAGTTTCATAATTATCGGTCTTTGTATTTCTGATAGTAGAACCAAATTCGTAATTTTTGGTAGAACTGTAGAAACTACTCTGAAAATTTATTAGTCCAAAAACGAAACCTTAATCTGGTTGTAAACATTAAGATGATACCAGCAAGAATGAGTCTTTCTGTAAAAAAAAATGATTTAAATTAAGTCTTACTGAATAGTGATTTAAATCGCGATTTAAATCGGTTTTGGTCTGAAGCTAAAGAAGAGGCGGCTGAGCTTAAGGCAGAAGCAAGGACTTCTCTCATCTGTACTGGGCAAGGGCAAGGAAATGGGCGCAATGAAGACCTGATATTGCAGCCGAGACCCTGAAGGATATTGCCCTATTGGGAAAACTAAGGAAAAGGGACCTGAGAAGCTAAGAAGAACCTGCTGGATCAGGCCATCTAGTCCAGCCTCCTCTTCCCATGGTGGCCAGAAGATGCCTCTTCTGGGAAGCCAGCAAGCAGATTTCAGGCACAAGAGCAACTCTCCCTCCCTGTGGTTTCTGGGAAGTGATAATCAGAGAAGTTGCTGCCTTTGACCGTGGAGGAAGAGCACTGTCTAGCCATCCTGGCTGGGAGTCATTGATAGTCTTTTATCCCTCATGATTTTGCCCAATCCTCATTAAAAACCATCTAGGTTGGTGGCCAGGGCCGTCTTTACCAAGGGGTGCAGGGCACCCGGGCGCCAAATTTTGGGGGGCGCCAAATGAATACCTAGCATCAAATATTCCCGGCAATTCAAGAAACAAAAGCAGTTATTTCCGCTGCATCGTTGTTACAGGCGAGCGATTTTCCTCCCCCAAAAAAGCTCAATAACTTTGAGTTCGCCCTCCCTAAAAATTTTGGGGGTGGCTAAACTCAATTTGGGGGTGCTGGGTGGATCTTTGAACCCCGGCAGTGCCTATGCTAAAGATGGCCCTGTTGGTGGCCATTGCTCCCTCCCTCCTGTGGCAGTGAGTTCCATAGTTTAACTATGCACTGCATGAAGAGGACCAAATCTCCCCACATTCATTCACTGAATGTCCACGAGGTCTAGTGTCTCCTCAAAACTAAAAAGTCCCAAACACGGCCACCTTTCTTCGTAGAGAAGCTGCTCCAGCCCCTCAATCATTTCAGGGGCCCTTTTCTCATCCCTTTCATTTTCATCCAAGTAGGACTAATTCAGCCAGCTAGCCCTGGGGATTATCTAATGCTTATTAGATGGATTTCCCCTAAATTGATTTCTGAACTTTGAATTTTATTGTTATTCATGTTTTTAAACTTTATTTTATGCTGCTTTTACCATTAAGTGTTAAATTTGTTGCTAGCTGCCCTGAGCCCGGTTTTTGAACCAGGAAGTGCGGGGTATAAATAAAAATTTTATTATTATTATTATTATTATTATTATTTTATTATTATTATTATTATTATTATTATTATTATTATTATTATTATTATTATTATTGACGCGAGGCACCCAGAACTGCACACAGGACTCCAGGTGCAGTTGTGCCATAGATCTGGGCAAAGGCAATAGGATACTGGCAGTTTTGCTTCCCATTCCTTTCCTAATTATCCCTAGCACGGAATTTGCCTTTTCCATGGCTGCTGCACACGGGCTCAGCAATTTCATACCTGTTCGGCTTGATTTTATTTCATTTGCAAGCAAGGAGGAGCATGACCTTGAAGCCCCCTCAGTCCACGAGCGAATAAGGCCAGTACAGTGACTCAGGGCCTGCAAATACTTTCAGTTCCTTTCCCTGGACATAACAGGGCCCACGTTTTGCATCCCCGTCTAGTCTAACCTCAATATCTGTGCCAGAAATAGTTCCAGTTGCTGCATTTGACGCATCCACCCACCTATGGTTTATTTCCTTGGGTTTTGTTTCTTGTCTGTCCTTGTTCAACAGCGATTCATCATTCTATTTATTTAGTTATTAAAAATATGTATATACCTCTGCATGGTAAAAATCGTAGCAGAGCAGTTTACAGCAATATAAAACCGTGCAGCTGGCGGTTGCATGGGGACTCTGCAAATTGTCAGCCGATCCTGTATGATCAGGCCATGTTTTGCAGTATTTGGTATAACCTTCGCAGAAACAATTCAACAGGTGTTATTTAAGAAGAAGACAAAGGAAAGAAACAAACGCTTCTTGCTGTGCCAGGGAGAGTCAAACAACGGATAAGGAAGACTCGGAAGCAGCACCAGGGGACACGGAAAGGGGTGTCCCCAAACTCAGAGCACCGAAGTCAGGAAGACGGCAAGAGCTGTGAGCAAAGAGAAATGGCCTGTCCTGCTCCCTGCATAACATGGGATTTGTTCTCTTTCTGAACGTAAGCCATTGAACCTCCAGCATACCCTCCAACACTCCTCATTTGAAAATAGGGACATTTCTCACTTCCCTCCAACTGACCCTCCTCACCCCACTTTTTTGCCTGTATCCCCCACCATCACAGAGCACTTCCAATACCAACGGGACGCAGCACTCGTGCCCTCCCTACTCCTGAGAAAAGCCCTGAATCCCAATTTTATTTTATTGCATTCTTTGGTAGATTTACAAAAAGGAAAACGCATACCAATATATGCATTTTAGAGAGGGGCGAGATTAGATGCAGGCACACAATGCATATATTTTTAAAAAAACCAAGACTCCTCCAACTCCGCTCTGCTCCCCCGTTCTTCCTGCCCTCTGCCTGCCCCCCACAACCAGGGGGTCACGTGGGGCTGGGCCTGGCCAGCCGCAGCCTCTCCTCGCCCGCTCTCCAGCCGCCGCCAAGAGATGCCCAAGGGATGCTCCTTATCGGCTGCTGCTCAGGACAAACCTCCCCCCTCAGCCTCCCCCCTGAGATCAGGGGCGGCAGCACCAGCTGGTGGTGGCCAAAATGACATTTCAGGATCAAATCCAAAGCCAGGAGGGCTTTCATAATTCCTGGAAAATTGGGAGACTTGGAGGGTATGCTACAGGCAGAGCCTCATAAGACAAGGCCAACGTTCTCAGTGTTTAAAGTTACACTGTAAACCAGAGGTTCCCAAATGTTTGGGGGCCATCGCCCCCCCCCCGTTCCATAAATTCATCCCCAGTTCCCCCTTCCTTATAAAAACCATTATCCAGAAGAGCAGTTTGCAGGACTCACTAAGGAAGATGGTACGGCAGTTCAAATCAGCAACCAAATAACTGCACTGTTGTTCAAACCCCAATTAATACTACTCACTTCAATGAAGTCTACAAAGCAGATGAACTGCGTCTGGTGCTGACAGACACCTCCAGCGTGTCCCCCAGTGCCCCCTCACCTCTTGGCATCCCCCTAGGGAATCCCTTTCCCCACCCACATTGGGAACCACTGTTGTCATCCAGCTTGGAGGCTCCGTGATGCTTGTCCCTGGCAAAAGATGAAGCCACATTCTGCCTCCTGCCTGGAACAGGTTGGGAGGCCTGGAGAGAAGCCTCATGAGGTGAGGGTGGGGCACATAATAGTAATAATAATAATAATAATAATAATAATAATAATAATAATAATAATTATAAAACTTCAAACATTAGAAACTTCCCTAAACAGGGCTGCCTTCAGATGTCTTTTAAAAGTCAGATACAGTGGTACCTCGGGTTATAGACACTTCAGGTTACAAACTCCGCTAATCCAGAAATATTACCTCGGGTTAAGAACTTTGCTTCGGGATGAGAACAGAAATCGTGCTCCAGCGGCACGGCAGCAGCAGGAGGCCCCATTAGCTATAGTGGTGTTTCAGGTTAAGAACAGTTTCAGGTTAAGAACAGACCTCCAGAACGAATTAAGTTCTTAACCTGAAGTACCACTGTAGTTGTTTATTTCCTTGACATCTGATGGAAGGGCGTTCCACAGGGCAGGCGCCACTACCGAGAAGGCCCTTTGCCTGGTACCCTGTAACCTCACTTCTCGCAGGGAAGGAACCCCCAAAAGGCCCTCAGGAGAGGGACCCTGGTGTCCGGGCTGAGCAATTGGGGGGGGGGGTATATTGGGCCGAGGTCATTTAGGGCACCCAGCCGCCTCTTTCTCAGTAGTGCAGAAGCCAGAGGAGAAGGTGGCTTTGTTGCAAATACCCCATGGCAAAAAGACAAGCTCCCCAACACACAGAGGGGTGGGTAAAGGAATCAGACCCCCATGGCCACTTCTGGTGGGGGCTGCTCATTAGTCTCAAGTCTTCTTCTTTATTTATTTCCTGCATTTATATCCCAGCTTTTTCTCCCCAAGGAGCTCGAGGCGCCTTACATGGTTCTCACCCCCTCCTCGTTTAATCCCCACAACAGTCCTGCAAGGCAGGTCAGTCTGAGAGAAGGCACTTCTCCAGATTTTGCAATGCGGTTCTGCAAAGCGGCTCTTGCAAGGGCAAATGCTCACGCCAAGGCAAGAATGGAGGAAAACGGCAAAGAAAGAGGCATCTTATTATGGAAAGTTGTTTTGCAAAAAATGTCTTTATCAAGCAAAATTGCAAACAGGCGTGTCCATTTGTAGGAAATCACACTAAAATGTTGTGGGGAAACAGCAACAATAATGGTGGCAAACTGCTGAGAAAATGGGAAGCTGTGAGCTTAGGACTACTGTGGGGTTGTAGCTCAGTGGTTAGAGCAGGCACCCCCAAACTCGGCCCTCCAGATGTTTTGGGACTACAATTCCCATCATCCCTGACAACTGGTCCTGCTAGCTAGGGATGATGGGAGTTGTAGTCCCAAAACATCTGGAGGGCCGAGTTTGGGGGTGCCTGGCTTAGAGCATCTCCCTGCCCGAACCCCTGGAAAGTGTGTCCAGGTCTCTGCAGGCGATACAGATCTAGCTAGACCAGCAGGTCTGACTTTGTATTGAGGCCCCTTGCTGGCTGCCAAAGGCTGGAGGAAGAAGCAAATAATTTTATTTATGACGTTCCCTTCATCCGAAGGTCCCAGGGAAGACGCCAGGAGGAAAGCAACATAATAAACCACAGTCACGAAAATAGGGTGGGTTGTAAATATAGGGGAAACGAGAAAGCAAAGGGGAGAGGCAAGCCAGCCAGCTGCCTGCTGCAAGTTGGCCTCAATTGGCCCAGAATCGGGGGCAAGGAGTCCAAGGGGCCCAGACACCACCACCATCATCATCATAATTTATTATTTATTCCCCACCCATCTGGTTGAGTTTCCCCAGCCACTCTGGGCGGCTCCCAATCAAATGTTAAAAACAGTACAGCATCAAATATTAAAAGCTTCCCTAAACAGGGCTGCCTTCAGATGTCTTTTAAAGATAAGATAGCTGCTTATTTCCTTCACATCTAAAGGGAGGGTGTTCCACAGGGTGGGCGCCACTACCAAGAAGGCCCTCTGCCTGATTCCCTGGAACCTCACTTCTCGCAATGAGGGAACTGCCAGAAGGCCCTCGGAGCTGGACCTCAGTGTCCGGGCAGAATGATGGGGGTGGAGGCGCTCCTTCAGGTATACTGGACTGAGACCGTTTAGGGCTTTAAAGGTCAGCACCAACACTTTGAATTGTGCTCGGAAACGTACTGGGAGCCAATGTAGGTCTTTCAAGACCGGTGTTACGTGGTCCCGGTGGCCGCCCCCAGTCACCAGTCTAGCTGCCGCATTCTGGATTAGTTGCAGTTTCCGAGTCACCTTCAAAGGCAGCCCCACGTAGAGCGCATTGCAGTAGTCCAAGCAGGAGATAACTAGAGCATGCACCACTCTGGCCAGACAGTCTGCGGCCAGGGATGGTCTCATCCTGCGTACCAGATGGAGCTGGTAGACACCTGCCCTGGACACAGAACTGACCTATGCCTCCATGGACAGCTGTGACTCCCAGGCTACGCACCTGGTCCTTCACAGTTTCCCCATTCAGGACACAACCTGAGACGCCTCCGAAGACCCAGGACTGCCCTGGCTGAGCATCCTCTCTCGGAACGGGCTCCGTCCTTCCGCATCCTCTCCTCCTCAGGCTTCTAGTCCCTGTGAGCAGCCCCACAACCACAGACACATACAGCCCTCCCCACAGCCCCCAAGGGGAGTCCCTGGCAAACGCTCTCTCGCCCGATGCAGTAACCGCAAGGAAACCTGCCAGCGTCCTGGGAGAGTCTGGGGGCTTGTGGGTGGCTTTGATCTGCAGGATCCCGCTCCCTCCCCAAGGACGTGGCTTTGAAAAGTGGGGGAGAAAAAGGGAATAATTTATGACAAATCGGTTTGGAAAGGTGTGACTGCTCCATTAGGAGGCTTCAAAGCAAATCCACTTAGCAAATCCAACACCTTGTCCACACGCTCTTCCGTCATTCATCCATGGATATATATAAATAAAAAATAATTTATGGATATCCTTTTCCCCTGTCGTTCCCTCCCCCAAACAGAGGGTGTTAGTGTCTCCTGAGTAGGGCTAACTTTCCAATCCTTGCGCTAATCAGATTACCTCGAAGGATTAAAGGTCAGCGGGGATGAGCCAAAAATAAAGCGCAAATCGAACCTGATGGCTGCAAAAGGCCTTTCCTCTTGCCTGGAGGCTGGTTGGTGCTGGTGGAGAATCAAAGAGCTGCAGAGTTGGAAGGGAACCCAAAGGGTCGTCTAGTCCAGCCCCCTGCAATGCAGGAATCACAGCTCAAGGGTCCCTGACAGGCAGCTGCCCAACCTGTGTTTGAAAACCTCCAAGGAAAGAGAGTCCACCACCTTCCAAGGGATTCCGTCCCGCCATCGAACAGCTCTCACCGGTGCCGGATTTACGTATAAGCTAAACAAGCTCTAGCTTAGGGCCCCACTCCCTTGGGGGCCCCAAAAAACTTAAGGAAAAAAGCCTGGATGTACATTTCCAAAATATAAGATAAAAACCAAATAAAACAAAACCTACATCAGCAACAGTGTTTTGTGTTGTGTAGGCTCCTATGAAGTAAGAAATGAGCTCCACCTGCTCGCCTGCTCCCTCAAATATCCCTAGTTTGCTGATTTCTATATATAGGGTACCTACATTCTGCATGTGCAAATGGCTTTAGATACCTATTAGGTCCATCAATTACCATATAGCAGGGGTAGTCAACTCCCAAGAGTTGGCAGTGAACATCTTATAGGAAGTGCAGAGCATTCAGGAATGACAGAAATCACGAGCTCTCCCAGGGTTAAACATTAGGAAGACCTTTCCGACAGAGAGATCCAGGGCCGGATTGAGGTTTGATGAGGCCCTCAGCTCCTGAAGGTAATGGGGCCCTTGATGTGTCCAGCTGTCCTTTGTCAACAGCAAATTGTCACTGTTTTTGTGTGTTGAATATATGCTATATGGCAGGCATGTCCAACAGGTACATCACTGGACATCTGTGGTAGATCACTGGTAATTCACGGTGATCACCAGCTGCTTTGGCCACAGGCTCATTGTGGCAAAGGGACTTCTGCACAATTAATTCAAACCAAATCTAGACGTTTATCTGACTCCCTCAACCCTCACCTCTCTGTTTTTGTACATTACATATTTATTCAGACTCAGCCTTTTCCCCTGATGGGACTCAAGGCAATGTACAAAGAGCCAGTCCCCTCTTTGAGGCCACACTTTGGTTGCAACACATTTCAAGCAGGTCTGGGGAAATCTGGCCTGCCAGATGTTGATGGGTTTCTGTAATGGTTATATGGGGTTGCTCGTGCGTAAGTTGCCGCCACTCCTGGCTAGGTTGCCTGGTTAAACTTTTTCTGGCTGGACAGCCCTTCACTTCGTGGCTGTTTCGGTCGCTAGCAGAATCCGTCAGTGGGCGTTTCTTGAACTTCTTCCAGCAAAGAAGTTCTTTGACACCAAGTCGCCGCCTACTCTCCCTGTGCGGAAGTCTTCTGCGCAGGGTGGGTGTGGGTAGCGGAGGACCTGTGCTCTCCCCGCTGGTCTCCAGCGAGGAGTCCTGGAGCCCCCTCGCCGATTCCCCCATCTGCCCCCCTTTATCCCTGGTGTTACGCTGATTTCCTTCCCCAGCCGAAGAGCTCCCTCTCTCCCTGCTGGGCCCTTCTCCAGCATCGCTTGGGAGCCTTGCCTCCACCTCTGGCTCTGATGTCAGTTCCCTGACAGTTTCTTTTTCTAAAAAAAGTTATTTGATTTTGTTGATCAATTCATTTTTTTTTTTTTTAAATATTTTTATTTTTCCATATAAACACAATACAACAAACATAAACATACAAAAACAAAAACAAAACAAAAAACATGTATCATTTCATATCCTAATTTCATATCCTATCTTCCCCGACTTCCTCATGCTTCCCCTTTCTGTATTCCAAATTCTTATCGATTGTTCAGCAAATCTTCCCTTATTTTAATTTAAATTTAGACTATTCTTCCTTATTTTCCTTGTCTTAACCATTGCTAATAGTAACCATTTACTTTCCAGTCCAACATCATTCTAACTTTCATTAACTTTATGATATTTCTTTAAATAGTCCTTGAATTTTTTCCATTCTTCTTGCGCTGCTTCTCTTCCCTGGTTTCGGATTCTGCTCGTCATTTCTGCCAAGCCCATATAGTCTATCACCTTCATCTGCCATTCTTCCAGTGTGGGTAGTTCTTGCGTCTTCCAGTACTTTGCAATGAGTATTCTAGCTGCTGTTGTAGCATACATAAAGAAAGTTATATCCGTCTTTAACACCCCTTGGCCGACAATACCCAAGAGAAAGGCCTCTGGTTTCTTGGGGAAAGTATATTTAAATACCTTTTTAAGTTCATTATAGATCATTTCCCAGAATGCCTTAATCTTCGGGCAGGTCCACCAAAGATGAAAAAATGTACCTTCAGTTTCTTTACATTTCCAACATTTGTTGTCAGGCACATGGTAAATCTTTGCAAGCTTGACTGGGGTTATGTACCACCTATATATCATTTTCATAATGTTTTCTCTTAAGGCATTACATGCCGTAAATTTTATCCCGGTGGTCCACAACTTTTCCCAATCAGCAAACAAAATATTATGACCAATGTCCTGAGCCCATTTAATCATGACCGATTTAACCGTTTCATCTTGTGTATTCCATTTCAGCAGCAAATTGTACATTTTGGACAAATTCTTAGTACTGGGTTCTAACAGTTCTGTCTCCAATTTTGATTTTTCCACCTGAAAGCCAATTTTACTGTCCAGTTTAAACGCTTCATTAATTTGATGGTAGTGGAACCAATCTCTCACCTTCCCTTTTAATTTCTCAAAACTCTGCAATCTCAATTTGTCCCCTTCCTTTTCCAAAATTTCCCAGTATCTTGGCCACTTGGACTCCATATTTAACTTTTTAACTGCCTTAGCTTCCATTGGCGACAGCCACCTTGGAGTTTTATTTTCCAGCAAGTCTTTATATCTGTCCCAGACATTTAGTAGTGCTTTTCTGACAATATGATTTTTAAAACTTTTATGTGCTTTAACCTTGTCGTACCACAAATATGCATGCCACCCAAAAATGTTATTAAAACCTTCCAAATCCAAAATGTCTGTGTTTTCAAGAAGTAGCCATTCTTTCAGCCAGCAGAAAGCTGCCGCTTCATAGTAAAGTTTGAAGTCTGGCAGGGCAAACCCCCCTCTTTCCTTTGAATCCGTTAGTATCTTAAATTTAATTCTGGGCTTTTTGCCCTGCCAGACAAATTTAGATATGTCTTTTTGCCACCTCTTGAAACAATCCATTTTATCAATTATTTGCAATGCTTGGAACAAAAACAACATTCTTGGCAATACATTCATTTTTATAGCTGCAATACGGCCTAACAAGGAAAGCTTTAAGTTGGACCAAATCTCCAAATCTTTTTTCACTTCTCTCCAAGTTTTTTCATAATTATCTTTAAACAAATTCACATTTTTAGCTGTCATATTTATACCCAAATATTTCACTTCTGTCATATTTATACCCAAATATTTCACTTCTTCACTCTGGCTTCTCCTCAGATCGTATAAATCTTTCGATTTTGTTGATCAATTCAGTCCTTTTACATCTTTTGTGTATTGTGGCATTTTATGCATTCTGAGTCACTGTTATTTTTATTGATTATAATCTAGTAATGATTTATTGCAATTGTTGAGGGTGAATTTCGATTTCATTACAGTGGTACCTCTGGTTACGTACTTAATTCGTTCTGGAGGTCCGTTCTTAACCTGAAACTGTTCTTAACCTGAAGACCACTTTAGCTAATGGGGCCTCCCGCTGCTGCTGCTGCGCCGCCAGAGCACGATTTCTGTTCTCATCCTGAAGCAAAGTTCTTAACCTGAGGTGCTATTTCTGGGTTAGCGGAGTCTGTAACCTGAAGCGTCTGTAACCCGAGGTACCACTGTATTAGGTGCTATTACATTCTAAATGCATTATGGGCTATTTCTTTATTTGATATAGGTTGTTTATGTGAAGGTCATATTCTTATCTGCATTGGATCAGATTGCTTTGCGATGTCTGATCTTTGCTGCTTATGTTTTTTCCTTTGCTGCTTGCAAGTATCTCGTGTGCAGAGATACAGAAAGGCAGTATGCAAATAAAAACTGAAATGAACTACGTTTCCCACCATCAGACATCTTATTTATGAAGAATATTTGTACTGCTGTGCCATACAAAATATCAAAGTGGTTTACACCAATAAAACCATAAAACCATCCCCTAAAAACCACAACAAAATAAAAGAAAAAGTCAGACATCAACAAAATATTGTGGAAGGTTGCAGTTTTAATGGCCTGCAGAGGCCTAGAGGAATAGAATAGGAAGATTTTCAGCAGGCTTTTAGAAGTTGGCACAGAAGGTCCCTGCTGAGTCTCCAGTGGCAGAGAGTCCCAGAGGACTGGGCTGAGAACACTGAACATATTTCAGGTGTGCATATTTGGCTACTCTTTCACCTCACTTTCCTAACCCCCCGCAAAACTCCCTGAAATGCAACAAGACTTGCACCAGCAGTGGAGACTTCCAGGAGGCTGATCCCCAGAGAGAACTTGCTGCAAGACGGACCCAAAAGAGAAAATAACAGAACATCACCGGTAATCACATACAGCTCCCAAGTTAAAACAGTTCGACGCATCATCAGAGATCTACAACCTCTCCTAGACAACAACAGTTCTCTTTCTCAAGCTCTGGGAGGAAGACCTTTCATTGCCTACAGACAGCCACCCAA
The DNA here is from genome assembly GCF_964270895.1 of Podarcis filfolensis. Taxonomy (NCBI): domain Eukaryota; kingdom Metazoa; phylum Chordata; class Lepidosauria; order Squamata; family Lacertidae; genus Podarcis; species Podarcis filfolensis. Next base: position 136,056,849 of record NC_139604.1, read on the forward strand.
TCTTAAACAACGCCTCACCCACAATAATACAGCAACCAGACTTAACATGGACACTGGCACCAGAGCCTGCAATAAACCCAGATGCCAACTTTGCTGCCACATAAACCCAGACAACACCATTACTGGCCCCAACAACATCACACATACCATCTCGGGACTATTTAATTGCTCATCTTCTAACATTGTGTATGCCATCAAATGCCAACAGTGCCCCTCAGTTCTCTATATTGGACAAACAGGCCAAACGACGCCAAAGGATAAATGGACATAAATCTGACATCAGGAATCACAAGACAGAGAAGCCAGAAGGAGAATACTTCAGTCTCCCAGGCCATTCAATACAGGATCTCCAAGCAGCTGTCTTATTACAAAAGAATTTCAGAAAAAGACTTGAAAGAGAAGTTGCTGAATTATAGCTTATCACTAAACTGAAAACTATGGAGAGACCTGTTCTGAATAGAGATATTGGATTCCTGTCTCATTATATATGCTAATCATCTGCATACTATCCCTTGCTTTTTCCTGTAGGATTAATTGCAGTCATTAACAGGTTTACCATACCCTTTGAGTCAATCACCCGTCTCCTACTCCCCTCCTGAGAAAAACCCCACCCCACCCTCCCACTATATAGAAAGGTCTGGTGACTTCTGTTTCAGTGTATTTGAAGAAGTGTGCATGCACACGAAAGCTTATACCCAGAACAAACTTAGTTGGTCTCTAAGGTGCTACTGGACAATCTTATTATTTTATATATTAGGAGGCTGGAAGAGAGACTTGCCTTCCTTGCCCTTCCTGACATTTGCCCTTTGCTGCTGCCAGCCTCCTCGGGAGTAAGGCTATGGGAGCCAGCTGCAGGCTACTTGGAGGGCAGCAAAACCAGGGCCAGAAACATTACTGCTGGTTAACTCATGCCTTGCTGTGTCTCCATGTACCTAAGCCCAGATTGCTTTTTTGGAATGGTAATATTGCCTTTATTCTCCATTTGCCCAAATTGCTGATTTCTGTCATTTTTGGATCGACTTCCATAAACTGCGTTTTGTATACTTGCACTTCCAGTGCTCTGCATTTCAGTGTTTTCAGGTGGCATACAAATAAAAATAAAGACTTCTAAAAGCACGAGGTGGAAAGCATTCCTTAAAAAACAATTAAACACTGCTAGCGTTAAAACTAAGTGCACAGATAACACCGATGGAAGCCATACCAGTAATTACAATTAAACTGGCACAGCGCCAGCCTTTTTGTTAAAAGCAGTCTGTTCCCAAATGCCTGTGGGGAGAAGTCTTGCAAGACTGGGGCAGACTTGGGCAGAGGTGTAGCTGGGGGGGGAGATGCTCTGGGTCATGCATCTCTCCTGGGGGCAACGAAGGGCTTGGGTGCCTGCAGGCTCTGCGCTGCCCAAAACGGCACTGTAGAATCATAGAATCATAGAGTTGGGAGAGACCACAAGGGCCATCGAGTCCAACCCCCTGCCAGGCAGGAAACACCATCAGAGCACTCCTGACATATGGTTGTCAAGCCTCTGCTTAAAGACCTCCAAAGAAGGAGACTCCACCACACTCCTTGGCAGCAAATTCCACTGTCAAACAGCTCTGACTGTTAGGAAGTTCTTCCTAATGTTTAGGTGGAATCTTCTTTCTTGTAGTTTGGATCCATTGCTCCGTGTCCGCTTCTCTGGAGCAGCAGAAAACAACCTTTCTCCCTCCTCTATGTGACATCCGTGGGGCTTGTGTCTGCCCACCACCTCCCCCTCAGCCACCCTATAGCTGAGGGGGAGGTGGGGGGCAAACTCCAGGGAGGCTCCATGCAGCGCGCCTTGCCCTGGCTCACCCCACCCTGGGCACAGGGCCCCCGAGCAGCTAGCTATGCTGCTGGACTTTGGTAATCTTTCGTAATATGGCTCTCTGTGCAAGGCCAAAATTTCCCCCCTCCACCAATGGATCCTCTCAGTTATGGATCTTCTGGATTTTGTGCCCCCTTGGCTCAGCGCCCTGTGCAGGAATGCCACCTGCATCCAGGCGTCAAGGAATCTGATCCCTCACGGCAGGCTGCCAGGAATAGATAAGACAAGGAAGCTCTTACCAATGTCTTTTATTCAATATTCACAGAGGGAGGCTTAGAAATGATACCTCTTGGAGCAATGGCGTTGCTCTGAGCAATCTCCACCCCCCTTCTCTCCTCAGTCACCAACAGCACCACCCACCTTACAGTTGCCGCTTAAGGCCATTTGGTTACAAGCCTTTGCTCTCCTACTTTCACTGCCCGCCGGGTTCTGGGAAAAGGGGGGCCTGGAATGCTGTCCAGTGATAATGTGTCATCCAGCTGCTCCGGCTCTGCTCCCCCCCCCCACTTCCTCTCCCATTATTTCCTAACTTTGCTCTTCGTCTCCCTCTGAGCCATGACCTTCCTCAAACTACTGCTGTAAATCTATACTGTCTTCCTCTTCTCTGGAAGACTCAGGAGGGCGAGGCCATCTCCATCATTCCTCCTTTGTCCAGTCCCACACTGTCCTGAATTCGGTGCTGGCAAGACCTGAATGAAGAGGGTTTCTCCCCATCTCCTGCTGAGCCCACCTGACCCCCCAAGAGCCTAGAAGAGGCAGAAGGAAAAGGTTCCCCCCAGCAAAGGGAGCAGGTGATGGGCCAAACTGGTCAGGGCCCCTTACCTGTAAACAAGCGAGTCGTCATACGTCCCGTTGTACTGGATTTGGAACATGCGTATTCCGGGGATATTCCTTTGGAAGTTGAACTTGAGCAGGGCGGTGGAGGACGTGGCCTCGGCCACCACCACCTTCTTGTCGGGGCTGACCTTGGTCTCCCCGTTGCTGCTGCTGCTGCTGCTGCTGGCGTTGGAGCCGGACTTGGTGGAGGTGGAGATGTCCGAGGACCCGGGGTCCGGCTCATGGATGTGGTTGGTGCTGTTGACGATGTGGGGCAGCTTGATGATGTGCAGGTCCACCGACTGCGTGGCCTCCCCGGCCGGGTTGGACGCGATGCAGGTGAAGGAGCCCGTGTCCTTCATGGTGGTGATGTGGATGTCGAGGGTCCCGTTGTCGTAGACCAGGGAACGCGTGGCGTTGGAGATCAGCTTGCCCTCGGGCGAGATCCAGTGGATGGCCGGCTCGGGGTCCCCGCGGGCCTTGCACCTCAGGATGGCCCTCTGCCCCTCCAGCACCCTCAGCTCGTGGGTGTGCCTCGTGATGAGCGGCGGCTCGCACAGAAACTCCTCCTCGGGGACCGACCAGAAATAGCGGCCCGAGAGGAGCGGCGGGGAGGCGCACGTCTCCAGGTCGTCCTCCCTGGAGAGGCGCCGCAGCCACAGCAGCTCACAGTTGCAGTGCAAGGGGTTCCCGCCAAAGCTGAGGGCGAAGGTGGAGGGGCTGATGATCCCTGAGGTGGCCAAGACCTGGGCCCTCTGGAAGAGGGGGTCGGGGGGCAGCTTGTGCAGCTTGTTGGAGGTGACGTCCAGCCGGGTCATCTTGTGGAGGTGGGAGAAGGTCCCCTTGGGGATGCTGTCGATCATGTTGTGGTCCAGGCTGAGGGTGTGCAAGCTGACCATCTTCTCCACGGCGTCCCAGGGGATGGTCTCCAGGTTGTTGTAGGATAGGTCCAGCTCCTCGAGCGCCAGGACGTCGTCGAAGGCCGTGGCGGAGATCAGCGTCAGCTGGTTGTTGTTGAGGATCAGGTGGTGCAGGTTGAGGAGCCCACTCAGCATGTCGTGGGTGATCTTGGTCAGCCGGTTGCTGTTCAGGTGCAGGGCCCTCAGGTTGCGCAGGTCAGCGAAGGCATGCGGGGTGACGAAGCTGATGGTGTTCCGCGAGAGGGTCAGGTCCACCAGGCTGGTCATGTTGGCAAAATCCTTGCGCTTGATGCTGGTGACAAAGTTGTCGGCCAGCCGCAGCTCCACGGTCCTCCGGTCGATGTTGGGGGGCACAAAGAGGAGGCCCTTCTTGGCGCAAAGGGTGGCGAGGTTGGGGGACAAGATCTGGCAGACGCAGCGCTTGGGACAGATCTGAGCCTTCGCCGCTATGCCAATGAAGAGCAGATACAGAAGCAGTTTTTCCATTGTAGAGCGGGGTCAGGACGCTGAGAGAGAGAGAGAGAGAGAGAGGAGAGGGGTCACATGGGGAGCACTGGGTTCGAGTCCCACACACAGCCCCACCAGCGCAATTCATTTCATAGAAGCGTGGAATTGTTGGAAGGGAACCCCCAGGGCCATCTGGACCTCCCCCCGAACACAGCTAAAGAATCCATATCAGGTGGTCGTCCGACCGCTGCATAAAAACCTCTGGCAAAGGAATCCAAGGGGTCTCTTCACTATGGAACAGCTATTTGTGTATTTATTATTTCATAAAAATTATACACCATTTGATGGGGGGAGAATCTCCAACAACCTCAAACTGGTTTACAAATTGAATAAGATAATAACATTATCAGTTTTTTAAAAAAACCTCTTTAAAACTTTCAAGAAATAAGATCAGAACTTGGGTTGCCACATTTTGAAGAGCAAAAAAGAGGACACTATGACAACTCTCTTTTTAAATACCCCTACTTATATGTAGGCTATAGAAGCTGTGAAATATTGCTGAGGGGGCAGGAGAAGGGAAGAGGAAAACAAGTCTTCAGCCACCAGTTGTGTCTATGTCTCCTCCAGAAAGTATAGCCAGAGACATTTTGGTAAATTTTAAAAATCCACCCAGGCAGAGATTTTACTCCTGAAAAGGGGGACATGTCCCGGGAAAAGAGGACACATGGCAACCCCCTGCTAGAATCTCCTTTCTTGCCACTGAAATCCATTGTGTCCTCCCTGGGGGAGCAGCAGAAAACAAGCTGGCTCCCCCTTCCCTGCGCAAAAGGTCCCGGCTTCACCCCCCGACAGCATATCCAGCCAAGACTCCCACCTGAACCCCCAGAGAGGTCCTGCCAGTCACCACAGAGACAAGGCTGAGCAAAGTTTTCCGGGTGCCCTCCTGCATTCTTGCAGCCCCGCTTCACCCCAAGGTTGGAGGGACATCTGTCGGGGATGCTTTAGCTGAGACTCCAGCATTGCAGGGGTTGGACTAGAGGACCTTCATGGTCCCTTCCAACTCTACAATGCTATGATTCTTTGATGTTTTATTGTATTTTTACTATTTTGTTGGGAGCTGCCCAGAGTGGCTGAGGAGGCCCAGCTGGATGGGCCGAGTATAAATAAATTATCATCATCATTATCTTTATATAACTCTGCCCATCTCATTGTCTGTGTCCCATCCACAAATCCCACTTCCCCTGCAGCAAAAGTTAGTTGTATTATGACACCAGCCAGGCCACCATACTGTCCTTTCCCCCCATAGAATCATAGAATTGAATGCTTTTATGTTCTGGCTGTGATTGCTGTTCTAAACCACTGCTTAAATCCATGCACAAAGGCACAACAGGAACGCAGGCATTAGGGCATCTGCAGAACCAAAGAAGGTAAGCACAGCTCTGTAGGATCAAGGCCAAGGGAGCCCATCCAGCCCAGCAGCCTGTTGTCACAGAGGTCTACCAGATGCCCATTATGGGAAACCAGCAAGCAGGATTCAAACACAAGAGCCCTTTCCCCTCCAGAGGTCTCCAGCAATGGGAAAGCGGGGATGGCTCCATCACAAAGAATCTGAATGTTTTGCAAAGGTGCTCTTGTGCTGTAGCACATTAAAAGCAGGACGACCAACAACACCAAAAGAACTGGAGCATTTGCAGCAGGAAAGTTGCAGGAGTTTAGCAGGAAAGTAGGAGGCAGGCATCAGTTGCAGCTGAAGAAATATTGTGGCAGTGCCCCAAAGGGCCAGCATAAATGTGATAATGTGTACCCCTGGAATTCCTTGAGTGCGCTTCTAATAGAAAAGTTATGGTAACCTGTTGCTTTATGAAACTGGTGATTTTGCAAGTTGCCTCCCCCCAATATTGGGGCAGGAATACAGCTAATCCAGGCGTCAGCAACCTTTTTCAGCAGGAGTCTGGTCCACTGTCCCTCAGACTTTGTGGGGGGCCAGACTATATTTTGAAGAAGAAAAATGAACGAATTCCTATGCCCCACAAATAACCCAGAGATGCATTTTAAATAAAAGGACACATTCTACTCATGTAAAACATGCTGATTCCCAGACCATCCATGGGCTGGATTTAGAAGGTGATTGGGCCAGATCAGGCCCCCAGGCCTTAGTTTGCCTACCCATGTAATATGTGAATCAAAAAGATACAGCTCAAAGCTAGAACATAAATTGTTACATTGTGCAAATGTCTGCACGTAACACGGATTCCCAACATGCGTACTAACACAATGTAACAGATCCTGGTGGGAATCAACACTGAATCAGCAAAATTTCCAGTGTTTACTGTGCATGTGTATTAAACATGAAATGAGGTAATGATGTACATGATTGGTGAAAACTGAAATGCTTTGTCTGAAACTTTATAAATACCACTGCCTGAACCATCGGGTGGGGTTGCAGTTTTGCGGAACGATCCGACTGTCACCTATTGCTTTGCAATAAAAGACGATGGACTCCTAACTCCTCTTGTTTCTGGGTTTTCTTGGCATAAACTCAGGAGATAAGCCATTTTTGGCTTACAACAATATGACCACCCAAAACCCTTTGAGGTGCACAGGCTGAGGAAAGTGCCATCAAAGGCCCTATACAACCACCCCAATGGCATCACCAATCACAAAGACGGCACAATGGAAAGGGTGCCAAGGAGTGCGAAGGAATACCAAACACTGCAACATTTCTTCATGCGGAAGTGACTGCCTTCAAGGTCACCCCTTGAAGAAGTGGGTATTTGAACCCGGGTCTCCCATGCCCTAGTCTGACACTCTAACCAGTGCACCACACTGTCCCACAATGCAAGGTGTCATAGGACAGCATTAGGATGTCAGAAGTTTTATTTTTGACCCCTTTCCCAATGATTCCTCGCATGAACTTTTGCCTTTGGGGAGCTGGTGTCTCCATGGCCTCTGACAGGGAACTGCGATCATAAACTCAAAGTCTCCTTCTGGTCCGTCACCACCAGCTCAGACCACATCAGAGTAGATATGTGAAATTCAGTTTATTTGCCCCAATGGCTCACTGCTTGGCCCAGGCTGGCACTGAACCATGCTTTGGGGCTTCCATACGTTCAGGATTTGTCCATTGGAAATAACGTCCGGGTGAAATTTCAAAAAATCGGTAAAAATGTCCTTATAGACCCAGACATATGGCAACCCATGTCAGAAGGGTTGAATTTTTTGGCAAATTTCCTAAAAAATAGCTCAACAACTTTCCCTCCCCCCAAAAAAGTTCAACAACTTCTGTGTCCGGATTTGTGTTCAGCAACCCTTCCATCTTTGCTGGTTTATTTGCTGGTTTATTGCCCATTCCTCAATTTTGGAGAGGCCCCTCTGGAGTTAAGTCCCTTTTTTCTTTTCATAGAATCATAGAACTGAAGATATAGAAGGGACCCTCAGGGCCATAGAGATTACCCCCTGCAATGTTTCTGCCATCATCCCAAACTCGTGTCTCCCGGCAGCTCCTGACTCCCTCTCAACCATCCGCAGAGGTGAAACAGCTTTGACCCCCGCCTTCCAGGGGGTTGGACTAGATGACCCTTGGGATCCCTCGGAACTCTGCAATCCTAGGAGCACATATCTGAAACCACGGGCAAGCCGAAGATGCAGGCCGTGCAATCGCCCTTCCCCCCCAGATAAATTTCCTTGCCTCCAACTTCGCTTTCCTTCCAAGTTAAAGCTGTTTTATTGGAAGGAGATTGTGCTTTTTTCTTTATGATGGCTGAAGATTACTTTGCTGCTGATTTTCTTCTGCCTCCGTTTAATTATTTCCATCCCGCATGGTTCTGTGCACTTAACATTAGCCGCCTTGCAAACTGTTTTGTTGAAAAGGCAGGATATAAAACATATTAAAATGCTCTCTGCGGTTTATGAAATGTCAGTATGCAACCTCTGCCAACTCCCTTCATGTCCAGAGGGCTCGGCCTCCCAGCCCCCAGACAAGGACCCCCATGGCCTGCCCTGATGGGGACAGTCTGCCCCTGCCCCACATCCAGAGGGTGTCAGGAGCCCAGAGGCCGAGCAATGCCACTGATGGGTCTTTTGCTGCCTCCATCACAGACGCCCAGGAGACTCTTGTGTCCACTGGACAAAGGGAAAAAGCTTACAGAAACAAATTCACTTTTATAGGCAGCTGAGAGGGTAATCTCTTCTCTGCAGAATCCAATATTGCTCCAATTTATACGTTGCGTTGGAAAGAAAGTGGCTGGGCTCCTTCGCGGAGAGCCAGGCAGTCCAGGACTATAAATGTACCAATTAAACTTGTTCCCTTTCCCCAGCAGCCCTGAACATTGAGGGAGGCAGGTCGTTCTGGGAAGGAACCATAAATTTTTGGAATAAAACCATTTACGCCTTTCCGCTAAGAATATTCTTTTGCATTAATTTGGACTTCCAAGGGTGATGTTGAAGCGCATCCTTGAGGAAAAGGCCCCCAATTTCTCTGACCCTGGAGAAGGCGGACCATTTGCAGCAAGGCTCCAGACACAGAAACAGGAGGCTGGACTAGATGGGCCATGGGCCGGATCCAGCAAACTCTTCTTACATTCATAAATTCTTTTGTCCTCAGGAAGAGTATTGTGTGCATTTGGGAAAAGTGACCTTATTTTTTTTGAGGGGGGGGGGGAGATGTTTGGATTTTACCCCAGATTTCTATAAGCTGCATTTTACTGCTTCTGTTTTATTTATCTTCTGCTCCTTGAGAGCTGCCTTGGGAGTCCTTTCTGGCCAGAAGGCGGCATGGAACTAAAGTCCAGCTAACTATCCTTTTCCCATTCCGTACACAACTCCTTGCAAGCAGATTCCGGACAGGAGCACTTGCTCTTCCTCCCAGCAGCAGATGGGACAGTCCCCCCCCCCCCCGTGGCCCCTGAGGAACAGACACCACATGCCAGAGACAGGAGGCCAGGCTGGCTCAGGGAACGTGAGCGCAGTACCATCGCGTCCGGCAACTGGCACCAGGAAATGCCAGGAAAGAATCTCGCTTGTGCATGACGCTGCCTCGAATGCCAAGAGGCTAAAGCAATGGCCTATCTAGTCTGCCATCCTGCTCTTGCAGCAGCAGAGAAGATCTCCCAGAGGGAAATCTGCAAGCAGGATCCCAGCCCAAGGGACCTGGCCCCTCCTGGATTCAGAAGCATTGCTGCCTCCGACTGTGGAGGCAGAGCTTAGCCCTCTCCTCCAGGGATCGTGGCCAGGGATAATATTATTATGAATAATAATACAGTGGTACCTTGGTTCTCAAATGCCTTGGTTCCCAAACACCAAAAACCCAGAAGTAAGTGTTCTGATTTTCAAACGTTTTTCGGAAGCCAAACGTCCGATGTGGCTGTTGGCTGTTGTTTCCGGGGCACCTGCACCAATCAAAAGCTGCCCCTTGGCACATCTCGAACATTTCGGAAGTCAAATGGACTTCCAGAATGGATTAAGTTCAAGAACAAAGGTACCTCTGTATTTGGCGCTTTTGGTTTTTCTATTTATTTTGCGTTTTTGAGGCTTTTTTGGTTAATTTGTTTTTGTGACGGTGTGGAACCCAGTTCAGCTGATTGACAGATTGTGTGACTGCGGAAATGGATAAAAGTCCCCCCTCCAAACAATGACTATCATCAGAGCAAGGAAGAAAATAATAATAATTTAATTTTCATCGTTTACAATACTGTCTTATTTATTTCATAGTACAGTACATTGATTATTGCTTTTATTTATGGATCAATGGTCTCTTTAAGTAGTAAAATTCATGTTAAATTGCTGTTTTAGTGGTTGTTTCTAAAAGTCTGGAACGGATTAATCCATTTTGCATTACTTTATATGGGAAAACGGGCCTCGGTTTTGGAACGCTTTGGTTTTGGAACAGACTTGTGGAACGGATTAAGTTTGAGAACCAAGGTACCACTGTAACCAAGAAAAACCTGTTGCCTGTTTTCCCCCTTTGATGAGGTTCCTGCTTCATGCTAGCAGCTCAACTCCTTTGCAAGATTGTTTGCATTTCTAATTGAAACCTAAAGGTTTAGTTGCTTGATTCATTTATTTGCACAACTCATTAATTGCTTCGTATTAGAAAGGTCAAAGCGGTGTACAAAAGGGAGGAGGGGAATACTTAAAATAACAATTAGAACATGTTAGTTAGGGGAATTCGAGACATCTGAGGACAGCAGAGCGGACAGGCGTCTCCTGTCAGCCAGCCAGAAGACGAGGAGGAAACTCTCCTGAAACAGATGACTGAACTTTTGCAGATAAGAACTGTAGTGATGGGGGCTTTCAGCTATCCTGGCATCTGCTGGAAATCTAACTCTGCCGGGAGCAGATCACCCCATAAATCCATGCCTTGCTGACAACCTCATCTCTCAAGTGTGACGCGGCAGCTAAAAAAGCCAATGCAATTCTGGGCTGCATCAATAGGAGTATAGCATCTAGATCAAGGGAAGTAATAGTGCCACTGTATTCTGCTCTGGTCACACCTCACCTGGAGTACTGTGTCCAGTTCTGGGCACCACAGTTCAAGAAGGACACTGACAAACTGGAACGTGTCCAGAGGAGGGCCACCAAAATGGTCAAAGGCCTGGAAACGATGCCTTATGAGGAACGGCTAAGGGAGCTGGGCATGTTTAGCCTGGAGAAGAGGAGGTTAAGGGGTGATATGATAGCCATGTTCAAATATATAAAAGGATGTCACATAGAGGAGGGAGAAAGGTTGTTTTCTGCTGCTCCAGAGAAGCGGACACGGAGCAATGGAACCAAACTATAAGAAAGAAGATTCCACCTAAACATTAGGAAGAACTTCCTGACAGTAAGAGCTGTTTGACAGTGGAATTTGCTGCCAAGGAGTGTGGTGGAGTCTCCTTCTTTGGAGGTCTTTAAGCAGAGGCTTGACAACCATATGTCAGGAGTGCTCTGATGGTGTTTCCTGCTTGGCAGGGGGTTGGACTCGATGGACCTTGTGGTCTCTTCCAACTCTATGATTCTATGATTCAAGCCGAGGAGGAAAGAATGAACACCTGGAACTCTGCTATCCTGCAGTTGCTTCCACGGAGGAAGTGGCTGGTGAAGGGTCAGGTGTAGAGTCATAGACCATAGAGTTGGAAGGGACACTAAGGGTCATCCAGTCCAACCCCCTGCAAGGCAGCAAAAGCATCCCTGACAGGTGACCATCCAGCCTCTGCTTAGAAACCTCCAAGGAAGGAGTCCACAACCTCCCAAGGGAAACCGTTCCACTATGGAACAGCTCCTGCTGTCAGAATGTTCTTCCTGATGTTTAGTCAGAATCTCTGTTCTTGGAACTTAAATCCATTGCCTCGAGTCCTACCCTCCAGAGCAGGAGATATTTGAAGATGGCTCTCCTATCTCCTCTCAGTCTCCTCTTTTCCAGGCAAAACATACCCAGCTCCTTCAACCGTTCCCCGTCGGGCTTGGTTTCCAGACCCTTGATCTTCTTGGTTGCCCTCCTCTGCACACCTTCCAGCTTGTCAACATCCTTCTTAAATTGTGGTGCCCAGAACAGGACACAGTATTCTATGTACCGTATTTTTCGCTCTATAGGACGCAATTTTTCCCCTCCAAAAATGAAGGGGAAATGTGTGTGCGTCCTATGGGGTGAATGCAGGCTTTCGCTGAAGCCTGGAGAGCGAGAGGGGTCGGTGTGCACCGACCCCTCTCGCTCTCCAGGCTTCAGGAGAGCCGCAGCGCCAACCCCACAAGGTCGGGGGACAGCGGGGAGGTGGAACGCCGCCATCCCGCTGTCTCCCGATGTGGTTTGGAGGCTGACGGCGGGAAGACGCGTGCTTCTCCCCGCCGCCAGCCCCGCAAGCTCCGGGGACAGTGGGGAGGCGCAGCGCGTCTTCCCGCTGTCCGCGGACCTGGTCTGCAGGCGGGCGGCGAGGAGAAGAGCGCGCCTCCCCGCTGCCACCCTGCAAGCGCCTGGGGGGGAAATAATTTTTCCCCCTTTATTTCCCCCCCAAAAAACTTGGTGCGTCCTATGGGCCGGTGCGTCCTATGGGGCGAAAAATACGGTAGGTTCTGACCAGGGCAGAATAGAGCGGTACTATTGCTTCTGTTGATCGGGACAGTAGAATCATAGAATTGTGTTGTTTGAAGGAAGCCTGAGGGTTATCTATTCCAACCTCCTGCTGATGCAGCCTAGAATTGCAGACTACAATGTCCAGCATGAGGCTCTCACAGAGACCTACCAGAAGCCCCCACGGAGAACCCAAAAGCAAGGAGGACCCGAGTGCGAGAGCAGCAGCAGCAGCAGCAGCAGCCCTGCCTTCCCAGAAGGAGCTGAGATTGGCAAGGGGGCTAGAAAACAACAGAAATGGGTTTCCCCAGCTCTGCGTGGAGTAAGGAGGCGGATGTCAATGGAAGGTGAAGTTTGATGCTTAGGGGAAAACGGCAAAATGTTAACGGATGACAGGAAAAAGTCAGAAACGCTTACAGATTTGACAGAGATGGAAAATGATGTTGACAGGCTGGAAGGCTGGGCCAGCACCAGGGAGATGACATCCTCCCTTTAAAATAAACCCTGGACCTCGGTCCCAAGAGCCAAAGGCCCCAATGCTGGAAGCAGAAGCTGCGAGCTCAGCAAGCAGGAGGTGCCAGGAGGGTCTGGCCTGAGCAGGTCACCAGGAGGTGGCTGAAAGGACAAAGGCAACCCAAGGCTGCTTGGGTGGGAACAGAGTCTCCAGCAGACAAACACACAGAGTCTTCTACACTGACCAGGCTGGTCTGGAGTCCGAGACACATGGAAATCCACATTATAAGGAGGAGGCAGACCAGGACGGAGGCTGGAATGGCAAGGGGCCTGGAAGGGAAGTCCTGGGAAGATGAGTTGGAGGAGCTGGGGAGGTCCAGAGTGGAGAGGATTCTTGGCTGCCAGTCCTGCAAGACCTGCTCCCTGCCTTGCGAGCCTCTTGAGACAATTGGCAAGGGAGGGCTCTGGGGCCCTGACAGATGATGGCTGGAACAACAGACGGACTGATTCCAGCTACAGGAGCTGAGGCTTCCACAGAGGCCCTCTTACTTGTGAGCCCTGAAAGACCTTCTTCTCAGGATGCCTGCAGACTCTTGGGGTGGGGTGTTGTTGTTTTCTTGGGGTCAAGACTGAACTCTGGAGATGCTAATTTCACTGCTATTGGTATTATTATTTTTTGCATCTGTATTTTTCAATCCTTTTACGACTTATGTGGGGAGTGTTTTAATTTTGCTGTGTTTGTTTTGATTCATTTGTTTTGAATCTCTCCATTTTGAAAGGATTTAGCTCTGGAAAGGTAGCACACAAATAAACAATGGTGATGATTCAGGTGAAGGTGAAAAGGGGACCTGGCAGCTGCCCTGGAAGAATCATAGAATCCTAGAGTTGGAAGAGACCACAAGGGCCATCGAGTCCAACCCCCTGCCAAGCAGGAAACACCATCAGAGCACTCCTGACATATGGTTGTCAAGCCTCTGCTTAAAGACCTCCAAAGAAGGAGACTCCACCACACTCCTTGGCAGCAAATTCCACTGTCAAACAGCTCTTACTGTCAGGAAGTTCTTCCTAATGTTTAGGTGGAATCTTCTTTCTTGTAGTTTGGATCCATTGCTCCGTGTCCGCTTCTCTGGAGCAGCAGAAAACAACCTTTCTCCCTCCTCTATGTGACATCCTTTTATATATTTGAACATGGCTATCATATCACCCCTTAACCTCCTCTTCTCCAGGCTAAACATGCCCAGCTCCCTTAGCCGTTCCTCATAAGGCATCGTTTCCAGGCCTTTGACCATTTTGGTTGCCCTCCTCTGGACACGTTCCAGTTTGTCAGTGTCCTTCTTGAACTGTGGTGCCCAGAACTGGACACAGTACTCCAGGTGAGGTCTGACCAGAGCAGAATACAGTGGCACTATTACTTCCCTTGATCTAGATGCTATACTCCTATTGATGCAGCCCAGAATTGCATTGGCTTTTTTAGCTGCCGCGTCACACTGTTGGCTCATGTCAAGTTTGTGGTCAACCAAGACTCCTAGATCCTTTTCACATGTACTGCTCTCAAGCCAGGTGTCACCCATCTTGTATTTGTGCCTCTCATTTTTTTTGCCCAAGTGCAATACTTTACATTTCTCCCTGTTAAAATTCATCTTGTTTGTTTTGGCCCAGTTCTCTAATCTGTCAAGGTCGTTTTGAAGTGTGATCCTGTCCTCTGGGGTGTTAGCCACCCCTCCCAGTTTGGTGTCATCTGCAAATTTGATCAGGATGCCCTTGAGTCCATCATCCAAGAGCTGAAGAGGGAGCAGGATCCTGCTCTCTGTTGCTCCAAAGGTCAGGCCTGACCCCAAACTGGTGGGTCTTGCAACAGGGAAGCAAATGTCAACTCCTCCCAATACGAGATGCTCAACTATGGAAGAGCCTGTCCCAAGAACAAGAGGCTGGCCAACCTCTTGCCAGGGATAAGAAGTGCCTGCAGGATCAGGCCTATGGCTCACTTAGTCCAGCATCCTGTTCTTACAGTGGCCAGCCAGATGCCTCAATGGGGAACCCACAAGCAGGACTTGAACCCAAAGCAACTCTCCCCTCCTGTGGCTTCCAGCAATTGATATTTAGAGCATTGCTGCCTCCAGTCGTGGAGCCAAAGTAGAACATCCTGGCTGGTGGCCATCACTAGCCCTCTCCTCCTCCATGAATTTGCCCAATGTTCTTTTCAAGCCGCCCAGGTTGGTGGCCACCCCTGGCTCCTGTGGGAGGGAGTTCCACAGTTGAACTCTGTGAAGAAGGACTTCCCTTCCTCTCTCCTGAATCTTCCAACGTTCAGCTTCATTGGGCTCTCTGCCTCCTTGGCACCCTCACAGCTGAGACACGGGAACTGAACTGTACAACTCCTCAATGCTACTTGCTCCTTTCAGCTTTTTCATTTTATTTTCACCTTGTGAGCTTAATTAAAATGTTGAGCAGCCAGTTGCTCTCATTGCTGCAGCCAAGACAGCTCGAAAGGATGGCAGGTGCCAATTTGCTTGGAGGCCCCCCTCCTGGCCTGCCCTTTCAGAGTCACAAGTCGGGGAGCAAAGGAGAAGGCAGAAGAGGCTGAGAGGGTGAGCCGCCTGCGACCACAGAATAGCCTGTCTTCGGGGGGGGGGGCTTAATTAAAACAGAAAGGGATTTTGAGAAGGTTTTAGAAGGTTTTAACAACGTTTTTGGATGGCATGCATATTTGTGGTACGACAAGGTTAAAGCACATAAAGCATTTAAAAACCATATTGTCAGGAAAGCATTGTTTAATGTCTGGATAAGATACAAAGATTTACTGGAAAATAAAACCCCAAGGTGGTTGTCACCAATGGAAGCGAAGGCTCAGAAAAAGCTCAATATGGAGGCCAAATGGCCAAAATATTGGGAAATATTGGAACAAGAAGGAGAGAAATTGAAATTGCAGAGTTTTGAGAAATTAAAAGATAAAGTGCGAGATTGGCTTCATTACTATCAAATAAGAGAGGCCTATAATTTGGACAAAAAAATTGGCTTCCAGGTGGAAAAATCAAAATTGGAAACTGAACTGTTAGATCCCAAAACTAAGATACTTTTAAGAATGTATAACTTGCTGTTAAAATCGAATACGCAGGATGAAACGGTTAAATCTGCTATGATTAAATGTGCACAAGATATTGGTCATAACATTATGTTTGCTGACTGGGAACAGTTGTGGACCACAAGTATGAAATTCACGGCATGTAATGCCTTAAGAGAGAATATTATGAAAATGATATACAGGTGGTACATGACACCAGTCAAGCTTGCAAAAATATATCATTTGCCCGATAACAAATGTTGGAAATGTAAAGAAAATGAAGGTACATTCTTTCACCTTTGGTGGACGTGCCCAAAGATTAAGGCTTTCTGGGAGATGATCTATAATGAAATGAAAAAGGTATTTAAGTATACAGTACCTTCCTGAAGAAACCAGAGGCCTTTCTCCTGGGCATGGTCGGCCAATTGGTGTTAAAGAAGGATAGAACTTTCTTCATGTATGCAACAACAGCAGCAAGAATACTGATTGCAAAGTATTGGAAGACACAAGATTCACCCACCCTGGAAGAGTGGCAGATGAAGGTGATGGACTATATGGAATTGGCGGAAATGACTGGCAGAATCCAAGACCTGGGAGAAGAGTTGGTGGAAGAAGACTGGAAGAAATTTAAAGACTATCTTCAGAAACACTGTAAAATTAATGAATGTTAAAATGATGTTGGATTGAAAATAAGTGGCATTAGCAACAAAGTTAATAAGAATATGCAAAAATGAATTGATAAATGGATGAAAATATAGAGTTATAATATGTTAAGATATAGAGTTAAGATAAACGAAAGAGGGTAAGGATTTGCTGATTTGATTATGTAAATGGGAATACAAAAAGGGGAGGTGTGAGGAGGTCAAGGAAACAAGCTAATGAGTTTTAAAGTCACTAAAAACGGATTTGTTTTTAATTCTTTTTAATTTATTTGTTTTTTGTATTTTGTATTTTTATTCTTCTTTCTTCTTTTTTAAGTATTTTTGTATGTTCTCTTTTTTGTATTTTTTTCTTTCTATATGACTTTTTCTATTTTATAAACTTATGTTTTTGTAAAATCTCAATAAATATCTTTAAAAAAAAGAGAGAATAAACCTAAGAGCACCAGAAGAGCCTGCTGGATCAGGCCAAAGGAGGCCCATCCAGTCCAGGGTCACAGTAGCCACCCAGATGCCCCAAGGGAAACCTGCAAGTGGAATCCGAGCCCATGAGCATCCCTCTCCTCTCCTGTGGTTTCCGCTAAGCCGTGTGCAGTGGTCCCTTGGCTCTCCCCTCCCTCTCCTGCAATTCAGGGAGAGAGATCTTTTGTCTTGATGTTAGGATTTAAGTCCTTTTGAAGTAGTTTTCCAGGTCTTAGTTTAAATAGTCTTTGCTTTGATCTGTTTACAAAAACGGAAGGCGGACTTCCTGTTTACACCTTCCCGTTTTCGGTGCCAAATTAATGCTTTTTCTTCCCTTATTTTCAAATCTTTAAATTCAACCTACTCACGGTAGTTGTTTTGATAGCCGAATTGTCACAGGAAAAAAGTCAGCGCTCTCCGACAACAGCTGTGCGGCTTCACTCCACGGAAGAAGCAATTGACTCTCAGCACCGCGCCGCTTCCCCGTTTTGCTCCGGAGCCCATAACCGGGTTCCTTCGCAAACTGGGAGGGCGCTGAAGGTGCCCGCCGAGTCCCACGGTCACAGGCTTCACCCGCCTGTGGTTTTTTGAAGGGTCCCCACTTCGCCGTAGCGGCAAGACCCGATTTCCGCGGAGCAAACTCCCTCCGAGTTAGAGGGAATCCGCCATTGCCGATGGCGCCGACTCTGGTGGCATGCATATTTGTGGTATGACAAGGTTAAAGCACACAAAGCATTCAAAAACCATATTGTCAGAAAAGCACTGTTTAATGTCTGGATAAGATATAAGGACCTACTTGAAAATAGAACCCCAAGGTGGTTGTCACCGATGGAAGCAAAGGCTCAGAAAAAGCTCAATATGGAGGCCAAATGGCCGAAATATTGGGAAATTTTGGAACGAGAAGGAGATAAATTGAAATTGCAGAGTTTTGAGAAATTAAAAGATAAAGTGTGAGACTGGCTTCATTATTATCAAATAAGGGAGGCTTACAATTTGGACAAAAAAATTGGCTTCCAGGTGGAAAAATCAAAATTGGAAACAGAACTGCTAGATCCCAAAACTAAGATACTTTCAAGAATGTACAACTTGCTGCTGAAATGGAACACGCAGGATGAAACGGTTAAATCTGCTATGATTAAATGGGCACAAGATGTTGGACATAACATTATATTTGCTGACTGGGAACAGTTGTGGACCACAGGTATGAAATTCACGGCATGCAATGCCTTAAGAGAGAATATTATGAAAATGATATACAGGTGGTACATGACACCAGTCAAGCTTGCAAAAATCTATCATTTGCCCAATAATAAATGTTGGAAATGTAAAGAGACTGAAGGTACATTCTTTCACCTTTGGTGGACGTGCCCAAGGATTAAGGCCTTCTGGGAGATGATATATAATGAAATGAAAAAGGTATTTAAATATACCTTTCAGAAGAAACCAGAGGCCTTTCTCCTGGGCATGGTCGGCCAATTGGTGTTAAAGAAGGATAGAACATTTTTTATGTATGCCACAACAGCAGCAAGAATACTTATTGCAAAGTATTGGAAGACACAAGAGTTACCCACTTTGGAAGAATGGCAGATGAAAGTGATGGACTATATGGAATTGGCGGAAATGACTGGCAGAATCCGGGACCAGGGAGAAGAGTCGGTGGAAGAAGACTGGAAGAAATTTAAGGACTATTTACAGAAACATTGTAAAATCAATGAATGTTAAAATGATGTCGGAATGAAATGAAGTGGTTTTAGTAACAATGTTAAAAAGGAATATGTAAAAATGGTTTGTTAATAGATGAAAATATAAGGTTATAAGATGTAGAGGGAAAGGATTTGCTGAATCAACCATTCGAAATGGAATACAAAAAAGGGAGGTGTGAGGAGGTCAGGGAAACAAGTCAATGAAAGGTAAGAAATTGAAAGATGGACTTATTTCTTTTTCTCTTTTTACTGTCCTTTCTATTATCTTTTTTTATTATTCTGTATTCTTTATTGTTTGTTTTCTCTCTTATTATCTTATTACTTTTGTAATATGTATTGGAAATTTGAATAAAATATCATTAAAAAAAAAACAGTGGTCCCTTGGTTCTCAAATGCCTTGGTACTCAAACAGCTTGGAACCCCAAAACTGCAAACCCAGAAGTAAGTGTTTCAGTTTGCGAACTTTTTTTGGAAGCTGAATGTGCTTCCATTTTGAGTGTTATGCTGAGGTCTCTCTGTTTTTGCTATTTATTTTGTGTTTTTGTTTTTGTGGCTCTTTTTTGTTTTGTTCTTGTTACTGTGTGGAACCCAGTTCAGCTACTGACTGATTGTGTGACTGCAGTACATTGTTTATTGCTTTCATTTTATGGATCAATGGTCTCGTTAGATAGTAAAATTCATGTTAAATTGCTGTTTGAGGGGTTGTTTTTTAAAGTCTGGAATGGATTAATCCATTTTGCGTTACTTTTTATGGGAAAGCACACCTTGGTTGTGGAACGCTTTGGTTTTGGAATGGACTTCCGGAACAGATTAAGTTTGAGAAGCAAGGTACCACTGTATTCAGAACCATTGACTTGTCTCCAACTGCAGAGCAGAGCTATCCTGGATAGTAACCACTGTTAGCCCTCTCCTCCTCCTCCTCCTCCTCCTCCTCCATGAATCTGTCCACACCTGGGAGCACATTCCAGGGTTTAACCCTGCACCATGGGAATCACAGCACTGTAGAGTTGGAAGGTATCCCACGTGTCATCTAGTCCAACCCCCTCCCTCAATCACAACTCAAGCATCCCTGACAGAGGACTGTGGCCTGCCCCGAGTCTTCCAGCGTTGGGGTCTGGAGTGAGGAGAGAGCCTTGGTGTTTCTTTGAGCACCCTCTGCATCCCAGTGAAGCCAGACTCCTTTACTCTGTGGAGACCTTGAGGAGAATCACTGCTCAGAGACTCTTCTTGGAGGGGTTTGTATGTGAGAGAGGAGAAAGAGCAGATCATTCCTTCCCTGTCTCCGGAAAAGACATCTTTGTTCCAGAAGAGGGGTGGGCGGCTCTCTCCCTGGACCTCCACATATATTTATCCTGCTGCTTGTGTATTGTTTTAATTATCCAGTGTTAATATTTTATGGGCATTTATCATGAGCTGCCTTGAGAATCCTTTAGTAGCAAGACCAAAGATGGAAGAGATCAATAGGCACACAAGTTCCATGCAAGCTTGGAAGGAAAGTGGCTCAGAGATGCCACCCCCACCTTTCCTGGAAAGCTCCGGAGAAAAGTTGCAAGCCATCCATCAACTCCTGAATTGCTCCACGTTGGATTAACCCCTGCACTGCCGTCACTTCTTACGCCGCACCATCAATGCACAGGGCCTCTCCCTCTAAGGCTTCACTGAGAAGATATGTCTGTGTTTGTCTGTCCCTCTAAGAAAGGTCTCTGCCCAGCCCAGCCTCCATTCTCCCAAGGGAGAAGCCCAGAGGAAGAGACCAGAGCTCAATGGCAGAAGGCATGGTTTGCTTGCGGATCCAAAGGGGGACAGGTGATGGAAAGAATTCTGTAGCTGTGATTCCTGCATTGCAGGAGCTTGGAAGAGATGAGCGTTGGGGGCCCTTCCAACTTCTCCCCCCCCCCAAGAGCCTGTGTCAGGGAGCTGGACCCAGAGCCTGGCCTGGTCTGATAAGGCAGATTCCCACAGGCCTAATCTAAATCATATTGGGAGGGGGAGATCCAGGAAACAGAGACCAAGGCAAGTCTCACAGGGGTTGAAGGTGGGCTCCCTCTCTTTGCAAGGGCATTGGGGGGGGGGTGCGAGAGAGAGAAGAGAGGGGAAGAAGAAACTTTTCCAGAAAGCTCTGAAGGGCAGCTTGGTAGGAGCCAAGTCACAAGGAGTGGGGGAAGGGAAGTGTCCTCCCTCTCTCCAAACACGGAGAACTCCTGGACATGCCAGGAAGCTGAACGTTGGAGGAGTCGGGGCAGCTAAAAGGAGGGACTTCTTCATGCAGCACAGAATTAAACTGTGGCACTTGCTCCCGCAGGGGATACCAGTTGGAATGGCTTAAAAGAGGTTTGGACAAATTCACAGAGGAGGAGAGGGCTCTGCAAGGCTACCAGGCTCCACCTCCAGCCTTCTGGTCGGCCACTGCAAGAACAGGATGCTGGACAAGCTGGGCCATTGGCCTGATCCAGCAGGCTCTTCAATCTTCTTCTGTGGGTGCAAAAGTCAACTACGTCGCCTGAGAGCACGCTTCCTCCTGCATCAACGCCTCTCGAAGCTCTGCCTTTTTATCGGGCTCTCCAAGCTCCAAGCCCATCTGCTTCCAGCGAAGCCTTCCAAGGCTGGGGTGCAAATGAAGAGGAGACCCCCGTGGCAACATGTGGAGGCTGGAAGGGAGGAGAGCAGAAGCCGCAGCCTTTCGTTTTGCCAGAGAGAGAGAGAGAGAGAAGCGCCAGGTCAGCTGCTTCGCAGGAGCCGCTGCAGCACCTCCAGGATGCGGCTCTCGGGTTCCTGACATCTCTCCTCTCTCCTCTAATGGATGCAGCCGGAGAGTCTTGGTGGAGCCACAGCAGCAGCAGCCTGTGAATTATTGATGGGGGAGCAATAATGCGCAGGGAGCAGGCGGGGGGGGGGAGAGGACCCCACCCACCCCTCTCCTCTCAGCAGGCCTCCCCAGCCAGTGCAAGGAGGAAGAGGCCAGGCCTGGGCCTCCCCTTCTCTCCCTGCTCCAAGGAGAGCACAGTTAAACCGTGGAACTCTCCCCCACAGGAGGCAAAGATGGTGCAGAAGAGGATTGGACAAATTCACAGAGGAGGAGGGTAAGGCCAGGGTTGCTCTGCTCTGTCCCCACAGAGGGAGCCAGCAGTCCTTCCGAATGCCAGTTGCCGGAAATCCAGAAAGAGGAGAGCGCGGAGATGGACAAGCTGACTTTGCAGATAAGAGAAAGAATTTTTTTGAAAAAGATTGTAACATATTCAAACAATATTTGAAAGACCGTTATGGGGAAATTGAAATTTTGACTGGTTTAGAATAACTTCTGTAAGAAAAACAATACTAAAATATAGTGGAAAAACAGGAAAACAAACTCTCAGATGTGTTAAAAGAAGCATTCAAAGAAGTAAAACTGAGGACCCAAGTAAGAAGGGGAGGGAAGTCAAGTATAAAAGGAATGCGAATGAATCAAGCGATTAAGCACAAATTTTTATTTTTGTTTTCTTTATTATTATTTAGAAATACATGTTTAGCCGTAGGAGAACTGATGTTGAAATGTGATTCTATGAATATAAATTAAAATAAACCAATAAAGATGATTTGAAAAGAAAGAGGAGGAGGAGGAGAGCGCTGTGACACTTGGGGGTGTCCCATTGGGGGCATCTGGCCAACCAAGAGGATGCTGAACTAGGTGGACCATTGGCCTGATCCAGCAGGCTCTTCTCACATTCTTGTGGCAGTGATAGCCAGGGGCAGCTGCCTCCTTCTCCCCACCCACCCCCTCCGCTGGGCATTCCTCCAGCACCACTGCTTGGGAACAGCGTGTGGCCCCTGGTCCAGTGTGTGTGGCGGATCAGGAGGGAAAGTGCTGGACTTGAGTCTTGGCGCAGAGGGGCAAGAGATACCAGCCATTCAGAAGCCCCTCTGTTTCTTGCAGAAGCCCCTGGCGGCATCTCCAGCTGGGGGGTGGGGAGGCTGGGAAGGGCTCCATGCCTGAAACTAGACCTGCTTGTTGGTTCAATTTCTGACCTGCCTGTTCCTGTCCTTGCCTTAAGGAAACAAGAACCTAAGACTATCCTAATGTCAGGTTCTGCACTTAGACGGGAAGAACCAGATGCACAAATATACGATGGGGGGCACTTGGCTTACTAGCAGTACATGTGAAGAGGATCTAGTGGTCTTGGTGGACCACAAGCTGAACATGAGTCCACAGTGTGATGCAGCTGCAAAAAAACTCATGCTATGCTATGAGAAGTGAGAGCTGGACCATCAAGAAGGCTGACAACCCAAGAATTGATGCTTTTGAATTCTGGTGCTGGAGGAGACTCTTGGGAGTCCCATGGACTGCAAGAAGATCAAACCTCTCCATTCTGAAGGAAATCAGCCCTGAGTGCTCACTGGAAGGACAGATCCTGAAGCTGAGGCTCCTCATGAGAAGATAAGACTCCCTGGAAAAGACCCTGATGTTGGGGAAAATGGAGGGCACAAGGAGAAGGGGACGACAGAGGATGAGATGGTTGGACAGTGTTCTCGAAGCTACCAGCATGAGTTTGACCAAACATCTCGTCATCTCCTTGCTTTGCTGGGTAGGGATCCTGCCCTTGGATCTTGCCTGCCTCAGAGGCGAGTGAAATGCTGCTCCTCTTTGGCGACACCCTCAAGCAGGAGAAGTGGGGGCGAAGACTCTTCCTCCTGACTCAGCCTCCATCCTCAGAGCAGAGAAGGGTTGTCCACCTTCCATGGAGAGCAGGGCTGGTGGCCTGGACCGGCTCTCTGCTGCACCAGGGAAGCCTGATGTTACTTGCGTGGCCAGCAGAGGACGCTGGTGGTGCCTGCCCTGCCACCAGCTAATCCTGGGGGGGCCAGTGGGCGTGGGCTGGGGACCGAAGCAGAGGGGAGCCTTCCCAGTCCCTCCTTCCAGTGCGGCCCCCTCTTGGGGCATTTAAGGAGGCTGCGGCAGAACCTGACAGCTCAGTTGGAGTTGGATCTTGCCTGAAGGAGCCCTGCTCTCCTCCAAGGATGTGGGGTGCCTCATTAAAGGGGTCCGGGGAGAGGGGCTTCTGCCCAGATGCCCAGTCAGAGTTCAGTGGGTCACAGCACACCTTCAGAGGGCGATCCTGTGGGGTCACCCTTATTCATAGGAAGAGCCTTAACCCAGCTGGGCTGGAAGATTCAGGATCCAGTCCACCCAAACCTACTGACATCTGTGATCAATGAAATGTGGCCTGTTGACTCCCAAGCCCCATGTCCTGCGTTTGAGGCATCTCTCCACAGCCCCCACCAGCAGACGGCTCGCTGGCCCCCGCGTACAATCCTTTCAACTGACTGCTGGTCCTTGAGAAATAGTATCCTAATTCAGGGCGGCAAGGGAGGAGGAAGAGATGCTTCCTTCCCTTCCAAATTGAGAACTCCAAGCACAACAGCAAAACCTGAAGCTCTGGAGGACATCTGTGCAAATCCCTTTTGTGCTTTTTAGCCAGGTCTGGACGCCCCGCCAGAACTGCTCTCCAGGCCTCAGATGCCCTTTCTAAATCAATACAAGAACCGAAATGCAGCCTCCCCTTTGGAATTTGCAGCTCTCCGGATTTCTCCAACCAAGCAAGGGGTACAAAGGTGCATGTCTGGAGTATTAGGCGGGGGTGGGGGTGCATGCATTTGTGGAAAAAATGCTTTGCATTGGGGAAAATTGCTTGCAGAAATGTGTGTTTACCAGGAGAACTCTGCACTGAAATGCTGATGAATTTTCATGAGGACTTAAAAAAACCCCAAACTGACAGGTCCACCCACCCCAAGATGATGTCCTCCTCCATCAGGATTGTGCAGTGTGTGCAGCCCCCCCCCCCCTGCTGCCTTTGGACAGAGTCCAGCTCAGGGCTGAGCTCCTCCTTCTTCGTCCCACATTTCGGGTGCCCCAAACAGGCAGCAGATTGTGCTGGCCCAGTTTCATTGTTCTTTTAGTAAACCAGACTCAGAGGGTGACCGGTGGGAAGAATATAATTGCAAAATTCCCTAAACCTAGAAAACATGCAAGGAAGGGTTTTGGGGTGCTGGAGCAGAGAGCCCCGCCCCCCTTGACTGATTGATGGACGTCAGCTGGCAGTGCTGAGGCTTCCAGAGAGACCAGAGACCAGCTTCTTCTCATATCTTTATTTTGAGAACTTATTATGACTTATGTGGGGATTGTTTAATTTTGTTGTGTACATTTTGATATGAGACCCCTTATTGCTTATGACTGCTTTTGTTCTATTTTTGTAAATATGCAAATCATTTCATGTTGCGAGCCACCTTGAGGCTTTTAACGATGGAAAGGCAGCATGAAAATAAACTAAGATGATGTGCAAGATCTCCTTAGGTTTCTGTCTCATGCAACTAATTGGCCGTGTCTGAAAACATTTACAAGAACTCGCATATTAATTTCCAAGGAAAGGGATAAATCTACTGAAAATTACTCGGAAACCAGATTAAGGCTGTGATCCTATAGACACTTCCATGAGAATAAGTTCCATAAAACTCAACAAGATTTCCTTTTGAAAAGATGCACATAGAATTTTACTGTTAAGTGCATTGGAGAGATGCTTTCTCCTTAATCAAATATTTCAGTTATAGTTAACGGCTATTTTTGGGAGGAGGGGCATTTTGAGCAGGTCAAATGGGGATGGTGCACTTGTTCAGTCAACTAAACTGAAAAAAATAAACATCGTAACTCAGATCCCAATTTGTTTAGGTCAGCACAAACATTTCAGAAAACTGCATCACTGCTCATGACAGTAACCTAGAAATTCCTAGAAGATTGTTGACATGGATTTATTTTCCATTTTATTAATTACATCATGACCAGATTCCGTATCACCCATCCAACAAGCAGAGGTTTCCAACACCGACAGTCAGAAGGATTCCTGCCTCCAACTGCGGAGGCAGAGATGAGCCACTGAGACTAGTCATCATCAAAAGCCTTCTCTTTGGTGAATTTAGCTCTAGTTTGGTGGTCACCCCTGCCTCCTGTGGGAGGGAGTTCCACAGTTTAACTCTGTGCTGCACAAAGAAGAGCGAGGATTAGGGCTGGGGAATATTTCAATATATCGCCCAAAACTGCCTTGAGATACATATCATGATACAGGGTTCATAATTTTTGACCTGGCAAAATATCACAAATCATGATGCTTGTTTGTGTGTGCTATGCAAAAATCAATGTGGGGGGGGGAACACGGAGGGAGTCAATCCTTCTCTCGAGCCTGCTAACTCTGCTGGCTGAGTTCTCCCCTGCCTCCTGCAGGGAGCACTGAATCCCAAGAGCAGCAGCTGGCAAAAATCACGATGGAGGAAAAACCGCAAAGCCAGCCGATGCCTCTACATAGCTCCACCCTCATTTCAGACATCGTGATATATCGACATATTGCGATGGTTAACTGGTGATAGATCATGGACCACTTACAAACACCATCTCCAACTCCTTGAAAGATTCCATCAATGGTGTTCAAAAAATTCTACACATCACTTGGGAAGACAGGCAAAATAATATCAGTGTACTGGAAGAAGCAAAGATCACCAGCGTTGAAGCAATGATTCTTCAACATCAACTTCGTTGGATTGGTCATGTTGTGCGGATGCCTGATGATCGTCTTCCAAAGCAACTACTCTATTCTGAACTTAAAAGGGAAAGCATAATGCTGGTGGTCAACAAAAGAGGTTTAAAGACTCTCTCAAGGCAAATCTAAAAAACTGTGGTATAAGCACTGATAACTGGGAAACACTGGCCTGAGAGTGCTCCAATTAGAGAACAGCCTTGACCAAAGGTGTTCTGGGTTTGAAGACGCTCAAACTCAGGACGCAAGGGAGAAACGTGCCAAGAGGAAGGCACGCTTGGCAAATCCACACCGTGATCAACTCCCACCCGGGAACCAATGTCCCCACTGTGGAAGGACGTGTGGATCCAGAATTGGCCTCCACAGTCACTTACGGATTTACTGTTAAGACCATGCTCATGGAAGACAATCTTACTCAGCTACGAGGGATTGCCAAAGAAGAAGATGTTGAAAAGCAGACATTGCCCAGCCCTAGCAAGCATGCATTTTTGAGGACACAAACATGGGATAAGAGTCATCCTGCTGGATGAGGCCAATGAGTCTCTTGCTGCTCCCCTCCTGTGCATGGCTGACCAGGCAGCTTCCGGGTGCGCTACCCGCAAAACGCTCTGGAACCCGGGAGGTGGGAGAAGCTCCCGCCTGCTCCACAGGATGAGTGTGTCTCCCAGCCGGCCTCCCCTTCAGAGATTGCCGCCTGCTCTTCCTCGAGGCGAGACAGTTGGCCCCTGAGTGGCCTAATTCTGCCTAAGCCGCGGTCCGATGACACGTAAGACCCGGCAAAGCCCCAGGGTCTGCAGGGACAAAGCTGGAGTGTGCAGAGCATCCGCGGGGTGTAATCCAGTTACGCTAAGTCACTCAGAGCATCCTGCACATTACACCATGAGACCCACGTGGGGCTATTTGTGGCTGGCAGGCTCAGAAATAGCACCAGGCAGCATGGCACAGACCGGGGGGGGGGCGGGGAGGAGAGGCTTCTTTTCCAGCCCAGGAGGCTGAAGGACTCAAGAGCAACATCTCAACCTCTCTGGCAAGGGATGAGGGGATCAAACCCTCCTGAAGATGAGAGGCAAGAGGCCCAGATAACAGGCTGCTCCTTCTCACCTGGGCCATCTTTCGCTTCTGAAGCTGCAACCCTCGAGCCAAGAGCAGCATAAAATCACAGGACTGAAGGGACCCCAAGGGTCCTCTAGTCTGACCCCCTGCAATTCAGGAATCTCAGCTAGAGTTTCCATGACAGATAACCCCCCAAAATCTGCTTAAAGGCCTCCAAGGAAGGAGAGTCCACTCCCTTATGATTCTCCAATTGGAGAACAGCCTTGACCAAAGGTGTCCTGGGCTTTGAAGACACTCGAACTCAGGACGCGAGGGAGAAACGTGCTAAGAGGAAGGCACGCTTGGCAAACCCTCACCATGATCAACTCCCGCCCGGAAACCTATGTCCCCACTGAGGAAGGACGTGTGGATCCAGAATTAGCCTACACAGTCACTTACGGACTCACTGTTAAGACCGTGTTCATGGAAGACAATCTTACTCGGCTTCGAGGGATCGCCAAAGAAGAGGAAGGATATCATAAGATCATAGAATTGTGAAGTTTGGCATGATCATCTAGCCTGACCCCCTGCAATGCAGGAATCTCAGCTCAAGCATCCCTGACAGATGGCCCCCAACCTCTGTTTAAAGGCCTCCACGGAAGAAGAGTCCACCACCTTCCGACGGAGACGGCTGCACTTACTGTCAGAATAAATGGAGGGGGGGTTAGTCCATCATCCTGTTCCCACAATAGCCAACTAGGTGCCCACAAGTAGCTGCCCTGCTCCCCCTCCCTGGGCCTGAGTCTACATCCTACCTCACAAGGCTGTTGCAAGTAGAATCTAGTGAGCATTTGGGTTCATAATGGAAGCTTCTTGCAGGACTTGAATTCACACACCCAAACACGAAATCCAATGCAGGGGGCGGGGAATTGAAGTGCCTGAAGCTCTCCTTCCTCTCCCCAACCCCCTCACCCCCCCCAAATACAGCAGCATTTCCCTGGCTCTCCTTCCTTGCACCCCCCCCCAACTGCAGAGGCAGAGAGTGGGGCAGTCAAGCCCACCTGACTGTAGTTAAATTGTCAGGTTTCAGCCAATCTGATTTAAAATGCTATTAATGCCTCTCCGCTTTCAAGTTGTCCAATTTGAATTCAGATTAGTGATTAGCATAATAGTGTTAATTCCAGATACCAGCACACACCACTGATTTGATATTATTTTGCTGTGGCCTATGAATTTTTTATGCATTCTCGGTTTTATTTTTCATTTTTAATTGCGGCGGTGCGGAACGGCGTCGCACGCCTGCAATAAAGAGCATCTTGGAGCCCCCAGAGGGGCAGCTGAGCTCTGGAGACTCTTCTCCAGGCAGCCAAAGAGCGGCAGGTGAGGAGGGGCGGATCCATGGGTCCTCCTCGCCAGAATGATCAGCCCCAGAGCAACCTTTCTGGATTTTGCAGAAGAGATCCATGAGCCACTGAGAGAAGTCACTTCCTAGCCACAGTTTCTCCTGGGGGGGGGGGGGATTTATATCACCACTTTACTTGTTTTCTACTTATAATAGTTTTATCTATGCTGTAACCCCATTTGGAAGACTCTCCAGTCCTGGTTGCCTTACGTGAAGAATTTTGTAGCTTTGGAAAAGTTTGGAAATGGGAAACCAAACAACGGAGGGGGTGGCATGTTTGGGGCTTTTCAGTTTAGAGAAGATGCAACATGATGTAAGTTTATACAATTACGCATGTCCAGGAGAAAGAAGTTTTTTCTTCCTCTCCCATAAACATTCAATGATGGGGTTATGGTTTTTGATTTTGTTTTAACTATTTATTTTGTGAATTTGCCCTGAAATCTTTAGATGAAGGGCAGTATATAAATTTAATATCATCCTCACCGTCACCATCTGAATGTTGGGAGATTCAGGACGGATAAAAGAAAGTCCTTCATACATAGTTATCCTGTGGAACTCCCTGCCACAGCAAGTCATGGTGGCCATCAACCAAGATGGCTTTAAGAGGGCATTAATGGAGAAGGCTCTTGGGGAGAGTTGCTCTCACACTCGGGTTCTACTTGTGGATGGGCATCTGGTTGGCCACCATGAGAACAGGAGGCTGGATGAGACCGGGCCCCATTGCCCTGATCCAAGAGCCTCTTCTCGCGTTCTTGCGCTCAGCACGTGGTCGGGGGCAGTGAAGGACTAGCATGGCAGAAGGCAGTTGCGCAAGGGCTCCACAAGATGCTCAAGTCACCCAGCAAATCCCACTGCCAAAGTGCGGTTTCCAAGCCAATGCCATGGCAACCCCACCCCAGCAACAGCTGCCTCCTTCTCCAACCTGCTCAGGAGGAGCTGCCTCACTGCCAACACACCTCCTCCCACCTCCATCATCTCCCACTCAGTCAAAGGAGGACCACCCCAAAAATGAGGACGCAGAACTCGTGTCTCTTCTGTTCACCACATACAGTCACTGAAGCACAGTGAGGAACCCAAAAGAGATTTCTGCCATAATAAAGGGTGGATGGTTCAGGGGGATGGAGAAAAGGCGAAGAATGGACCTTTCTGATAGGTATAGAATCACAGAAGTGTCAAGTTGGAAGAGACCTCAAGAGTCACCTAGTCCAATGCGGGAATCTCAACTAAAGCATCCCTTACAGATGGCCTCCAAAAAAGGTGAGCTGTGGTTTTTGTTTTTATTTGTAGACTCACAAAATTGTAGGGACCGAAAGAGTCATCTAGTTCAACCCCCTGCAATGCAGGAATCTCAACTAAAATAAAAGAGGTAAAGGACCCCTGGAAGGTTAAGTCAGGTCAAAGGCGACTCTGGGGTTGTGGCACTCACCTCGTTTTCAGGCCGAGGGAGCCGGTGTTTGCCTATAGACAGCTTTCCAGGTCATGTGGCCAGCAGGACTAAAGCACTTCTGGCGCAACGGGACACTGTGACGGAAGCCAGAGTGCATGGAAACACCTCCATGACAGGTGGCCATCCAACTTCTGCTAAAAACCTCCAAAGAAGGAGAGTCCACCACATTCCGAGGGAGATTGTTCCACTTTAGAACAGCTCTTACCATCAGAAAGTTCTTTCTCGTGTTGAGTCGGAATCTCCTTTCCTGTAATTTGAATCCACCAGTAAACTGGCAGCTGCCACTGGGAAATCTAGCTGGCTGCTCTGGGAAAGGACACAGGCTGCTGTTCTCAACAGGATGCTACCTCTGATCCAAGAGGGCTCATGTCTTTACCCAAGACAAGAGATATGGAAGACCCAATGGTCAAGCAGGCTTGCTCTGCACCAATCAGCACCCACGCCATCCAAAATCCTCTCTAAACCTGAGACCTTCCATCCACTCACTAGGAGACCCAAGAGGGGACCTCCTAAAACTAGCCAAATGAGGAGTGCAGCTTTACACACATCCCACTCCAGGTGGGGAAACATCTCAGGATTTCCTAAATGAACCACAAACACAGTTCTGGAGTGAGATGGTCAAATTTGTTTGGAATTATTATGGCAGGGGGTGGGATTGTGAGGAGCTCCAGTCTATGACCAGGATATTTTGACCAGAGCAGACAGCCAAATGGAAAGATTGAGCCAGTGGGGGAAACTAGGATTTTCCATGTTAGGAATCCTTAGGAGGAGGACTCGGGATAACCCTATCGGCATCCTAACACCATTCTACAAATGTGTACAGCCCTCTCACCTCAAAAAGGATCCTGTAGGTATTGGTGGCTGCAGAAAAGGGAAAGCAAAATGATCCAGCGGACCCAACAGTGCTTCTCTGAGGGGGGAAATACAATATTTGAGGCTTTTTAGCACAGAGGAAAAGGAGAGGAGAAGCGGCACAGTGGAAGTGTGTAAGATTTAAAAGGGCGTGGAGAAAACAGAAGGGGAGAACTTCTCCCTCTCGCCTAACCTTGGAACTTGGGAGCATCTATGGACACTGAAGGTTGGAATATTCAGGAAAGACCATTTAAACTACGGAACTCTCTCCCACAGGAGGCAGGGATGGCCACCCATTTGGATGGCTTCAAAAGACGAATTCATGGAGGGTAACACAGGGATATGCTGGATCAGGCCAATGGCCCATCTAGTCCAGCAGCCAGTTCTCAGTCAGACAGCACTGGATCCTTGAGATGCCCACGTCTGACCCCAGGACCATCAACACGAAAAGCATCTTCTAGCCTCCATTGTAACAGAGCTGGTGTGAAATTTCATACAACCTTCCAGTTTGCTGTTTGAGAATCTGAATCAAGCTCTCAGCATCCCCATGTTCACTAAATAATCAATGGAACAATTTGCTGTCCCCCATCCCCTTCTAACAGTCACCAGAAGGAAAAGCTTTCTGAATAACTCTCTTGCCCAGAAGGGAGCAAAGAAAAACCAGATTCCAGCTTCTTCTCCTTAATGCCTGAGATTTTATAGAGATGCTCAAGCAGGGAGCAGGGCAGAGGGCCTTTTTGGTGGTGGTGCCCGCCCTGTGGAATGCCCTCCCATCAGAAGTCAAGGAGATCAACAACTATCTGACTTTTAGAAGACATCTGA
Source organism: Podarcis filfolensis (assembly GCF_964270895.1). NCBI lineage: Eukaryota > Metazoa > Chordata > Lepidosauria > Squamata > Lacertidae > Podarcis > Podarcis filfolensis. The sequence goes on from NC_139604.1 coordinate 136,088,365, forward strand.
AGGCAGCCTTGTTTAGGGAAGTTTTTAATGACTGATGCTTTATTGTGCTTTTAATATTCTGTTGGGAGCCGCCCAGAGTGGCTGGGGAAACTCAGACAGGTGGGAGGGGTATAAATATAGTAGTAGTAGTAGTAGTAGTAGTTATTGTTATCTAGCACTTCCAGGAACACAAATGGGGTGCTGCAGGGTTCTGTCCTGGGCCGTTGTTGTTCAACGTCTTTATAAATGACTTGGATGAAGGAATTGAGGGGATTTTCATCAGATTTGCAGATGACACCAAACTGGGAAGGGTAGATAATGTATCAGAAGACAGAATCATAATTCAAAATGACCTTAACAGATTGGAGAACAGGGCGCAGGCTAACAAAATGAATTTCAATAGGGACAAATGTCATGTTCTGAACTTGGGCAGGAAGAAGCAGATGCACAAATATAGGATGGGGGGCACCTGGCTTACTAGCAGTACATGTGAAAAGGATCTGGGGGTCTTGGTGGACCACAAGCTGAACATGAGTCAACAATATGATGCAGCAGGAAAAAAAGCTAATGCTATTCTAGGTTACATCAACAGAAGTCTAGTGTCCAGATCAAGGGAAGTTGAAGTCCCACTCTATTCTGCCTTGGTCAGACCACACCTGGAATACTGTGTCCAATTATAGGCACCACAATTTAAGATGGATGTTTACAAGCTGGAAGGTGGGCAGAGGAGGGCAACCAAGGGGCTGGAAACCAAGCCGTATGAGGAACGGTTGAGGGAGTTGGGTAAGCTTAACCTGGAGAAGAGGAACCCGAGAGGGGATATGCTGGCCATCTTCAAATATCTGAAGAGTTGCTTCATGGAAGATGGAGCAACTAAAGAGTCCTAAATGTTTAAATGTTTTCTCATAGAATAATTCAATCCCCCTTGGAACTGGCACCAAATCAAGGGCGGAATATTGTGCTCCCTGCGTGGATAGAGCTTTCGTATCATTTATTCACTAGGCGGCACTGTACTTAATTGTACCTGGGTGGAGTTAGGCCTGTCCTGCTTAAGAGACAAAGTTCATGACTAGTTTGTTGTCTAAGTCTTCTGCGGCACAGTCCTACTCGGGAGTAAGCTCCCTTGAGCCCAGTAGGACTGAACTTTGGAGGAACCCTGCAGAGCGTCAGCCCAGCTGATTCAGCCCATCTGACCAGGAGGCTGCAAGGAGAATCAAGACAAGATTTTCTGCTAATTAGCTGATGGTACAAAGATTACAATAAACAAGTTTGAATCATCCCTTTTCACTTTTAGTCACCGAGCTTCACTCAGTTTTAATTCACATGCTTAAGCCATGTAGAGAGTAGATGACTGAGCAGCGCAGAACTCAAGGAGGCCTCCATCTCGGCTGACCAAATATTCTTCCTCATTCTCGGCCTCGAAGCTGATTCACACCACCATCTGGACGCCAAATGGCAATGCGAAATCGCAACGCAGCTTGGACCTCTGCCCACCATGAGCTGGTGAAGGGCAGGCGGCGCTGCCACCACCTCACACATGTGACTCTCCTCTCAGCGAAATGATGCATGCACCCCAATGTGCAAAGAGTTGACGGCTGCGCGGGACGGGCGGAGAAAGGAAGCACACTCAGGGGGCTCAAGCCACGCACAGAGAAGTTTCTCAAAGGATACATGGCATGGAGAGAGTGGGAAGAGAAACACCCTTTTCCCTCTCTCCTAACACTAGAACTTGTGGACGTCCCATGAAGCCGGAAGACTCAAGGTAGATTTTTACCTGCCATGCAGGTAAAGATAAAGGTAAAGGACCCCTGGATGGTTAAGTCCAGTCAAAGGTGACTCTGGGGTTGCGGCGCTCATCTCGCGTTCAGGCCGAGGGAGCCGGCGTTTGTCCAGTCAGCTTTCCGGGTCATGTGGCCAGCAGGACTAAACCGCTTCTGCTGCAATGGAACACCGTGACGGAAACCAGAGCGCACAGAAACGCCATTTACCTTCCTGCCACGGCGATCCCTATTTATCTACATGCTTTCGAACTGCTAGGCTGGCAGGAGCTGAGACAGAGCAACAGGAGCTCACCCCGTCACGGGGATTCAAACCACTGACCTTCTGATCAGCAAGTCAAGAGGCTCAGTGGTTGAGACCACAGCGCCACCCTGCGTCCCTTGCAGAGCATAGTTAAACTGTGGAACTCCCTCCCACAAGAGGCAGGGATGGCCTCCAACCTGGATGGCTTATAAAAGGCAGGTTTATGGAGTAGAATAAGGCTCCCGATGGCTCTGCTGGGCCTCCCCAGGCAGCAATGCATCTGGAGGCAGTTGATGGACAGGACAGCAGGGAAGGGAAGGCTCCTGCGCTCGGCTCCTGCTTCTGGGATTCCTACAAGAGGCGTCTAGCTGGCCACAGTGGGCTGGCCTGATCCAGCAGGCTATAACCATGGGCTTAAATATTTTGATGAATTGTTTAGGGGCTTTTTCATGATTTGATAGCTTGATACAGTGGTCCCTTGGTTCTCAAATGCCTTGGTACTCAAACAACTTGGAACCCAAAAACTGCAAATCCAGAAGCAAGCGTTCCAGTTTGCGAACTTTTTTCGGAAGCCAAACATGCTCTGTTTTGAGTGCTACACTTCCATTTTGAGTGTTACGCTGAGGTCTGTCTGTTTTGGCTATTTATTTTGCGTTTTTGTTTTTGCAGCTCTTTTTTGTGACTGTGTGGAACCCAGTACAGCTACTGATTAATTGATTGTGTGACTGCAGTACATTGTTTATTGCTTTCATTTTATGGATCAATGGTCTCGTTAGATAGTAAAATTCATGTTGAATTGCTGTTTTAGGGGTTGTTTTTAAAAGTCTGGAATGCATTAATCCATTTTGCATTACTTTCTATGGGAAAGTGTGCCTTGGTTTTGGAACGCTTTGGTTTTGGAACGGACTTCCGGAACCAAGGTACCACTGCATTTATGTTATAACCTTAATGAGGTTTACCAAGTTGTTCTATATATTAAGATACTGTAAATTCTTCTTGCTGTTTTATTTTTTTAAAAAAATAGCATTGTATTCTTCCATTTTGATTTTAGGTGTTTTGAGTGTTATTCATGGAAAAGTGAGACCTAAACAGGGACTTGGAGCCCACCCCATCCTCCCTGTTGCCTCCGAGAGTCGGCCTGAGGTTAGACGGTCCCTGTTCTTCTCCAGAGGGGAGCCAAGGAGTTCTTGGTGGGAAAAGACCTGCCCTCCCCCCAGGGAAGATGGGGGGGCAAGTGCCAGGGCAGACCCCTCCTGCATCTCCCCATTTCTCGTCTCCACTACAGAAACCTCTTCCTGGCAGGGAAAGGGCTTTCGCCCCTCCAGGTCCCCCTTTCTGGAGCTTTTCCAGCTCTGACATGTCCTCTTTGGAGCAGACCAACCAGAACTGCCCAGATTAGGAGGCAGTGTCTCTTCATGGGAGCTTTTTAAGCAGAAGTTGGGTGTCCACCTGTCACGGATGCCTTAGCTGTATTTCCTGGATTACGGGGGTGGGACTAGATGACCCCCAGGTCCCCGCCAACTCTACAACATTATGATTCTTTGAGTATTTAAAGGGTGGCTCTGCTATGGATTTCAAGAGAGGCCTCATGAATCACGCCACATTCCCAGCTTCAGACCGTCTTCCTGGCTTTCTTAGTTTTTTAATTACTATTTACATTAATATTTTGTCGATTTTTAATTCTGTCAACTGGTGTGAAATGTATATTTTAAGAAAATCAGGACAGATATATTTTTGACACCTTTGCTGTATTTTAAAAATCATAGGACGACAGGCCGTTTTAAAAAATAAAAATAAAAAATACCGTTCCTAATGGTCTCTAACAAGGAAATCTTCTTTCCTTTTTTCATGATTCTATAAAAGGAGATTCTGACTAAGAAAGAAGAGCTGTTTTTACTGACAATGTCATTGTCTTCTTCCCTTTGTAAACCACTTTGAGGGTGTCGTTCCTTCACAGTCAGGGGGTGAATAAATGATTGTGAAATAAACAAATGCAGAGATGCAGGCAGAGCTGTTGGGCAGCGAAGAGGATGAGACTCTCCTTCCTTGGAGGCCAGAAGGCCACCGGTCGGGGATCCTTTAGCCACAATTCCTGCCTTGCAGGGGGTGGGAGAAGGTGACCCTTTGGGTCCCTTTATTGAGCTTGTATCCCACTTTTCCTCAAATGTTGGTGGCACCTACGGTTTTCATCTTCCTGTCTTATCCTCGCAACACCCCTGAAAGGTAGGCTGGGCTGAAAGGCAGTGACTGGCCTCCGAGGTAACCCAGCCAAGGGGGGGATTTGAACCTTGGTCTCTGCCAGATCCGAGTCCTGCCCTCTAACCACTAGGCCACCCTTCCGTAATGCGCATTGTTCCAGAAACAGGCACCAGACTTCTAAGGCTGCCGCAAGGACAGAAGAGAAAATTGATGGCTCCGTGCAGAGCAGACACAATCTGGGTCTTATTGTGCGAGAACAAGAGCGTCTCTTTCAGCCCTTTAAGAAGCAAGATTTATTTGCAGCCTTTCCCACTAACGGATGCTCTATCCGTATGAAAGTGAGATAAAGCTAATCCAACATGTTCCAGGACACTGCAGAGAAGCGGAGGCTTCCTCCGACCATCTTCAACGGGGGAAAAGAATGTGATTTGGATCTCTCGGAGACGCGACGTCCTTATCATCTCAAGGAATATTCACGCCGCAGAAGATGGGGATAATCATAATGCCTTCTAAAAAAGGACAAGCCCTGCAACAGAAACAAATTTTCTCCAGGAGCCAAGAATGGTAAATGATTTATGTGCACTTATTTTAATTTATTTTTTGGGCTATGTACAATTCATCCTGCGGACATGAAAAATTCATCAAGCAAAGAGAGAAGAGTTTTAATAAACTCATCCGGAGGTGCATCAAACTCATCGCCAGCAGGAGCAGAACTCCAGCTCATCCCAGGATGGCCGGCATCTGCTGTGGGGCGGTAGTTAAGCCCTGGCACCGCCTTCTCTGGGTCTCCTAAAATCATAAAACTATAAAGTTGGAAGGGACCCCAAGGGTCATCTAGCTCAACCCCCTTGCAACGCGCAACTAAAGAATCCCTGGCAGGTGGCCTTCCAACCACTCCATGGAACAAGAGTCCACCACCTTCCAAGGTCATCCGCTGTTGAACAGCTCTTGCCATCAGGGAGCTCTTCCTCATCTTCAGTCTCCTCAGCTACCACCACAACCAGCTTCTACGCAGAGAAGAGACTGCTCATCTAGATCCCACTAGGCTAGCCAGGCCCCTCACACCACCATGAAGTCCCACCAGAGCTGCTCCCAGCAGCAAGAGCCAGCCAGCCAGAGGCCTCTGCAAAGGCCACAAGCAGGGCATGGAAACAGGAGAAGCCACACAGATATACTGCTAATCTACAGGGAAGCTCTATTCAGCAGTCTTGGATACTGTCTGTTATAGAATCCTAGAATTGTAAAGTTAGAAGGGAGGAGAAGAGTCATTTAGTCCAACCCCCTATAACGCAGGAATCTCAGCTAAAGCATCCATGACAGATGGCCATCCAACCTCTGCTTTAAAACCTCCAAGGAAGGAGAGTCCACCACCTCCCGAGGGAGTCCGTGCCACTATGGAACAGCTCCTGCTGTCGGAAAGTTCTTCCTGATGTTTGCTTGGAATGTCCTTCTTGTAACTTGAAGCCATGGGTTCAAGTTCTACCATCCAGAGCAGGAGAAAACAAGCTTGTTCCCTCTTCCACGTGACAGCCCTTGAGATATCTCTGAAGATGGCTCTCATATCTCCTCCAAGTCTTCTCTTTTCCAGGCTAAAAAAAAACCAAGCTCCTTCAAGCACACCTCATAAGGCTTGCTCTCCAAGACCCTTGATCATCTTGGTTGCCTTCCTTGGCACACCTTCCAGCTTTCCCATATCCTCCTCCAACTGGGGTGCTGAGAACTGGACACTGGACTCTAGGTGTGGCGTGACCAAGGCGGAATATTCAATGGATCCAAATGAAAAGAAAGGAGATCCCAGCTAAACATTAGGAAGAACTTTCTGCTGGCAAGAGCTATTTACCAGTAGAATGGACTCCCTTGGATGGTGGTGGACTGAGGTTTTCCAGCAGAGGCTGGATGACCATCTGTCAGGGGTTCTTGAGATGTGATTCCTGCATTGCAGGGAGTTGGACGAGATGACCCTCAAGGTCCCTTCCAATGACTCTATGGAACAGGCACCTCACCATGAAGAGGCTTGAAGTCCAAAACCAGCACTTGGAAAAATTGCAGATAAGGGAGAAGGCTTCAGACTTCCTCTGGGAAATGTTTGATTGCATGTCTGGGGCAGACAAACACTCAGAAACATGGTCTCTCAAGAGTTAATCATAGAAATGTAGCCTTGGAACCTGGGACCCTGAGCATCGTTGACTCCATCTCCCTGCAGTACACAAAATCTCATTTCTTGTCATTTGAACCCATTGGTTTAGGTCCTCCCCTCCAGAGAAGGAGAAAACAAGCTTGCTCTCTTCAGCCTACAAGATATTTGAAGGTGGCTCTCATGTTCCCTCAGTTTCCTCTTCTCCAGGCTAAACACACCCAACTCCCTCCACCTCACATGGCTTGCTACCTAGACACTTCATCTTCCTGGTCGCCCATCATCTTGGATGAAGCAAGAAGGACACTGACAAACTGGAACGTGTCCAGAGGAGGGCAACCAAAATGGTCAAAGGCCTGGAAACGATGCCTTATGAGGAACGGCTAAGGGAGCTGGGCATGTTTAGCCTGGAGAAGAGGAGGTTAAGGGGTGATATGATAGCCATGTTCAAATATATAAAAGGATGTCACATAGAGGAGGGAGAAAGGTTGTTTTCTGCTGCTCCAGAGAAGCGGACACGGAGCAATGGATCCAAATTACAAGAAAGAAGATTCCACCTAAACATTAGGAAGAACTTCCTGACAGTAAGAGCTGTTCGACAGTGGAATTTGCTGCCAAGGAGTGTGGTGGAGTCTCCTTCTTTGGAGGTCTTTAAGCAGAGGCTTGACAACCATATGTCAGGACTGCTCTGATGGTGTTTCCTGCTTGGCAGGGGGTTGGACTCGATGGCCCTTGTGGTCTCTTCCAACTCTATGATTCTATGATTCTAAGCAGCAACTGGTCCCCATCCCCTTGCCTGCCTGTTTAAAGGGGTCTCCCCAGGTTTAATAGTTTGTTAATTTGATTAAACATTAGGAAGAACTTTCTGATGGGAAGTGGTGGACTCTCCCTCCTCAGAGGTTTTTAAGCAGAGGTTGGATGGCCATCTGTCAGGGATTCTTGAGATGTGATTCCTGCATTGTGGGGACTGGGAAAATCCCTTCCAACTCTACAAGTCTGGGATTCTATGAACAAGGTGCAGAGATGGGGATTCTAATCATCACACAACACATCATGGAGACAGGAGGGCTTCCATGTTCCTGGCAGAGTTCCCTTACTCACCCCCAGAGGAGCCACTAGCAGCATTAAGCCCCCCCCCCAATAAGTTGGGCTCAGAGACTCAAGGGGTGTACTGCCCTCTCCCCACCCAGAGCAGCCCCCATCAGACCTCAGATGAGATGGCAGCCCAGCCCAGACCCCGTCTGGAGATTACAGAACAGAACAAGGATCATCATTGCAGAACTTTAATCTCAGATCCAATTACATTTTTTAAAAAAACAAGTTTGATTCGACCTAATTATTATTAGGCCCATTTTAATCAATCCCAGCACCCTGAAGGAATCTATCTCCCCCTGTCCTTTTTTCAAAGAGGCAGATCAAACATCCGAGCTGCCAGACCACAAAGGGCTTTGAAAAATAAGCGGCCTTTTCTGGAAAAGGCAGAAAACAGAGAAGGGGCTGGGCGGGGGACGCGAAAACCTTCCACTGATGTTGAAAGGCCCTTTCCCAGGAAAAGTATTAGTTGCTCCAAAGGGGCTTGTTGATTGGTTGGTTGGTTGATTGATTGATTGATTGATGATGCTTCCATGCTGTTTTCCCAAAGTGGCTTACAAACAATAACTAACCATAAGAGAACAACCTAAAGAGTACAGCATAAATCATATAATATAATTAACAAATCATCAGTAAAACAACTGCAATCTACAAAGCGCTAATAAACAAACCAGCAACTAAAAAACAGGACAAACATCACAACTGCAGCATAAACTCATATTCTATTATTAACAAACCATGTTTTTAACCTCCCAAACAAGACTGTTGGCTCCCACTAATACTCTCACTGCATGAAAGAAGCAAGTCGAGATTTGTATCTCGAGGCAGATCAAGGTCCTCCTTGCAGGAGGCGGCCTCTGTTTGTGTGTTTGAGTTTCTCCAGCCTGGCCTTTATGGGCCTCCTGGTTCTAATGTTCTTAACTCAGCGCTCTCTTCATCTGAGCCTTTGAGATAGGAGACACACACACAGCTCTGGCACAGAGACGAAATCTGGTCGGGAGCAATGTTCAGGCAAAGGCTTGCTAAGGGATGACTCTGTGGTGGGACCCTTGGCGGGGGCTCCAGCTAAATGGACCTTTTCCTCCCACCCAAAGGCCAGGGGTCCACGAACACTGGCTGAAACAGCTCCCAGTTCAAACAGGGATCCATGGAAGACCACTTCCAGTTGCAGGGATCAAGCCTGCCCAGTGCCCAGAAGGCATCTCAAGACTGAAGGGGCAGCCTAAGAATGTAATAAAAGCCCTGCTGGATGAGGCCCATGGCCCATCTAGCCCAGCATCCGGTTCCCACAGAGGCCAACCAGATGCCTCAGTGGGAAACCCACAAGCAGGATTCGAACACAAGAGCAGCTCTCCCCTCCTGCAGTTCCAGCAACTGACATTCAGAAGCATGGCTGCCTCCGAATGTGGAGGCAGAGCAGAACCACCCTAGCTAGCAGCCATCAATGGCCGTCCATGAATTTGTTTAATCCAATTTTAAATCCATCTAGGTGGGCAGCCATCACTGCCTCCTGTGAAGTGAATTCCTCAACTTAACCAGGCGCTGCATGAAGAAGGACTTTTTCTTTCACAAGCTCTGGGGGTTTTGCTAGCCCTCCTCTAAGTGTCTGACCACAAATGGGCAGCTTCTGCCGGTGCTCAGTCAAGATTCTGTATTGCTTCCCCCAAACACAGACATACACACTAATAATAACAATAACAATATAATAATAATAATAATAATAATAATAATAATAATAATAATAATAATAGCAGCAATCCCCTACCCATCTGACTGGGATGCCCCAACCACTCTGGGCAACTAACTGATACCCAGGTATGCCAGAGATTTTAAAGATTGCTGGAATGGGATGGCCAGTTGTGCTGTGTGCACAGACACAATATTTAGAGCCCAATGCAAAAATGAAGTGCAGATTCAGTGCCAAGACAGCTTCCTTTTACCAGCCCCACCCCAGGCTCTTGCTTTGGTGAACCTTCCGACTGATGAAGGTATTTTGTGGCATTAGATGTGCCTTAGGACAGCCTCAAATCCGTTCTGGAGAGTTCATCGTCTCATAGAACGGTGGGGTTGGGAGGCTTGCAGGAATCTCCAGCATCCACGACAGAGGACCTTCCAACCTCCAAGGAAGGAGACTCCACCACCTTCTGAAGATGTTCGCTCTGTGGGGAACCCAAGGACAGATTTGTGAGGGAGCCAGAATTCTTCCTCTGACAGGATGTTCCAGTGGCGGGACAAATTAAAAGGGGTGGGAGATTTTCCAAAACAAGAGTGGCCATCAAACCCCCAACCATGCAGGAGAAGGGAACCTTTTTCTCTGTTTCACTTATTTGGAGGGTTTTGGGGGGCAAAAAGGCTTTTAGGGGGCACAAGGAGGGCTAGCAAGCATCATCTTGGGAGACAAGGCCTTTGTCCCCTGCTGGGGCAGTGCCTGGTCCCTGGACCACTAGCTCTCGACTCTTCAAGCCACTTGAAGAAAGAGGAGGAGGAGGAGAATTCAGGAAGCTGTGGCTCTCAAGTCTGGCTTCCGGTCTTCCTTGGCCAGATGGCCGGACAGGGCAGGGTGTGGGCGAGCGGCCCAGTTCCTTTATTTATCTAGGAAACTTACACAACCCTCAGCTTTGCCTGGAGATAAATTCAGGCACTAAGTCACTGCCTGCAGCACAAACACAAAGGGCACAGCTAGGCTACACATCCGCCAGCCCAGCCCCCAGAGGTGGTTTGCTGAGACGCCACCCCCTCCTGGCTTCGCCTTCGTGATTCCGCTACAATTCTTGGCTCAAGACCAGAGGAAGATCTGCTCAAAGCCAACCGCCAAACCAGGAGCGTCACGGGTCCAAGATCCCTTTTCCTGCATCCGCCCAGAGGCCTGCTCATCACAGCCAAGTGTCCAAAGTGTGACCCACATGGGACCCACTCTGGACTCGGGAAAACGTTTGGTGGGCAACTCTAAACTCATTGCAGTTAAGGTATCCAAAGCCCTTTTATCCTGGTTTTTTGGAAGGGCGTTCATAGGTGGTGGGGTGGTTTGAGAGGAGTCAGCCCACCCATGCTTTGCAGGGCGGCGTGTGCCAAGGCCTGCAAGGGAGGGGAAATCACGAATTGTTGGTGCTTGCCACATGGAACGCCAACACGGCAGCTTCTCAACATCGCTGGTGACAATTCCCACCAAGCCACACAAATTCCCCAGTTGTTGTTGTTGTTTAAAAACAACACAACCCTTTTTTACTTGCTTGCCTTGGGTCTCCTTGCTTTCTCATTCTGCCTAGGAGCACAGAACTCTCAAGGTGCCACACACTTCGAGTCAGATTTCCAAACAGGTGTTGAAACCAAGATGTGATTAAGGGGCAGACATGCCAGCACCACTTGGCACCAAGCCCTTTTCTTCAGCACGGAGGCTCCTCTCTCTTGCCAAGGGCTCGATCCTTTCCCCCTCCTGCTGGGTGATCCCTTTGTGGGAGGAAGGGAGGGAACAGACTCCAGCCAGCTTTCCATTTTCCAAAAGGTGGGCTGGGTGGGGCATGTGCTGGAGAAGGGGTCTTATGCTCAGCTCCTGCCTGTGGGCTTCTCCCTGGGGCATCCGATGGCCAGGGCAAGAACGGGATGCCCTACGAGGTGGTGCCCATTGGCCTGATCCAGCAGGCTTTTCCGATGCTCTGATGAAGAGCAGCCTGCATCTCCTCAGCCTGCTGCCAGAATAGCTCTCTCCATCTGTCATTTACCAGGACCTGCTCTTGCCGTTGCTACCAAGAAGGCCGCTTGCTCGAGCGCGTTGAGGAGCATGACGGCATTTCCCTTGCATAACAGCACCAGAATAGCCTGCTCTTCTGTGTTTCCATGAGAATCATAGAACCGTAGAAGGGTAGAGTTGGAAGGGACCCCAAGAGTCATCTAGTCCAGCCCCCTGCAATGCAGGAGTCTCCAGGACAGATGACCATCCAACCTCTGCTCTCCAAGGAAGGAATGTGAGCATCAGAAGAGCCTGCTGAAATAGGCCAGTAGTTCACCTGGGTCCTCATCCTGCTCTCACAATGGCTGAACAGTTGCCTGTGGGAAACCAGCAAGCAGGATCCGAGCACAAGAGCCCTCTTCCCTAGCTAGGTGCCCTTGATAGCCCTCCCCCTTGCCCCTGCCCCTCCCTGCAGGCCAAGAGACAACCAGGAGCAGTTGGCACCATTGAAGAAGCTTTCTCCCTTGCTTGGGGGGCATGAAATTGTGCCATGTGCCCCTTTCCAGGTGGGAGTGCCCAGCACATCGCTCTCAGGGATGACCAGGGATCCCTGAGGCCCACCATACCAGTGTGATGTGGTGGTTAGAATGTCAGACTAGGAGTGAACTGGGTTCAAATCCCACCCAGCCTGAAGCTCCTTGGGTGACCCTGGCCCAGTCACTGCCTCTCCGCCTAACCCTACCTCGCAGGGTTACTATGAGGATCAAATGAGAAGGAGGAGAGCCATGTACACCACTTTGAGCTCCTTGGAGAAAACGGTGGAATATATATGCATTCAATCAATCAATCAATCAATATAATGATATATCTGCAATTAGCCTTTAAGGTGCCATAAGACTAACTCTGGTAGGCAATTTACACACACATGTTCTCTGCTGCGAAATTCAAAAGCCTTCTAACATCTGCCAGGCAGAAATCTCTTTTAAATTCTGTTTTTGAACCCCTTGTAAAGTCAGAAGTTGAAATCAGGCTCATGGATTACCTTAAAGGGGTAGAGGACAGTTAGGAAGCAGCCGGTGTCCAGCTGCACCTAAAATACCAGGTCTCCAATCCATTGCCCAAATACAATGATTCCCCAAGCTGTCTGTGGCTTCACCTCTGATCCAAGGCCCACAATTCCTCCACCAACTGTCACTGTGAAGCTGCACTTAGTGGGCTAAAGGGTTTCCAGCCATTTCTACATCCAGCAAAAAAAACCGAGTGCTCTTGCAACCCAATCTTGAAAGTTGCCCAGGCAGGAATTCCAGTATGACAACCTGGCTTCTCCAGGAGAGGCCACCCTGTTCCCAGACAGGCTGAGGCACAGCAGTGCAGCTGGCACCAGGAAGAAGTTCTCCCTCAGGTTTCATCTAAATCCTCTTTCTTGCCATTTGAGCCCAGCGGACTTCGGGTCCAACCCTCTGGGAGATCTCAGGGTAGTCGTGAAACTTGCTCTCACTCTCCATCCCACATGAAGACAGGCGGATGCCGTGCAGAAAGGAGGTTATGGCATTCGCTTCCCATTCCCCCAAAGAGAAGCCAGGAAGAGTGACTCAGACCTGTGGGGAGGGACCCACGGCAGCCACAGCCCACCTGCCAGGATGATGTCATCTGCGGAGTCTTGCATTGCAAAGGAGAAGCTCATGACTGTTCCAGGAAAGGCAACCTCACAGGCACTGATGAACAAAATGGCTCCTGAGAGCCAGAGTGAGGCCCCACCTCACAAAGGCCAGCACCTGACACAGCAGGGAAGGCAGGCAGCAAGGGCAGCTTGTGGGTCCTGGGTGGTGCCCAGAACTGGACACAATATTCCAGGATCAAGGCAGAAGAGAGGGTACCATGACTTGGTCTGGACACTGGACTTCTCTTGATGCAGCCTAGAATAGCATTCGCTTTCTTCTGCTGCTGCATCACACTGTGGGCTCAGGTGAGGCTTGTGGTCCACCAAGACCCACAGACCTTTTCTACATGTACTGCTGGTAAGCCATGTTAAGGAAAATTCTGGGTTGAGAGGATACTCAACAGCCCAGCTCGTCGGGCAGAGCCTGTGGGTCTATACAGTCAGAAAGGAAGGAAGTTCCAGCCAAATATAGGAGCAAAACAGCAGTCAGTAGACCACAATCTTTACTGTTGCGCAACAGCTCCCCCTAGGAGTAAGAACCCCAAGCATGGGGTGACATCCTCTTTTAAACCTTCCCTCTTTCCCCAGAATACACTTCGAGCAGCATCATTGACACATCGCCTCTACATCACTAGCATGTCACAAATGGGGAGGGGTCTACAAGGGTTACACAAGTTCAACATTAGGTCACTTTCTCAGACACCTTTTCCAACACCTCTCAAGTATCTCCGAAAGAACAATAAAACTCTTTACATCTCCTTGCCCTCAGGACTTATCTGGAGGTGGGCTTTCAGAACACCTGACTTGCTCAGCTGCCTCTGTAGATGTCCACTGTTGCCCCCTTGGTCACTCCCTGGGTGGAGTGCTCCCTGGGGTGTATGTGCTCTCACTTTTGGGGAATTATGGCGGGATGCCCTCTTCCTGCTGCCTACATGACTTCCTGCTTCTTGGTTCATGGAGGGAGGTGGAGCCCAAATTCACCTTTCTTTAATGGTAAAAATGGCGTTGGAATGAGGAGAGTTGGTTAAAGAATGGATTTTCTACGAATTTATAAAGCTAGGTATCTTCCCTGAGCTGTCAAGTCAAAAGGATACATTCAGGCATAATATTTGTAACATTGTAACAACTTTAAAGATGTGGGGGGGGGGGCCATGTCATTTCCATAACAGCCAAGTATCTTCTATGTGCGCAACTGGTTCTTCCTGCTTGAGTGTAAAAACTTGCATTTCTCCCTACTGAAATCCACTTTGTTAGTTTTGGCCCAGTTCTCCATGACATGCAGCTTTTTATAAACATCTATCATGCTGCCTCTCACTTGCCTTTTCTCTAAAACTAAAGAGTCCCCAATGCTAGGAGAGGGTGTTACGAACCACCTGCCCCAAGTGGCTATTGGAGCCATGAGACAAGCAGGTTGCAGGACGGCAGCAGCCAAAGACCCACCGAGGCCACGACTCCGGGGCTCAAGCTTAGAGACTTCGCCACCAGCTTCCAAGAGCAAGCCCACGTCTCCAGGGCCATCCACCTGAACTCCTCTCTGCTTCCCTGATCTCCCCCATGCATTGCCGAGAGAGGACCATCTCAGGATGGCCAGAGGAAGCTGCAACAACCATTCATCTCCTGCTGGAAGCCCCAGTGGGAAGTGGCCTTTCGTGGGGGCCCCCAGTGCCATCTCCCTGCAACCTGATTTTTATCAGAGCGAAATCCCAATGTTCTTCTTCCTCACTGGCACAAAACCAGTGATCAGGAAAGAGATCGGAGAGGCAGGAAGTTGCATACACAGAAGGCAACAGATTCTCCTTCATTGGAGGTTGCTGAGCAAAGGTTGGCTGGACTAGATGACCCTTGGAGTACCTTCCAAATTCACAGATTCTCTGTGGAACAGCATCTGAACTTACAATTTCATATTCAAGGTAAGCAGCGAAGGAAGAAAGCGGAGGCTGAGCAGGCAGCCGAGTGTGGAGGATGCAGCGGTGGGTCTTGATCCGCTGGGATAAAAAATAAAAATCCCATTCTCAGGCCTAACTCAAGGGTTACAAAATAGTCTATAAATATGGGGAATAAATCCCATTTAAATGGACCTAAGAAGAGCCTGCTGGATCCTGGCAATGGCTCACCTACTCCAGCATCCTGATCTCCCAGCGGCCGAAGAGATGGCATTATAGAAACCCACCAGGAGGATTCAAGCCCAAGAGCCACCTTCCCTCTTGCAGCTTCCAGCAGGGGGTATTCAGAAGCATTTACTGCCCCCACCATGGAAGCAGAGCAGATCCATCAATATCCCTCTCCTCCTCCTCCTCCTCCTTGAATTGGTCTGATCCTCTTTTAAAGGCATCTCGGTTGGTGACCATCACTGCCTCCTTTGGGAGTAAGCTCCATAGTTTAACTCTGCTACATGAATAAGTCATTTCTTGGTATATTTGTCCGGAATCTTCCAGCTTCCTGGGATGTCCATGAGTTCCAGTGTTTTGCGAGATGAAGTCCATGCTGTGCACAATTTTACAAACCTCTATCCTCTTACTTGCCTTTTCTCTGTTTAAGATTAAGTCCCAAACTCTGCAGCCTTTCTCCGCCCCCATGATCATTCTGGCGGCCCTTCTCTGGACCTTTTCCAACTCTACATTCTCCTCTTTGAGGTGAGGCAACCAGAACTGGACACAGCATCCCAGATCTGGTTGCACCACAGATTTGCAGAACAGCATTCTGATATCAACAGATTTATTTCCAATTCCTTTCCTAGTGATCCCTGGCATGGAATTTGCCTTTTTCGCAGCTGGGTTGACATGCTGAATTTCTTGTCACTCCGACAATCCTTGGTTGCTCCTCCTGGCCTGCCCAGACTCAGGAGAGCGAGACCACGAGATGTGGGTTCAGGTGACCTTTCTCAGGTGAGAGGGGAAGGAGGAGAATTGGGGGTGAGCAAAGCAGCCAAGTCCTCCTCTCTGGAGGTTTGCATAGTGTGGGGACTGTTAAGGTGCAACCCAGACCTTCTCCAACATCTTTTTATAACTACAGCTGGCATGAAGAATTAGGAGTCAGAGGAACACTGAGCCGACCATCCAGCAAGACAATTCAAAGCACAATTTAACTATGGTTCAGGGGTTCCCAAAACCTTTGGGGGCCCCACCCCCTTGGTTCCACAAACTCATCCTCTACTGTACCCTACAAAAAGCATTCTTCAGAATAGCAGTTTCCACAACCAACTAAGGAAGGCACTAACTTCCTGACAGTAAGAGCTGTTCGACAGTGGAATTTGCTGCCAAGGAGTGTGGTGGAGTCTCCTTCTTTGGAGGTCTTTAAGCAGAGGCTTGACAACCATATGTCAGGAGTGCTCTGATGGTGTTTCCTGCTCGGCAGGGGGTTGGACTCGATGGCCCTTGTGGTCTCTTCCAACTCTATGATTCTATGATTCTAACACGACAAAACTCAAAACAGTAACCAATTAATGCAACAAAATGGATGCACTTGATCCGTCAGCTTTTCAAAGTCTGGTGGCCATTTACACCCCAAGCGTCCCCCTGCTGCCCCCTTGCCTCTCAGTGCCCCCCACTCATGTCCCATCACCCACTTTGGGAGCCACAGCTCTAGAACAAGCCATGCGCCTCACGAGGTCAGTGGGAGGACTGCCACATGCGTGCCATGGATGAGCATGTTTGCTGACAAATCCTGCTGAATCCAGCATGACCACAAATGCACAGACAGACACATCCCTGCTTGACTGCAGAACCAGGGCGAGGGCCCCCCAGAAAGCATAGGAGAATCACAGATAACACTGACGATTATGCCTGCCTAGATATTATTCTGATGGATAAGAGGAGCCACCCAAGATGGATAATCCCTTCCTTCACTCTCACAGCACAAAAGTATCAAAAAACGGAATTACGATGTGTTTAATAATAATAATAATAATGCACCCAAACAAAAAGAAATAAGCAGAAATATCTTTTTCTATTTCCCCTTTCAGCTATTAAGAGTGTATTGGTAAAATACACCCTGGAAAGTAATTCAGCAATGCACAATGACTACTGCAACAGTAGTGGTGGGGGTGGGGGTGCGCAATTCTGCAGATTTGCCATTTCACACAATATTTGCAGGTAAGAGATGAGATTCTCCCCATTTCACGGGCTTTAGATTTACTAAGGAAACAGATGATATTGTAAACAATCCATTTTCCTGAGGAGGATAAACTCAGAAAAGAGGCTTCGGAGAATGCCGGCACCAGAGATATTTCCATTTATTTCTTGATCTGTGGAGTCCCCACGGTGCTGCCCTTACAGCATCAAAGAACAATTCTTTTCAGCCAACAGGGCTCCTCTTGGCCCCCATCTCCCCACTGCTGCCCCCCCCACCAGATGCCCTGCAAAACATAGGCCAAGGAGGAAAGGGTCAGCAGCGGAGGAATGTGCATGCACCGGATGAAGAAACTGCTTGTGGCCCTCCCCTCTGCCCTTCTCTGTACTGCCAGTCATTGGGGATGCCAGTGGGGGGCTGGGGTCCAGCAACATCAGCCCCCCCACTGGCCACTCTGCTGGGGGGGCTGACAAGGAGACCAGAAATCATGCAGTGCCCTGGGGTCCCCACCTCTTGAGCTAGACCAGGGGTCAGCAAACCTTTTCAGCAGGGGGCCGGTCCACTGTCCCTCAGACCTTGGGGGGGGCCGGACTATATTTTGGAAAAAGAACGAATTCCTATGCCCCACAAATAACCCAGAGATGCATTTTCAATAAAAGGACACATTCTACTCATGTAAAAACACGCTGATTCCCGGACCGTCCGCGGGCCGGATTGAGAAGGCGATTGGGCCGGATCCAGCCCCCAGGCCTTAGTTTACCTACCCATGATCTAGACTGTTGTGTGATTCAGGCAGCCAAGAAGTACAAAAGAACACAAGAACAGCCTGCTGGATCCAGCTATCTAGTCTAGCGTGCCTCCTGTTCTCAGTGAATTCAGGATTAGGCCTGGTTGGCACCATTGGTCTCGTGAATTTGGGGTGTGGGTGGCTCTTAGTGGAAGCTGTGGTGTCTGAGTTGAATGCCTAGAGGTTCAGAACGTGACAAGAGCCCTGGTGGAGCAGACCGGGGTCCAACTAGCCAAGCATCCTGTTCTCACAAGGGCCAACCAGATGCCCATTATGGGAAACCCGCAAGCAGGATCCAAGCCCAAGAGCTCCTCTCTCCTCTCCTGGGGTTTCCAGCCACTGGTGTTTGAATGAATGAAATGTATTATGGTCCCAGACCAGATTCACAAACCGTACTAAGCGAACATAAAACACAATAGGATTAAGTTTGAATTAACAATCAACTATGACAATAAACAATACGAATATGACAGCCATTAGAAATGTGGTTTAGGTCTTAGTCTCTAAAATATTATCTAGAGTTTGCACCTGAGACCTTAGTCTTTGTAATAGCACAGCTTGTTCCCTCAGTTTTATGGCAGTCATGCAAAATTTGGCCCCCCTTGGCGTGATATCTGGATCTTTATCCTCTATCAGGGATTTTAAGAATTGAGGTTCAGACCCACTTGGAATTTTCTGTATAACAGGGGTGATAAAGACTGAGCGTATATCCTCATAAAAACGAGATCGTAGCAAGACATGAGAGACGGTTTCCACCTCTATCAGGCCAAGCGGCAAACTCGTTCCACATACGGTTTACCCACAGATCTGCCCTGCAATAAGGCAGATGGCAGCACGTTGAATCTAGCGAGGGTGAACAACAGTCTATATTTAGATATTTGTAATTTTGACAGATATATTGCTGGGGTAAAACCATCTTTGACTGCTGGGTGTTTATTCATCTCACTCACATGACACTGAAATTCTAGGTCCCAAATTTGTTGGCGAATTGAGCAGCTGGTTTTTGGCAGCCTTGTTGCCTCCTTGATCACTTTGGTGGCCCCCTTCTGAAACTTCTCCAACTCTACAGTGTCCTTTTTGAGGGGAGGCAACCAGAACAGTACAGTATTCCAAAGCCAGTCACACCACCGGTTTGTATAATGGCCCTATATTGGATTTTGCCACTGGTTATTAGATTTCACATGGTTGATTTTTGTGGTTTTTACAGTTTACGTTGTATTGGCATATTTATGGATTGCAACCTGCTCTGAGATCATTTGATACAGGGCAGGTTAGAAATGCAGTAGCGGCAGCTGACGTTATTAATAAATATAAGCTGCATTTTTTGCGCTCAGGTACCTCAAGGTGATTTCTTTCAGAGCAAACGCAACGGAAATGCTGAAATCAGATAGAAACAGCAAAGAACAAAAAATAAAATCCTCTTGCAGCAGCACATTTAAAGGGGGCAAGTCTTCCCTGCCCCCATGTGAAGAGTGAGCCCCATGAAGCCACAGAGAAGGATGAGGAGGATTAAACAAAGGGGGGTGGAGACCCCCTTGAAGGAGCAGCAAGGGAGAGGCCCAAGGACATGGATAGGGGAGCCCTCACAGGGCAGGGCGCACAATTGTGGCATGCAGCCCTGTTGGGAAGACTGCCACCCCCAGGTTAGAGGGCAAAGGGGCTCAGGCCAGGAAGGCAGCTTTGCTGAAAAAGATGGAGCTCACTTCTGCAGGAGGGCAGCGACCGTCACCAACTGGAATGGCTTTTTAAAAGAATTGTGCAAATTCATGGAGGACAAAGCTCTCCATGGCTCCTGGCCACAAGGACTCTGCTCTGCCTCCACAGTCAGAGGCAGAGATGCTTCTGAACACCAGTTGCTGGAAACCCCAGGAGGGGAGAGGGATGCTCTTAGGCTCGGTTCCTGCTTCTTGGTTTCCCATTTAGGGCATCTGTTTGGCCTGTGAGAAAAGGATGCTGGACTAGATGGGCCTGATCCGGAAAGCTCTTCTGATGTTCTTCAATCTGGTACCTGCTTTCAAATGAGTCACTAAGGAGCACTGGCGGAGGAACAGGGGTGTGGAGGGAGTGCACCGTCCCGGCGGCCACGCCCCCAGGATGTACACCACGCCCCCGCCTGCTCTCCGCCGCCACCCCCCCCCCCGCCAGAGCTTGAAGCTCTGCCACTGCTAGGGAGGTGGAGGGGAGCTACTGGATTTAGACAGATGATCTCTGTGAGGTTTATTGGCATAGGAAGAACACAATAAAGGTGGAGAGAAGGAAGGGGCCATGGTGGGATCAAGCTGATTGTTCTGTTCCATTACAAAATATCAGTTGGCTGGAAGGAGCCCCACCCTTGGCGTCAATTCCGGCTCCTTCTCCCTCAGCCCAGCCCTCCAAACCAAAGAAGACCTTGGAAGCTACAGGGACTTCTGGTTGGTCAAGAGGGGGAAAGGGATGATGGGCCTGATGCGGCTGCTTCTGGGCTCCTCACCAAGATCTCCTCAAGCCGGAGGAATGCAGAGAGAGAAGGGGCTCAGGGCCCAGAGGCAGGAGGGGGGTCAAGGAGAGAGGGAGGCTGGAGCCAAAGAGGGAAGCACGGGCACAACGCAAGGGATGGGACCTGTTCTCCTGCAACACTGAGTGGCAGGGGAGGGTCTGGGGGACCCACCACGGGGCATCTACCTTGCCACACCGACCCTGCCTGGGACTCTGATCAGAGATTCTTTAGTGGAGATCCCCGCACTGGACGAGGTTGGAATAGATGACCCTTGGGATCCCTTCCAACTCTCTGATTCTATGGCTGTTTTGAATGTGCATCATCTGGATTTGCCTTATTCTGTATTTGTATCATTGTGTTTGTATGTATTTGCTTCTAACGCCTTACGAATTTACTGTATGGTTTTGTGTTTTTATATTGTTGCAAACTGCTGTGATATATTTTTATGAAACAGTGGTATATAAATATTTTGTGTGTGTGTGAAGAACGTATCTGTTTGTTCCTGGGAGTTGCCCTGGGAGTCTTTTGGCGGAAAGGCAGCATGTAAATAAACAGTAACATAACCTAACAAACAATAGCTTCGCATGGACCCACAAAGCCATGGGCTCTGGAGAGGAGATGGCAACTGTCTCCTTCCTCCTCAGGTTCTGTTGCACCACTGGGAGCTAAGCCATGGTTTGCTTTCGTGTCACCTGCTTTTGGTTTGTCTGGAGTCTGTCAACCCACAAGCCCAGATTCAGAGGACAAGTTCTGCCAAACAATGACTTAGCTCTCAGCTGCAAAGTGGGCACCTTCTCCACTCTGAAAGACCACACCTGCATGCCCACATGAAGCCATGGTTGGGCTTAGCATGACAAACTGGGTTGGCATCTCTTGACTGTTTATGTGGTGCTGGAAGCTGAGGCAGGAGCCTCAACTTCTAATGCTCATCCTTTGGGGAGCACCAGCGGATCTGTAGCAGCCCTAATTCTTCAGCAAAAGGGTCCTTTTGATCCGAGAACAAATACCTTGTACTGCTGTAGTCCAGAGACATCAATCAACAACCAGGATAACAAATTGAAACAAGCACCTGCTCTCGTGTAGCTTCTCCCTTATTTATATTTCAAGATCTGCTCCTCTCCCATAAATGGAAAAGAAAAGCAGTGAGGAGGCCAGGGATTTTGCCAGGTTGGCTGGGGGGCTCAGCAGGACAAGCCTGTGACCCAGGACTGCTCTGCCCCCTCCTCTCTGGCCAGAAGGTTTGCTGCGATTCCTGCAGTACATAGACTAGACAAACCAACTCTACAATTCTGTGAACCTCTTATCTCCTCCAGCTCTCCCATGCCAACTCCCACAGGTATGATCCTTGCAGGTGTGTCTGCTTCCAAGCCCCTTGGTGGTGAGAGGACATCAGCACCCCAGACTTTGGTATAGCCATGCCTTGGGAACTCTGCACTGTCCAGGACAGACCACCACCTCCCATCTGTGAAACATTTCAGGCAGTGGGCAGGACCAGAGAAGTGGGGGCATCGGGACACCCCCACAGCCCAAGGATGCGCTTTAACTCATTTGATCCTTCCAGTTCTTCACAGAGCCTTTGCTCAAATCTTCATCAGCCAAACAGAAATCCAAAATGGCAGCTTCCATAGCCCCCCCTGGGAACTCAGCCTTGTAGGGCCACCAAAATGCCCAAGAGCCTTGGGCCCCTCTTCCCCTCCAAGCCACAAACTAGGACTCCACCAGTTGAAAAAGGAAATGCTCCAGTATTTGAAGGGGGTTTCTTTCGAGCTCTGGTCTTCAGCTGGTGGGGCAAGAACCACTAGCAGGTCATGGATTGATTTGAGCAGCAGCTCAAACAGGAGCATGGCCACCATGGAAATAGATGGGAAAGGTTAAGAAATGGGTCCCCCAATGCATGTTTGGGGGCACTGGGTTTTTTGAAGCCGGGGCTGGAAAGACAACTGTCATGGATGCTTTAGTTGTGATTCCTGAATTGCAAGGGGTTGGACTAGATGACTCTGATTCTATGCAAAGTGCACCCTGGGTCTGAAAAGGCTGAAGGCTGGAGCTGTAGAGGCTGCTTCCAAGTGTGATGTTGGAACTGGCTAGTCCACAAAACTGGCAAGATCCACGCTGGCAGGAACCAAGGTCTGATGTCTCTCCCTCGCTCTGGCCAATTGTGTGTCAAAGCCTCGCACACGTGACCCATAGAGGGGAGAGGCTCAGAAGCATTTCACGTCTCCCTTGAAATCGGCCTCAGGTGCCCAGAGCACAGCCCCCTTTCCACTCATTCTCTCCCTCTCTCACACACAGGTGCACCTCTGGGGCCAAATCCTGCCCCTTGCCTCCCCCATCCTCCCACTGCATGTGGTGCTTCTACAACCGCCGCACCTTTTGAACAGACGAATGCAGAGCTGTGAGGCCGGCACAATCCTGCAAGGCTTGTTGTTTTGTTCTGGAGTAGCATCTATTTCAGGCTCAAGGGCACGGGAGACACCGAGAGGAGAAAGCAGCCGCCACTACGAAGGCAGACTTTGGTCCTGCTGGGCTGAATCGCTCCTCTGACAACCGACAACCGCTGCCTGCCTGCCTGCCTCCTCCCCTCAGCCTCCAGCGGAGATGGTCACATCTGGGTATTCACATGTGGGCCTGAGCACCCCCAACCCCCAACCCACAAGTGCCCTGAGCCATTTGGCATATCCAAAGGCAGCCAAACACTCTCCAGGCAAATTCCCCTGGAAAGGACTGAACCATGTCCATATTTCAATTTCTTCTGGTGGGGTGGGGGCAGGGAAGACTTCCTTGCCAGGCCTTGTCCCGCTGCCCTATCTGGATCAGCACATGCTGCTCACACCTGCTCCAAATGACACCCACCCACCCCGCCGGCAACCGCCATGGCTGCTCCACAAGGGGCCAGCTCTCCTTGCCAGCAGACCTCGCCTACTTAACTGGGGCTCGGCTCAGCCTGCTAAAGACAAAGCTAGTCTAACGATTTTCCCGAGCAGAATGTTTGCTCTGATAGCATCCCCAAAGATTTTCCTATAAAACCAGCCCTGTTATCAAGCCCTCAAGCAGAAGGAGTATCGATCCCCTGGGGGAGAGGGAGGGCAAGCAATTGCAGCCAGGGAGACTTGCCCACATCCAGCTCTCCTTGCCCAGAAGGAGAAGAAAGGCTGGACTCCCCCTTGAAGGTCTCCTTGGTCAGGAGGAAGGAAGGGGCTTTGGGGGTCTCCTCCTCCACAACCGCCTTGGGGCTCCTTGGGCAAGTGGGGGTTGGTGGGGGCTGAAATGTGGGTGCCAGCCTTGTGGTCAATGTCCTCCCTCCACTGCCAGAGGCAGGAAACTCTGGAGGCTGCCTTCTCCTGAGTCTACCTTGGTCTTGTCTACCTCGGCTGCCAGTGATGGCTCTCCAAGGGTTCAGGCCAGGGACATTCCCACTCCCAGCTGGATGCTCCACCACGGGGACCATCAGGAGGCCCCCAAATGAGACCACATCCTGTGGAGAGAGAGTGCTGCTGCTGAGGTTGCTCTCAGGTCCTGTTTGCAGGTGGGGAGACCAGGATGCCCGACTAGTCAGGCCTCCACTTTGGTAGGATCTGGCAGCCAGGCTCTTCCAATACACTGCTACAATGGCAAGTAGCAAAGCCTTTATGTCTTAGGCCCTAAAATGAAGCAGCTATCCTCATGCATTATCAGAGCAATCCTTGCAACAGACCTGCAAGGGGCCACCTTTCCTATCCATATCGCAGCTGGGGGCCAAGGAAATACGGGCTGCCTAAGACCACCTCATACAGCCAAGGTGACATTTGGACAGAGGACTGGCCTGTCTTCCACCTTCCAACCAGTTGCTACTCAGGGAGTTGCTTATGTGGGGTCCAGGCCAACAGGCCATGGAGCTCTGTAGCATCTACACTGCTTGGCAGCAGACTCCCCAAGGGTCCAGGGTCTCCCTCAGCCCCTACTTGGAACCTTTTTCGGGGAAAGTAGGTGCTCGTCCCTTGAGCTCTGGCCTTTCCCCTGAGAATGTCCCCCTCCACCTCCTCTGGCCAAGCACATATCCCCAGGCCAGGAAGAAACCGGCTGGACATGAGGCTAAAACAATGTCCAGAGATACTAAGTACCCTTCCCCCACTTGGGGGGCCTCCTTGCCCTCCAGCCCCCCAACTTGCTCCAGAGCTCTGCAAAGACCTCAGACCTGCTCTCAGGGCCTGGAGGAAGAAGGGAGCTCCCACCAGCTCAATATTAAGGGTGGCCCCTGCCCCACACCAGCAGCCAGGAGGAAGAGACCCCGGCCCTACAAGCACAATTCACAAGGGCCTTACAGAAAGACGCTCCTCTCCACCCCCACCTCCCAAAGGGGGACAAGTGGCAGCAGCAGTTTAGGTCCCCAACGCCAAAGAAACAGGAGGGCAACTTAACAGCTGGAAACCTCTTTCCTCAGAAACGCGCCCCCTCCCCCCGGCCCCTCCTCCTCCAGGGAGCCTGCCATTTCCATGGCCATAGACCGGGGGGGGGGGGGATACAGCCCCCACCATTGCCTGGGCTCTGTCCACATCCTCCTCCTCCCGTCCCCACCCCCCAAAAAACCTGCCATTCTCCCCGCCCCCCTCCCGCTTCGGAGCTCCAGCGCGCCTTTCCAGGAGGCGCCCCACACCTTCGGAGAGCACCAGCAGGAGGGGGGCAGGAGCGGGAAGATCCAAAGCGCTGGGGGAGGGGCAGCCCAAAGACCCTCTCGCCTAGAAACCGGCAGGGACACCCCCCCCCCCGCTGCTGCGGAGAAAAAAATCTGCGCAGGCAAGAAGCGGAGCGAGTCCCCCAAAGGGTCCAGGTTTTTTGGGGGGGAGCCTAGATTCGGCGGCACGAACGGTGCTCCCCCCACCCCGGAGAAATCCCACCCACTCGGCGCCAGGCCCTTGGTTCTACGTGCGGGGAATCGGGGGCTGTCGGCTGACTCCTTCCCCCCGGTGCGGGGGGGGGGGCCGCTCCCGCATCCAGACCCTCCAAAACCGACCCTGGAGCTCCCCCAACCTGCCAGAGCCGCAGCGGCAGGCAAGCGGAGAAGCGAGTTCCGGAGCCCCGAAAACGGGGGAGGATTTGGCAGGTGGGGGGAGGGAGTGCTTTGCAGGAACCTCCATTCTCTCCCTGAACAGGACGGGGAGGGCGGGGGCGTCCTTCTGTTATAGAACCGGGAAGAAATAAGGAGGGGCAGCGCTCACCCCCTCGTCGCGCAGGAAAACCGGGAGAAGGGCGCAGCAGCCACACCTGGCCGTGCCCAGCGGGACCCTCCCCTCCCTTCCCCCTCCCTCCGACGGGGAGGGCGCGGGGAAACAGGCCCCCCATTGGGAAGAGGTGGCTCGCCCCCTCCCCTCCCCGTCTCCCAAACCCCTTCGCCCCCCTCCCCGCGCGGGGGCTGCAATGCAGAGAGCGCGAGCCGAGGCGCTTACCTGCTGCCTCCCGGGGAATCCGACCGGCCGCCCGGGGCGCTCCGTCTCCGGCGGCCGCCTTCCTCCTCCTGCTGCTGCTGCTGGCCGCCTTCCTCGTCGTCCGCCCGCTCCCTGCTCCGGTGCGCCGCTCACCAGGCGCCGCGGCAGGCGCCGCATCCTAGAGGCGAGAGGCGACGGCGGCCCCGGGCGGCGGCGGCGGCACAAGAGCGGCTGCGCTCGGGGCCGGAGCGCCCGGCTTGGCGGGCGCGCTCAAGCCGCCGAGCTCGCCCCATGGGAAGCGCGCGGGCGGCGGGAAGCGACTCCACCGGCCCGGGGGTGACCTTGCCCGGCCCCGACGCCCTGCGCGCCGCCTCGCCCGCCGCTCCCGCGATGCGCAAAGATCCCTCCGGGCGCGCCGCGCCCTCGCTGGCCCCGGCCCCCTCCGCCCCAGCGCCGCCGCCCCGGCCGCCGATCACATCCCCGCCGCCGTCGTAGCCGCCGCCGCCGCCAGGCACGAAGGAAAGAGCGCGAGCGAGAGGAGCGGGCGCGCCGGAGCCTCGGCCGGGCGCCGTTCAGTGGCGGCGCCGCGGGGACAGTGGCAGCCGAGCGCCGCCCGCCTGGGCTCCTCCGAGCGCGCCGAACCGAGCCTCTCCTTCGCCGCCGCCGCCGCCGCCCGCCGCGGCCAGCTCCATCCCCGGCGCCGCACCACCAGAAGCCCCGGAACGAGGCGGCTGCCGCCCGGCCGAACCCCGCTCGCCTCGCTGCCGCATGAAGCCTTGTGGCGGCGGCGGCGGCGTCTCCTCCGCAGTCCGAAGCGCGCCCGAGTGGCGGAGACGGGAAGCGTCCGGCGGCGCGGAGGGGCGGGCAAGCGGGCGGGCGGGGAGGGGGCGGCGCCGGCGCAGGAGCTGCGAGGCGGCGCCCGCCTAGCCCGGCCTCCAATAAAGGCGCCCGCCGCCCAGACGCCCCTCCACTCGGCGGCGGCCGGGGCTGAGCCGGGACGCACCGCCGAGGCCGTCGGGGAGGGGGCTGCCCTGCGTGAGCCCCCCACCCCCGGTTTCTTCCTCCGGGCGGTGCCCGCCAGTTCTGCCGCGACCACCGCTTCTTTTCTCCTCCCCGCCTTCACCAACAAAGAGACGGGGCGCGGGGTCTCGGTTCCGTCGGGGGCTGTTCCCTCTTGGATGGCAAGGACGGCGACGGCGGAGCTGCCGGGGCGCGGGAGAAGGTCCGCGGCGCCGCGCTTCCAGGCGACGGATGGAACGCCGTCCGGACGTCCCGTCGGAAGAGGATGGACTTTGTGGGGTGTCCGGCGTGGGGCGGGGGCGCAGGGCCAACAGCACGCGGGCCAGCGGTTCTGCGACGTGCTGCTGCCCTCCGGAGCGGGCCCGAGGGCAGCTAGCTGAGCCGAGAAGGGACGCGCTCCTCCCGACGGGGCTCGCGCTTTACCGGCCTCTCTCCAGCTCCGCTTCAGGGCGCGGCGCGGGCGCTTCTTCCGACGGCGGGGAGGCTGGACGGGAGCTCCGCTCCGTGGCAGAGGTGGCGAAGGGGTGCTGCTTCGCTTTCACCGGGCAACGGGGCCGAGGCGATCTGCCTGCGTGGAGGGAAAGCGGGCAGCAGGCCGGACTCTTAGCTGACAGCGGCGACATCCATTTAAATGTGTTTGTGGGAGTGGGGGGGTATTGATTTGTTCTTGTTTTTATGATGTGTGTTTTGTTCTCATGTATTTCTAAGTTGCAAACCACCCTGTGATCTTCAGATGAAGGGTGGCATACAGGTTTAATAAATAATGATATGATAATAAAGTTCATGGGCCTACCTTGCAGGGGTTGTAGGAGTACCGAGGGGCCTTGGAAGTTCTTTCAGAGCACAATCCTTTGGAAGTCACTGGTGGGGATGATGGCCCTGCATTGAAGGGGGTTGGACTAGAGGACCTTTTGGGTGTCCCTTCCACCTCTGCAATTCTGTGATAATGATTCTGTGCAATAACTGAGCGTCTCTCAGGCTGAGCTCCAGAGCCTCTGCGCAGCCCTCATCCCTGCCTGCTTGGCTGGCCTGAGGCAGTTGCCTGCTCTCTCTCCAAGGAACATGCTGGCTGAAACCGCTAGGCCAGCCACTCTCCCTGCAGTGTTGTCCCCTCATTTGACAGCTCAGGGCAGGGCTTGCATTGGAGGCCAGGACACCCAGGTCAAGGGTGACCCCCAAACAGGGCAGCAAATGGTGGCTCAAGGTCCTGAGGTCCAGGGAGATCCTTCCACTTCCCCACATCCCCCTGAGATATGGACGGTCTGCTGTCGCTGATGATGGTACTATGGAGCAGCCTGGAGAGGAGAAGGCAGCTCCCTGCACACAGGCAAGTCCTCCTTGGCAGGGTAAGGTAGAAAGTCCTGAGGTGTGGAGGAGCTCATCCTGGAGTTCTGCTGTGGCCTCTCCAGGGCTGAAGAGAGCCACCTTCCAAGGGGGGGGGGGTGAATACCTCTTGAGGCAGGAAATGGCTGGCTTGAAACTTGCCTCTTCCAGGAGGTCTCAAGCCTCTTAGACCTGGCCTCCTCTGACCTACCTTACAAGGTTGTTCCAATTGATATGAAGCACTCTGAACACTCAAAAGCACCCGAGGGACACTGAGGAGCTACATGCACCTTGTAAGCAGGTGACTCACCTGGGTGACTCACCCTCTGCTCCCTGAGTAAGTGGGAGATTCTGGAATAAGAGCCAGAAAGTGGGTGACCTCCTTCTCTGAGAAATGGAGGGGACCTATTGGCAACAGCAGATCCTAATGCAGTAGGCCAGGCAGGACTCCCTGTGGAGCAGTGGGAGAGCCAGTGTGGTGTAGTGGTTAGAGCAGGCATGGCCAAACTTGGCCCTCCAGATGCTTTGGGACAATTCCCATGATCCCTGACCACTGGTCCTGTTAGCTGGGGATGATGGGAGTTGTAGTCCCAAAACATCTGGAGGGCCAAGTTTGGCCATGCCTGGGTTACAGTATTTGTCTAGGACCTGGGATACCATTGTTTGAATCTCCACCCACCCAGTCAGCCATGAAGCTCAGCCTAACCTACCTTGTAGGTTGTTGGGGGGATCAAATGAGGAGGGGAAGAACCATGTGTGCCACCTTGATGTCCCTGATCTCCCAGGTCCTAATCCAACACTCTCTCCACTGAATCTCCAAACTCCCTGTTTGAGCAGTTACAATATAAGTTCTCCTCTTCCACGCAGAGAGATGCCGGCTTCTTAATTAGTTGGGAGTAGTGAGTTTTTAATTATTTGGCTTGGAATCGGCCTCTGTCCAACTCTTAATGCTTGTCTGTATTCTGAGCTGAAGGGAAGCCATACACCCTGTGCCAAGACCCAAATTTATTCTTCAACTCAAGATGCAAAAGGAGGTTCTGCAGTCCACAAGGAGCCCACCAGGCTCCTGAGCCTCTTAGTGAAATTTAGCTGCTGTGAAATCATAGAATTGTATAGTTTAAAGCCACCCCAAGGGTCATCTAGTCCAACCTTAAGTAATGAGGGAATCATAGCAAAATGACCCCTGACAGATGACCACCCAACCTCTGCTGAGAAACCTCCAAGGAAGGAGAGTTCACCATCTTCCGAGGGAGACGGTTCCACTGTCAAACAGCTCTGAGCATCAAAAAGTTCTTCCTGACGTTTAGCTGGAATCTCCTTCCTTGTCATTCAAATTCGTTGGTTCAGACCCTTCCCTCAGGAGCAGGAGTAAGCAATCTTGCTCCATCTTTCATGTGACAGCCCTGGAGATATTTGAAGATGAAATGATAGCCCAGAACATCCAGATGGACCCCAAATGTATGAAAAATCATAAAAGTGTCAACAAATAAATACCAAAACGGCCTGAGCCGTAGAACTGCCACATTTTCATTCACTGCCTCCCTTGTGCCTGGAGGCACCATTAGATGAAGAGAACTGATAGAAAGATTCTCCTGGCTGGACCTTTTGTGAAAGGATGACCCCGACTTCACATACACGCCGATATAGAGAAAAGAGCCAGCAGTGACTAGCGGGGAAATGGATTTGGGGGTCACAGTGGGCAGCTCAATGAAAGCATTCCCTCCCCCATGTGGGATGTGGCAGCCACAGAAAGGCAGGTTCTGTGTTGGGGGTTGTCAGGGGAGGGGGCTGCGAGGAAAACCTTTCGGTGCCGTAACGCCCTGATGCGCATCAATGGTGTGAATGCACTTGGAATGGCGTGTGCTCTCTGGCTCCCTGGCCTGAGGAAGGGATGGCGGAAGTGAAAAAAGTGAGGAGCCTCAGGGTCAGAATGCGGGGGGGGGGGCTTCCCCCATCAGAGCATGAGACCAACAGGCAACTGGGTCAGCCCTAAGGAGCCCACCTAGTCCAGCACCCTGTCCTCGCAGTGGCCAAAGGTGAGGAAGATGGAAATGTTTGCCGGGGAAACAAAAGAGAGGGATGTGAAATAGTACACAGTGGGGCTTTCCGCATCATGGGTTGAGTCAAAACTCCAGGACTGAGCTGCTCTTTTTATTGGCCCAAATTGCCCAGCTTCCTCTTTCTTCCTTTGGGTAAATGCATAAGCAAAAGATCCTGCTGGATCAGGCCAAGGACCCATGTCACCCTGCATCCTGCTCTCACAGTGGCCAGCCAGGTGCCCCCAGGGGGATCCCCCAAGCAGGACTCGAGCACAAGAGCAGCCCTCTCCCCACCCGCAGTTTCCGTAAAGACACCAGAAGAGCCTTCTGGATCAGGCCAAAGGGGGCACATCCAGTCCAGTGCCCTCTTCTCCCCCCAGAGCCTGGCACCTGGGACCTTCCACCAAGGAGTGAGTTTGGACCTGGGCCAGGGCTGATTCCAAGGGACCACATAATCCACATCTGCCCAAGACGCCTGACGTTGCATTGCAGAGCAGGAGGACCAGACAGGCTCCACTCCACAGACCAGGGTGGATCTATGGGCTCTCCATCCCTCACTCTGCCTGTAACTTGCAGAACAGGAGTCACTGTGAGCCTCAAGGAGACAGTCTATGGAGGCTGCTTTGCTGTTTGGGGGATCCAGTCCCACCCCCATAGAACACCTGCTCTGCATGCAGAAGGTCCCTGGTATGATAGGAAACGCCCCCTGCCTGAAACCCTGGAGAGCTCTTGCTGCCAGCCAGTGTTGGCAATACTGAGCCAGATGCACCATGGCAGTTTCCTGTGTTCCTACTGCCTGCTGTGGCAGCCGTCTGCCTCTCCATGGTGAGCGGCTCCTGCCGTGTGCAGCATGACTCAACGTGTTGAGCAGGGATGCTTCTCCACATGGTTGCGCAGATAGAGAGATGGAGAGGCAGAGTGGGGTCCACAAAGAAGACCACCAGCTCTGTGTAGTGGTGAGCTGGTGATGCATGCCCACAACTCCGCGTGATGAGAGGGAGCGTCCTGCAGGCTGGGATGGCATAGAATCAGAGAACTGCTGGAAGGGGCCCTGAGAGTCATCTACTTTGGCATCGCAGTAAGAACAACCTAAGAATCCCTTGCAGGCGGCCACCCAACCCCTCCTTAAAAACCTCCAATGAAGGAGAGTCCAACACCACCTGAGGTGGCCCATTCAGCTCTCGACTAGCTCTTGCCTCAGAATGTTCTTCCTAATGTTTAGCAGGAATCTCCTTTCTTGCAAGTTGAATCCATTGGTTCAGGTCCTGCCCTCTGAAAACACACTCACTTCATCTTCCATGAAGCAGCCCATCAGATATTTGAAGATGGCCATCATATCACCTCTCAGGTTCCTCTTCTCCAGGTTAAACGTACCCAACTCCCTCAACCGTTCTTCATATGGTTTGGTTTCCGGGCCCTTGATCATCCTGGTCGCCCTCCTCTGCACACATTCCAGCTTCTGCTTCCTAAATTTATCCTTCTTAAATTGTGGCACCCAGAACTGGACACAGTATTCCAGGTGGGGTCTGACATAAAACGGAATAGAGTGGGACGATTACTTCCCTTGATTGGACACTAGACTTCTGTTGATGTAACCTAGAATAGCATTAGCTTTTTTTTGCTAATGAGCACTGTGGGCTCATGTTCAGCTTGTGGGCCACCAAGACCCCCAGATCCTTTTCACATGTATTGCTAGCAAGCCAAGTGTCCCCCATCCTATACTTGTGCATCTGGTTCTTCCTGCCTAAGTGCAGAACCTGACATTTGTCCCCATTGAAATTCATTTTGTTAGCTTGCGCCCAGTTCTCCAATCTGTTAAGGTCATTTTGAACCCAAATTCTGTCTTTTCAGCATTAGCTATTCCTCCCAGTCTTCTGCAAATATTACAAACTTGCATTCCTATATTTTCAACAAAAGCATCTCTTTTCTCTCTGGGATGCAGTAGTACTCTGCGACCCGCCCTGAATTTTAGAGACATATATGGATAGATTTGTAACCATCTCGAAGTCGTATGAACTTTGAACCCAGTGCCACACTGTGCCTGAAGTGGAACTGAGCCCTGGCCACCATTTCAATGGGGTGCGAAAGGAGGGCGCCATTTGGGGTGCTTCTGTTGATGAATTTCAGAAAGCCACGTGTTTCTGCTCTTCTTCCCACCTGAACCAGAAGCTGCTGCTTTTGCAATATTATCCTGAAAGGAAATCCCTTCCAAATTCTGCTTCTCAGGGACTTGACACCTTGTAGGTGTTTCAAACTCTTGGAAGAGCCTCCAGCTTTGCTAGAAATCGGGAGCCAGGTGCGCTCTCTCTCTCTCTCTCTCTCTCTCTCTCTCTCTCTCTCTGCAGGAACTGTCAGAATCCTTCCAGGGCGCACTTCCTCCTGCACAGCCCACACCCGTCTTGGATATCCCCCCCCCCTCGAGAAGCCCCCCCCCATTTTCTCTTCCTCACAAGGGCCTCCCCCCCCCCCCCAGTGCCCTGATCTCTCTCACACCCAAGTTCTGCAAAGCTGAGATTTAGGAGACTTCCCACCCCAACCCCCCCATTTCTCTTCCAAAAGAGAAAATGTGACACACACACCCCCACACACCCGCCTCCTCCTGACGGCCTGCTGCCCCTTCTTGCTAGGAATAGTGAGAATGGCCGGGGGCGAAGACTTTGCCCAGTTCGGATTCCTTCTCCCCCGACGTTATCTTGAAGTTCCTCGGTCTGTAGGCTGGGGCCGCTGCTGCCTCGGAGAAAACCCTGCCCAACAGACGTGAAGCCGCAAACCAGCCCGGCTCCCGAGGAGACTCCCGCGGGGGAGGGAGCCCTCCCTGGCATCCCCTCTGACTGTTCCCTCCCTGCCCTGCTGCCCCACAGTTCCTGCTCTGCTCAGGGACCCCCTTTTTGCAGGCCCTGGTCGGGATACGCGTGTCCGCCCCCGCCCCGCCGCATCTAACCCCAGACCCGGTCACTGGGGGTGGAATATTCTCACGGAGAGGGGCCTGAAGACCTTGGCTGGGGGCGGGGGGTTGCCCACATATGTATATATGTAGTTTTATTTATTTATTTAAACTAAAACATGTTCACTTGGGGACTAGACGATCCTTTGAACTCTACAATTCTATGATTCTGCGAAAACTAAGATGAAGCCTACACAAATGCACACAGAGGGTACCAATTCGCGCTGCTTCACTCGCATTCCCTGAAAAAGGGATTAACTTATTTATTGAAGTTGGTGTTGTGAGGGAGAGAAACATTGTTAAAATATTGATTCATCTGTAAATATCAGGGAAATTGCCCTCGAGGTCTGATGTTCTCACGTAAAGCTGGAAAGTCACTCCGAGATTCACATGGAAGCATATGCCACAGGAAGCTTTTGAACATAGTTATTGCCCATATACAAAAGAATATTTTGCCACGTGGTTGAAAATGATTCCCCCCCCCCCCATTTGTCCTCTAGCATGCCTTGAATTTTGAGTTAATTTTTCTGCAATAGCTACGGACTAGATTTGATTACATCGTAAATCCTTATTCCTCTAAATTTCTCCATTATTATTATTTTTTGCAATAGCCATTCTTGTGAGTCACAATATAAACACAGAATCCATTCTTTATCCAAACATCTTTGCTTGACCCATCCCATTGTGGTTGATTTCTAGGAACATCCCCTCCCAAAAGCTGCCCTGAGTGACACTCCCACTGTGAGTGGAAATACTACAGTGCTCTTTGATGTTTTTTCCCCCAGCACCGGCATTTTGGGGACAAACCAGGGTTAATGTGTGATACAATGACTGGTGTGCAGTGCCACCTAAAGATTATCTGGAGAGTAGATTCTTGAATCTTTGCTGCAGCTGATTTCCTAGGCACCCTGCTCCACGTTCTTCCCCATTTCATAGAATCATAGAGTTGGAAGAGACCACAAGGGCCATCGAGTCCAACCCCCGGCCAATAATGGGGGTAAAGGTAGCCCTGCCCGTACGGGCCAGTCTTGACAGACTCTAGGGTTGTGCGCTCATCTCACTCTATAGGCCGGGAGCCAGCGCTGTCCGCAGACACTTCCGGGTCACGTGGCCAGAGTGACAAGCTGCATCTGGCGAGCCAGCACAGCACACGGAACACCGTTTACCTTCCCGCTGGTAAGCGGTCCCTATTTATCTACTTGCACCCGGGGGTGCTTTTGAACTGCTAGGTTGGCAGGCGCTGGGACCGAACGACGGGAGCGCACCCCGCCGCGGGGATTCGAACCGCCGACCATGCGATCGGCAAGTCCTAGGCGCTGAGGTTTTACCCACAGCGCCACCCGCGTTAATGGGGTTATTATCCCATTAATGCCAATAATGGGGTTATTATTGGTTAATGCCAATAATGGGGTTATTATCCTAACCCAAATCCCTTTCATAAAACCATAGAATTGTGGACCCTTTGAGACCCTTCCATCGCTATGGTTCCATGATTTAATGTATTTGGATTCTAAACTGTACTTGTTTTACCTGGGATGAGGTAGAAATCACAGAGAAGGAGGCACATTTCCTGCTCTTCAGCCTTGGCTGCCTGATATTTTCAAGAATTGCAAGCTTGGGTTTGTTTCTTCCTCTTCCTCCTCTAAGGAAGGCCTGCCTGCACCTCCTTCCTCCCCAAGAGATTAACGCGGAATTGGATTTATTTTAAAAATAGAGATCTCTCTTACCAGATTAAGTTGTGATGTTCTGGGAGCAACAGTCATTAATTAGGGGAAATTGAGATATTCAGCAATTAATGGGAATTGTGGCACATCTTTCTGAGATAATTCCATGTAAATGACTCACGTAATTATCTGTATTTTGAATAATTAAGGAGGGGTGAGTGTAACTGTTTAACCTCTTGCTGTCTGTTGCTGCAAGGGAGTCTCTGACTCTGTCCTCACATTCACACCTCCTCACTGGAGAGATAATTGGGCCAAAATCCACTCATCTCCCCCTCTGACCAGAAGCAGCAGCAGCAGCAGGAACTGTTCAGACAAGCCGGCCAACATCACAGCCTCCAGGCCATTTCACTCAGCTTTCCCTCACAGAGACAGAGTGTTGCACAGCGAGGGGACATCAATGAAAAAGAGAGTGCAATACTTGTGAATAAATGTTTCTTGCACAAAGAAGAGAGAGGCCAGGAGCACCATGGAAGGTTTGGGCTGCCTTCCCTACCCTGCTCATCTTTTCCCTCTTAGCAGCCCAGTGTCTGCCTTCCTCTAACCATTGGTCTCTCCTATCCTCAACAAACTTTTTTGAAATAAATTAAAAAATTGTTCAGTAGCACCTTAGAGACCAACTAAGTTTGTTCTGGGTACACAAAATACGAAAGCTTATATGGGAAAGCATGCCTTGGTTTTGGAACGCTTTGGTTTTGGAACGGAATTCTGGAATGGATTAAGTTTGAGAACCAAGGTACCAAGGTACAGGAGGAGAGAGGCCTCTTCTGCTCAAACCCTAGAATCCAAGAATTGTAGAAATGCAGCGATTTCAACTAAAGCATCCGACCTCTGCTTAAGAACCACCAGGGAGGGGGCATCCACCGTCTTCCCAGGGAGTCCGTTCCACTGTTGAGCAGCTCTTACTCTCATAAAGTTCTTCCTGATGTTGAGTCCGAATCTCTTTTCTTGTAACTTGAATCCATTGCTTCAGATCCTCTCCTCTGGAGCACAGAAAATAAGCATGCTCCATCTTCTGTGGGACAGCCCTTCATGTATTTGAAGATGGCTCTCACATCCCCTCCCAATCCTGTCTTCTCCAAACATCCCCAGCTCTCTCAATTGTTCCTCACAAGGCTTGGTTTCCAGACCCTTGATCTTCTCAGTCACCCTCCTCTGCACGTTTCAGCTTGTCAATATCCTCCTTAAATTGGGGTGTCCAGAACTGAACACAGCACACCAGGTGGGGTCTGGCCAAGGCAGAATAGAGAGGGACTATTACTTTATGGTTACCAGATTTTTTTCAATGAATCCGGGGCCTTTTTCTTTCCTTTTTTCTTTTTTGAAGCTGAGTAGCAACAGGGATACAGTAGTGGGGAAGGTGAGGCAAAAGACCCTGGGCCTAAGCACACATGCATATTGCATAAAGGTGCAAAGCCCTTCTTTCAGACCCTGTGAAACATAAATGTGCAGAGTTTTGAAAAACTGGGCAACACTGAGCTGCCCACCCATGACTCCTGAGCCTCCCCCGATCAGTCAAAACAAAGGGGGAAGGGGGAAGGAGATCTGTACCACCGGATGTCCCCAGTTCCCCTTTGGCAGTGGTAGCAGCAGCAGCAGCAGCAGTGGCAGTCAGCAGCCCGGAGCCAGCCTGCTAGCGCAGTTGGTTCTGGCTGACTTCAGGAGCTGCTCACTGCTTGCTGCCATGGTGCCCACCATTTTTCCTCGCCGGAAGTTCCCATATGATGTGTTGCACACAAGACAAATCATACGGGGACTTCTGGCGAGGAAAAATGGCGGGTGACATGGCAGCGAGCAGCTCCTGAAGCCAGCCAGAGCCAACTGTGCTACCAGGCTGGCTCCGGGATGCTGAGGCTACTGCTGCCACGTTTCCTGGGGATAGATTTGCAAATCTGGGGACATGTTGGTGGACAGCGAATTGCTAACAAAAATAGTGACTTTAAAAGTGCTCCCATTCATAAAGGGGGACCATTTCCCTTTGCACCTCCAGGTGTCTCCATTAAACGAGTCACCCTTCCTGATAACACAAGTATATTTCTAGCTGAGTGGAGTTCTTGCTCCAGTGAGTTCCTTGTCTCCAGGACCAGGAAGAGGCCAGAGTTAGGCTAAGAGTAAAAATACAATTGGCAAGATGTATTTAAATCACAGAGGATAAACAATGAAAACTCAGCAAACTCTGAAATATAAAGGAAAGAGGCATGCAAATGGGAAAGTGCCGTTTGAGGTGCAATCAATGATTAACTGGAAAAAGAAAATGCAAAAATGTAGAATGAGCTGTAAATACAGAAACAATAGAAAATTAATCTGTGGAGTGAGATAGGGAGATATATGGGGACATTAATGAGAGCAGCAATTTGACTAATTAACTAAAAGGAGTGGCCAACATTAACAAGGCAGCTACCAATAAAAGGTAAAGGTACCCCTGCCCGTACGGTCCAGTCGTGTCTGATTCTAGGGTTGCGCGCCCATCTCGCTTAAGAGGCCGGGGGCCAGCGCTGTCCGGAGACACTTCCAGGTCACGTGGCCAGCGTGACGAAGCTGCTCTGGCGAGCCAGCACCAGCGCAGCACACGGAAACGCCGTTTACCTTCCCGCTATAAAGCGGTACCTATTTATCTACTTGCACTTAATTGGGCTTTCGAGCTGCTAGGTGGGCAGGAGCTGGGACCGAAGACGGGAGCTCACCCCGCCGCGGGGATTCGAACTGCCGACCATACGATCGGCAGGTCCTAGGCACTGAGGTTTTACCCACAGTGCCACCCGCGTCCCTTACAATAAAACATGTCTATTGCTAAGTCTTCAGGCCCATCCTAAGAACTTCCTCCTGCCCAGACCAGTAACAGAGCAATCCTGTCTACGTATCTCCACTCAGAAGCAACTCCCATTCAATCCAATGGAAGCCTCTCCAAGGGAAGGTGAGAGCCGGCTGAGAGGTGACCTAAGAGACATCTTCAAATACCTGAAGGGCTGCCACATCCAAACGTGACTGTATTGGATTTTCTTGGCAGTTAGCTATTTACATGTGTCTCTCGTTTAATACTTCTGTTGAGTTAAGAGCTCCCAGTTCACTCAACAGCTCTGACATGTGCCAGGTTCAGCATCGGAGCTCAGGAATCCTGTTGCTGCAAGACCACCGCGGAGAAGGTGCCCTGGAGTGCCCGGCAGGGGTCTGCAGCTTTGGTCCTCAGGGCTAAAGAATCGCTGACCGATGTCCACCCAGCCTCTGCTTAGGCTCCATCCTTTGTGTGTTTTCTGGGTCTTTGGCACATCTGAAGGACAACGTTTCTCTCTCTGCCACTCTCTCAGCCTTCCAAAGAGAAGTGAGTCACTGTTTACAAGTCCAGCTGGAGAGACCCATGAATGAAATGGGGGAGAGATGTTGTCGTGAGTAATCCCCCTCCCATGCCTGACTCACTCTGTGAGTCGCTCAGGGTGGCCAAAGGGGGTGGCAGCTGCTGCTCCCGCTTACCTGCTTGAGGTTTCTCCGCTTGCCTTTGCAAGCCAGGTGGGTGAGCTGCTGCTCCTGTTGCGATTTTGACATTGGTGAAACCAGTGTCTGTGTGTGAAAGGCAGTCAGGCCTTTATTGCTTCCAAAAATAGATGCCGTTGTGCTGTAAAAATGTGGATTATGGAAATTCCAGAGTTTGGATTGAGCTGAGCTTTAACTGCAGGTGCAGGGAGTGCTCTGAGCAGTGGGTGGAAGGGCGTCCGAATAATTTTACACATCACTCAGGAAGACAGGTGAACTAATGCCAGTGTACTGGAAGAAGCAAAGATCCCCAGTGTCAAAGCAATGATTCTTCAACATCAACTTCATTGGACTGGTCATGTTGTGTGGATGCCTGATTATCATCTTCCAAAGCAACTACTGTACTCTATTCCGAA
The DNA here is from genome assembly GCF_964270895.1 of Podarcis filfolensis. Lineage (NCBI taxonomy): Eukaryota > Metazoa > Chordata > Lepidosauria > Squamata > Lacertidae > Podarcis > Podarcis filfolensis. Next base: position 136,126,782 of record NC_139604.1, read on the forward strand.
CTTAAAAATGGAAAGCGTAATGCTGGTGGTCAACAAAAGAGGTTTAAAGACTCTCTCAAGGCAAATCTAAAAAAATGTAGTATACACACTGACAACTGGGAAACACTGGCCTGCGAGCGCTCCAGTTGGAGAACAGCCTTGACCAAAGGTGCCATGGACTTTGAAGACACTCAAACTCAGGACACAAGGGAGAAACATGGTAAGAGGAAGGCACGCTTGGCAAATCCACACCAGGATCAACTCCCGCCCAGAAACCAATGTCTGCACTGTGGAAGGATGTGTGGATCCAGAATTGGCCTCTACCATCACTTACAGACTCATTGTTAAAACCGTGTTTTTGGAAGACAATCTTACTCGGCTATGAGTGATCGCCAAAGAAGAAAAAGAAGAAGATGTGTCCCATAGTCATTGCCTTGCCCTATAGAACTCTGGAACTCCCTGCCACAGGAGGCAGTGATGGCCACCAAGCTAGATGGCTTTAAAAGAGGATTAGATGAATTCATGGAGGAGGAGAGGGCTACCAAGATCTCCTAGCCACAATGGCCCTGCCCTGCCTCCACAGCTGGGAGGGAAGAGGACTCGGTGCTCAGCTCCTGCTTGCTGGTTTCCAATGGGGGCGTCTGACTGGCGGTTGTGAGAACAGGAGGCTGGACTAGATGGACTCCCTCTGGCCTGATCCAGTGACAGGGCTCATCTTACGTTCTTAACACTACCTGCTGCCAGTGGTGGAGGAAGGGGGTTGCATAGGGGTGGGCTGCCCCAGGCGTCCCCATTGAGGGGAGTGACAAGCTAGACGTGGACGACCTCCTGGGCTGCTAAGCGAAAGCTGCTTATGCTCACAATGTTCAGTAAATAAACCAGAAAGTAACACTTGCAACTGTAAGTATCTTATTTTTCCTTCTTTTAATAAGTTCAATGTGGCAGGAGGGTGTGACAAGAAATTTTCCGCACCTGACCTTGCTACGCCTCTGTCTGCTGCAGCCACCAAGAAGACACCAACACAGCTGGTCACTAAAGCATCAGTCCAGACGAAGTTTCTTCTGGGCAACTATATGAATAACCCCCAGGATAGCTTCATTTGTGTTGGTGGCTCCGTGGGCTAGTTTGTTTTGTTTTGTTTTGTTTTTAAAGTGAAAGAAGAAATATTGACTAAAAGTTCCAGGAATAATGGCACTGAAGTCTCAGACCAGCTTCCTGCAGATTCTATGCTAGGCTTCACTAGGGAAAGAGTTGGAAATAAAACTGTCAATATCCTAATTCTATGGTGTGGCTGCATTTGGAGCACTGTGTGCAATTCTGGTGACCTCACCTCAAAAAGGATATTGTAGAGTTGAAGACAGCTCAGAAAAGGGTCACCTCAGCTATGGAAGTGTGCAGCGTTTGTGATTTTTTAGTTTGGAGAAAATGTGAGTAAACGGCAACGTGACAGACATTTATTTATTTTTATTTTTAATGACATGGGATGGACAAAGTGGATAGAGAAAAATGTTTCTCCTTCTCTCCTATAGCTAGAACTTGTGAATGCTGGAAGATTCCAGACAGGTCAAAGGAAGTCCTTCTTCATGCAGCACAGTTTAAACTGTGGAACTCCCTCCCACAGGAGGCAGGGAGGGTCATCGAGCTGCTCGTCATGATGGCTGTCTTCCACCCTGCCTAGTCAGGGAGAGCGATGTTTCTGAATCGCTGTAAATGGCGGGAGGAGAGAGGGCTCCGGTGCTCCACTCCTGCCCCCTGGTTTCCCATTGGGGCCTCTGGTTGGTCTGAGCTAGATGGGCCTTTGGCCGGATCCAGCCGGCTCTCCTTGCTTCCCCATGAACTGTCTGCCGCAACAGCCCAGCTGGTTCCAGAGATGCGCAAACTCAATATGATCACCTTTCTGTTTGGTTTAATCCCATGTGCGCAAAGGGGCCGGGCGCCCATCTGAGCTGTCAGCTGGAATCTGTTGTTCTTGCTCCGCAGCCGCATATATTAAGTGGCTGGCAGGATGGCGGTGCGGCTGTCACGTCACCCTGCTCACTTGTGCCAAGGTGCGCCCAGAGAGCTCTTCGCCCACGCAAGGAGGCGCAAGGCAGCAGGCACCTGGGTGGGGGGAGGGACAGGGAAGAGCCCCCGGCTCAGGCCTGCTGCCTCCAGTCCAGGGCTTTTCCTGGGTCTCCCGGGCTCTGCCTCCTCCTGCCGCTGCTTGCCTGTCAAGTCCTCACCCAGAGAGGCTCTTTCTCTTCTGCTTCTCTGGCCACGACAACTGCACTGAGGATGAACTTGCCTTGGGGGGGGGCAAATCCAGATCCCACCCTTTCCCTTCCTTCAGAAGCGGTTTTTCTGAAGCCACTCCGTCTCCCCTTTTTTTGACCTGGGATGGTGACCCCAGCGCCGGATTTATGTATAAGCCAAACAAGCTATAGCTTAGGGCTCCACTCTTCTGGGGGCCGCCCCAAAAAAATTAAAGGAGAAAAAACTGGATGTACATTTCCAAAATATGAAATTAAAAACAAATAAAATAAAACCTACATCCAGCAACAGTGTTTTGTGTTGTGTAGGCTACTATGATGCAAGTCATGGGCCCCGTCTGCTAGCCTGCTCCCTAAAATATCACTGGTTTGCTCCTTTCTATATATATGTGGGGCTACCTATGAAGGTGACCCGGAAACTGCAAATCCAGAATGCAGCAGCTAGACTGGTGACTGGGAGCGGCCGCCGAGACCATATAACACCGGTCTTGAAAGACCTACATTGGCTCCCAGTATGTTTCTGAGCACAATTCAAAGTGTTGGTGCTGACCTTTAAAGCCCTAAATGGCCTTGGTCCAGTATATCTGAAGGAGAGTCTCCACCCCCATCGTCCAGCCCAGACACTGAGGTCCAGCACCGAGGGCCTTCTGGCGGTTCCCTCACTGTGAGAAGCAAAGCTACAGGGAACCAGGCAGAGGGCCTTCTCGGTGGTGGTGCCTTCCCTGTGGAACACCCTCCCACCAGATGTCAAAGAGAACAACAACTACCAGGCTTTTAGAAGACATCTGAAGGCAGCCCTGTTTAGGGGAGCTTTTAATGTTTAATAGGTTATTGTATTTTAGTGTTTTGTTGGAAGCGGCCCAGAGTGGCGGGGTATAAATAAATTATTATTATTATTATTATTATTATTATTATTATTATTATTATTATTATTATTTAGGGTGCCTACATTCTGCATGTGCAAATGGCTTTAGATACTTATTAGGTCCATAAATTACCATATAGCATATATTCAACACAAAAAACAGTGACGATTTGTTGTTGACAAAGGACAGCTGGACATATAAAGGGCCCCATTGCCATCAGTAGCTTAGGGCTTCATCAAACCTAAATCTGGCCCTGGGTGACCCTGCACCCCCTCAAAGTACTCTGTGCTTGGATGCCCTGTGGGTTGTTCTCCAAAGAGGCAACATGGTGTAGTGGTTAGCGTGTCAGACTAGGACCAGGGTTCAAATCCCCCCTTGGCCGTGAAGCTACGGGGGCCGGGCACTGCCACTCAGCCTGGCCTCCCTCACAGGGGTGTTGTGGGGATTAAATGAGGAGGGTGAGAACCAGGTACTGCACCTTGAGCTCCTCGGAGGAAATGCACTGAAATAAAATTTAAAAATAATTGAGAGCACACGCAGTAGGTAGCAGAATTTTTGTCAGGGGGGCAGGGAAGCAGCTATCTCAGTTCTTGCCGTAAACACAAGAAGAAGGGGAAACTGGAGCCATCTCTGGGTCTGCAGGGCAAAATCTCAGGGTGGAAAGACTTTGGGGAGTGTTTGCCGTGAGTGTTTCCTAGGGGAAGATCACCTGAGTGAAAAGCCATACAGGTAAACCTCCCTTCAGGCCATGGGGGAGTCTGGGCAGCAGCGTTTGACCAGAGGGCCCTCTTCCTACTTATGCAAACGAAACCTGAAAATGTCACTGGAAATATTAATTTTTCTTCTTCGCCTTTGATGCGCCTTGTTGTTTTCATTAATGAAATGTCATCCAAATGTGAGCCATAATCAGGCTTTGCATCCCGTCAACTTGTAGCAAAGTCGAATTTGCGCCGTTCTGGCGGTGACAGCGGGTCTGCTCAAAGAGCGAGGCAGGAGGGGGCGGCCAGGAGTCTCCAGGAGCCCCAGAGCAGAGCAGGAGCTGAAAGTCGGGAGATTCAAGGCAGAGAAAAAAAAAGTCCCACTTCATGCAGAGCAGACTTGAACAAGTCGGTGGGGGCACCATGGTGGGTGCTTTCAAAAGAGGGCCAGACAAATTCATGGCTAAAATGGTTATGTGTCAGAGGCAGTAGTGCTTCATAATATATATTTTATTAAATTTTCAAATTTTACAAATACTTTAAAAATACAATCAGAACAGATCTCTTATATCCGTTGTCTTCCCATCCACCCTTCCATGATGTACTTGTATTCCTTTACAAACTGCTATGTTACTTATATTTCATCCATTGTATACATTAATTCAAAATTATTAAATTCAGAATTATTAAACAAACTTAATTATTAAATTATTCATCTGTTGCTAGACACATCCTGCATATGTTTTATATGGTATTTTCTCAAATATTCCACAAAATGTTTCCATTCTTCAAGCATATTTTTCTCCCCTTCATAATATTTTTCATTAATTTTTCAAATTTTTCTAAAATGCGATCAGGGCAGTGATGCTTCTCAATACCCCCTGAAGACCCAGGTTCATGGTTTTGGATGCTCGGATCTGCGCAGTGGCCAGGAGCTCTAGGGTTCCTCTCTGAAGCCCTGGCAGGCGGCCCAAGGGGATGACTCAGTGTGTGGCCACTTCCTACACCCCTAATTTCCCCACAGATGGTGTTCATCAGGCCAAGCAAGCCTACAAATGAATCATCCCTGGGAGTGAGGAAGCTCAATGCCACCCAACCCAACACTTGGTCCTCAGGACAGGTGCGGGGGGACACCCCTCTCTGGGGGAAAAATGCACTGGGGGCCAATAATAGCCACATCCCTTTTATATATATAATTTTTTATTGGTTTTTACACATGTTTTCCAAACATAACATCCCATTTTAAACAACGTAACAAACCTTTGGCTATCACAGCCTAGGACTTCCATCAACCTCAACTGATGGTTTTCTAACTTCCTTTCTAATTTTGCATTTTATTATTATACTTATTGCTATTAAATCCAAATCCTAAATAAACTCCTTCTTAGTTCTCTTTTGCAATAGTTCATATAGTTCTCCTTACAAAACTTCTTGTATTTAATATAAGGTTACCAGATGTCCCTGTTTCCTGGGGACAGTCCCCCAGATTTACAAATCAGTCCCCATACAAAATCCTATCATTCCTACTGAAGTTGAAAAGTGTCCCTGGATTCATTCAAAAAAATATGGTAACCCTAATTTAATGGCCACATCCCTAGCCCCCGTGGCAACACTGCCAGCGCCCTTTGGTGCTGGGTCCTAGAGCTGCTTACCTGGAACCAGCCTTCAACAAAATAGACAGAAAAGGAAACAAATATTTGTGTTTTTTTACGGAAGGAATCCAAGCAGCCAGGCTCCGAACTGAAATGCCTTCATTTCATTAGCTTCTTGTTTGTTTCGGTCAGAGGCTTGCTGGGCCTCTTTCTCAGTCAAAGGCCGTTTTGTGACCATATTTCAACAATGAAATAAATAACAGACGGCCAGGCTAGGGAAATGGAGCCTTTTAAAAATTGCCCAGCATCCTGGAGGGGGCAGTGCCATGCGCAGCGGAGCTCAGCCTGGTGCAAACACACCAGTGGAAGCACCGGATTAGTGCCACTGGTGCACTGGAATGGCACTAACTGTGAACGGCAGTGACTCAGGTGTCCGGAGGTCAGGTAAGAGCTGCCACTCCTCCCATCCACCCCTCACCTGTGGCTGCAAGAGCATGTCTGGGTCTCCTGCCGAAAGCAAGGGGGAACTGACAGAAAGTCACACCAGTTGAGTTCAGAATCACTCATGAAAATGAAGGACTTAGTAATGAAATGAAGCAGAAGGAGACTTGCATGCCGCCAGCCTTCAGTATTTTACCCTAGAGAGGAAAACTGGGGCAGTGGGGGGTGGGTGGGGAGAGACTTGGCATCATGCTTTGAAGGAGGTGGGTCTGGGGTGGGGAAAGATGTGGGATGTGACACATAAGTAGCAGTCAAGTACAACATTCCTTATTTTCCTAGAGTGGACATGTGACGGAATGTTTGGTCCAGCCACTCTCTCTCTATGACTTTCTTCACTGTTGGAACAGCAGCTTTTAGCTAAAGATGATCTGTTGGCTTCCAACCAAGAGAGGACACTGGGATTATCTCCATGTTCCACATTGTCAGGGAACTGCCATCGGAGCCAGAGGCGGAGGGAAGGCTCCAGAGGGATGCCGGAGAGGGTCCCAGTAGGGAGAGAGGCAGCCCATCTACTGGGGAAGGAAATCAGCGTAACACCAGTGGAGAAGGGGGGCAGATGGGGGAATCGGAGAGGGGGCTCCAGGACTCTTCACCGGAGACCAGCGGGGAGAGCATGGGTCCTCCACTGCCCACACCCTCCCTGTGCAGAAGACTTCCGCGCAGGGAGAGTAGGAGGAGACTTGGTGTCAAAGAACTTCTTTGCTGGAAGAAGTTCAAGAAACGCCCACTGACAGATTCTGCCAGCGATTGAGACAGCCACGGATGGGTGGCTGTCTGAACAGAAAGGGTTCACCCAGGTAACCCAGCCAGGAGTGGCGACAACTTACGCACGAGCAACCCTTAGAACCACTACACACATGTATAAACTTTGTAACTAAGTCTGCCTTAGTTCTGCCTTAGGGATCCAGCTGTGAACTGATGGTGTGAGTAAACTTCTTTTATATACTTTACACAAGATTGTGGCATGTTTATTCTTTTAAGAGGAATATAAGGGAACTTACCAGGAATCTAATTTTAAGATGCTTAAGCAAGCTGGCAACCAGCTACCTGCTGTGCATTTAAAGGGGACTGTTAAAACTCTGCTAAGTTATAGAACTAGCTAGCACAAGTTAGGAAGGATATTAATAAACAATATATCCTCTCCTGTCTCCCTAAACATTCCCACAGAAGGGAATCATAGAACTGTAACCCCTTCAAAGGGTCTCCTCCGTTAAAGCCAATTGAGGAGACAATGGGTGGGAAAGGTATTCAGTTTATTGAGCGATGCACCAGTCAAGACACAGGGTGAATAAGAACGCAAAGCCTGCACACTGAGCCTTGGGGTAAGAAGGCACTTATACATTTGGCAGGTAGACTTGAGCTCATTCTCGATCTCTGTAAGCTTCCTAATTGGCTGGAAGCCTGCACGGACAAAGCATGCTAAGCTCTTATTGGTCTCCTCCCCACTTGCGGGGGCTTCATGCTTGTTCCCTGCTTGCATTCGCAGTTTCACACATGACTATGGCAAGCCCCCAGCTTTCTGTTGTGCTCTGTGGTTACAGGACCCGAGTACTTTCCAGACCCTAAAGGTCACATTCATTGTATTTTGCTAAGCTGGTAGATTCTTATCTCTATTGCCAGAGTAGTCTGCAAATTCATGCAAGCATAGCAAGGCTTCTGCTGTGCTACAAGGGAGGGGGGACACTTACAGGAAAGCAAAACAAAACGACATGTTAGAAACGTCCTGGTGATAATGATTGTCCACTCATGTCCACCTAGGCCTGAATCCCTTGGGGGCTGGCTATCAGAACTGAGAGTCGGAAGGGATCCTCATCTCGTCCTACTGCCTGCAACGCAGGAACCACAGCTCAAGCGTGAGGCGACCATCCAACCTCTGCCTCAAACCCTCCAATGAGAGGCCACCGCCTCCTGAGGAAGTCTCCATGAAGTTGTGGGTCTCACTTCCAGGCAGGTCTGGAGGTTAGACCTCTCCTGGCAAACACCTCCTCCCTGCGGCATCAGCCCAATGCAAACAACACACAGCTCTGCCCCACCCTTGGGTGCATCGCTTGTTGCTTGTTGGAGAGAATTCTTGCCACTGGTGAGGGAGAGAGAGAACAAGTGTGTAATGCAGATTAGTTGAGCCAGTTTCACAGAAAGAGCCATTCCTTGATTGCATTTAAATTGCAAAGGGTATTAATAAGCACTTTGTTGATGCCCTTTGCACAAAAACCTGCTTCCACATATTTTATTTTTTTGTTTTTTGCAAAAGTCTTAACAACTCGACACTCAGAGAAGTAGTATTTTTCAATTTAAGTGCAAGAAAACTTGCCTGATCACTACAGCCGTTGGAGGGAGGCAAAGTTTCAAGAAGTCCTCAAGTCAGCAAAGATAGTTCTGGTTGTGGCATTGGATGATGTACCCCAAGTTTTGGCCTGAAATTCCAGGTGGATAGAAAATTCACTGGGCCTTTTGGGCATTTAGGTTATCTTTCCCTCGATGGACGACACTCTTGCATATGGCAGACACAGAAAGCTGGTTTTCTACTGGCTAGCCCAACATTCACAGGGGTGGGGAATCTTCTCTGGCCTCTTTGCACAGCAGATTCACCCAGCGTGACAACCCCAAACTTTCCTGCCAATCGGAACACAAATGGGACACACCGGGACAAGCTGAAGATGGGGAAGGGCAGGTTGGGGACTTAGGAGGTACTCAGAGGACATCAGGGGAAGTCCAAGAGACAGCTGACAGTTTACAGGAGCCAGGAGAAGTTGACGCATCACCAGAATGGGAGATGCCTCTTTCTCCATGAACAGACGGGCTCTGAGGCATCAGGATCAGCGAAAAGTGCTCTTTAAGAGACTGCGACAGGTGAGGTCTGGGAGGAGGATTGTGATCACTCAGCTGGGTGGAGCTCAGGGCAGGTGAGGATCACATGCTTCCTGAAGGGGAGAGACAAGGCTACTTGGCTGGCACAAGCTCAGGGGCATCTAAGAAAATGGGGAGGAATAAAAAGAGAAGCAAGTCAGAGACTCTGCGTCCACTCAACGTTCACTGTTGGTGGACCATGGCTTGACTCTTGGGAACTCCACCAGACTGCAATTTTGGGACTGACCTAAGGATTCTACCCCCTCCATTATGGTCTGGCGTGTTCCAAAGCTGCCCTCCACTCTTGCTGAGCACATCTGAAGAGCAGAATAAATAAATGAAGGGGAAGTTTAAAGAAATCCTAAAAACAGGACTTCCGGGTTAGCGCCATCGGCGAAATGGCGGAGTTCCTCCGGTCGGAGTAACTGGCTCCGTGGAAACTGGGTCTACCCGCCACGGCGAAGGTGGGGACCCGCTAGAAATCCCAGGTGGAAGAAGCCTGGGAACGTGGGGTTTGGCAGAGCACCAGGAGCGCCTCCCCTACTTGCGGGGGACCCCTTTTTGGGACTCCGGAGTGAAGTGGGGTGATCGGCGCTGTGGAACTGACTGCTATTTTCACGGAGGGAAGCCGCATTGCCATTGCTGGAGAGCGCTGACTTTTTCCTGTCGACAATTGGACTCTAAACAAGTACCCGTGAGTAGAAACGGAAAATTGGATCAAGAAATATCTTAATTTGGCACCGAAGCGGGAAGGTTCAAAACAGGAAGTCCGCCTTCCGCTTTCTGTAAATAGATTGAAGCAAAAATCTTGTACGCTAATAGCCTGGAAAGTCGCGTTACAAAGGTCGAAATTTCCTTCATTTATAACCATTAAAACCCCCTTGGAAGCAGGAGAAAAGGGGGGAAACTAAACTGTTCAAGCCTGCTGGAGAGGGAGTAAAGGAGAATAAGTTTCCACCGTCTCAAACCTGGGAACGGGGTGTCAGAGACAGAAATTATCGGAGACGTCCATTGACTGTGAATGGAATATTTTGACAGATAGTAAGAGAAAAGAGAAACAAATTGATTCTAATGTTGCCTGTTGCATTTTAAAGAAACAAAATATTCGAAAATTGAAAGTAACTTTCTTTTGTTGGACATGATTTAAAAAAAGATGGACACAAATAGAAATTGTATCCTCTAGAGGGAGCTTGTCAAATTGTTGCTGCAGTTCACTTGGAGATTTCACAGCTGTGAGATTAACATCGTGGGACCAGACTGTGACCTTGAATAAAAATGTGTTTGGAAGAAGTCCTGGTGCTTGCTTTTTGCAAGACAAGTGCTTTGTTGGAGCAGTTGCATGAGAAGGTGGATTTGATGAACGAGAAGTTGGATTTGATGACTGTTGTAATCAGTGAATGTGGACAAGTAGGGAATATTGACACAGAAATCATACAGGGACCAATTCAGGAAACTGGTTCGACTGGGCAAATGCAAGGGCAGACAATAATGAAGGAAGCTACGGTGCTACCTCAAGCAACACAAATGGAGAGACCCGAGGCCCTGCAGGAGCATAAGCCGCTGTTTTGGAAGAATGAACTTGAATTAGGCCAGAGGGAGTTGGGAGCTGAGGAGGCTCTCAACTTTGGAGAGATTTTGAAATATGCTGTTAAAGATCTTTTGGATTATATTGATGACTGTGGGGAGTGGGACTGTGGGGAATGGGCTGGTCTGGTGCGGGAAGATGGACATGAGTATGGGTGGAAATTCCCCGGAGACCTACTCCCTAAGGAGAAAGGAAAGAAACTAAGAAAGAGACCAACAAAAGACAAGGAAAAGTGCAAAAATAAACAAGAAGAAAAAGATCTGCAGAAGGGGCATGGAAGAGACTTAAGAGCCTCGGATATCAGACTACCAGGTTGATGGACTAGATGGAATGGATAGCAAGGACTGACATAACCCGAGACCAGAAAGAAGGGACGTTGGATGAAAATTGGAAGAGTCTATAAAGAAAAATTTTTATTTTGGGAATTAATGTAAAATTAATGAATATTAGGGAGAATGTTGGAATGAAATTGTCTGGCTTTAGCAGAAATGATATAAGGATAAATAAGTATTAAGTTTTTTAAGTTTTAAGGTATTTTATGGTATTTTATGGTAAGATAAGGTCAAGGTATTTTATGGTAAGATAAGGTTAAATAAAGTAAGGTAAATTGAATAACAGAATATGGTGAAAGATGGATAGGATATATAGAGTTAATTAATTGGTTATAAGCTAAAATATATGTGATGGGATGGTGAGCTGCTTGTGCGTAAAATCCTGATCCCTCAGAGTTTGGCTAAGTTCCCAAACCTCTGTCTGTGATGGAGCTCCTTAAGCATGGCTCCATCAATCGCTCGTTGAATCGGACAGTGGGCGTTTACGGAACTTCTTCCAGCATAAAAGCTCCTTAACGGAAACGCGTCTTCTGGACTCTCGGCGTGACAGTTTCCGCCGAGGAGTGGGTGTCCCTACGGGAGGTCCTGAAACCTCTCCACTGTTCTCGCTTGAAGTATCTCTGAGCCCTCCCTCCGACTCACTTTCCCTTGGAACTCCACTTCTCCCCCTGCTGGTCCCCTCCTCCGCTGAGTGGTCTCTCTCACCCTCCATGAGCCCTTTCACCTCCTTCGTCTCAGATGACAGTTCCCTGACATCCACCTCCCCTCCAGGGCCCCCTTCACCCCCTTCCCTCCCCTCCTCTGCGGGAGGCGAGGGAGCAAAACCCCTGAAGGAACCTCCCTCATCTTCCGAAGTTTCGAACACTTCCCTCCACCTTTTGCTGTTCCCGGTTTCCAAGTACTCCTCCTCCTCGGAGTCTGTACCCCCTTCCAACTCCGATTCCCTGAATCCCTCCAGTTCCTCCTCATCGTCGGTGGTGCCAAAGTACTCCCTCCGGAACCTCGCTACTGTCTGAGGTTTCCTGGGGAACCTTTGGTGGAACGTTTCGATCAAGACCTCGTCATGGACCTCCTCTGCCTTCACCCAGGTGTTTTCCGACTCCGGTTCCCCTTCTCACGCGACCAAATACTCCACCTGATTACCCTTCCACCTGGAGTCGATGATTTCTGCCACATAGTTGCGGCTTTCCCTTTCTTCTATGGCTGGCCCCCGTGTGGATACCCCTTCACCTTCCCCCCTGTATGGTGACAGTAATGACCTGTGGAATACTGGGTGCAGTTTCATGTGGTTCGGTAACCGGAGTCTGAAAGCCACTGGGTTGACCTGTTGGATGACCTCAAATGGTCCCAATCTTTTGGGTCTCAATTTCTTGCAACTCCCCTTGAACGGCAACCCTTGGGTTGATAGCCAGACCCGACTCCCCACCCTAATTGTTTCACCTTCCCTTCTGCTCTTGTCTGCCTGCCTCTTATATTCTTCTTTGGCCCTTTCTAAGTTGTGTTGGAGTTGACGATGGATCGCTTCCATTTCTTCTACAAAAAGTTCAGCGGCCGGAACACTCCATCTCTCTCCTCCTTCCCCTGGAAACGCCCTGGGGTGGCACCCATAATTAGCCAAAAAGGGGCTCATCCCGGTGGACACATTCTCTGCATTATTGTAAGCAAATTCCGCTAGTGCCAACTTTTCGACCCAATCGTTTTCTCTGTCATTGACATAACACCTCAGGTATTGTTGAAGGATACCGTTTGCCCTCTCCGCCTGCCCATTGGTCTCAGGGTGCCTGGCAGTCGAAAAGTTGACCCCTACGTGCAACAAGCTCATAAGCTTCCTCCAGAATCTGGACGTGAACTGTTTCCCTCTGTCGGAAACCAGCCTCAAGGGGGCGCCATGCAGCCTAAAAATATGTTCTACAAACAACTTTGCTGTCTCTTCCGCCGTGACTGCATGTGAGCAAGCTACAAAGTGACCCATCTTAGTTAACTGGTCTACTACGACTAGTATGGCGGTTTTCCCCTGGGATTTGGGCAGATCAGTCATAAAATCTATCGACACCGCCTCCCACGGTCGTTCTGGTGTGGGTAACGGTTCTAATAATCCCGCTGGTGCCCGCCTTTCTCCTTTGGCTCTCTGGCATTGGTCACACCTTCTCACATACTCCCGTACATCCTCCCTCACCTTGGGCCACCAAAACTCCCTGGTCACCAACCACATGGTCTTGTGTTGCCCAAAATGCCCCGCTGTGGGATTGTCGTGCAGCTGTTTGAGTACTCTCCCCCTCAATTCCCCTTCGGGTATATATAGCGCCCCTTTGTAATACAATGCCCCGTTTCTTTCTTCAAAACCTCCGGGGTCTTCTCCCTCTCTCCTTAAACCTCTGAGCTTCTCCTGGGCGTACTCATCATTTACCGTTCCCTCTACCAGTTCTCTTTGCCCCACCCAGGCCGCACCACACACCCAGTGGTCCTCTGGGATAACATGTCTCTCTTCTGGCGCTCCCTCCCCCTCCAAATATTCAGGTTTGCGAGAGAGAGCGTCCGCTCTGATGTTTTCTGGACCTGGCACATAGCAGATTTCAAAATGGAATTTGGAGAACTCCTGGGCCCATCTCACTTGTCGTTGGTTGAGCACTCGTGCCGTTCTCCAATACTCCAAATTCTTGTGGTCCGTACACACTTGCACCTTATGCTGTGCGCCAATTAGTAAGTGTCTCCATCTCCGGAACGCTTCGTGAATGGCGAGTAGTTCTCGGTCATATACCGTGTAATTCCTCTCGGATTTGTTCAGCTTACGCGAAAAGAAGGCACACGGTCTCCATTCCGACTTATTGCTCCCTGGCTGAAGCAGCACCGCCCCCACCGCCTGGTCTGAGGCATCAGTTTCCACTCTCATGGGTTTTTGTAAATCCACATGCAGGAGCTGTTCTTGCGAAGCGAATGCCTTTTTCAATTCCTCAAAAGCGTGCTCCGCCTCCGCCGTCCAAACGAATTTCTTCTTGCTGCTTAGACAGTCCGTGATGGGAGCCGTTAAGTGGGCAAAGTTCTTGATGAATTTACGGTAAAAGTTCCCAAACCCTAAGAACCTTTGCACATCTTTTTTCGTTTTCGGTGTCTTCCATTCCAGCACCGCCTGTACCTTGCCTGGATCCATGGCTAATCCCTTGTCTGATAAGCGGTACCCCAGGAATTCCACCTCCTTGGCGTGGAACTGACACTTCTCCAATTTCACCCACAACTGGTTTGCTTGCAGCTGGCTCAGCACTTCCCTGACATCCTTTACATGCTGCTCCTCATTCTCTGAATATATCAGCACGTCATCGAGGAAGGCCACGCAATTCTTGTAGAGCAAAGGTCCCAGTACATGGTTCATGAGCGATTGAAAACAGGCGGAGCCTGCTTGTAATCCAAAGGGCATAACGAGATATTCGAAAGCCCCTAGGGGGGTGAACATCGTTGTCTTCCATTCATCCCCCTTCTTTATTCGTATCAGGTTGTACGCTCCTCTCAGGTCCAGTTTCGTGAATATCTTTCCCTTCCTCACCCTGGTCAAAATGTCATCAATCCTGGGCATGGGGAAAGTCACTGGTTCTGACACGGCATTTAGCCGCCGGTAGTCCACGATCAATCTCGGTTTATCCGTGTGTTTTTTGTCCACAAAAAACACTGGGCTGCCCCCCACCGCTCTGGACTCTCTGATGAAACCTCTCTTCAGGTTTTTGTCAATAAACTCCCTCAACTCCTGCATTTCCCTGTCTGACATGGCGTACAGCTTGCCCACGGGGAGCTGGGCCCCAGGGACCAGGTTAATTTGGCAGTCAAAGTCTCTATGCGGTGGTAGTTTATCTGCTTCCCTTTCGCTGAAGACCTTGCTCAGGTCAGCGTATTGTTTGGGCACCTTCCCTTTGTCCGCCACTTCCATCCCTGCTAGGGAGGCTTTTGCCCCTTCTGGCACCTTTCCCTCTTTGCAGTGTTCCAGGCAATGTGCTGACCCAAAGGAGACCACTCTCTGATGCCAGCCCACTAGCGGGTCATGCAACGCTAGCCAGCTCATTCCCAAAATGACTGGCGCCCCTCCCAGGGTGGCTACATTGAACGCTATCCTTTCAGTGTGCCTTGCCACCCTCATAACCATTGGGACGGTCTGTAGGCTAACTTCTCCCCCCAACAGCTCCCTCCCATCGATCGTGGTGACCTGCAGGGGGTTGCTTAAAGGGAGTGTCTGTATCTGGTGTTCAGCTGCAAACTCCTTGCTCATAAAATTACAGGAGCTGCCTGAGTCCAACAGCGCCTTGGTCTTTAGTGGGTATCCGTTTGCCAGCTCTAGCAGCACCTCTATTACTAGAGCTGGTCTTGGAGGTTCCGGAGTGGGCACTTTTACTGCTCCTTGGCCTGTCTGCAGTGCCCTGACAGTGGCAGACAGGCGCTGGCTTTTACTGGCTCCTGGACTTCCTCCTCCTTCCCCCCAACAGCTCCCGCCATCCCTTGCCATTCCTTTCTTTGCGGGCAGACTCTGGCAAAGTGACCTGGCTGCTGGCAGAGGTAACATTTCTTGGCGCTCTTTCCCTCCTTCTTCCTCCCTTCACTGGGATTTGAAACTGCGCGCGTGCGCGCTGTTCCAACTTCCATCGGCTCTCCGGGCGGGAAACTGGGTTCTGGAATCTCTGGAATGCGGAAATCCCTCCAACGCTCTCCTTTCCCCTCCCGCTTCTCCAAGGCTCTTGCCTCCTGGCGCGCTCCAATGGTCAGCGCTGATTTGGTCAGCTGGTCCATAGACTCCGCCCTGGGCGCCCGGGAAAGTTCGTCTTTCACCGCCGAAGAAAGCCCCTCTTCAAATAGCATTTGAATGGGTTCCGCCGATAGGTCCCACCCCAATTTATGTATCAACATTGTAAACTCAGTCCAGTACTCACGAACCGATCGGCTCCCCTGTTTGCAAGCCATCAATTGTCTGCGCACCAGTCCCTGTTCAATCTCGCTGGAAAACATCAAATCCATGGCGCGAAAAAACTTCCTCGCGTCCTTCAGCATGTCACTATTCCCTGCCATCAGGGGCCGGACCCAGTCTCTCGCCCCCCCTTCGAGATGGCCAATCACAAACGCCACTCGCGATGCCTCATCGGGAAAGTCGTTAAACTGCAGTTCAAGAGCATACTGCATCTCTGTCCTAAAGGCTTGGTAGTTCCTGGGGTCCCCCCCAAACTTCTGCACCATTCCTGGCATCTTTCTTGCTAGTGTAGCGCCTTTTGCCTTTTCTGCATCCTGCGCCCTCCTTTCTTCTAGCCTCGCCGTTTGCATTGCTAGCTGGAGTTCCAAAACTCTGCACCTTTCTTCCAGAGTTGGACCTTCTCCAGCTCCTGCTGCTCCTCCGGCTCCGGCTGGGTTGCTCATGATGCCTCTCTGCACAAGCTGCTTTCAGGGACTGTCCGATTGCTGTGATGGGATGGTGAGCTGCTTGTGCGTAAAATCCTGATCCCTCAGAGTTTGGCTAAGTTCCCAAACCTCTGTCTGTGATGGAGCTCCTTAAGCATGGCTCCATCAATCGCTCGTTGAATCGGACAGTGGGCGTTTACGGAACTTCTTCCAGCATAAAAGCTCCTTAACGGAAACGCGTCTTCTGGACTCTCGGCGTGACAGTTTCCGCCGAGGAGTGGGTGTCCCTACGGGAGGTCCTGAAACCTCTCCACTGTTCTCGCTTGAAGTATCTCTGAGCCCTCCCTCCGACTCACTTTCCCTTGTAACTCCACTTCTCCCCCTGCTGGTCCCCTCCTCCGCTGAGTGGTCTCTCTCACCCTCCATGAGCCCTTTCACCTCCTTCGTCTCAGATGACAGTTCCCTGACAATATAGAAAGGATTTGCTGAAACAATGATTGAATCAGGATACAAGAAGAGGGAGGTGTGAGGAAGTCGGGGAAATAGGCAGATGAAAGATAGGATACGGAATGACTGATTTGTTTTTAACTATTTTTATTTTTCTGTATTTTGTATCTTTTTGTCTTCTTTTTCTTCATTTTTTTCTCTTTTTTTCTTTTTTTTTTTCTTTTTCATATTTTTGTATTTCCTCTGAAATTTTAATAAATATTATTTTAAAAAGAGAGAGAGAGAGAGACCAGTAGGCATAGGGTGGTATAGAAATTTAATAAATTATTTTTTTAAAAAAAAGTAAAATAAACAAAACAAGGGCGCTGGTAATTGTAGCTCTGTGAAAAGTTTTCTCTTTTTTTTTATAATATTTTTATTTTTTCCATATAAACACAACACAACAAACATAAACATACAAAGACAAAAACAGAACAAAAAAACATGTATCATTTCATATCCTAATTTCATATACCTTTCTTCCCCGACTTCCTCATGCCTCCCCTTTCTGTATTCCAAATTCTTATCGATTGTTCAGCAAATCTTCCCTTATTTTAATTTAAATTTAGACTATTCTTCCTTATTCTCCTTGTCTTAACCATTGCTAATAGTAACCATTTACTTTCCAGTCCAACATCATTCTAACTTTCATTAACTTTGTAATATTTCTTTAAATAGTCCTTGAATTTTTTCCATTCTTCTTGCGCTGCCTCTCTTCCCTGGTTTCGGATTCTGCTCGTCATTTCTGCCAAGCCCATGTAGTCTATCACCTTCATCTGCCATTCTTCCAGTGTGGGTAGTTCTTGCGTCTTCCAGTACTTCGCAATGAGTATTCTAGCTGCTGTTGTAGCATACATAAAGAAAGTTATATCCGTCTTTAACACCCCTTGGTCGACAATACCCAAGAGAAAGGCCTCTGGTTTCTTGGGGAAAGTATATTTAAATACCTTTTTAAGTTCATTATAGATCATTTCCCAGAATGCCTTAATCTTCGGGCAAGTCCACCAAAGATGAAAAAATGTACCTTCAGTTTCTTTACATTTCCAACATTTATTGTCAGGCAAATGGTAAATCTTTGCAAGCTTGACTGGGGTTATGTACCACCTATATATCATTTTCATAATGTTTTCTCTTAAGGCATTACATGCCGTAAATTTCATCCCGGTGGTCCACAACTTTTCCCAATCAGCAAACAAAATATTATGACCAATGTCCTGAGCCCATTTAATCATGACCGATTTAACCGTTTCATCTTGTGTATTCCATTTCAGCAGCAAATTGTACATTTTTGACAAATTCTTAGTACTGGGTTCTAACAGTTCTGTCTCCAATTTTGATTTTTCCACCTGGAAGCCAATTTTACTGTCCAGTTTAAACGCTTCATTTATTTGATGATAGTGCAACCAGTCTCTCACCTTCCCTTTTAATTTCTCAAAACTCTGCAATCTCAATTTGTCCCCTTCCTTTTCCAAAATTTCCCAGTATCTTGGCCACTTGGACTCCATATTTAACTTTTTAACTGCCTTAGCTTCCATTGGTGACAGCCACCTTGGAGTTTTATTTTCCAGCAAATCTTTATATCTGACCCAGACATTTAATAGTGCTTTTCTGACAATATGATTTTTGAAACTTTTATGTGCTTTAACCTTGTCATACCACAAATATGCATGCCACCCAAAAATGTTATTAAAACCTTCCAAATCCAAAATGTCTATGTTTTCAAGAAGTAGCCATTCTTTCAGCCAGCAGAAAGCTGCCGCTTCATAGTAAAGTTTAAAGTCTGGCAGGGCAAACCCCCCTCTTTCCTTTGAATCCGTTAATATCTTAAATTTAATTCTGGGCTTTTTGCCCTGCCAGACAAATTTAGATATGTCTTTTTGCCACCTCTTGAAACAATCCATTTTATCAATTATTTGCAATGCTTGGAACAAAAATCTTTGCAAGCGTGAAAAGTTTTCTATGGTTCTCAGGATTCTTTGGGGGAAAGCCATGTGCTTTAAATGTACTTTTTTATGTAATAAAATTGATACACCACTTGAGTGTGTGGGGGGGGGAGAAATCCTAAAAACAGGCTTTTCTTAAGGAAATCAGACTAAACGACTAAACAACAGCAACAACAAAAATAGGCTTCTAAGGTTCTTAAGACAGTCTCTCTCTCTCTCTCTCTCTCTGTGTGTGTGTGTGTGTGTGTGTGTGTGTGTGTGTGTAATAAATGGTTCCTGTATTTAGACTGAATTGGTCTTGTTTGCCAGGAAGCAAACGTTTCCTATTTCCCATAAATTCCGCTTGAATGACTGCATGGAAACATTTGATTTCTACATCTGCAATTATGCTGTCACATGAGAAAAGTAGCAAATAATCAAAATCAACATTAAAGTAAAACCACAGTGTACAAACCCCAAATGTTAACAGCCTCTTAACAGCTTTCCAAGACTCGAAAGCATAAAGAAAAACAGTCTGGGTTGGCCAAGATCCAAATTGCGCATCGGCACCAACCTGAAACCGCATCACTGAAAGGACACATGAAGCTTCGGGTGGGTTGTGCACGTGGATCAGAGAAGTGCAGCATTGCAGAGTTGGCTGGAAGGGACACTAAGGGTCATCCAGCCCAACCCCTTGTGGTCCAGGAATCACAGCGAAAGACTCCCTGGCAGATGGCCACTCAACCTCTCTTTAAAACCTCCAAGGAAGGAGAGCTCATCATCTTCTGAGGGAGTCTGTTCCACAGTTGAAGAGCTCTTACTGTTAGAAAGCTCTTCCTACTGTTGAGTTGGAATCTCCTGATTGGTCATTTGAATCCATTGGTTCTCCCCTGAAAAGAATAAAAAAATGCTCCATCTTCTGTGGGGCAGCTCTTCAGATATGTGAAGGTGGCTCTCATATTGTCTCCCAGTCTTCTCTTCTCCAGACCCAACTCCCTCAACCGTTCCTCACAAGGATTTGTCTCCAGAGCCTTGGCCATCTTGGCCACTTCTCTGTGCACCTTCCACCTTGTCAACACCCTCCTTAAGTTGTGGTGCACAGAACTGGACACAGGACCCTGGGTGGGGTCTAACCAAGGCAGAATCAAGCGGTGTAATGACTTCTCATTACATGCCACGCTAAGTGTTTCGGGTGCAGGAAGCCCCACATCACAATCAAGAACGACACTTGGATTTGTTTCATGGTGTCCTCCATCACCTATTTGAGGTGGATGGAGGTTGCCAGGCAAGTGCTTGTGGGGAAGGAGTGGGTGGTCTGGCTGAGTCTGCACAACACAGATGTGCCTCAGCAGCAGGAAGGCAGAGCAGAGCAAAGGTCCCTGGCCACCAGGACTTTGGGTTTCTCAGGGTGGGTTAGGGGTGTTCATTTTGCTTCATCCCAGTGCCTGGCCATGCAGTGCATCATCATCGGGGTGGGTGGGGGGCTTTGTGCCTTTCCTGTGAGTGGAGCAGGAGAGCAGAGCAGCCCACCAGCTCCCTGTGCCAAGGCAGAATGAAAAACACAGCAAATTGCAATCATTAGGAAGACGGAGCAGCCTTGGGATCCTCAAGCGGAATGACAACTCTCCACTTATCACAGGCATAAAGTTTCTCAGGAAGATAATTAGGTGAGTCTTTCCCCTGCCAAGCTAGCAAGCCTTGATCAGACATCCCTTGATCTTGTCCATGGGAGGAGGACCACCAGGCCTCACAAGCTTCATCTGTAGTCCCCCAATGTGCCTGGGATGGTGGTCCCGGCCATGCTAGCAGGATGGCCTCTCTTGGCCCACAGGGAAGGGAGAGGAGGAGGGAGGAGGGGGGCAGGCTGAGCACTGTTGAGAGTCCTGCATTGTGGGGGGTTGGACTAGGTGATCCTCAGGGTTCCTTCCAACTCTACCATTCTATGATTCTATGCTTTTCCAGAAGCGCCTGAGAAAAGATTACGTAACACCTGGAAAAACACTCCTCTTGGCAGAGGGAGGCCCTTGTCTCACTGGCTGTTTCTGGAGAATATTATCTTTCAATAACTAAAAAAAGCATTATCCACAGAAACCCCAAGGGTTAACACTCCTGAGCATCGGGTGCCGGATCCCAGCACCATTCAGCAGGATTTGGCCGATTGCTCCCAGGACCAGGCCCTCCAGTTCCCTGATGAAGTGGTCACCCTGTCCTTTGTGGGCAGGGGGATGTGGAGCCTGTTGAGGCTGAGGGGCTCCAAGGGGCTGTCAAAAGACAATGGCATCAGCGGCAACTTTCTTGAAGCACTGCCAGGCCCTTAGTGAGCTGTGACAGCCTTGCTCCAACCTATGCTGGCTGTCAGGTCTCTATGATGGTTTAATGAGGGCCACCGGGCAAGAACCTCATGGGGGAAGGAGCTGGAGCAAATCACCAGCAGGAGGATGGAGACCTCTTGACAGCAGCACATGCAGGCAGTGGGGTGGACAGTCCTCATGTGCTCCAATCCTGCTTGCTGGTTTCCCACAGGCAACTGTCCTTTTGTTACCTGGACAGGTAAGGTCACTCCCACCTCTAGTCACATGCAAAGGAAGTATGTCCCAGCCAGAAGGAAACAAGAAGTTTTCGACTGGCTGGACCAAACATTTTCCCGCATGTCCACTCTAGGAAAACAAGGAATGTTTTACTTGACTGCTACTTATGTATCACATCCCACACAAAGGAGAGTCCACCATCCTCTGAGGGTGTCCGTCAAACCTCCTAAGCTTTAGTCAGAATCTGTTTTCTTGTAACTTGAATACATTTGTTTGGGTCCTCTCCTTCAGAGCAGCAGAAAACAAGCTTGCTCCATCTTCTATGCAACAGCCCTTCAGGTATTTGAAAATGGCTTTCACATCCCCTCCCGATCCCGTCTTCTCCAAACATTCCCAACTCCCTCAGCCATTCCTCACAAGGCTTGGTTTCCAGACCTTTGATCATCTTGGTTGCCCTCCTTGGCACACCTTCCAGCTTCTCCATATCCTCCTTCAACTACAGTGCCCAGAACTGGACACGGGACCCCAGGTGGGGCCTGATCAAGCCCCAAGAACAGAGCTACACCATTACTTCCCTTGCTATGTTCCTACACAAGCTCCCTCTCGTCTTCCCACAGGGTGGCTTCTCCTGCTCCCAAGAAAAGTGGTGCTGATTAGGCTTTCAGATCACAGCCGCTTCAGCCTAATGGTGTTTGTAAATAACACATCTGCATAATGAGCAGCAGTTAGGGAAGCCAATTACACTCTGCACAGGTGACCCGGTGACTCGGCATGAGCTTGAAACTTCCGAGGGAGGGAGGAGAGCCACGTGTTGCTGTAGTATCTGCCCGGCTGGCCTCATGGCTCTCCACAGGTGCAATTCTGCCTGCCTGGTGCAGCTGACAAGGTTTCTGCCATGTTAATTGGGTGCCTGAGCAGAAATGGGAATGAGGCCAGCAATGTCATCTGTAGGAGGGAACGCATGATGGCAAACAATTGGGAGAGAAACATCTGCAAGGGGCTCAGGGTTGGAGGGGTGGGGGCATTTCTTTGGAGATCCCATGATACTTTTGGAGTCCTGGAAGCCAAGACCAAAGTTTGGGGCCAGCAATCTTTGATGAGAGAACCCCAGCTGCAAAACATGTAGCCAAGAAAAGAATAGAACTATAGGCTGTAAATCCTTTAAAATGTGCCTTTCCAATGAGTCCCCAAAATGTCCCCTTTTAAAATCTCTTTTGCAGCTATCCTACTTCCCTAGCACAGAGCTAGACCACAAGCTTGGTAAGTCATAAAATGGTTTTACTTACAAAACTCTTCAAAGGTCAGGTTCATGTGCTTCCTCATACAGCAGCCAGAAAAGATGCACAGGCAGTCAAACCATACAAATAATCATGATAAAAACAGCTTCCGATTCTCACAGGGGCCAACCAGATGCCAATTAGGGGACGGCTGCAAGTGGAATCCAAGCACAACTCCCCTCCTGCAGTTTCCAGGAAAGGTATTCAGAAGCATTTCTGCCTGCAAGCATTGAACAATCACCTGTTGTCTGGGATATCCTTCTTTCGTCTCCATTTTCATTCCAGTAGCTTAATGACCACATTTTTAAAAATCTCTCTCTCTCTCTCTCTCTCTCTCTCTATATATATATATATATATGCCCATTGCTGTTGTTAAATATGCATTATGTTTTAGAGCAGCACCTGGGAGGAGTAGATAATAATGCATGTTGTTAGACTCTTGCATTTCGCAGGGGTTGAGTCGTGTAATTTATATCTGGGTTGACACTGTGAAAAGGCTCCTGATTATGTCTTGCTATTATGCATTGCGTATTATTGGGTATTGTGCTTATTGCCATGAATTCTTTTTGTAGATCTGTTTTTCCCCGTGTGGGTTTTATGGATATGATGTTAGGCCTGCACATGGCATTGTTTGTTAGGCTACTGGGTGGTTGCCAAGGACTGAAGGAAGGACACTTCTATTCATTTCTTAAATAAAAACGATGGTGTTTCTCATTCATTGATCTGGACTCAGTGTGACCCCACCCCCACCCGATAATGGAACACTTTTGTTAGAAAATAACCCCCATTTCACTCATCCACATGGACAAATAATTTGTAGGGGGGTGTCAATCCAAACCTTTCCATTTCTTTTAAACACCTTAATATTGAAGACCTTGAGATCTGCTGAGCACCAAAATGAAATTGAGCAACCTGAGCCTTTGATTCAATGGGGGGCAGAGGGGTTGTGCCAGAGACTTTGAAAGAAAGTCAGGATAGGTAAAGAAAGGTAAAGGACCCCTGGATAGTTAAGTCCAGTCAAAGGTGAATATGGGGTTGCAGCACTCATCTCGCTTTCAAACCGAGGGAGCGGGTGTTTGTCCGCAGACAGCTTTCCAGGTCATGTGGCCAGCAGGATTAAACCGCTACTGACGCAACAGGACATCGTGACAGAGATGCCTATTTATCTCCTTGTACTGGCGTGCTTTTGAACTGCTAGGTTGGCAGGTGCTGGGACAGAGCAGCGTTTTAGAGCACAGCGCCACCCGCGTCCGGATGGAAGCCGGGATAGGAAGAGGTGTTTGAAGGATGTGAGAGGCTGCATGATGGGGAGGCAGTTAAGAACATGAGAACATCAGAAGAGCCTGCTGGATCAGGCCCATAGCCGATCTAGTTCTGCATCCTCTTCTCACAGTGGCCAACCTGGTGCCCCAATGGGAAACCTGCAAGCGGGATTTGAACACAAGATCCCTCTCCCCTCCTGCAGTTTCCAGCAACTGGGATTCAGAAGCATTTCTGCCTCCAAGTGGGGAGGGCAGAGCACAGGCTAGTTGCCATAGTAGTGGGGTAGGAGAGCTGGAAAAAGTTCGCCTCTGGCAACCAATGTGCCCCTTGGGTTTCAGACAGTACATGGATAGACATGTCTAAAAAGCTCAGAACACAAATCTTCACGGCCCTCGTTTACCAGAAGGAATGTCTTTAGCATTGACTCTGGAAGTGTCTACTGGATTCTGGCCAAACTAAGCCTCCGAGAGCAAATGCCTCCTAGGGGGCTTAGTTTGGTCAGAATTGATTATAGCCCCCCACCCCCCCGGAGAAGGAGCAGAGGCAGCTTGTGGCAGGGCCAGCTTACCCCATAAGCAGAGTAGGCAGCCGTTCAGGGGCCCCTCCGCAACGGATCAAAATAATATTGATTTGATCTTGGAAGAAAATTACAAAAACCTATTAGAAGATTTTGACTGCCTGCCTGGAGGCCACCAGAGGGCTTAGCCCGGCCCTGGCTTGTGGAACCTTCTTCCCATGGCTGGAATGGAGCTTTTGGGGGGCCTGCAATGCATCTTCTGTATTCCGGGGGAGGAGGAGACCTGCAAAGGCTGATCATGTTGGAGCGTGGCTGCCGTCAGGGTCCCAGGCGGATTGCTTGGGGGTGAAGGCGAGAGTGACTATAGAGGGCTGAGCCTCTTGCTCTTCCCAAAGCCCATTCATTAATTCATTCAGGTTTACATCCCAGCGCCTGCTTCAAAAGCAGCTCATGAATGTTGATCGTCAGCAACATAAGGAACTTTAGTGATTTCCCTGAGGAAAGTGTCTCACATTATTCTCTACTTTCCCTTAATAAATAATGCCTTTTTAAAAACACAGGCATCCATTTGGGAATGTTCGCTGCCCAAGTACTTCCAGAGAGCGCCTGTCAGATAGCTTGAATTTTAATGATAATCTGAAAAGCTGTTTTGATTTGGATGGCATCGTTCAAATCCATTGAGTTTGTTAATTATGAAGTTGTCTTTTGGAGTTTGGTCAAGTTCACTCGATCAGCTCGGCATTCTTGTGCAAGGCAAGAACCAAGCTGGATTAGAACGGTAAGAGCACAGGACAATTCTGTTGGATCAGGCCAGCATCCAGTTCTCACAGTGAGCAGCCAGATTCCCATAACAGGAAGTCTGCAAGCAGAGGTGGAGCAAGGTCAGGTGGGACCTGGTGCAGAATATTTTTTTGTCACACATCCAATTGGGAGTTGAGGGCGGTACGGCTCTTGGGCAACATATCGAGGGGCCTCTCCTCTGCCTCCTCACTCTTTTTCCTTGCTCCACAAAGGACCTCCAGCACAGCCAGCAGGAAGAGCCCCTTCTTGCCCGGGGGCCACCCCTTTTCAACTCCCCTGTGCCTGGGAGAGCCCTCCTCCACCACTGGGAGCATGGCCAAGAGGCCACTCAAACTTTCAGTTCCTAACTTAGCAGAGCTGCCAAAACAAAGGGGGGAGGGGGGAGGCAGCTGGCAAAGCAGCGCAGCTCCCCCCTTTCCATGCCAGAGGGTGACATTTGATGCGCCACCCGCACAACTACCCCTGGGCAGCCCCCAGCATCGCTCTCGGGAGCTGCGCGTCCTGTCCTGGCTGGCTGCGCCTGCGGCAGCGTCTTCCCCCAATGCTTGCAAGGCATCCTGAGCCCGGGAGGAGGAAGAAGAAGATGGGGGCTGGAGGCCAGCCAAGAGCGGAGCAGCTGCTCTGTGGAGCCAGCAGCGGACCTAGACACTTGGGCACCCAAAACAGCACACATGTCGTGTACCCGGGGCAGGGTGAGCCGCCCAGGGGGGTGATCAGAGCAGCGATTGGTGCCCAGGGGGGGCAGGGGGCGATCCACCCAGGGGGGAGTTTGTCCCCCCCTCAGAGATTACCCCCAGGGTAAGCCACCCCCACCCAGGGGCGAAGGAAGGCATCGTGACACCCGGGGCAGGCGTCACTATGTAGGGTGCATGTGCGGTGTTGCTACGTACAACGCATGTGCCGTACGTAGCGATGCTTTGCATGTGCTGTATAGTGGTTTGCCGGTGCTGCCACTCCAGAGCCGTATGGACGGTGCCGGGATCCTCCGTTTGCGGCTGTTTGGGGGGGTCAGTCTGGATGACCCTGATTCCCTCCCAGTTCTTGGGGTCCTGTGCACCGTGAGGGTTAGAATCTCAGAGAGCATTCTTTTGCTGAACTGATCAGAGTTGCTTTGTAACACCATGGCTTCCTCAGCTGGCCACCTCAGTGACCTCATCAGCGCCTCAAAAGAAGGAGCCAGGTTGCAGGAGCTGCAACTAAGTGAGGGGACCCTCCAGGCTCATGGCTGAACCCTTCCTCCACCCCCTCACCTAGCTGAGAGGTAGCAGAACAAGAGCCAGAGAAAGTTTGTAGGAGCTGAGATATGAGCAGCTGGAAGGTGGAGACCCAGAGACCTGCTTGCTCTGTGCTGGATCCAAAGCTGGGACTTAACAAAGAAGCAAGATCTGTTGGGGTGTCGATGCCGTGAGCCCCTCCATCCTATGCTGAAGGTGTAAATAAAACCATGTACCCTGCAGACACCACAGTTTCCGCTGACCTCCATTTCAAGGAAACTGAACTCTGGGTAAACACTGGAACTCCTGGTATCTCCTATCTCTAGGATATATGGGTGCCCTGTAAAAACCATTTCCAAAGCCCTTCTGGGTGAGGAGAGTCCCTTCGTCCTCCTGGCTCCCTCCCACTGGGTGCCCGACAGTCCTCATCCTTCCCACATGGTTCATTCAAGGATTAATCACAAGGCATCATGGACCTGATTAAAAGATAAAAGAGCTTGGCCTCATGGCACAAAATCAACAGAGAGAAAAGACAAAACTGGAGAAATATTTTCAGGCTCCATTTGAGAAACTAAAAACACACCAAACCCCTTTTCTGGATGAAAAAGCGGGAGGCTGGTAGGACGCTCCATGGTCAGATCTCAGGAAACGCTTCCTCCGGGCAATTGCTGAACTGATGACGTCTCTTGGACCAGCAGCCATTCAAGGCAGCCTGCTGAAAACAGGTGAAATGTCCTCCTCTCAGCCTTGGTTGGGGAGAACCCAGTGACTGCTGCATTCTGGGGGTGACGGATGTTTCTGCAGAGTCCTGGCAGGTCAAGCCAACGATAACACACAGCACAACAAATGCTGCTGAGGTTGAAAGCAAGAGAGACTATTTGCCAAGGGAGACAGGCAGGAGGGCCTGGCAGGAGTTGCTGTACAGCGTGCAGCTGACTTATTTCACTCTGTGAGCTCTTTCTGGCTGAAGGCAGAGCAGGGGCAGTGAGCAGAGCAACAGGGCAGAGAGAAGCAGGAGGAGGAAGAGGAGGAAGTGAGCAGGAGAGTCTGCCGGATCCTCAGCACACAAGGAACTTGCAGAGTTTGCAGCTGGTGGGGGGGGGGGCACCAGCTTGGATGGCTTTAAAAGAGGATTAGAGAAAGTCATGGAGCAGAGGGAGATCAAGGACTATTGGGCAGGATGTCTCTGCCTCCACAGTCAGAGGCAGCCGTGCTTCTGAATCCCAGTTGCTTGAAACCACAGGAGGGGAGGGGAATTCTCTTGTGTTCAGATCCTGCTTGCTGGTTTCCCATCAAGGGCACCTGGTTGGCCACTGTGAGAACAGGAGGATGGACTAGATGGGCCTCTGGCCTGATGCAGCAGGCTCTTCTTATGTTCTTACAAGAGGAGGAGGCAAATGGCGGCCATCAGCTTACATGGCTTTAAAATGGGATTAAACAGGAAGGCAGAGTGAAATGGGATCTCTTTGACCGCATCTAGCTGCAGCTGTCAGCTTTTCTGACATTCCTACGTTGACGTTGACCTGTTTGGTAAAGCTTTCTCTATTGATGGGACAGGAGACAGTTTCATTCATTTGATGCAGGTGATATGAAGCAGCTACTCTATTCCAAACTTAAAAATGGAAAGTGTAATGCTGGTGGTCAACAAAAGAGGAGGAGGAGGAGGAGGAGGAGGAGTTTGGATTTGATATCTCACTTTATCGCTACCCTAAGGAGTCTCAAAGCGGCTGACATTCTCCTTTCCCTTCCTCCCCCACAACAAACACTCTGTGAGGTGAGTGGGGCTGAGAGACTTCAGAGAAGTGTGACTAGCCCAAGGTCACCCAGCAGCTGCATGTGGAGGAGCGGAGACGCGAACCCAGTTCACCAGATTACAAGTCCACTGCTCTTAACCACTACACCACACTGGCTCTCAGAGGTTTAAAGACTGTCTCAAGGCAAATCCAAAAAAATGTAGTATAAGCACCAACAATTGGGAATCACTGGTCTGCGAGCGCTCCAATTAGAGATCAGCCTTTACCAAAGGTGACATGGGCTTTGAAGACGCTTGAACTCAGGACACAAGGGAGAAACGTGCTAAGAGGAAGACACACTTGGCAAACCCTCACTGTGATCAACTCCTGCTGGGAAACCAATGTCCCCACAGTGGAAGGACGTGTGGATCCAGAATTGGCCTCCACACTTCCGGGTTGGCGCCTCCGGTAATGGCAGAATTCCTCTGATCGGGAGGAATTTGCCTCGTGGAAATTCGGGTCTGGCCGCCACGGCGAAGGCGGAGACCCACTAAAAATCACAGGCTGGTGAAGCCTGTGAACGTGGGATTCAGCTGGCACCTTTTGCGCCTCCCCTACTCGCGGGGAAACCCGATTTCGGGGATCCGGAGCGACGTGGGGTGAGCGGCGCGGTGCTTCGAATTGTTTGCTTCTTCCATGGAGCGAAGCCGCATAGCTGTTGCCGGAGAGCGCTGACTTTTTCCTGTGGACAATTTGATCTTAAAGCAACTACCCGTGAGTAGAGCGGAGAATTGGATTTTTAAACGTCTTAATTTGGTGTCGAAACGGGGAGGTCCAAAACAGGAAGTTCACCTTCCCCTTTTGTAAATAGATTGAAGCAATGAGGATGCAAGCCGAAGTCACGGAAAGTCTATTGTAAAGGACTAAATTTCCATCGGTAAAAAATACTAAACCCCCCTTGGTGGCAGGAGAAGAGGGGGGAAAGTTTTGGACTGAATATACCTGCAGGAGAGAGCGAACAGAGTTAAAATACCACCGCTCCGATCCTGGAAATGGGCTGCCAGCAGGACTGACGTGCTTTAGAATGCTCATTGACTGTGATTAGAACGTTCACTGACAGCTAGTTAAATAAGAGAAATACATTGTTTCCATTGTCTCCGTCCGCGTTTAAAAAGGAGTAAAAGTAACTGAAAATTGAAACTAACTTTATTGTTTGAACTGTGTCTAAAAGGACCAATACAAATAGAAACTGTTTCCCTCTAGAGGAAGCCTTTGAAACTGTTACAAGAGCTGAGCTGGGGGAATTTCCAGCTGCAAGATAAAAAGCTGTGAGATTCTGGGACTGACCTTGAATCGGTTAAGAATGTCGACAGAAGAGGCCTTAGTGGTTGCATTAAGAAAGATAAACGACTCACTGGAACAGCTTAACAAGAAGGTGGATGTGGTAACTACCAAAATCGATAATTTGGGTCAAAAAGTGAACATCAATACAGAAACTATTCAGAAATTGATACAGGAATCTACTTTGACATGGCAAACTGCGGAGAAGGCTAGTGAGAAAGTTGCTGTTGTTGAACCTAAAGTAACACAACTGGAGAGAGAGAGAGTCCCAGCCTCACGGATGCAACTTGATGATCATAAGTTGATGCCTTCTATGATTGAATTTAAAGAAAATCAGATTTCGAGGATCAGAGCTCTACCTGAACTGGAGAAGGAAAGTTTGATAGATCCCCTCACACAGGAATTTGCTGGTTTTTGGGACCTGGACTTGGGTCAAGAAGAGATTAAAATTGTGAGGGCCTTCAGACTTGGAGAAATTTTGAAAGACGTCCCGAAATATCTTTTGGATCTTAGTTTTAACTACGGAGATTTGGTTGCCCTGTCGAGAAGGAATAAAATCATCTCTAGGTGGGAGTTTCCCCAAGATCTACTCTTCAGTCTCAAAGGAAGGAAAATAAAAATAAGATCAGTAGAAGACAAAGTAAAGTGCATGTATAAATATGAAGAAGACTTGCAGAAGGGACTTGGAAAAGACTTAAGAGCCTCGGACAGAAGATTACCAGGTTGATGGACTATATGGAATTGGCGGAAATGACTGGCAGAATCCGAGACCAGGGAGAAGAGACGGTGGAAGAAGATTGGAAAAAGATTAAAGACTATTTATGGAAATATTGTAAAATTAATGAGTGTTAGAAAAATGTTGGAATGAAGCTATACGGCTTTAGTAGAAATGTTAGAAGGAATTAAGTACAAGTAGATTATTGGAGTATTAAAGGGAAAATAAGGTTAAAATTATATGACAGAAAATAGAGGAAGATGGAAAGGAATTGCTGAAACAATTAATAGAAGTGGAATACAAAAAGGGAGGTGTGAGGAGGTCGTTGAAACAAGTGAATGTAAGATATGATATTGAAATGGTATGATGTGTGTTCTAAATTGTTTTTGCTTTGTCTTGCTTAGTTTATTGTGTTAGTGTCGTGTTGTGTATTGTTTATACATTGTATTGTATTGTTTTTTCTTTTTTTCATCTTTTTTCTTTTTTCCCCTTCCTTTTTTCCTTTCTGTAATCTTCAAAAGTAATAAATATTATTTAAAAAAAAAACACAAACAGAATTGGCCTCCACAGTCACTTACAGACTCACTGTTAAGACCGTGTTCATGGAAAACAATCTTACTCAGCTACAAGGGATCACAGAAGAAGAAGAAGAAGAAGAAGAAGAAGAAGAAGAAGAAGAAGAAGAAGAAGCCTTTCAGAGGAGGGGGGGCATATGCAATAATAATAATTAGAGAATGACTTTGGGAATAAACCCCAAGGGAAAATCCACACCGGCCGCTTTGTGGGATGACTTCAGGAGAATAAAAGGCAAAGGAGTAAACTCTGCACAAATCCAGAGTGGAGTCCCTAAGGTGGTTTGGTGGTGCCTCGTACACTTCCTTCCAGCAACTCCTGCAGCCAAGCTGGTGCCAAATGTCTTGTTCTGCTTTCCTTTGGACCCCATCATTGAGGCTGAGAGGGGGGGTTGTTGTCTGGGCAGCCCAGGACCCCCAGACACCCTGCCCCGGCTTGCACCCCAGAGAGGCTGCTTTGGTGCTGCTAATGCAGCAAAAACAACACAGGAGGCAGCAGTTAAGGAGTCACCCGGTTCTGCCGCCACGACAGACACTGCAATTCTCCAGCAGTTATACTTTGCCCCCTGAGGTGCATTCTATTGTCTATCGAAACAGACAGATACCAACAACAAAGAATCAGGATCAGTATTTATTTAGGAATGTAATGGAAATATTTTCCCCCTTCCCTTCCTTGTGCTTAATAGCTAAATGAGCCTGTAAGCCTGCCTTTCATGGAGTTTGGCCATTGATCCACCTAGCCCCCTATGGCCCGCTCTGTCTGGCAGCTGCTCTGTGCTCCGCTTCCTCGAGGCTCCTCCTCTCCAAGGGCATCATCAGGGCAGCCACTGCAAACATGGAAATCCCATCTCAAGCAAGAGTTTGCTGCTTCGTCCGGAATCCGGCTCTCCTAACCTGGTGAAAGGATGCAATGTGAACTGACTTCCCCCAGTAATTAAAATCCTAGCCCCGTTTGCAGACCTGCCTTTGCCAATCAAAAAAAGCAATTACTGATTTATGGAACCTTGTTTTCTGCAGGGTGAAAACAGTTTGCACTTTCTCAAGTTTTTTATGAGAAGTATTTTGCTTTTCTGAAATATTTGCCAAGTGGGCTCCCCTGGAGCTGTTGTTGGGAGATGCAGCGTCAAACGCTAGCAAATCAATAAATCACAGCCGGTTACATGAAAGATGGGTTTGGCTGGGAAGCAGAGGATCCGTGCAGAATTCGAGCAGCTCCACAAATTGCCACGAGCAGGCTGTTGCGAGGATGAAATGGGATCAACTTCAGGAGAGCCAGGATGAGCTCCTTGGAGGAAGCGCCATGGGCCGAAGATACGCTTCGCATGAGGGATTGGACAGATCCCCTGGCCAACCTTTGCAAAAGATGTGGTGAGTCTCACAGGGAGGCCAAGAACAGGACCTCGGGGTCAGAGCAGGTGGTTCAAGGAAGATGCCGACCCAGGATGCAACAGCCGTGAGAAAGGCAAAGTCCATGCTAGGCATTAATAGGAAATGGATGGGAAAGAAAACTGCCAGTATCCGAATGCCATCATACAAGTCTATGGTGCAGCCACATTTGGAATGCTGTGCACAGTTCTGGTCATATTACAGAGCTGGAAAAAGCTCAGAAGAGAGCTGCCAGAATGATCAGCGCTGCAGCCCTATGAAGAACAGCCGCAGCATCTGGAACTTTTTAGTCTGGAGAAAAGACAAGTAAGAGAATTCTAAAATCATCCACAACATGGAGAAAGTGAAGAGAGAAAAGAAGACTGGAAGAAATTTAAGGACTATCTTAAGAAATATTGTAAAATTATTGAATGTTAGAAGGACGCTGGCTTAGAATTTATGTGGTTTTCAGCTGTAATGGATAAGTAAAAGAAAAAGAAAGGTCAAAATTTGAATGAGAATGAAGGGAAAGGATTTGTTGAATCAAATAAATTAGAAATTGGAATACAGAAAGGGGAGGTATGAGGAAGTCGGGGAAGTAAGTTATAAGAAAACAAGGGATTGAAAGTATACTTGTTCTTATTTTTGTTTGTGTGTATTTTTTCCCCTTTTTTTTCTTGTATTGTTCTGTTTTTATATAATTTTTGAAACTTTAATAAAAATCTTTTAAAAAAAAGTCTTTCTCCTTCTCTCCTATCACAAGAACTTGTGGCATCAAAGAAAGCTGAATGCTGGAAGTTTCCGGACCAATGAAAGGAAGTCCTTCTTCATGCAGGACATAGTTAACTAGCAGAACTTCTTTCCTCAGCAGTGCCTCCAAGCTGGACGGCTCCCAGAGAGGATTGGGCCATGAAGGAGGAGAGGGCGATCGATGGCTCCTAGCTATGATGGCTCTGCTCTGTCCTGCCCAGTCAGAGGCAGGGATGCTCTCAAATGCCAGTTGCTGGAAACAGCAGGAGGGGACCCAAGGAATGCTTTCTTGCACTTTCTTGTCACCAAATTGGGAAAGAGAGGCCTGGTGACTGTTTTTGGTTTCCTCCCTGCACCTAATGTGTGTTGTATCCTCTCCAACAAATTAATAACTTCCCAAGGACTGTCAAATTGTGTGTTTGGGTTCTATAGCTCTGCTTCTTTGCAATTTTGGGATAGAAGTAGTATGTGGTTCTAGCTGGGGTGGGGCCTTCAGTCTTCCAAAGGTCAGCTTTTCCTCACGATGTGTGTGAGCCTCCTGCATTCCCACTGAAGGGCAAAGTTTAAGCAATACCTTGCATCCAGGCTCCCAATACCATGCCACTTTAAAAAAAATGGAGTCTATCGGTCTCTAGTTTTGAACTTGGCTTGGCAGTTTTGGCCTTGTTTACTATTTGAACATGCATCAGTCTGGAAGCTGATTCAAAGCATTTGAGATGCCATTTCTTCATTGTGTTTTGTTTTGTTTTGTTTTAATAATTTTTATTAACTGGCCAATCACATCAGATTAAATCACATCACATAAATTCCGAATTACAAAGCCAAATTTTAAATTTCTTCATTGTGTTTTGAGACAAAGCGGCTGGCAAGAAGATTCAACTTGCTGAGTAAGTGACCAGCTGATGCCATGTTTCTTGGCTGATGTAGGTGAGGATTCAGAGAGGACTGTCCCATCTTCCACTCTTCTCTCGTTCATTATTGCGCTGACAACAGAACGACCCTTGGCTCTGGCAACAGTGGAGGAGGCAAGCATTAAAGATTGCTAAAGAAGATCAGTCTGCGACTCTTACTTTAAAAAAAGAAAGAAACAGAAAAAAGAAAGAAACAGAAGGAAGGAAGGAAGGAAGGAAGGAAGGAAGGAAGGAAGGAAGGAAGGAAGGAAACTTTGCCTTCGAAATGGTTCTGATGGTTTGAACTCTGTTTGCTTGCTGAGATTATATGCTCCCTAAGATAGAAGATGATTGAAACTGCTTTCCCCCCCATTACACTTCTGAAGATTTGGCACTCGTCTTAGAAGAATGGGGAACTGCTCTTGGGCTGGGGAGGGTCCTGCTTGCAGGATTCCCACAGGCACTTGGTTGGCCACTGTGGGAACAGGATGGGCCACTGGCCTGATCCAGCAGGCACTTCTCATGCTCTCATGCTCTTATTTATGGTAAGCCAACGTGTTTCTCCCTCCCCCCTCCTCTTTCTGTCTCCCCACCCCCACCCCCAGATTTCTCTCCCATGAAGGAAGACAGCCCTTGCTCCCCCCAGCCCCTCCCTGGGCAACTCCCAAGCAGAGCCTTAAGCAGCCCCTCGTTTATTCAGAAGCAATTGAAATTTGCATTATTCATGCATTCTTTAACCTTTTCAACAGATTTCTGTCTCTCCTGATTGCTTCTCCCCTCCCTGTGTCCCTCCTTGGGAGCATCACCTGCCACTCATTTGGCTGCCTTTGCCCCTCCCCCTTCCTGCTTCCAGCACAACAGGTGGGGAGGGTGTGTGTGAAAAGGGCCTGAGCTAGGCTTCTTCCTGAGTTAAGAGCCCACCCAGACATCAGGGGCCATAGTGGGCCTCTTCCTTTGTGCCGTCCCCCCATTCTGCCTCTGTCCTGCAGCCCTAAAGAAAGTCATGGGCAAAGGCCCAGTCCTGAGGCAGGGACTCAGAACCCCTTTTCCCTCCTGCTCTGAGGTGCGGGGGGGGGGCTGCCAAACCAGGTGCTGGAGCAGAATCATCTCACCCTTGCCCCCCTCCCTCCATAAGGCCCCTCAGGATGGAGCATCACTTGGGCAGCAGCATTGCCAAGGAGGAGGAGACAGTGGTACCTTGGTTCTCAAACTTAATCCGTTCCAGAAGTCCGTTCCAAAACCTTGCTCCCCCTGGGGGCTCATTGACTGAGCTTGTTGAGGGCTGGAATATCCAGCTCCTGGCAGCCATTGATGAGATCGCACCTAAGCGCCCTCTGCGACCCCGCAGAAACCGGGCTCCCTGGTTTACTGAGGAGCTTCGGAAAATGAAGCGGGATCTCAGACGGCTAGAGCGAGTATGGCGGGGTGCTCGTGACGGAGCCTCAAGAACATCTTATAGGGTTTTTATGAAAACCTATGAAATGGCAGTTAAGGCCGCTAAGAAGTCTTACTTCTCGGCCTCCATTGCATCCGCTAGCTCTCGCCCGGAGCAATTATTTAGTATAATTAGGTCTTTAACGTCCCTTGAAGGACAGCCAAATTTAAATAACAATCTGACACACAGCTGTGAGGCATTTGCGAGCTTTTTTGCGGAGAAGGTCCTGTTGCTCCGCCATGATCTCCATGCCAATTTGGATACAATAAAGGAACTGGAGGCCCCTCGACTGTCCTCGGGTCCAGTATTGGACCACTTTGACCGGATACCCCCAGCCGATGTGGACAGACTCCTCGGAGCTGGAAAGCCCACCACCTGTCCTCTTGACCTGTGCCCGTCTTGGCTAATTAAAGCGTGTCCAGACAAGGTGCGGGCCCCCCTAGGGGATATCATCAATTTGTCCCTTGGCACCGGGATATTCCCAGGGGAACTGAAGGAGGCAGTGGTGCGCCCGCTCTTAAATAAAACATCATTAGATCCCTTAGATCTATCCAATTACCGCCCGGTTTCGAATCTTCCATTCCTGGGTAAGGTGATTGAGAGAGCAGTTGCTGAACAGGTTGGTAGGTTTCTGGATGAAACATCGGCTCTAGATCCATTCCAGTCCGGCTTCCGCGCTGGCCATGGGACCAAGACGGCTCTGGTCGCCCTAACAGATGATCTCCGCAGGCAGCTGGATCGAGGCGGGTCGGGGCTGCTGATTCTTCTAGACCTGTCAGCAGCCTTCGACATGGTCGATCACGAACTCCTGGACCACTGCCTTGCCAACGTGGGGATCCAGGGCACAGTCCTTCAATGGCTGCGCTCATTTCTCTCTGGTCGGGGACAGAGGGTGGCGCTTGGGGGGGAATTGTCATCGCGCCACTCCTTGGTGTGTGGAGTGCCTCAGAGTGCGATACTCTCCCCGATGCTTTTTAACATCTTTATGCGCCCCCTCGCCCAGCTTGTTCGGAGTTTTGGGCTGGGCTGCCATCAGTATGCCGATGACACCCAACTCTATCTGTTGATGGATGGCCATTCTGACTCAGCCCCAGACACACTGATCAGATGCTTGGAAGCTGTGGCTGGATGGTTACGTGGGAGCTGGTTGAAGTTAAATCCTTCGAAGACAGAGGTCCTCTGGCTGGGACGGGACGATATGGGATTGAGGGGGCAACTCCTATCTCTTGCAGGGGTGCAATTAGTGCCAGCACCGTCCATTAAGAGTTTGGGTGTAATCTTCGATACCTCCCTCTCTATGGAGGCACAGATTACAGCTATAACAAAGGCGGCATTTTTTCATCTCCGCCAAGCTAAGCAGTTGGCCCCTTATCTCTCTCGCCCTGACCTAGCCACTGTGATCCATGCGACGGTCACCTCCAGACTGGATTATTGTAACTCACTCTACGTGGGGCTGCCCTTGAGACTGACCCAGAAACTCCAGCGGGTGCAGAATGCCGCGGCGAGACTCCTTACGGGGTCCTCACTGCGAGATCACATTCACCCGGTGCTATACCAGCTGCACTGGCTCCCGGTGGAGTACAGGATCAGGTTTAAGGTGCTGGTTTTAATCTTTAAAGCCCTATACTGCCTAGGACCCTCGTACCTACGGGACCGCCTCTCCTGGTATGCCCCACAGAGGAACCTACGGTCTGCAAATAAAAACATCCTGAAGATCCCAGGCCTCAGAGAGGTTAGGCTGGCCTCAACTAGAGCCAGGGCTTTCTCGGCTGCGGCTCCAATCTGGTGGAACGCTCTGTCACAAGAGACCAGGGCCCTGCGGGACCTGACATCTTTCCACAGGGCCTGCAAGACAGAGCTGTTCCACCAGGCGGGATATAAATAAAATTTATTATTATTATTATTAAAGCGTTCCAAAACCAAGGCACACTTTCCCATAGAAAGTAAAGCAGAACGGATTAATCCATTCCAGACTTTTAAAAACAATCCTAAAACAGCAATTTAACATGGATTTTATTATCTAATGAGACCACTGAGCCATAAAATGAAAGCAATAAACAATGTACTGCAGTGACAGAATCAATCAATCAATCAATCAATCAGTAGCTGAACTGGATTCCACACTGTCACCAAAAGAAAAACAAGGAGCCACAAAAACAAAAGCAGAGCTCAAAATGAATAGCAAAAACAGACAGCCCTCAGCGTAACACTCAAAACAGAAGTGTGGCACTCAAAATGGAGCACGTTCGACTTCCGAAAAAAGTTCGCAAATCGGAACACTTACTTCCAGGTTTGCAGCGTTTGGGTTCCAAGTTGTTTGAGCACCAAGGCGTTTCAGAACCCAGGTCCCACTGGAGGAGGATTGTAGTGTCTTCTGCTGCTCCAGAGGGGAGGAGATTCCAAGTCAACCTTAGGAAGAACTTCCTGATGCTGAGAGCTGCTGGACAGTGGAACCGACTCTGAAGGCGGTGGACTCTCCATCATTGGAGGGTTTTAGGCAGAGCTTGGATGGCTCCCTGTCTGTCAGAGATTCTTTGGCTGTGATTTCTGCATCACAGGAGGTTGGACTCAATGATTCTATATGAGCAGGATGTGCTTCTTGCTGCCTTTTCAAAAAGTCGTCCCAGGAGCAGTGCTGGGAGATAAGTCTGTTTTGTTCTGTGCTAGTCACCAGGAGGGTCTTTAATTTACCTCCTCCTTCCCAACAGTGGACTCTCCTTTACGGGAGGCTTTTAAGCAGAGGTGGGATGGTCATCTGTCAGGGATTCCTCAGCCATGATTCCTGCAATGCCGGGGTTGGATTAGATGCCCCTTGATGTCCTTTCCAATGATTCCGTTCTTGGATGTGATGCTATACCAGGTCCAGTTAAGCACTTTTCCTCATGCACCTGAACTTTGACCCTGTTTGGGATGATCCAGCAGAGGAACCACGAAGCTGATGCCAACTTTGCCTTTAATTGTTCTGAATCTATTTGTGTCTATTGATGTTCTTTATTTTGATTGCTCTGACACAGCTTTTACATCCCAACATGACGGTGCTGCTGACACATTCTTTGATTTTCCTGATTATTATAATTTTGATAGCTATAATTATTTCTGGTTATTTCTTTGACACTAATTTTGATAATCCACAAATAATATGTGTCAAACTGATGCTGGTGCTGTTTTGTTGTGTGTTTTGATGGATGCAAATGCGCTCTAGTCTTGTGCTGGAACACAAATGCAAACCTTCGTTGCCCTTCTTCAGGGACAGCCTGGAGGATTCGAACCAGCCTCTTCACAGAAGGGTGCGTGCTGCGTGTTGTGTGTGCTTTCGAAGCTCAGATGGTGCCAGAACTTGTCCCCGCCTGAGCCCTCCTTCCTAGGCCCACGATGGAGGGTGACCTGGCCTTTTCCAAATCCTGCATCGCGTTGGCACAGATGCCAAAGAATCCGCATGACTAATTGAACATTATTGAAAGATGCTAAACTTTCCTTCCCAATTCAACAAAGCTGTTTTGTGAATAATAAAGAGAAGGCTAGTGATGGATCTCTTGTTAGGAACAACAGGCTACTTGAGGGAGCGGAGTTTGGTCTCTGAGCCATCCTTGGCAAGTGCCACCAAAAGGGAGCATCAGCCCAGCAGGCAGGAGGTTGGAAACATCCCTCTGAAATGTTCTTTGGCCCAGCAGCACAGACTGTGACTCAGGTAGCTTTTCATAGAATCTGTGTAGAGTGGGAGGAACCCTGAGGGTCATCTAGCCCAACCCCCTGAGATGCAGGAATCACAGCTGAAAAATCCCTGACTGGTGGCCACCCAACCTCTGCTTAAAAACCTCCAAGGAAGGAGGTCTGTCACCTTCCGACTGCAGCAGAAAATATTCAGGTTTGACAGCATCCTCTTTCATGTGGCCTCTGGAAGCCGCCTGTCCCAATATTTTCATTCCTAGGTCTTTTGTTGCTGCCATGTTTGGGAATTGGATTTGTTTTGTTTGTTTCTTTGCTGTGCTCCATTCCCTCTTCTTTCCCCCTATTGAGATGTTGGGTTAATTAGTTAACTCGACGTCATTATGCTGAACGATATTATTATTGATTGCTTTGGTTGGCTTTGGTTGCCTTGTTACTATTTGTTCCAATTATTGCTTTGAAATGGTTTTGATTGTTGTATTCTCCTAGCTAATTAGTGTTGCTACTATGACATCTTCTTGCGTATTGCGGTTTCTGTTTCCTGTTGTAAGCTGCTTTGAACAAAAATTTTATGCAGAGGCAGCATTCGAATGAAGACAAGGATGACGATTTTCATTTTTAAAAAACAGCTAAAATGTGGCTGATTTTGGGTGGTGGTGTTGTTATAAAGATGCCTTGAACTTCTGATTACTTAAAAACCCTGAAAATGGGAGGAGGTGTGAGTTTTATATCTTGGGACATAAATCTACTCTGGAATACTGAGCAGCACTCCGGCTGACGGCAGGCTGAGCCACATCTGAAGGAATCACAGGACTGTAGAACTGGAAGGGACCCAAAGCAGTGCAGGAGCTT
This sequence comes from Podarcis filfolensis, assembly GCF_964270895.1. Classification (NCBI taxonomy): domain Eukaryota; kingdom Metazoa; phylum Chordata; class Lepidosauria; order Squamata; family Lacertidae; genus Podarcis; species Podarcis filfolensis. The sequence continues at coordinate 136,166,125 of NC_139604.1, forward strand.
TGCCCTTCAATTTGGGCTTACCTGATACAAGGATAATCTGATAAATTGGGGGAAATTGGGCTCCAAGTGGTTCCTCTCAAAGGCACTGTATATTTGTTTCAGTGTTTTGGGGTGAATGGATCAATTGTCACTTTCTGCTACTCTCCTTTCCATGCCGTCCACTTCCTCAAGGCTTCCTTTTATTTTCCAGCCAGGCTTGCTACTATTTCTGAGGTGCTCCTGAAATGGGAGCGGGGGGCGTTGAGTGCTCAGATTTGCAAAAACTAGAAAACTGCACAAGCAAATTTCCAGTTGCCTGACTGGACCCTTTTGCCCACTTCTGGAGTGGGCATTTTTGAAAAAAGAAAGAGAGAAACAAGTTGCTGCACAGGCAGCTGAACAAGGCTCCGATGTGGGCGATGCCCAGCAGGAGGGGGAATGTCCTGGTCTGAAGGGTCTGCACATATGTGGAATCTCTATAAGACTCATTCTCAGTAAGGTCAGCGTCACGTATGCCAAAGTGTGACCTGACTCCAAAACTGGTAAGACCATTTAACGAAGAACCTCAAGATGAATGTTGAAGTGAAAACCAATTCGAAATAAGGAACTGTGATCCAGACTGTGTCTGGATGAGAAGATGGTGAAATACTGGAGTGGCTGAAAGTGGTTGGGTAGAGAATGATGTCTATTTTGCCTCTTAGTGTGTGTCCTATTCGAAATGCTCTCGCAGACTCTTTGGACTTTGTCTGGTAGTACATGACGAAGAGTCGAGTCGGACACGACTAAACGACTAAACAACAACAACAACATGACTGAATAAAGTCTCACCAATCAGGAAGTAGGTGTGAGCCTCCATACTTGAACCCACCCAGGGGGATTTGCCCCACATGTGGGAATGTTCAGGGAGGCAGGAAAGGATATATTGTTTATTAATAGCCTTCCTAATTTGCTCTAGCAAGTTCTATAACTTAGCAGAGTTTTACATTCCCCTTTTAAACGCACAGTGGGTAGCTGGTTGCAGGCTTGTGTAAGCCTCTCACTATCAGGTTCCTGGTAAGTTCCCTTATATCCCTCTTAAATGAATAAACACATGACAATCTTGTTTAAGATTATAAAAGAAGTTTACCCACGTCATCAGTTCACAGTTGGATCCCTGAAGACAGACCTAGTTACAAGTAATATGTGCATGTGGATCTACCCAATATGGGGGAATAATCCCAGTGACTGCAAGCCATCAGTTACTGCAGTTCACACAATGAAAGAAAGATGGAAGAGAGAGCGTGGCAGCGTGCCTTGTCCTTTTGTGTTACCTGGACAGGTAAGGTCACGCCCATCTCTAGTCACATGCAAAGGAAGAACGTCCCAGCCAGGAGGAAACAGGAAGTTTTCAACTGGCTGGACCAAACATTTCCCCGCATGTCCACTCTAGGAAAACAAGGAATGTTGTACTTGACTGCTACTTATGTATCACATCCCACACCACATAGCACACAAGTGGGGCTGGCCTGTGGATGCGACACCTGAGTCCCCCCCCCTCCCCTGGGTGATTCTTCCTGCAATTGTTACCACAAACACCCACGAGTGGCCAGGTGGGAATGCTTTGGCCAGCCAGCTGCTGAGAGAGAGACCTTCCGAAGGGAGTTCTGGGTGTCCTGACGGACGGAGGCTCCTTTGTGCCTCTCCCTCCAAGGAGCAGCTGCCGCTCCCAGCAGCTAATTAAAGGCTTGTATCACGCTAGAGAGAGCAAATGTTGGTGGAGATTAATTGATTTCCCAGATGCTTCTCCTGGTGCCTGGATGAGGCCGTGCAGTCGCTTCACTCCATCTAAGTCAAGTGCAACCTTTTACATGCAATTAATTGCACTTTTTCATTAGCAGCCGTCTCTGGAACAGGGTGAAGTGTCTCTGACGCTCTCCCAGGTGTGCTCTCAGCTGCCTCAGCTGGAAAGAGAGAGGAGAAGAGCTGCTGGGTGCCTAAAAGGCTCCATCCCTTCCTGTGGAGGAAACAGCAGGAACCTTTTGTAAGCTTCCTCCTCCTCCTCCTCCTCCTCCATCATTTCCTCCACCCTTTTCTTATTTGTGCTCCCTTAATTGAAGATAAGAACACCAGAAGAACTCTGCTGGATCAGGTCAGTGGCTCCCGCTAGTCCAGCCTCCTGTTCTCACAGTGGCCAACCAGATGCTGCATTGCGAAACCCACAACCAGGATCCGAGCACAAGAGCAGCTCTCCCCTCCTGGGATCTCCAGCAACTGGGATTCGGAAGCATTGCTGCCTCCAGCTGGGGAGGCAGAGCAGAGCCATCCTGTCTAGTAGCCACAGATAACCTCACCCCCCAGGAATTTACGGCATCTCTTTCAAACCATCCAAGGCGGTGTCTATCATTGCCTCTTGCAGGAGGGAGTTCCATGATGTGCCCTGAATCTTCCAACTTTCAGCTTCTTTGGGGCCCATATGTTCTAGTGTGAAGAGAAAGGGGGGAGAGCTTTTCTCTTTCCACTTTCTATTCAATTGGAGTGCCAGCTCTGAGGGAGAGTCCTGGCTTTTGATCTTCTGATGAACTCTTCCTTATGATCTGTGCTGAACAAGTGATGAATAAATATCATCATCCCTGAGCACACACTTGTCTTGCATGCAGCGGCCAGAGGATGCTCAGTGATGCCTGCGCTTCTCCCTCAAACTGCTATGTGCTGACTGAGCGGTCTTTGGGAGGGATCTCCTGTGAGCCTGCCAGAGCACAAAGCGTACCTGAATCAGAGAGATTTGTCCCAAGGTCCTCAAAGGGGGCACTGGAGGCAGCCCTGGGGAGGGAAGACACTTGACCTGTGCTTCTGCCCACTTTGTGAATGGATGCCCTTTGGTGCTTCTGGTTGGTCCCAGGGATTGTGAAGAGATGCCCTTTCTCCCCTGGGTCTGGCTCAGTTTGGTGTGCAGCATTTGCCTTCGCAAGCAGATTTACTTGGCCTCCACGGTCAGAGGAACGAGGCCTCACTGTGCCAGTTCCCGAGAATCACAGGTGGAGAGACCATTCCTGCTGTTGGGGGAGCTTCACATAATGGGCATTTGGTTGGCCACTGTGAGGACAGGATGCTGGACCAGATGGGTCTTGGATCCAGTCCAGCAGGCGTCTCTGTGTGGAGGTCTACTGGGAGAACCTCAATGCTCAGGGACAGACCAGCTCTGTCTATCAGTTGCTGGGAATCACAAGTGAAGACACAGTGTTGTTGCTCTCAGGTGCTCCTTGTGGGATTCTGGTTGACCATTGTGAAGACAGGATTCTGGACCAGATGGACCCCCTTTGGCCTCCTCCACAGGCCGGGCTCTTTGTTCTGTTCTTATGTGAAGCATAGCATTACGTTTATTCGGAAGTGAGTCCCGCTATGCTTAGTGGCACTTACTCCCAGTGTGTGTTTGTGTGTGTGTGTGTGTGTTTGGGCGGGGGAGCTGCAGCAGACTCAATTCCACAATCATTCCCAGTGCAGCTCATTTGCTACAACATCACATCTTCTTCTGTTTATGCTTTGATTCATCATTTAGTTTTCTAACCCAGCCTGCCCCCCAGGAGACTCTGAGCAGTTATCTACCATTTTAAAAAAGAAAATGGAGATCATGTATGAATGCAGGTCCAGTAGCAAACGTCCTGCTTAAAGAAAATTTGCATTCAGCTCAAGGAAGGGGAGGTGGTGAGCTGTTGGTTTAATGCAGCTCTTCAGAGGTTGTTCCAGCGCACACAGACACACACACCCTTCGGGCCTCTTTGCAAAGTTGTCAGGGATTCCAGAGCTGTGATTCCGGCATTGCAGGGGCTACAACTGTAGAGGTGGAAGGATCCCCCCAGGGTCATCTAGTCCAGCCCCCTGCAATGCAGAAACCACAGCTAAAGGATCCCTGGCAGATGACCACCCAGCTTCTGCTTAAAAACCTCCAGGGAAGAGGATTCCACCGCCTTCCGAGGGAGTCCGTTCCACTGTGAAAATGTTCTTCTTATGGTTTAATCGGAATCTCCTTTCTCACAATTTAATCTGCCAGTTTGTGTCTTCCCCTCTGGAGCGGCAGAAAACAAGCTTGTTGTGTCTTCCTTGGAACAGCCCTTCAGATAGTTGAAGAGGGCTGCCATATCACCTCTCCGGCTTCTCTCCTTCATGCTAAGCAGACCCAGCTCCCTCCCCTGTTCCTCACAAGGCTTGGATTCTGGATCCTTGGTTGCCTTGACCACCCTCCTCTGTGCACCTTCTAGCTTGTCAATGTACTTCTGAAGTTGTGGTGCCCAGAACAGGATGCAGGATTCCAGGGGATTGGACTAGATGGCCCTTGGGGTCCCTTACAACCCCAAATTCTCTGATTCCGTTGTGATGTGTAGGCTCAGGTGTCCTGGGGCTCATGGTGAGACTTCGCTGAGAAAATCCCACCAAATCCCACGGGGACCACAGTTTCCACAGCTCAGTGGAAACATTGGCATAGGAAGGGAGAGATTCCCTGGGGATGGGGAGTAGGAGCTGCATCGCCAGCTGGTGGCCACCCCCATTTCTCTGCCTTGACAAAAGAGGAGATATTTGTCCAAATTCTTCTCTGACTTGCTGAGACAAGCTGGTGCTGTTCCCAGGCAGCGGAAAACTGAATCCATGGGAAGCAGCTCTGGAGCTTTTTCACTCCTGAAAAGGTAAGAAGTTAACAAAGATGCTTGTGTTAGGCAAGATCAAACATGAGTTCTGCTGTTCCCCGAGGCGCTCAGAAACATTGGGGGACCTTCTAATTAGCGATGCCGTAACTCAGCGCAGCTCCTTGCAGCTGAGCAGACGCCTCCAGAATCAGGCCAGACTTGGGAGGCTTCAGGCAAGCAGCGCTTTCCTTGCCGGCTTTTGTACATTACAGAAACTTACTCTGGGGGCTCCCTGCATGGGCCCTGCATCTCTGCCAAGAAGATGCAGCAAACTTTCCATAGCCTCTGACCAAAATGCCACCTGTTCCTCTACAAAGCTTGTCTTCCTCCACCAGACACAGCACAGCTGCTTTTCTTTCTTTCTTTCTTTCTTTCTTTCTTTCTTTCTTTCTTTCTTTCTCTTTCTTTCTTTCTTTCTTTCTTTCTTTTCCTTCCTTCCTTCCTCTTTCTTTCTTTCTTTCTTTCTTTCTTTCTTTCTTTCTTTCTTTTCCTTTCTTCCTTCCTCTTTCCAAGTTGCATGTGACATGGCCAACCTGCCCCTTCTCTGCACTACATGTATGTATGCATGCATGTATGTATGGTATAACATGAATGTAAGGTAAAGGGACCCCTGACCATTAGGTCCAGTCATGACTGACTCTGGGGTTGCGGCGCTCATCTCGCTGTCCTGGCTGAGGGAGGCGGCGTACAGCTTCCAGGTCATGTGACCAGCATGACTAAGCTGCTTCTGGCGAACAAGAGCAGCACACAGAAACAAGAGCAGCACACAGAGAGGCCTATAATTTGGACAAAAAAATTGGCTTCCAGGTGGAAAAATCAAAATTGGAAACAGAACTGTTAGATCCCAAAACTAAGATACTTTCAAGAATGTATAACTTGCTATTAAAATGGAATACGCAGGATGAAACGGTGAAATCTGCTATGATTAAATGGGCACAAGATGTTGGACATAACATTATGTTTGCTGACTGGGAACAGTTGTGGACCACCGGTATGAAATTTACGGCATGTAATGCCTTAAGAGAGAATATTATGAAAATGATATACAGGTGGTACATGACACCAGTCAAGCTTGCAAAAATATATCATCTGCCCGATAATAAATGTTGGAAATGTAAAGAAAATGAAGGTACATTCTTTCACCTTTGGTGGACGTGCCCAAAGATTAAGGCTTTCTGGGAGATAATCTATAATGAAATGAAAATGGTATTTAAATATACCTTTCTGAAGAAACCAGAGGCCTTTCTCCTGGGCATAGTCGGCCAATTGGTGCCAAAGAAGGATAGAACTTTCTTTATGTATTCAACAACAGCAGCAAGAATACTTATTGCAAAGTATTGGAAGACACAAGATTTACCCACCCTGGAAGAGTGGCAGATGAAGGTGATGGACTATATGGAATTGGCCGAAATGACTGGCAGAATCCGAGACCTGGGAGAAGAGTTGGTGGAAGAAGATTGGAAGAAATTTAAAGACTATCTGCAGAAACACTGTAGAATCATAGAATCATAGAATCATAGAATCATAGAGTTGGAAGAGACCACAAGGGCCATCGAGTCCAACCCCCTGCCAAGCAGGAAACACCATCAGAGCACTCCTGACATATGGTTGTCAAGCCTCTGCTTAAAGACCTCCAAAGAAGGAGACTCCACCACACTCCTTGGCAGCAAGTTCCACTGTCGAACAGCTCTTACTGTCAGGAAGTTCTTCCTAATGTTTAGGTGGAATCTTCTTTCTTGTAGTTTGGAACCATTGCTCCGTGTCCGCTTCTCTGGAGCAGCAGAAAACAACCTTTCTCCCTCCTCTATGTGACATCCTTTTATATATTTGAACATGGCTATCATATCACCCCTTAACCTCCTCTTCTCCAGGCTAAACATGCCCAGCTCCCTTAGCCGTTCCTCATAAGGCATCGTTTCCAGGCCTTTGACCATTTTGGTTGCCCTCCTCTGGACACGTTCCAGTTTGTCAATGTCCTTCTTGAACTGTGGTGCCCAGAACTGGACACAGTACTCCAGGTGAGGTCTGACCAGAGCAGAATACAGTGGCACTATTACTTCCCTTGATCTAGATGCTATACTCCTATTGATGCAGCCCAGAATTGCATTGGCTTTTTTAGCTGCCGCGTCACACTGTTGGCTCATGTCAAGTTTGTGGTCAACCAAGACTCCTAGATCCTTTTCACATGTACTGCTCTCAAGCCAGGTGTCACCCATCTTGTATTTGTGCCTCTCATTTTTTTTGCCCAAGTGCAATACTTTACATTTCTCCCTGTTAAAATTCATCTTGTTTGTTTTGGCCCAGTTCTCTAATCTGTCAAGGTCGTTTTGAAGTGTGATCCTGTCCTCTGGGGTGTTAGCCACCCCTCCCAGTTTGGTGTCATCTGCAAATTTGATCAGGATGCCCTTGAGTCCATCATCCAAGTCGTTGATAAATGTAAAATTAATGAATGTTAAAATGATGCTGGATTGAAAATAAGTGGCATTAGCAACAAAGTTAATAAGAATATGCAAAAATGGGTTGATATTGGATGAAAATATATAGTTATAATATGTTAAGATATAGAGTTAAGATAAATGAAAGGGGGTAAGGATTTGCTGATTTGATTATGTAAATGGGAATACAAAAAGGGGAGGTGTGAGGAGGTCAAGGAAACAAGCAAATGAGCTTACAGATATCAAAAAATGGATTTGTTTTTAAATTCTTTCTTACCTATTTGCTTTTTGCATTTTGTATTTTTATTTTTATTTTTTCGTTTTTCTTTTTTATGTATTTTTGGTATGTTTTTTCTTATTTTTTTCTTTTTATATGCTTTCTTTTTTATTTTGTAAACCTCTGTTTTTTGTAAAATCTCAATAAATATTTATATATAAAAAAAAGAAACGCCGTTTACCTTCCTGCCGGAGTGGTACCTATTTATCTATTTGCACTTTGACGTGCTTTCGAACTGCTAGGTTGGCAGGAGCAGGGACCGAGCAATGGGAGCTGACCCCGTCACGCGGATTCAAACCACCAACCTGCTGATCAGCAAATCCTAGGCTCTGTGGTTTAACCCACAGCGTCACCCTCATCTCTTAACATGAATGTAAATAGGGTCAAATGTCAGGTTCTGCACTTAGGCAGGAAGAACCAGATGCACAAATATAGGATGGGGGACACCTGGCTTGCTAGCAGTACATGTGAAAAGGATCTGGGGGTCTTGGTGGACCACAAGCTTAACACAAGTCAACAGTGTGAGGCAGCAGCAAAAAAACCTAATGCTATTCTAGGCTGGAAAAAATGGAAGATTGGTACTCTGACTTCAGTTGATACAGCCTAGAATAGCATTAGCCTCTCCAGAAACTCCTGGCTGAACAAGCCACATTTTCTCCAGCAGGAGCAGCTAAATGTTCCCTGGGAAGAATTTGCAAATGGAACCCGCACTGGAGACGTGAAACCAGGATCAAAACGGCTCTTCAGTCTGGCTGAGCCCTGCAGGACATCTCATTGGCTTTGATGGGGCTAAAATTTAAAAAGTGGATTTTAATTAAAGATTTTTCAATTATGTACGAAGTCCTTGGGTCTGAGGCAAGATTAGCTGCCCTGGGAATCTGTCAGTCTGCTCAGCACAATCTCTGCTGGGCTTAATACTCAGTTTTTACACCTTTATTAGAGGATTATGAGCAGTCGGGAAGAAGTTAAAAGGGGGAACAGAGGGGAGACTTTCACCCTGAATGCCCCTGGGAGGAGGAAGGAGCTCGCCGCCTCTGAGCTCCTCATGCGGACGAGCAGAACTCTGCCCCTCCCTCTGCAGCGGAGAGACTTGGCCCCCCTGCAAAACTCCTGCATGCTGCTGTAAGGGGGACAACTCCAGCTGAAGAGCAACATATGTTGGTCCACCTGGCACTCTGCATATGCCCATGAAGCTTTGCCTCCTGCTTTAGCTTTGCTCGGCAGGTGAAGAATGAATGTTCATTCAAGGAAGCTGAATGTTGGAAAATTCAGGGTGAACAGCAGTGTCAGTGCTGCAAATGTCTGGGTCATTTAAGACCCCCCCCCCTATGATGGCCTACAGTCGCACTGATTCCCCCCCCCCCTTAGAAGGGGCACTATTGACTCTGCCACTTCTATTTTTATTGATTCATGAGCCAGGAAGGGAGGCAGGCTGCGATTCTTGTTTCATGTGCTTCGGTGAACATTGCTAGTTGGTGCCTGCCTCCCACAAGTCTTTGCTCCAGCCTGTGGTCATGTGAGAGGAACTCTTCCCCACAGGAGGCAATGATGGCCACCCACTTGGACGGCTTTAACAGAGGATTAGGCAAACTGATGGAGGAGCAGAAGGCTCTCCATGGCTACTGCTCTGTATCTGTGGTCAGAGGCAGCCATGCTTCTGCATACCAGTTGCAGGAAACCACAGGAGGGGAGAGAGCTCTTGTGCTCAGGTCCTGCTTGTGAGCTTCCCTTAGAGCAGGCATGCCCAACTCCCAAGAGGCTGTGATCTATTCCCACTTTAAAAAAAACTGGCAGTGATCTACCCAAGATGGCAACTAACTACCCAGTGATCTACCCAAGATGGCGACTGAGCTTTTTTGGGGGGGGGGTTGGAAGGCAAAGTTGTTGAGCTTTCATGGAGAGAGGCCACATTTTAAAACCTTTTGGGGGGTGAGGGATCACTTCCAGTCCTCTCGCAATCTACCTGGACACCCCGGTGATCTACCAGTAGATCATGATCTACCCATTGGACATCCCTGCCTTAGAGGCACCTTGTTGACCACTGTGAGAGCAGGCAGTTTGACAAGATGGGCCATTGGTCTGATCCAGCAGGCTCTTCTGATGTCCTTATGTTAACCACAGAAGGGAAGTGGTGGGGTAGACTAATCAATACTCAAAGGCACACACAGTACAAGAGTGAACACCAAGCATCCATCTTTGGCGGATGCGTGCAATGATGTATCTCCATTGGAAACATGTTGGTCCAGCAGCTGCGGATTGCTGGCTCTGGCGGGAGGAGAGCTTCCCCCCTCATTAGAATGAGCTGCTGCGCTCGGCTGTGGGAAGGCCATTCCGCTCCTCTTGAGCAGCCAACTGTGACTTCAGCACCCAGCAGATGGACAGCTCTGGAGGAGCATGCGAGGAACAGGCACGGCTAGGTGCTGCTCTTGTCTGGAGCATGATCTGGGCACACTTAGAATCATAGAATCATAGAATCATAGAGTTGGAAGAGACCACAAGGGCCATCGAGTCCAACCCCCTGCCAAGCAGGAAACACCATCAGAGCACTCCTGACATATGGTTGTCAAGCCTCTGCTTAAAGACCTCCAAAGAAGGAGACTCCACCACACTCCTTGGCAGCAAATTCCACTGTCAAACAGCTCTTACTGTCAGGAAGTTCTTCCTAATGTTTAGGTGGAATCTTCTTTCTTGTAGTTTGGATCCATTGCTCCGTGTCCGCTTCTCTGGAGCAGCAGAAAACAACCTTTCTCCCTCCTCTATGTGACATCCTTTTATATATTTGAACATGGCTATCATATCACTTGCGGCAGCAGAGAGTCTTTATAAGAAGAAGAACATCAGAAGAGCCTGCTGGACCAGGCAGCAGCCCATCATGCCCAACACCCTCTCCTCACAGTTCCTGAAGGGAAACCCGCAAGCAGGAGTCAAGCACCAGAGCCCTCTCCCCTCCTATGGTTTCCCGCAACGAGTATTCAGAAGCATCACTGCCTCCAACTGAGGCGCCAGAGCCTCCAATAGCCCTCTCGCCCTCCACAAATTTGTCCAATCCTCTTTTAAAGTTGGTGGCCATCACTGCTCTCCTTCAGGCCGCCTCCCAGACCATTTTGGCACAGTCAAGGTGCACAGCCCAGCCTGGCTTGCTTGGAAGGAGGTGCTGGAAGCCAATGGCAAGAGGCTCCACTGGCTTCCAGCCCTCTCACAGCTGCGAGGATGTCGTCTGTCGGCCATGCACCCCAGCGTCCCACTTTGCAGGCTGTGCTTTCCGCTCACATAACTTAACACTCCCTTCCAGCTGGAAGATGCAAATGGTGCTGGCTGTTAGTCCATAACTGGATCAGAGCTCTGGGCTGTGGAAGGAGTGGAAGTCAGGCAGCGAAGGGCATTTGCATGCAGAGTGGATGTGGCTTCCGGGGGATTCCCAGGACGTCTCCATTGGGCGAGCTCTGCATGCAAAGTATTGTTTTGAAGCAGGAACGGATCTGTTGTCGTCTAACCATCTCTATGGATGCCGAACCAAGAGAGGCGGCAGTAAAGGCACTTTGATCTGTGGAACTGACACTGACTCATTCTGCATTTGTAAGGACTTGATATTTTAGTTTGGTAGCACCAGCGCTCCCTGCCTATGGACATCAGAGCCTTCACTGTGCTCTGTGCCTGATGAAAATATCCTTGTTTAGGCAACCCGACCAGGTATTTAGAAAGTTAATGCAAGTTTTAATCTGTTTCTAGTCTATCGCTGATTTTATCTTTAGAATGGTTTAAAGAGTGGTTTTTAATGATAATTTGATTGTTTTGTTCTTTTTGTCAAGTTTTTTCTTTTACAATCAAGCAGTGTTTAATTTTTTTAAATGGATGAAGGGATGACTGAATGTAAGGGGCCTGGTCTCCAGCCCTTGTGGCGGATGGCAAGAGGCAGGCGGCTGGCATCTACCAGGATACAAGATCATCAGAGCGCCTGGGAATAGGCAGCTTGGAGAGCGGGGCTGGTTTGGGCTCATGGCATCTGCCTTGACAGGGCCTGCCTATTCTGGCCTTCAGAGACTGACAGCAGAATGAAAACTGACCAGATTTTGATGACGTTCTATGCTGACGGCTCTCCAAATTAATTTTCACTGTGCTGAAATGTGTGCCGCCCAAATGCTTGTTCCTCACCAGCCTTTCCAACTGGCTTCCCATTAGTGGTGAACGCCTGCAGTTGGATGCAGTTGGCCTCCATGCCATCCTCTCGTGGCCCAAGACCAGCTTTGCATCACTTTGGAGCAAGAGTTTCACTCCATTAATGAAATATACAAAATTAAAGAACAGGGCTTGTAGCCAACAGATCTACACCCAGGGCTTGTCCACACCTGCCTTTTGCCCTGCTCTTCCCATGTGCAGGTCCACACTTCAGATGTCTGAGAGCGCTCTCGTTTTGCCCCAGAGCTCTCCCAGAGTCTGGGTTTTCCGCAGAGTGACATTTGCTCCAATTGAGCTTCAAAGAGCAGGGTTTTAGAGGGAAGGCTGTGGAGCAAAATAAAAAAAGGTCCCTCAGGCACGAAGCTTTAAAGCCCAGGCTGTGCGTGAGATGAAAAGTAAGTGTGGAAAAGCCCTCTGTTAATAGAAATTAATGAACCCAAGCTGGTCGCGGCCATTAATGTCAAAGGACCTTCCCTGAGTAGGGCTAATGTTGGCTATAACCCTTCTTAAAATGTAAGTGGCTGAGGATGCAAGAGACCCAAATCTCAAAGATGATGGTTGCTCCTTGCCCAAACAGAGGCCCCTCGGTCTGTCCCAGGAGGGTGTCAAGGCCCCCTGCTCTCTGCCACTCTTACTACTTGGGTGCCACTCAGGGCAGTGAGTTCCCTCCAGTCTGTGGACAAGGACACCAAGAGACACCACTGCAAAATTACCTGTGTGGCTCTTTGGTGCCCGGATGTCTTCAGCAACCTTTGCCCCGACTGCCTCGTCATGAAGGGAGCCTCCTTGTCACCAGAGGGCGCATGTCACAAAGAAAACCACAACATTTGACTCACTTCCAGTGACTGTGGAATCCACCACCATAAAAGAGCTGTTGACATTAGTAAGGTCAGAGTTGGGCATGCAAGAGTGTGACCTGGACACAAATCTGTTAAAGACCAGTAAAGGGGGAATCTAACGACTGACTCTCAGAATGAAAAGCAGCTCCAGAGAAGGTGCAAGGAGGGTTTTGATAGATACAGTGGAGAATAAGGTGCATTTCAAGGACTCTGGTTGGAGAAAGAGATAGTGGAATGTCTGAAGGTGTTTGGAAATGCTCTCATAGAATCATAGAATTATAGTTATTGTCAGGAAAGTCTTCCCAATGTTGAGACTTCTTCCTCTTCCTCCCTTCATCCTGAATGGTGCACAGATTCAAAATTCAGGAACATTTTTAGGTTTCCAAACAGCCTGGCCATATTCCAGCTTAGCAAAGCCACCCCATTTCTGGCAAACGTCACATCTCTGTCCTCTAGTCCTGATCAGGGCTTTTGTGATGTGTCATGGGAGGAGCAGGCCTGCTGTCTCTTGTAGCCTCTGATTTTTAGCTGGTTTGAGCAGATGCCATCAGGGGCACAATCAATCTTGGGTCTAGCAGGGGGGTTGTGGCACTTGGAGCCAAAGAATGGCTTGGCTAAGCAAGTTGTGAGACGCTCCTCTAACCTTTTGCGAAAAGGCCATACATCACAAGTGGAGGTCTGTGTTCTCCTGAGAAGGTGGCTGAGCAAAGGAAAGAGCAGTGGCTGCCAGACAGTCTTCAGTCTCTGGAGCTAAGTGGCAGAACAAGAGGCTCCTTGTAGGTCACAGGCTCAAGGCGCATCTGCTGCCTCCATTTGGCCCTAGTCCCAAAAATGAAATTCTGCTCTCCAAACTTAAGACAGGCATGAGGACATTAAGCTAATGGCAATCCCCCAGCCAAAGGTCCAGCTAGAGCAACTCATAGTTAAACTGGTTTGCCAGTATTACAGGTGAAGAAAAGAGGAGATTGATTCCAGTTACAATAAAAGAGATTCTGGCTAAACATCAGGAAGAACTTTCTGATGGCAGAGGCTGGAAGATGATCTGCTTCCGATGCTCTAGTTGAGATTCCCTTTGGGGTCTGTTCCAGCTCTCCAACTCTATGATTATAAAAAACCCAGTTGCACACACTGGGTGGATAATGACCCCTCCCCCACCCCAGACACTAGATCATTGTGGAGGACCCAGGTGGGGACTGGGCCACTTCGTGTTCTTTTGTACTGCCCCTGACTTCCATCCAGTTGTTTCAGATGAGCCTCTGAAAACTGTTAAGCCAGAGCCCTGTCCTAGTCTGCGACTGGCTCTTGAGGAAGGGAGAGGGCTCAGGTGCTCAGGTCCTGCCTGTGGGCTTTGCTGTGGGGCGTCTGGCCGGCCACTGTGAGGACACAGTGCTGGACTTGATGGGCCCCCTTGGGCCTGATCCAGCAGGCTCTCTTTGTGTTCTCAAAGGGCAGAAATGGAGGTGACAAGGCATCATCCAGACTGACTCTCCCACAAACCCACAACATCTTCATCCTAAAAACAGCATCAGGTTGTTCTCTCTGTGTATTAAAAAAAAACCAACCCCATCAGAATAACAAATGAACAGCATATCTCTGCCCCTCACCCCCAAATCGAAATGCATTGTTCAGAATTACAGAACTGTAGATTTGGAAGGGACCTCAGGGGTCATCTAGTCTGAGCCCCTGCAAGGGTTTGCCTGTGGCAACTGTTGCTAGTCTTGGTTCACGTGTTCCTTGCCACCCGCCTTTTCTGTACCCCCCCAAGAGCCTTCCCCCCATTCCGTGCCTCCAGATGAGTCCTCTGGAGAGGCTGCTTGGTGCCCTGGGAAGACCCCACCAGGTCTTGGGAGGGAAGAAGGTGGGAGGGAGCAACTAGTGGCAATTTTCTGGCAAGGGGACAGGAAGGCAAAAAGCTGCCCCCCCCCCAACTTGCTCAGTCTTGCAGTCCAAGCCCCCCATTTCTAATTATTGTGGGACTCCAAAGTTTCCCTGCTTCAGTGGAACTTGAAGAGCTTTGCAATAATAAATCTTTTAAAAATATTGTCCCTGCTACAAGGCGAACAGAGAGCAGCTTCCCAACGTAATTACTGCCAAGCCTCATCTGGGAGACGAAACCTTCCAGTGGAACACAACAAACTTCTCGACATTCAGTGTCTCTCGGATATCTGACCCGCATTCCCATTACCCTGGAGGGCTGCCTGGGGAGGGGGGAGGGTGGCTTCGCTTTATGGCTAGACGACGTGAGGGAAAGTCCGCTTGGGGTTCCAGTATGGGGCTCACACAAAATCCCCCACAGGTCAGACTATATTCCGTAATGCATTGCAGGAAGGATAAAGAAGAAGGTCGACATTTATAACAGCTGAAGAAGGATGCTGACATTCATAACAGAATTTATTTATTTTTTAAAATAATATTTATTGCTTTTAAAAGTTACAAAAAAGGAGAAGAAAGAAAAGAAAGACAAAAAGGAAAAAAACAAAAGAGAAGAAAAGCAAAAACAATACAATATATAAACAATACAAAACCCAACCTAAACCCATTGAACTAAACACATAAATAAAGCAAAACAAAAACAATTTAAAAACATCCCTCCTTTTCCATACTCTATCCTTCATTCCCTTGTTTCCTCGACTTCCTCACACCTCCCTTTTTGTATCCCACTTCTAGTACTTGTTTCAGCAAATCCTTTCCATCTTTCTCTATTTTCTATCATATTATAAATAACATATTTTTTAACCTTATTTCCCATTAAGACTAAGTTACTTATATGTACTTAACTTCTTATAGCATTTCTGCTAAATCCATAAAATATCATTCCACCATTTTTCTAGCAGTCATTACTTTTACAATATTTCTAAATATACATTTTAAATTTTCCAGTCTTCTTCCACCATCTCATCTCCCTGGTTTCGGATTCTGCCAGTCCTATATAGTCCATCAACCTGGAGATCTTATGTCCGAGGCTCTTAAATCTTTTCCAAGTCCCTTCTGCAGATCTTCTTCATATTCTTTAATGCTCAGGAGCAAATCTCAGGAAAACTCCAACCTAGCAGTACTTTTATTCCTTCTGGACAGTTCAGCCAAATTTCCATGGTTAAAACTAAAGTCCATAAAGAGTTTCAGGACGTATTTCAGGAATCCTCCAAATCTAGAGGCCCCCAAACTTCAGGCTCCTCCAAACCCAAGCCCATGTCCCAAAAGTCAGTCAGTCCCTGGATAGAGGGATCTTTCCAACTTTCCTTCTTCAGTCCAAGCAGGGATCCAATCCTCAAAATCTGACTTTTGCTAGATTCAATCATGGGAGACCTCAATTTATAATCCTCAATTTGCTTCTGAAAAACTAAGGATCCCGCTTGTACTACTTTAGGTTTCCCAACAACAGCTTTCTCCTTTTCCTCCACCATTTGTCCTGCCAAGGTATATTCCTGTACCAAGTCCTGAATTGTTTCTGTGTTAGTACTCGCTTTTTGACTCAAATTAGTCACTTTCTGTTCCAAATTATCAATTTTAAAGATCGTGTCATCTGTCTTTTTATGAAGCTGTTCCAGCGAGTAGTTTATCTTATATAGTACAGTCACAATAGCTTCTCCTATCAACATTTTGAATGGTCCAAGGTCAATCTCTGGTTCTCAGAATCCTTATCTTGCAGCTGGAGATCTCCCTGTTACACTCCTGTAACAGTTTCACATGCTCCCTCTAGAGGGAAACAGTCTCCACTTGTATCAATTCTTTCAAGCACAACTCGAGCAAATAAAAATAGTTTCGATTTTCAGTTACTTTTTCCTCCTTTTTTGAACGCAGAAGAGGACAATGGAAACAGTATCTTTCTTATTTTAGCTAGCTGTCAAATCCGTTCTGTCAATGAACATTCCCCAAACGTCATCTGGCAGCCCTTTTCCACGTTCAGAGCAGTGGTAATTTGATTTTCACTCTCTCCTGCAGGCTCACTAGGTCCAAAACTTCCTCCCTCTTCTCCTGCTTCCAAGGGGGGTTTTGTATTTTTGACCGATGGAAATTTAATCCTTTGTCAAAAGCTTTCAGAGACTTTAGCTTGTAGCGTCTTTGCTTCAATCTATTTACAAAAGCGGAAGGCGGACTTCCTGTTTAGAACCTTCCTGCTTCGGTGCCAAATTAAAGTATTTCAAGATCCAATTTTCCGTTCTACTCACGGGTAGTTGTTTAAAATCCAATTTCCACAGGAAAAAGTCAGCGCTCTCCGGCAGCAGCAATGCGGCTTCACTCCTTGAAAGAAGCGGTCCATTCAAAGCACCGCGCCACTCACCCCATGTCGCTCCGGATCCCCAAAATAGGGTTTCCCCGCGAGTAGGGGAGGCGCAAAGGGTGCCAGCCGAATCCCAAGTTCACAGGCTTCTCCCGCCTGTGATTTCAATGGGTCTCCACCTTCGCCGTGGCGGTCAGACCCTGCTTTTCACAGAGCAAGTTCCTCCCGATCGGAGGAGCTCCACCATTGCCGGAGGCGCCAACCCAGAAGTTCCCATTCATAACAGAATTTAAGGTGCCCTATCAGAATGTCGGTGGTTCGAATCCCCACAACAGGATGAGCTCCCATTGCTCAGTCCCTGCTCCTGCCAACCTAGCAGTTCGAAAGCACGTCAAAGTGCAAGTAGATAAATAGGTACCACTCCAGCAGGAAGGTAAACAGCATTTCTGTGCGCTGCTCTGGTTCGCCAGAAGCGGCTTAGTCATGCTGGCCACATGACCCGGAAGCTGTACACCGGCTCCCTCGGCCAGTAAAGCAAGATGAGCGCCACAACCCCAGAGTTGGCCACAACTGGACCTAATGGTCAGGGGTCCCTTTACCTTTACCTTTTATCCCAAGAGAAGGAAAATGAGCAGGTTGGGAGTATGACAGGTGCCATACAAATTCCTCCAAAATAGAAATCTATAGTGAAGTCATTTCTTATACTGGCTCAGATTGAAGAACGTCTTGATTGTATAAGATGAATCCTCCTGGATCCGGCCCATGGTCCATCTAGTCCAGCAACCTGTTCTTAGCGTGGCCAGCCAGATGCCCCAATGGGAAGCCCAAAAGCAGATCATGAACACAAGAGCAACTGTCCCATCCTGGGGTTCCCAGCAGCTGCTATTCAGAAGCATTGCTGTCTCTGACCATCATGGCTAATAGCAACTGAAAGACCTCTCCCCCCTGAACTTGTTTTATCCTCTTCTAAAGCCATCCAGATGGGTGCCTCCTGCAGTTCAACTCTGCGCTGTGCAAAGAAGTCCTTTCTTTTACCTGTCCTGAATATTCCAACACTCAGTTTCATTGGATGTCCACAAGTCCTACTGCGCTTCTTCTTCTGGGATAATGGAGAAAGGGGGACCATAAAAAAGATTGTGGTGTGTTTATTCTTTTAAGCAGGATATAAAGGAACATACCAGGTCACTAATACTGAGAGGCTTACACAAGCCTGCAACCAGCTATGCACTGTGCATTTAAAAGGGAAATGTAAAACTCTGCTAAGTAAAGGGACTTGCTAGCACAAGTTAGGAAGGATATTAATAAACAATATATCTTCTCTTACATCCCTGAACATTCCCACACCAATGGCCCATCTAGTCCAGCTTCTCCTTCTCACCAGGGCCCAGTTCTCAAACCTGTTAAAGTCACTTTGAATCCCAATTCTGCTTTCTGTGGCATTAGCTACCCCTCCCAGTTTGGTGTCATCTGCAAATTTTATGAGCATTCCTCAGTTCCTTTGTCCAAGTAGTTTATAAAGGTGTTGAACAACAGAGCCGGGAAAGAACCCTGTGGAACCCCATTTGCCATTTTTTCCAGGATAGAGAGAATCATTTAAAGCCTGGGTGCCCCTCTTCCATTCTTGTAGCAGCTTGGGGACAAAAGGCTCAGAGCCCAGGGGACACACACACACACACACACACACACACACACACGACTACTGTATGTGCCAAGGTGTATCATGTGGCTTGTACCAGGCTTGGCAACCAGCCTCAGGCAACGTCAGCCAAAAGTAACTTACCGAACCTGAAGGAGAGGTCCTGGATCCCCCACACCCCCATGTGCAAAACTTGCCACCAGACATCTGGAAGCCACACAATGAACTGACATCAAATGCTAAACAAACACAGACTCAAAAATGTTCTGAGTGCAGAAGGTTTGAGCCAAGCTGTTTTCATTCACATCAAGGACAGGCGCTCAGACAGCCGCCTGGTTCCTGATCTGTTCTTTTGCTTCTCCCTCTCTAGAATAATTTTGTGTGATTTACATGCAGCCAGAAGCAACCTCTCTCTCTCTCTCTCTCTCTCTCTCTCTCTCTCTCTCTCTCTCTCTCTGTGTGTGTGTGTGTGTGTGTGTGTGTGTAACACACATTGCATGCAACTGTTTGTTCCAATTTGAAGGCTGAGTGCTTTTGATGTGGGCCCAGCCATTATTTAAAAACTACTAAGCTGGGAGAAGGTAGAAATGAATCGACACCATCCACATCACCCTGTTGTGTCTGTAAACGGGGCACACCAAACATTAGGCTGATTTGGAGAATGATGCCTTTGAAATGTAACGGGTGCGTCTTTCAGCCAATGCTGGTCATAGAATCATAGAGTGGGAAGGGACCCCAAGGGACATCTAGCTCAACCCCCTGCAAGCCAGGAATCACAGCTGAAGAATCTCTGGCAGATGGCTGTCCTACCACTGCTTAAAAGCCTCCAGTTAAGGGGAATCGGCCACCTTCCAGGGGAGTCTGTTCCACCAAATCTTTTAGAGTTGCCTGTCTTTGAAGACTCTGGAAGCCCTGGGTCTGGCCCACCTTGGCACCCTCCTTCTCCTTGCAACAGGAAGGGTCCCAAGGGGACTGGGCCACCACCCACTGCAGCCCTGGGAGACTCCTCCTGCTGCTGCTCTTCCTTCTCCTCTTTCTTGGGGGGGTGGGGGGGTGGGGGTCCGGGGCCTTCCTGCCTCCTGCCTCTCGTTCTTTCCCCACTCCTCCAGTTTGTTGCTTTGCTGGGCAGCCTGAGCTGAAAGGAAAGGACACGACTTGAATATTTCATGCTGGGCCTGGATGTATAATTCATGAGGAGCCTCTCCAGCGAGGGAGAGATAAGAAGGCACTGTGAACACTTTAAATGAAGCCTTTTCTGTAGTTAGTCAAGAGAATGAGACAGAGAGAGGGGCCAGCGGGAGACCAATCCTGACACTGCTTCCCGTCTTCCTCTTGGCATTATCCAAAGTGGGTGTGACAAGTTCTGGGTCCACAGGTTGCCCTGAGAGGAGCAACTGGACTTCCTAGCAGGTGATGCTCCTGAGAGTCCCTCCTGGCTCTCTCCTGCCCCCCCCACCACAGCCCCACAGCCCTCACCATTTTTAAATTGTTTTGTGAGTTTCCCCCACTAAAACCTGCTCTTTAGCACCCAGTTGGGACAAACAGCCATTTGGATTTACTGAAGATGGAGCTTTTGTGAGGAGATATGAGAGCCATCTTCAAACATCTCAAGGGCTGTCACATGGAGGATGGAGCGAGCTTCTTTTCTCCTGCTCTGGAGAGCAGGACTCAAACCCATGGCCTCAAGATACAAGAAAGGAGCAAGCCCCCTATGTGGAAAGGTGGCAGCACTTGGGGTCTTTAAGCGAAGAGAAGAGGGGAGCAAGAGGGGACATGGTAGAAGTTTATAAAACATTGCATGGCATGGAGAAAGTGGACACTATGAGACATCCAGCGAAGCTGAATGTTGGAGGAGCCAGGAAAGATGAAAGAAAGGACCCCATCACACAGTGCAGAGTTAAACTATGGAACTCCCTGCCACAGGAGGCAGTGATGGCCACCACCTTGGATGGATTTAAAAGAGGAGTAGGCAAATTCATGGAGGAGGAGAGGGCTATGGATGGCTGCTAGCCAGGAAGGCTCTGCCCTGCCTCCAGACTGGGAAGCAGCACTGCTTCTGAATGCCACTAGCTGGAAACCATGGAGGGGGGATGCTCTTGTGCTCAGGGCCTGCTAATAGGTTCCCCCTAATGGGCACCCGGCTGGCCACTGTGAGAACAGGAGGCTGGACCAGATGAGTCATTGCCCTCATCCAGCAGCTAAGTTCTTCTTCTTTTCCCGGAAATACTGATGGAAAAACCCTGTACCAAGAATCCACGAGCACAAATGTCATCTCCCTCTTTAATCTTGCCCATAAAACATGATCAAAGTTTTAAAAAAATAAAAATAAAAATTGAGGTGTTTTAGATGGCCTGGTCTCGATTGCGCTGCCATGGCAACCACCATCTCCTGCATATTTTGGGTATCAAACTACAAATCGGAGCACACGGAGGCTCAGCCTGGCAAGCAAAGCATCTGAGGAGGAAGCAGCAATTAGGATGCGGCCTGTGATCAGCAAGCCAACTGGAGAGGGGAGGGGAGAGGGCAGAGGCATCCCTCGCAGCAAGACAGAGGGGCAGCAGCCCCTTCCCCTTCGCTGGGTTTACAGGCCCCAAGGAAGTCACCGTGTTCTTTTTTTAACGTATTTTTTATTAAAGATTTCTTGGTTTACAAAAGTATGCGCAATGTCTCTTTTTTCAAGTTACATTTTCTACAGATCAGTGTCATTTGTTGAGACATTAATGTTACGTTAGGAAGAAAAGGGGGAGAAGGGGGAGGGGCAGGGTGGGGAGGGGTAGCAATGCTTCTATTCTACTTAGTGTATGTGTGGGGTTTTGTGTCAGCATCACTTGTGCTGGTTCTCTTTACTATTTGCTTGTGTTCCTTTGGTGGTGAGAAAGTTGGGGTTGGCCATGGGTGTGATTGGCTGTGGTGAACTTTGTTTTCGTGTTTGAGTGGGGTGGGTGGGTGTTTTGGATCAGGTTAGCCATATTGATCCATATGCTGTTGGTGGATTCTTGTCGTTGTCTTGTTGAGCTGTGTATGTGATAAAGGGGAGCCATTCCAGGGTGAAGGCGTCTTCTTCCACTTGTCCCTGTGTCAGTTTCGGTTTACTGGTTAGTTTTTTCTAATAAGGCTGTTTCCCATACTGTTTGGTACCACTGGTCCATGCTTACTCATGACAGGTCTCTCCAGTGTCTGGCTATGATGTTTCTGGCTGCTGAGAGTAGGTGGGTTATGAGCTCCTTGTGATGTGAGTGGGCATTATTGTCTTGGAAGATGTTTAGTAGGACCAGTTCTGGGGTGACTTCTAATATTTGCTTAGTTATTTTGCATATTTCTCCTATGGTTGTTGTCCAGAATAGTTGGATTTGGGGGCATTCCCACCACATGTGGAGGTATGTGCCTATGGAGATGCATCCTCTCCATCATTTTGGTGAAGTTCCTGGGCGTATTAGCGCTAGTTTCCTTGGTATTAGGTACCACTCCATGCTCATTTTTAAGATGCTACAAGCTGGCTCAGTTTTCAAGCATTGTGGGCACGCTTTGGTTGGTATCTGTCTCAGGAGGCAGTGGAGGAGGGTGCCTTTGGGGGTGAGGTGAAGCTGTTGGACGTTGCAGCCCTTACTGTGGCTGTAGAGACAGCTGTGGGAGAGACAGGCTTCATTGCAGCTGAGGCAGGTGAAGGTGTCCGGTTGTGCTGCTGCAGATGTACCATGATGCCATGGTCCCCTGTACTATTTGCATAAAAAGAAGAAATGAACACACATACACCATGATTCCAAGGACAACTGAAGCACCCGTGACAGATGGCCACCCAACCTCTGCTTAAGAATCTCCCATGAAGGAGAGTCTGCAACCTTCCAGGGGAGTCTGGTCCACTGTTGAACAGCTCTCACCCTCATAAAGTTCTTCCTTATTGTCAGGGGTTCAGGAGCAGAGGGAACGGATGGCGAGGAATCGGAAGGAGAGGTTAGCGATGATAGCCGTCCGAGATCTCTAAGTCTGTCCAGCGAATCGGAGGATTCACAGAAAGGGGCTCCCGTGGGCAGAGCTGGGGGGTTACCAAGAGGGGCACCCCAGGAAGAAGGGACCAGAGGGGATTCAGAGAGCAGCAGCTGGAAATCCGGACCAGCTACTCCACCAGAGAGCAGCAGGGGGGAGGAGTTCCAGGCACCAGCGACAGGCAGCTCTCCGGCAGCAGCCACGCCTGCGTCAGAGAGCGAGGAAACGGTAGAGAGGAGGGTCGGAGACAGCGCGCGCGCGCCAAGTTCAAATGTACCAGAGGGAGGCGCAATGAGCAGCCCGGAAAGGGAGCCAGGTCCTAAAGCCCGCCGAAGGGAGGGGGAGGAATCCGAAGGGTCCGCATCCGAGGCATCCAGGAAGGAAGGAACCCCGGGGGGTGGTAGGACCCAGAGGCGAAAGGAGAGACGCAAAAGGTGGAGCAAGGCTAGGGTCTTGAACTGGTGTACAGGAGGCGGAGATTCAGATGGGACTTCGCCGATCTAGGGAATAGACGTAGAGACGCACGCTAAGATGTGGAAATGGAAATTATACTTCAATAAAGACTTTATTCCGTTCTACCGGCTAGCGTTGGTCCTTTGTGAGCCGGGACCTAGAGGCAGTCTCTGACAGTAAGTCCCATCTCCCAGAAGTTTTCATCAGTTCTCTTTGACTCAAGCGGCGTGTGGGGAGCGAAGCAGGGAGGAAAGAGGACTGGTGCCTTTGGAGCTCACAAAAGTCAAGCGACATGTCTACTGAAGAGCAAATTGCTTCCCTGCGAGAAGCGGTAACGCAGCTCAGCGCAGAGATAATCGCCTCCAGGAAAAGAGAGGATGAAGCGGCTGCTGCATGCCGAGATCTCCAAGCCAGGTTGGAAGTGCTTGCTAAGCAGGCACAAACGGGTTCCAGATCCGAGGGAATCGGGTTGGGAAGGACTGGAGGCAGCATTGTATCTCACTTTGATGGGAATTTGCAGCAGTACCCCAATTTCCGAGCAGACGTGCAGTTTGCGCTGAAACTGCTGGAGAAAGAGTTTAGAGATGAGCAAGAAAAAGTGGGGTTTATCTTGTCTCATTTGCATGGAGACGCGAAAGCATGTCTGCGCAATCTGTGGAGAGATATGGACCCAGCGCTCCAGAGTTCAGCTGCATTCATTAAAGCGATGGATTCTTGCTTTCTATCGAAAATAGACATTGACATTGCCCGTAAGGACATATTTGAGCTGAGACAAGGGAAAGCCAGCGTGAGGCAGTATCACTCCCGCTTTTTTGCATTGGTCAATGCCTTGGGGTGGGACAAGGATTCCCCCCCCGTTAGAGATCTTTATTGGGAAGGATTGAACCCCCAAATCAAGGATGAGATAGCGCGGGGGGAGAGACCCAAAAGCACCCAGGAGGTGGTGGACAGATCGCTTGCAGTGGGGGTGAGGCTGGAGGACCGCCCTTGGGACAGAGGAGAAGGGCGTTGGGGACGCACACCAGCCAGAGTGCCCTCCCTCTTGCCCAGGGATGTCGCGCGTGCGCAATCAACGCCTCCGCAAGCAGGGGGGGAGGAGCCAATGGAGATCGGCGGTGCTAGAGCTCAATCAGCCACCAGAGCCTTAACACCGGGAGCAGTCAAAACAAAGCAGCCTAGAGGGAACAGGAAGTGTTACATCTGTGACAGTTCGAAGCACATGGCGAAAGAGTGTCCCCAGAGGCTCCACAAGCACACTGCAGCTTCAATAACAGTAATGGGAGCAACTCAGCAAAGTGAACCACGGCAGGGAAACGGAAGCACTGGGGGCCAGCCAGGCGAGTCAGTGAAGAAGTCCCCAGAGATTTTGAAGCCCACGGATCCCCTCCCGCCCAAACCAGTGGTGCAGCTCACCGCATCGCTCCAGCTGCCCAGTGGTCTCACTTTAGAAGTGCCGATTACGATTGACTCTGGCAGTAATGCGGACTTTATCGCACTGGAATTCCTTCAACAACACAACATAGCGCTACTGCCAGCCACACTGCCCCTGAACGTGGTCACAGTGGATGGCAGGGAACTGCTAGGGGGGCAGGTGGTGCAGCAGACACCACCTATGGTGATGCAAATTGGGAATCACCGAGAAGTCATCAGCTTCAACGTCACCCAATTGTCGGACACGCCCATAGTGTTGGGCATGAGTTGGCTGGATAGGCACAGCCCGGCATTAGCGTGGTACCAGCGGCAATTGACCTTCTGCTCTTCCTACTGCGCAGCGCACTGCATCCAGACCTGCCAGGAAGGAGAGGGGCGAGAGGATGCACCGCAACTACTCCTAGGCATGGTGCAAGCGGTGCCCAACAAGTACAAGGAGTTTTTGGAGGTCTTCTGCGAGAAGGAGGCGGACAAACTGCCCCCCCACAGACCCTATGACTGCAAGATTGATCTCCTGCCGGGGGCAACGCTGCCAACAGGGAAACTGTATTCCATGTCTGAGGACGAACTGCAGGAACTTAGGGAGTTCATAGACCACAATTTGAAGCGCGGGTTCATTCGGGAGTCGAAAGCTGTAGGGGGCAGCCCAGTATTCTTTGTGAAGAAGCGAGACACGCCCCAGAAGAGGCTTGTAGTTGACTTTCGAATTTTGAACTCGAAAACCAAGCCCTCGTCCTTCCCCATGCCCAAAATAGACGACCTGCTCGCGACGGTAAGGAAAGGACGCGTTTTCACCAAGTTGGATCTGCGAGGCGCGTACAACCTGATTCGTGTGCGGGAGGGCGACGAGTGGAAGACGGCCATGTTCACACCACTGGGCACCTACGAATACAGAGTTATGCCCTTCGGATTACAAAATGGCTCTCACTGTTTTCAAGCCTTTATGCATCACGTGTTGGCGGGACTCCTTTACAAGAAATGCGTATGCTTCCTGGACGACATCCTGATATTTTCTGAGTCGCGAGAAGCGCACGAGAGGGATGTCAGGGAAGTTCTGCGGAGACTAAAGGAGCACAGGCTGTACGCCAAGCTGGAGAAGTGCCAGTTCGACGTGACGGAGGTGGATTTCCTGGGCTATAAACTGTCGGACAAGGGGCTCGCCATGGACAGCGCCAAGGTTCGCTCAGTATTGGACTGGAAAAGCCCGCGCAATAGGAAGGAAGTCCAGCGGTTTGTCGGCTTTGCCAACTTTTATCGCAAGTTCATCAAGGGGTTCGCTATGCAAACGGCGGCCATCACCGACACGCTCAGCTCCAAGAAGAAGAAGTTTATCTGGACGGAGGAGGCGGAGCAGTCCTTTCAGAAACTCAAGCGTCTCTTCGCTTCCGAGGAGCAGCTGCTGCATGTAAATCCCAGCAGACCGATGAGGGTGGAGACGGACGCCTCAGACAGAGCCGTGGGAGCTGTACTGTTGCAACAAGACCAGCAGGGGGACTGGAGGCCGTGCGCCTTCTACTCAAGGAAGCTCAGCAAGTCGGAGCAGAATTACACCATCTGGGACAGGGAGTTGCTAGCCATCCATGCAGCGTTCAAAGCGTGGCGGCACTTCCTTATCGGAGCCAGGCACACAGTGCAGGTCCGCACGGACCACAAGAATCTAGAGTACTGGCGCACGGCGAGGTTCCTGAATCAGAGGCACATTAGATGGGCAGAGTTCTTCGCGGACTTCGACTTCAAGATAGAGTACATCCCGGGTGACAACAACATCATGGCGGATGCCTTGTCCAGAAAGCCGCAATACCTCGAGGAGGAGGCACCGTCGGCAGCCAAGCACATTTTCGCACCGGAAGCGTGGGCTTGCGCCTCGGCGACCGTGGATCTGGACGCCGTACGTCGAGCGTTGCGGGAGGACCCCTTCGCGCTAGCCAAGATGGAGGAGGTGCACAAGGGCACGGTGAGGGACGACGAGTTCCAGATCAGAGACGGTTTGCTCATCCGCAAGGGAGCACTCTACGTGCCGGGGAATGACCTCCGCGCGAGGGTGCTGCAGCAGCTACACGACGCCCCCACTGCCGGGCACTTTGGCAGAGAAAAGACTGTAGAACTAGTGACCAGAGACTTTTGGTGGCCCAAGATGCGGGGGGAAGTAGCGGATTACGTCTCGAGATGCGACACCTGCCAAAGGGCCAAGTCAGTGCACAAACCGCCGGCGGGATTGCTGGAACCGTTGCAGACGCCGTCTGAGCCGTGGGAACGGGTGGCCCTGGACTTTGTCACGGATCTGCCCGGTTCGAGGGGAAAGACGGCAGTGCTTGTGGTGGTGGACATGTTTACCAAGATGGCACACTTCATTCCGTGTGCGAAGGTGGCCACGGCAGAACAGACCGCCAAACTGTTCATAGACCACGTGTTTAAGGTCCACGGTCTGCCACGATCTATTCTATCCGACCGGGGGCGGCAGTTCATCTCGAACTTCTGGCAAAAGTTGATGGGCATCCTGAACGTCAAGATCAATCTAGCGTCGGCGAGACACCCGCAGACCAACGGACAAGCGGAGAGGGTCAACGCCATCATGCAGCAGTACCTGAGATGCTACGCCAATCAGCAGCCTAACACGTGGGTGGACTACCTGCCCCTCGCAGAGTTCGCTTACAACAATACGAAGCACGTGTCGACGGGGGTGACGCCGTTCTTCGCCAACAACGGGAGGCATCCCAGAACCTTCCCAGGTTTAGAGAGAGTGGGGGAGGGGGAGCCGCAGGCAGCGGAAGAATTAGCGTCAGAGTTGCAGGAAGTCCACGAACAGCTTAGGAGGCAGTTGGAACTGGCAAAGCACGCATACAAACTGCAGGCTGACAGACACAGGAGAGTAGGGGAAGACATACAGGTGGGAGACTGGGTTTGGTTAGCAGCGCAAGCAGTGCCGACCAGATCGTTGGCCAAGAAGAAGCTAGGGCATAAGCAGCTAGGGCCTTACCAAGTCCAGGCACAGGTCAATCCAGTGGCTTTCCGGTTAGCGCTTCCGGAGGGTTCCAGAATGCATCCGGTCTTCCATAGATCGGTGCTCACGCCCTACAAAGCACCGCATAGATTTCACGAGCCAGGCACAGCACTAGATCCGCCCAGAGAAGGACCCAGGGAAAGGGGGTCGCCAAGAGGGGAGCGCATCAACGAAGTCACAGAGATTTTAGACTCGAGATGGGGGGAAGAGGGAGTAGAATACCTTCTTGCCAGAGAGGATACCCCGGCCAGCGCCAACAGTTGGGTGCCGGGCTATGCCTTGGACGAGCCTCTTCTCAAGGAAGAGTTCCATGCCATTTTCCCACACAGGCCCATGCCAGCCGAGTATTTCGATGACTGGCTCTTCACACCCACACTTTCAGGCAGCACGTTCCAGGGGTTCGACTCGGACGAGGAGACGGCACCACACATACGCTCTCCGGAAGGTTCACCCTCGGGTTCTGCCTCAGACCGCTCCTATTGGTGGGATAATCAACCAGAGGAGCAGTGGCGCAGGAAGTGGTTGGGGGGTCCCTGGCAGGCATCACCCTCAGAGGGGGACGGGGGAGAGATGGACATGGACGTGTTGGGGGAGGACGTGGGATTTGAACACGAAGGCAGGGAGATGGAAGCAGAGGAGATCGACGTCGACGAGCGCACGGAGGACGAGCCAGACCTGCCCGATGTGATGTACGACACGAGGGAAGAACTGTATCCGGCACTCACCCTTGCCACGACGGAGCACCCAGAACCCACACCGGAAGGAGGGGAGGGGGGAAGGGGGGGCTTCGAGGGGGGGATGGATGTCAGGGGTTCAGGAGCAGAGGGAACGGATGGCGAGGAATCGGAAGGAGAGGTTAGCGATGATAGCCGTCCGAGATCTCTAAGTCTGTCCAGCGAATCGGAGGATTCACAGAAAGGGGCTCCCGTGGGCAGAGCTGGGGGGTTACCAAGAGGGGCACCCCAGGAAGAAGGGACCAGAGGGGATTCAGAGAGCAGCAGCTGGAAATCCGGACCAGCTACTCCACCAGAGAGCAGCAGGGGGGAGGAGTTCCAGGCACCAGCGACAGGCAGCTCTCCGGCAGCAGCCACGCCTGCGTCAGAGAGCGAGGAAACGGTAGAGAGGAGGGTCGGAGACAGCGCGCGCGCGCCAAGTTCAAATGTACCAGAGGGAGGCGCAATGAGCAGCCCGGAAAGGGAGCCAGGTCCTAAAGCCCGCCGAAGGGAGGGGGAGGAATCCGAAGGGTCCGCATCCGAGGCATCCAGGAAGGAAGGAACCCCGGGGGGTGGTAGGACCCAGAGGCGAAAGGAGAGACGCAAAAGGTGGAGCAAGGCTAGGGTCTTGAACTGGTGTACAGGAGGCGGAGATTCAGATGGGACTTCGCCGATCTAGGGAATAGACGTAGAGACGCACGCTAAGATGTGGAAATGGAAATTATACTTCAATAAAGACTTTATTCCGTTCTACCGGCTAGCGTTGGTCCTTTGTGAGCCGGGACCTAGAGGCAGTCTCTGACACTTATGTTTAGTCAGAATCTCCTTTCTTGTCATTAGACCCCATTGGTTTGGGTCCTCTGCTCCAGAGAAGGAGAAAACCAGCTTGGTTTCCAGACACTTGAGCCTCTTGGTTGCCCTCCAGCTTGTCATCAACATTCTTGAACTGGGGTGTCCAGAACTGGACACGACTCCAGGTGGGGTCTGACCAAGGCAGAAGGGAGCAGAACGGAAAGCGAATAAGAATTACAAAAGCAGTGAGCAGTAAGATGCGCTTATTAAACTGTAAGCCCTTTTACATTTTGTCCAACGTCTCAAAAAGTCACCTGCCTTGAGCTTTTGAGAATGTGTAAACATAGTTCAATATCGTCAGCTGATCAATCAAGTAAAAGGAGCTTCATTAATCAACGGGGTATTGTTGTTTTTAAGGATTTGGCGGCCTTCCAGAGTTTCTCACTGGCCAAGTGCCCCTCTTTCATAGAAACATGGAATCATAGAATTGTAGAGATGAAAGGGACCCCAGGGGTCATATAGTCCAACCCACTGCAGGGCATCCCTCTTTCCACAATCCCCGAGCCAAACTCCCCTCATCCTTCAGAGGCACACACACAAACACACACACAAACACACCCCTCCTCCATCTCCAGCACTCGGAGACCAGCCCTTTCCGGCTCCAGACCATGGCAGGGAGCCTCTGTGTTTACTACAAGGTGTCAGCTGCCCCCGCCGCTGTTCTGGCATCTGCACGCGCTCAGGGGCTGCAGCTCCAGCCTGACTTCAGATCCAATTAGTTCACTGGGGTTGAATTTTAATCAGAGGAGTCAAACTTTCCCTTCCATTCATTCAGTTCCTATGAAGCCAAGGAGGACCTGGGCTAATGAAAGCTGAATCCGCTCAGGAACTCAGTGGGAATTGCCTTCCGAGGGTAAATTCCAATTCAATTATTCTGCAAAGGAAACAAACACTCAGGTTTGATTTGCAAATATGAAAAGCTCAATTAATTCCGGCTCTGATGAGGAGGGGAAAGGAGGTGAACCAGGATGTATATTATTTAAGAGGAACATGCATCTCCCTCTCATTTGCCTTCTCTCTGAAACTCTGGCCCTTTGGGGAATGAGGAAAGAAAAGTGCAGTGGTACCTCGGGTTAAGAACTTAATTCGTTCCGGAGGTCTGTTCTTAACCTGACACTGTTCTTAACCTGAAGCACCACTTTAGCTAATGGGGTCTCCTGCTGCTGCTGCACCGCTGGAGCACGATTTCTGTTCTCATCCTGAAACAAAGTTCTTTACCAGAGGTACTATTTCTGGGTTAGCGGAGTCTGTAACCTGAAGCGTATGTAACCCGAGGTACCACTGTATGTTGAGAGTCCTGGGCACCACAGCCGGAGAAGGATGTTGGCAAGCTGGGAAGTGTGCAGGAAAGGGCCACCAAGATGTTCCAGGGGCTGAGTCTGGAAACCAAGCCTTGTGAGGAACGGTTGAGGGAGCTGGGTATGTTTAGCCTGGATAAGAGGAGATATGATGGCCATCTTCAAATATCACATGCCTTGTTTTCTCCTGCTCCGGAGGGGTGGCAGATTCAAACTGCATGAAAGCAGCTTCCAAATAAACATTAGAAAGAGCTTTCTGAGGGCAAGAGCCAGGTGGTACCTGGTGCGGAAAATTTATTGTCAACCCCCCCCCCCACTGAAATTGTTAAAAGAAGGAAAAATAAGATACTAAAGTTGCAGGTGTTATTTTCTGGTTTATTTACTTAACATTGTAAATATAAGCACTTAAAACCTTTTTTTCACGATGGGAATTTCTTATGAATGGGGGTTTTTTTTCTTAATTTTGCTATTTTGCAGCCTATTGTTGATGTGGACTGAAGGAAGCTGAGGTGCTGTGTGAGTACAACTGCAAAAAACAAGCACCAGTGTGGATATGCCCCACTCTTAAAGAGCCTACCTAGAATACAAGAAGAGCCAGTGGTGGAGGAAGGGGGGTGCAGGGGGTGCAGGCTGCCCTGAGTGTCATCACTGAGGGAGGTAACAAAATGGCAAAAATATGAGGGTTTTTTTAAAAGGGCTCACAAAACTTTTTAGTTCAGTTGCAGGGGGTGGGTGGGGAGCAGAACTCCAGGGGGAGCTCCAGGTGGGCAAGAGCAGGCAGAAAGGAGAAGGGGGCGAGGGAGACTTGGAGGTGGCAGCGTCTAATCCCTTCCCTTTCTCTCTCCAGCCTCATGAGACCCCATTTCAGCTGTGATATGGTCAGTCGTATCCTGCATAGGACAATGGAGGCTGTTCTTGGGGGCGCAGAAAAGGAGAAGGACAAAGAGGTGTGTCCTCTGCTTTGCACAGTAATGTGCATTAAATGTGCTCTGGGTGTGTTTTAAATATATGGTGTGGATCTGACACAAAAGTTGCAGGGCAGCACAATATGAGGCTGTAGTGCATGTTTTCTGCTAGTGGTGTCCTAACTTTTTTCAAAGAGGGCCAGATTTGATGAAGTGAAGGGCCGTGAAGGCCGTCCAAAGGGCCAACCACAGTTGTTGACCTTTTCTCTGGATTGAGGTTGTTGAGCTTTTTTTAGAGTTGATGTTGTAGGGTTTTTTTTTAAAGGATTTCAGGAAATAAACTGCCACATGAAAAGCCATGTCTGTCTGCTGATTCCTAATCAGATAGGAATAAATCACAGTAACATGTCAGAGGGGTTCTGTGACCTTGCAAACATGGGTTGTGACACCATATTCACTTCTCTGTGTGCCGTATGTTATGAGATACGAGGTCATAAAAGTGGCAGAGTATTTGTAGTTCCAGTTTACTCTGCCAAAGATGATCCCTTCAACAAGGATTTTCACAGAAACCCAACGTACAACATATTTGCTGCAACTGGTTGTGTGACTACAAGCCATACTGGTCTGAAAAGGATTCCCAGCACAACTGTAAATAAATCATAGAACTGTAGAGTTGGAAAGGGAGCTTGAGGATCATCTAGTCCAACCCCTTCACTGCAGGAATATACAGCTGTCCCATACAGGGATTGAGCCTGCAACCTTGGCGTTATCGGCACCAGGCTCTAACCAGCTGAAATGGGTGCTAATTGTTGGAATCAAGCCCTGTCTTCAGAGGAATTTGGCCACCCTCCAGGTGCCCGGCTTGAATCCTTGTTGACCCCCCCGTCAACGACTCCCGGCAAGACAAGGCGAGGTCTTTATCGGCCGATCCTTCTTCAAACGTGAAAGAAGAACACAGCCACTCCTCCTCCCTCACTCCCTGCCATCCCCAGGGAGGGGAAAGAGACAGACAGAAATGTATTTACATGCCTTTATTTCTGTCTTTCCTCAGTGCAGAGAAATCATGTCTGCACCCTCTCACATCAGCAGCCAGAGAGAGAAAAACTCCACCCATGTACTTCCAGTACAGGGTCATGTGACACTCTGAGCTAACATCCGGCACTCAGTGCACATAATAGACTGTCCCTTGTTCCCACGGTACAGTCCCAAAACATCAACATCCTGTTTGGCTTTCCAGCCATCTGGAGCACTCAGCAGCATTGCTCCTTTTTCGTAACAACCTCCCCCAAAAGAATCAATGCATGTTGCGGCAAGCAAAGCGTGATCCAGAGAAAAAAACAAACAGTTGTTATACACATAACACTCCCCTGTTGTTTCAGTTCCACCCTTGGAACTACCCGCCACTGGTTTCCCCAGTGTACCTCTCTGGTTGTCTGGCTTCCAAGGAATGAGTGCATCTGCATTACCTTGGCTAGCAACTCTCTGCTGTGTCTTTGTCTCTGACTTAGACACACTTCCAACCTGTCCTCGGTTGTGTACAACAGCAACACATGCAACAGCTAAATAAGCATACTCTTCTGAGTACCTTTTGGGTGGTTCACCCTTTGTGACTCTCTCAGACCTGCGTATGAGGTGCTGATCCTCTCTGCTCACTGGTTCTGTCTCAAGACTCTTAGGAGAACCAGTTCCAACAGTAAACAGTGGTTCAACCTTCACCTGTGAAGGTCTATCCATTGTGTGAGACTTCCTCTCAATGACTGTGACAACAGAGCTGTCTGAGCTATCACTGTCACTCTCAGTACCACTGTACTCTGTGAAATCATCATCATCAGAATCGTCCTCTGTGGGAAATGTGTGCACTATCACTCTCTCCTTTTCAGGAGCACACTCTAGAAATTTTGTGAGAATCACCTGACCAGATTCAGACAAAATTACTCTGTAGAGACCCTTTTCATACCCCACAAAAATGCCTCTGGCATTCTTTACTCCACCTGGAGCTTCTGTCCTCACATGAGACCCAAAAACCTTGAAATGGGCAACAGAAGGTTTTCTCCGGAACAGTTTCTCAAAAGGAGAACTTCCCAACTCTTTCGAAACCTTTCTCACCCATGCATGACAAAACGACATGAGTGACTCCGCCCAGAACTCATGTGGCAGATGTGAACTAAGCAATTGCGCATTCATCCCCTTTTGCAATTCTTTGTTCACTTTTACACAAACACCCCTGTTCCACGCTTCCGCTGAAACAGCAACCTTGTGTCTAATCCCCTTCTTCTGCAGGAACCTCTGGAAATCCTGTAAAAGAAAAATCTGCTTCTCATCTGTCAAAAGACAATCAATGTTAGCATCATGCATGTCTTTAACCTTGTCACAAAACTCTTGAAACCTTTCCAAGGCTTCCTGTGGCTTCTTTAACACATAAACCCAGACAAAGTTAGAGAAATGATCCACACACACAAGATAATATCTTGCATTGCCTCTAGATGGTTCTAGAGGACCAATCACATCAGCATACACCCGCTGAAACGCTCTGTCGACCCTGGCCACCTTCTTGGCGCTCGTTTTGGTCACACCTGCAAGAGAAATCATGTTAGACTCAGAATTACATTCCATGTAATCACTTTGCTCAAAGTCCAACAAATACAGTCCACCTTTCTGTTTGGCAGAAAGATATAACTCTCCATCTTTGAAGATCTCGCAGCTCTTATCATCATAGGACAGTCTCAGTCCTTTCTTTGCAATCTGCGAAACACTCAGCAGATTGAACTTCAGTTCAGGAACCAAGTAAACATTGTGTATTGTCAAGTTCAGACTCTTAAGATACACAGATCCAACCCCAGTCGCCTCCAGCTTCTGACCGTTGGCTTGTTCCACAGCGAAGCTTTGCTTCTTAAACGTCGAAAAGAGTCCTCTGTGCGGGGACATATGAAAATTACATCCAGTGTCAATTACAAACGAGTTCCCAACATCTGGCGTGGTTCCTTTCGCCATCAGAGCCCTTGCAGGTTCCACCATAGACTTGGTATGACCTTTGCCTGCTGCCTCAGGCTTTGCTGAGCGGCCCTTCGCTCCTTTCGGCTGGCGTGGCTTCTTGCAGTTCCGCTGAAGATGCCCAGTCTGTCCGCAATTGTAGCATCGGACAATGTTCAAAGCTACAGCATCCTCTCCAGTAGCAACATCAGTGGGGGAATTAGAACTCCGTTCTTCCCTCCCCCTGTCCTGTACTTCCAGTGCAGCATGCCAGCTGTGTTCATCCTGAACCACGGCACTCAGGGGCACTCCCCCCTTCTTGGCATCCATGCTGAACTCAAGTCTCAGCTCTCTCACTCGAGCTAGTTAAAATCCAAAAGCTCCTTTTTGAGCTGTTTTTCTGCCTCTCACTCAGGCAGGCAGGCAATCTCCACAGTCTCACAGTCAAAACAACTTTCGCTTTCCCAGCTCTGACTGAGCCAGCCCCAGGTGTCAGTAGTTTTCCACTGCCGACTGTCGTTGCTTAGCAACCTTCCCCGGGACGGGAATCCTTATCTACCACAGGAATTTCTGGTATGTAAGCCTTTCTTTCAGAGCTTGTTTTTCCAAACGCAGCTCTCTCGTGAACCAGAGAATAAATCAATCTGCATTCACACTTTTAGCCCGATATTGAGCATACCTTTTTAGGGCTCCGTTGCTTGGAAAACACCCCCTCTTGGGGCCAGCCGTCTGTTCAGCTTCTGGCTGCAATTGCAGACGTTATCTTCTTTCCTTGGTGCAGAGGATGGCACACGATCCATCAACCTCTCACCTCTCATGCTGATTCCCATGGATCAGATAACCAGCAGCGTCTGCTACCATATGTTGGAATCAAGCCCTGTCTTCAGAGGAATTTGGCCACCCTCCAGGTGCCCGGCTTGAATCCTTGTTGACCCCCCCGTCAACGACTCCCGGCAAGACAAGGCGAGGTCTTTATCGGCCGATCCTTCTTCAAACGTGAAAGAAGAACACAGCCACTCCTCCTCCCTCACTCCCTGCCATCCCCAGGGAGGGGAAAGAGACAGACAGAAATGTATTTACATGCCTTTATTTCTGTCTTTCCTCAGTGCAGAGAAATCATGTCTGCACCCTCTCACATCAGCAGCCAGAGAGAGAAAAACTCCACCCATGTACTTCCAGTACAGGGTCATGTGACACTCTGAGCTAACATCCGGCACTCAGTGCACATAATAGACTGTCCCTTGTTCCCACGGTACAGTCCCAAAACATCAACATCCTGTTTGGCTTTCCAGCCATCTGGAGCACTCAGCAGCATTGCTCCTTTTTCGTAACACTAATAACTTCCCTTATTTCTAGAAAGGAGAATTAGAGAGAGGTGATTCTCGAACAAAGACGAGCTGAGGGAATGTCTCACGCTGGAATAGGGCTAAGAGGGACTCCGCACAGTCTTGATTTGGCCTGAGGCAGAGGCGGAGCTAGGTGCTCCAGCACCCGGAATGGCGTGCACCTGGGGGTGGGGTGAGCGGACTGTGGGGGCAGGGTGAGCATCCCAGGGGGTGCCCCATGCGGCAACTGGCCCTGGGGACAGCGTGGCAATGGCACCCCCCTCAGAATGGCACCCGGGGCAGACCGCCCCCACCGCCCCCTTGCTCTGCCTCTGGCAAGAGCTCCTAAGGGGTGGACTCTTCTTAAGCAAAGGTTGAGTGGTCATCTGTCAGGGATGCTGTGATTCCTGTATTGCAAGGGGTTGGTCTAGATGTCCCTCGGAGTCCCTTCCAATTCTATGACTCTATGACTGACGCACATGCACCCCTACTCACAGCAGTGTTAAGGTCAAGGAAGCGGGGAGCTGCTCTTGTTGCCCAGTGAATCCTGGTCAAGCTGCCCACTCCTCCCTCCCTCGCTCCCTCTCTCTTGCTTATGCCAAGATGGGGGTCTCCTTGGCACCATGTCTGAGTCTCCATCGCTTTGTGTCCTGGATGCTGAGTCCGACTAAGAAGGAAGCGCCATTGTCTCTCCCTCCTCTCTCCCGATCTGCTTTTCCCTTTGCTTCATCTCTGCCACCCCACCTCCTCATGGTTAACTGGAATTTGGTAATCCTCCAAACGGTAATCGAGAACAAAAGGAAGTGAGCCACCTCCTGTGCGGTTGAGAGAAGGACGACCCGACCTCACTTGGAGAGTGACATTTCTGGATTTGAAAATGAATTGGAAGTTGCGGTGGGATCAGCGCTGCTAATTGTCTTCATCTCCTCGCCCTTTATCTCTTTTGATGTAACCACATCTTAAAAACACTCTGGCCGCGCTCAGCTCAGCCCCAGAGAAGCTGAGGGGGGCTTTTCGTGCATCAGAGAATGGGAGGGAGCTCCTTTTGCCCAAGGTTGGGGGCGGGAAGGCAGCCCCTCTCCCCCCCCCACAGAAACTAAGCTCTAATTTCAAAGGGACATTTAGCCTAATTGGTGCTGAGTGTTGAAAGCGCTAGAACATCCTATCCAGAGTGAGACCCGCCACGTGTGAAACAAGGCAGAGTCCGCTGAGCTGTTTTAGGAGGGGGTGTTAGTGCCATTTTAAATCCCCTTTTCTGGGGAGCTGAAGCTTACTTACAAGGAATCTCTTTGGCCACAGTAAGGATGAGAAGGGAGCAAACGGGAGGCAAGGGGGCAAAAGGGAGGGCACAAAAAGGCCTCTATTGGGCAGCAGAGTTGGGGGGAGGAAAAGCGACTTAAAAATCATTAAGGAAGGGCTCGTCCACACCTAGAACGCACAAAGGGTCCGAGCGGTATTCCCCTGGCTGCGCTCTTTTCCCAGGAAATCAGAGCAAACGTCAATCTCGAGCAAAGCTGAATCGCCCTTTGCTCTGACTTTGCTTTTGCTCTTTCCAGGCACAAGTCCATGCTCAAAAGCTCCATGCACGAGCATTTCTTGTTTTACTTTCTGCCCGTGAAAGCCCACTCTTAGCATTCAATCTGAAGAAGTGTGCATGCACACGAAAGCTCATACCAAGACCTAACTTAGTTGGTCTTTAAGGTGCTACTGGAAGGAATTTTTTGTTTGTTTGTTTTGACTATGGCAGACCAACACGGCTACCTAACTGTAACATTCAATCCGAGTAAATGTCCATTCGGTTTTCCTGCTGCCTGACCTTTGCTCCAATGGAGCTTTAGTAAACAGGTTTTAAATAAAAAGGCAGGGGTGTGCTCAGTGTGGAAAATAATCCACTGGGAGCAGTCAAGTACAACATTCCTTGTTTTGCTAGAGTGGACATGTGAGGGAATGTTTGGTCCAGCCAGTCGAAACTTCCTGTTCCTCCTGGCCTGGAGCATCCTACCTCTTGCATGTGACTAAGGGGTGGGCGTGACTTTTCCAGACCTGGTCAAAGGCCAAGTCACACAGCCACTTCCCTCTCTTTGATCTTCTTTTTTGCCCTGCAAACTTCCTGATTGACCTGGACTGTACTGCTGGCTGCCAGCCAAGCAGTCCCCCAGGTTATCTCCCATATGGAGTAATAATAATAGTAATAATAATAATTATTAATAATTTATTATTTATACCCCGCCCATCTGGCTGGGTTTCCCCAGCCAATCAGCGCGGCTTCCAACAAAATATTGAAATACAATAGTCCATCAAACATTAAAGGCTTCCCTAAACAGGGCTGCCTTCAGATGTCTTCTAAAAGTCTGGTAGTTGTTCTTCTCTTTGACATCTGGTGGGAGGGCATTCCACAGGGGAGGTGCCACTACTGAAAAGGCCCTTTGCCTGGTTCCCTGTAACTTGGCTTCTCGCAGTGAGGGAACCGCCAGAAGGCATTTGGAGCTGGACCTCAGTGTCCGGGCAGAACGATGGGGGTGGAGACTCTCCTTCAGGTATACTGGACCGAGGCCGTTTAGGGCTTTAAAGGTCAGCACCAACACTTTGAATTGTGCCTGGAAGTGTACTGGGAGCCAGTGTAGGTCTTTCAAGAGCAGTGTTACGTGGTCTCAGCGGCCGCTGCCAGTCACCAGTCTAGCTGCCACATTCTGGATTAGTTGTAGTTTCCAGGTCACCTTCAAAGGTAGCCCCACATAGAGTGCATTGCAGTAGTCCAAGCGGGAGATAACTAGAGTAACTAGGGTAAACCTGTTTGTACATATTTGTAACCTTAAGCCTAAAGGCTGCCTTCAGGGATCACACTCTGCTCTGCCTGATCATGAGTAAAACTACTTTTTGTTACATATGAATAAGACTGTGGTGTCTTTATTATTTTAGGAGGGATCAAAGGGGTCTTACCAGGAATAATAGAACATATCGCAATCTGGGCAGGCAAGATTGAATTGCTTATTGTCTTAAGAGGCTCACATGAGTCTGCAACTGGTTTTCTGCTGCGTAAGAAGGGGAATACACTCTGCTAAGTGAAGGAACTTGCTAGTGCAAGTTAGGAAGGATATTAATAATCAATATACCCTCTCCTGCCACCCTCAACAATCCCACACTCAGACACAGTGTGCGTCATGCCTGGAAAGAGCAGAGGAAAGGGGCGCGTGGAGAAGCCCTGAGTGCTAAAGAGCCGTTTTCCTGGGGGACAAGAGTCCTCAATAAAACCATTCCATTCTTGTCCTGATTGATAACTGATGGCAGCTATCTCAGAGTCTGCATTTCCTAAATCAAGTTTGTTAAACATACTCTCATTCAAAGTCACCCAGGAGGGAGAGTGCGCCCACGGGGGTGGGCAGGGGTTCTTCCTCCTCACCCTTTCTTTAGCTTGGCAAATTCCCACTCGCACTCGTGCAGGGAGGCCAACGTCTGTCAAGCGGCGAAGCGAGCAGGCAGCCTCCTCCCCTCCCTCCGTCCCTCGTGAGCTGGATGTACTTTGGCTGACGAAAAGGTCCCACTCGCCTCTCTCCCAGCATCATCCCAAAAGCTGGAGTTTTGTCAGAGGAGCGGAAGAGGAGAGTGGAGGGCGCATTGATCCTGCTAATCCCGGCCTCTTTGTTTCCTCCCTGGGGTATTTCTTTTTTGAAGCTGAGAATTGCTTGGCATTTTCCATGAATGCAAATAGGATTTGGGAAGCCAGAAATTCTGAGGGAGTGGAGGGGATAATCCAAAGAGCTTCAGATATTTGGCACACTGAATGGAACCCTGTTCCAGCCCCATCAACACTGGGAGTCTTTATTACCTATTTAGAGTTATTTCTATAGAATAATCCCATTACCCTTAAGAACAAGCAAACCAAAAGACTGTGAAGTGGGACCCAGCAACTGTCGTCACAGAGGAAGAGTCAGATGGTCCATTTGTGCTGCCTTGATGGATCGGCTCATAAAACCACGGCTGAAGAGGTCACCTGTCTGAAACATTATGTGGCCCAGGGCCCCGCAGTTCCCTTAGATAATGAACACACGGACACAAATATTTTGGGTTAATGGGATAAATTAGGTCACAACTTTATTGGTTATAGATGTGAGCGGTTTGGCTTAGGCATTGGGTGAAACCAGACTATATCCTGACTCCTGCACGTCCATAGGAAGTCTCTTAAGGGTCAACCATAGAGCACCCCCAGGGTCCCCGGTGGGTCATGGCACAGCCCTAGCCCATGCCCAGGCTTCGGACAGGTTCCATACCCCCAGATCCCTTTAATGGGATCCCCTTAACAAAGAGGGGCAGGCAAAGGCAACAACCTCCCCTCCCATGAACAAGGCTTACCCAGTGTCTAGCTCAGTGCCATGCAATGCAGGAATTGTAGAACACAGTGACTGGTTGGGTCAGCAGGGGATGGGGCCGTCTTTGAGCTATTCCAGTCCCAGGCTGCAGAGGGTTTTCTGCACCAGCTTGGACCTAGCCTGGTAGCAGACAGACAGACAGTGCAATGCCCT
The DNA here is from genome assembly GCF_964270895.1 of Podarcis filfolensis. Taxonomy (NCBI): domain Eukaryota; kingdom Metazoa; phylum Chordata; class Lepidosauria; order Squamata; family Lacertidae; genus Podarcis; species Podarcis filfolensis. The sequence goes on from NC_139604.1 coordinate 136,205,799, forward strand.
CAGCAGTCACTAAACGTTGCTGCATTTTTTGGTTTTATGCAGAGATTTTTTATTCTGCTGGGGTATTTTTAAAGGTGCATGCAGGTTTTCTCTGAGCTCTGAATGGAAATGCCCAGGCTGTGGTACCACAAATGCCCTGACTTGCTCCACCAGCCTCCTGCCCGCAAGTGGCTCCTGAAAAGTGGGGTGGAGCCAGTCCAGGAGAGAAGGAGGTGCCCACAAGCCTCTGTTGGACGGCCTTGACAACTAGCCGGGTGTCCATTGGGGGCTTTGCTTTCACTTCACTTCCGCCTCGCCCTTTTCTTTCATGCCTTCCTCATCCTCAGAATGGCTTGTGTCATTTTAAGTCACCACAAATCCAGATGATGAGGCAGGCAGAACCTTGGCTTCTTTTCTGGCCAGTGAGTCAGCTCTGGTGACCCATTTTCCACAAGCGGGGTGTGTGTGTGTGCTGTCAGTTGCTGCTTTTCCTCTGGAAGAAAGACATCTTAATGCAAAGCACAGCTCCATCCTCTCTGTGTCCCCCAGGGAAGTCTTTGTCCCATTTTGCCAGAATCGCCTGTTTTTGTATGGGTAATATATTCACCCAGGATTCCTCCCCAGCTGCCTTCCTAAGCACAGAGAGGTTTGTACCTTAACTGTTCCCTCAACAGCCCCCAGACCTGCCTTTCTCAACCCCCCCCCCATGCCATGCACACACACTGTCCCCATCCCATGGGACACAGCCAGCAAAAGGACACACACACACACACCCAATCAGAACGTTTTATTTTATTGCAAGAGAGAGAGGCTGGTGGCTTTGAATCAGGTTTTGCCAAGAAAAGGGACAAACCATTCTCTCACTCGGGGGGGGGGGGGTCATTGTGACTGCAAAGGCTTTCGGAAGGAAGAGGTAAATGGGGACAGTTCTCCCCCATTTCATGCCCAGGGTAAGGGGGCAGGGAGCTGAAACAGAAAGCAGCACTCTGTATGGATTTATGGAGCATTAAAACTGGAGTGCCACATTTGGATGACAGTGACTGTGATGGGAAAGGACAGCGACACAGGGCAAGTGTCAGCCTGACAATGATGGGAAGGAACAAGGGAGCAAATTGGCCAGGGAGAGCCCAGCCCCAATCCCAGCACATTTGCCACGTGGATTTTCCTGTGCCACATGAGGAAGCCCTGGCATGCGCCCGACTGAGACCACCCAGGAAAAGACCATCTTGTGTGGATGGGCTGCTCCTCTGCATGCGCCAGGAGGAGAACACAAGAACGTAGAAGAACCTAAGAAGAGTCTGCAGGATCAGGCCCATCTAGTCCAGCATAGTGGTGGCTTGATGGAAGTGTCTAAAATGATGCCTGGCCTGGAGAAAGCGGATGGGGGAAAGCTTCTCTCCCTCTCTCCTAACACGAGAACACAGGGGCATCCAGTGAAGCTGAATGCTGGAAGATTCAGGGCAAGTAAGAACAAGCCTGTATACCTGTGAAGAGATCCAAGATTTAGAACCTCAAAGCCAAAGTGAGAGCATTTGGGTCAAAATTAAGGGAGAGAAGAATAACAGTGACCTCATTGTGGGAGTTTACTATAGATCCCCAAGCCAAACGGAGGACACAGATGATGCCTTCCTGGAACAGATGGCCAAGCATGCAAAAGGAAGGGAGATAGTAGTAATGGGGGACTTCAATTACCCGGATATTTGTTGGATGTCAAACTCAGCCAAGAGCATAAGGTCAAACAGATTCCTCACTGGCCTTGCAGACAACTTCATTGTCCAGAAAGTGGGAGAAGGAACAAGAGGAACAGCCATTTTAGATCTGGTCCTAACCAATGTTGATGACCTGGTTAGTGGGGTAGAAGTGGAAGGATCATTAGGCGCGAGTGATCATGCTCTTCTGAAGTTTACTATACTGTGGAAAGGAGCAGCCAAGCATACTAGGACTCAATTTCTCGACTTCAAGAAAGCCGACTTCATAAAACTTAGGGAAGTGCTGGGTGAGATCCCATGGACAGTAATACTAAAAGGAAAGGGAGTTCATGATGGCTGGGAGTTTGTTAAGAGGGAGATAGTAAAAGCACAACTTCAGGCAATACCAATGAGACGGAAACATGGAAGGTCCCTAAAGAAGCCAGGGTGGCTATCTAAAGAACTTTTAACTGAGTTAAGATTAAAAAAGGATGTGTACAAAAAATGGAAAAGGGGGGAAACCACCAAAGAGGAATTCAAACAAATAGCCAGCACGTGTAGACACAAAGTCAGAAAAGCTAAAGCACAGAATGAACTCAGGCTTGCTAGAGAGGTTAAAAGCAACAAAAAAGGCTTTTATGGGTATGTTCGTAGCAAAAGGAAGAACAAAGAAACAGTGGGGTCACTCAGAGGAGAAGATGGTGAAATGCCAACAGGGGACACAGAAAGGGCTGAACTCCTCAATGCCTTCTTTGCCTCAGTCTTCTCCGATAAAGAAAACAATGCCCGACCTGAAGAATTTGGAGCAAATGATTCAGCAGAGGAAACACAGCCCAGAATAACTAAGGAGATAGTACAAGAATACTTGGCTAGTCTAGATGTATTCAAGTCTCCAGGGCCAGATGAACTGCATCCAAGAGTATTAAAAGAACTGGCAGATGTGATTTCAGAACCACTGGCAGTCATCTTTGAGAATTCCTGGATAACAGGCGAAGTCCCGGCAGACTGGAGGAGGGCAAATGTTGTCCCTATTTTCAAAAGGGGGAAAAGAGAGGACCCAAATAATTACCGCCCAGTCAGTCTGACATCAATACCAGGGAAGATTCTGGAGCAGATCATTAAGCAAACAGTCTGTGAGCACCTAGAAAGGAATGCTGTGATCACCAATAGTCAGCATGGATCTCTGAAAAATAAGTCATGTCAGACTAACCTGATCTCGTTTTTTGACAGAATTACAAGCCTGGTAGATGAAGGGAACGCAGTGGAAGTAGCCTACCTTGATTTCAGCAAGGCATTTGACAAGGTGCCCCATGATATTCTTGTAAAGAAGCTGGTAAAATGTGGTCTTGACTATGCTACCACTCAGTGGATTTGTAACTGGCTGACTGACCGAACCCAAAGGGTGCTCATCAATGGTTCCTCTTCATCCTGGAGAAGAGTGACTAGTGGGGTGCCACAGGGTTCTGTCTTGGGCCCGGTCTTATTCAACATCTTTATCAACGACTTGGATGATGGACTCAAGGGCATCCTGATCAAATTTGCAGATGACACCAAACTGGGAGGGGTGGCTAACACCCCAGAGGACAGGATCACACTTCAAAACGACCTTGACAGATTAGAGAACTGGGCCAAAACAAACAAGATGAACTTTAACAGGGAGAAATGTAAAGTATTGCACTTGGGCAAAAAAAATGAGAGGCACAAATACAAGATGGGTGACACCTGGCTTGAGAGCAGTACATATGAAAAGGATCTAGGAGTCTTGGTTGACCACAAACTTGACATGAGCCAACAGTGTGACGCGGCAGCTAAAAAAGCCAATGCAATTCTGGGCTGCATCAATAGGAGTATAGCATCTAGATCAAGGGAAGTAATAGTGCCACTGTATTCTGCTCTGATCAGACCTCACCTGGAGTACTGTGTCCAGTTCTGGACACCACAGTTCAAGAAGGACACTGACAAACTGGAACGTGTCCAGAGGAGGGCAACCAAAATGGTCAAAGGCCTGGAAACGATGCCTTATGAGGAACGGCTAAGGGAGCTGGGCATGTTTAGCCTGGAGAAGAGGAGGTTAAGGGGTGATATGATAGCCATGTTCAAATATATAAAAGGATGTCACATAGAGGAGGGAGAAAGGTTGTTTTCTGCTGCTCCAGAGAAGCGGACACGGAGCAATGGATCCAAACTACAAGAAAGAAGATTCCACCTAAACATTACGAAGAACTTCCTGACAGTAAGAGCTGTTCGACAGTGGAATTTGCTGCCAAGGAGTGTGGTGGAGTCTCCTTCTTTGGAGGTCTTTAAGCAGAGGCTTGACAACCATATGTCAGGAGTGCTCTGATGGTGTTTCCTGCTTGGCAGGGGGTTGGACTCAATGGCCCTTGTGGTCTCTTCCAACTCTATGATTCTATGATTCTATGATTCTATGATTCTATGATTCTATGATTCTAAGCCTTTCTTCACCCAGAGATGGCTACCAACCTGGATGGCTTTCAAAGAGGATCAGGCAAATTCATGGAGGAAGAAAAGGCTCTCAATGGCTACTCACCATGATGGATCTATGCTCTGCTGCTACAGCGGGAGGCAGCAATTCTTCTGAATATCAGGGCTGTGCACACTTCTGTTTGGCCCATGCCTACAAACCCTCGGTCCAAGCGATTTTGCCTTTCTCCTGCTGTTTCCCCCTAGGAAACCTGCTCTTTAGCGATAAATCAGAACAAACAGCAATCTTTGGAAAACCCAGTTGCCATTTGTTCCAATTCAGTGCTCAAGACTGGGTTTCCCTGGGGGCAAACGTGTGGGAATGTTCAGGGAGGCAGGAGAAGATATATTGTTTATTAATATCCTTCCTAACTTGTGCTGGCAAGTTATTTAGTTAGCAGAGTTTTACATTTCCCTTTTAAATGCACAGTGCGTAGCTGGTTGCAGGCTTGAGTAAGCCTCTCAATATTAGTGACCTGGTAGGTTCTCTTATATCCCTCTTAAAAGAATAAACACGCCACAATCTTGTGTAAAGAATATAAAAGTAGTTTACTCACATTCTATTCACAGTTGGATCCCTGAAGGCAGACTTAGTTACAAATATGTACATGAGGATCTACCCCATATGGGGGTTAATCCCAGTGACTGCAGACTGGCACTCACTGCAGTTCACACAACGAAAGGAAGATGGAAAAGAGGGAGGAGAGCTGTGTGCCTTGTGCTTTTGTTACCTGCACAGGTAAGGTCACCTCTAGCCACATGCAAGAGGAAGTATGTCCCAGCCCAGGAGGAAACAGGAAGTTCCGACTGGCTGGACCAAACATCCCCTTGTATGTCCACTCTAGGAAAACAAGGAATGTTGTACTTGACTGCTACCTATGTACTACACTCCACAAAACGGGGGTGCTGCTTGTGGATTTCCCAACAGAGGCATCTGGTTGGCCGAAAGAGAACTTCCCTGTGAAAACTCTCCTCTGCTCCTGCTCTGCGCCCTCTTCCCATGGTGGCAGGGAGGCCCCTGAAGAGGGTTGGATATTAATTAATGCAGCATTTGGTGCCACTTACCTCTTTCCACCACGGCAAGTTAAGTGCATTTGCAGCCCCAACCTGCCCTGTGTGTTTTCCAGCAAAGGAGAATGAAAATTCCCCGTCATCATCACATTAAGCAAACAAAATTGAATCTGCATTCAAATATGAATTGCTTTGCAATTGCCTTCAGCTCTTGGGACACGAGATCACGTTTGCCTAACAGGAGAGCTTTAAATGAGTTTTATTGACTTATTTGAGGGCCTGAAAAGCACTGGGGCTCTTTCCCCCCCCCTCCCACTCCTTGATGACACGCTAGAATTTCATTCATTTTTCATTTTCCCTTATTAAATTTATATACTGCCCTTCATCAAAGGACCACAGGGAGGTTTACAACACAGAACACAAATTTCAGCATCAATACATAAATATCGATGCACAAGTATCTAGAACCACAGGGCAAGAGCTGAAGCTCAGCAGTCTGGCACCCGTTCTGCATGCAGAAGGCTCCAGGATCTGTCCCCAATGGCATCTCCAGGAAAAGCCAGGAGGGCCCCTCCCCAGAGCGGCTGCCAGTCAGAGCAGCCAGTGCTGAACTGGACAGACCAGGGGTCTGCAACCCGTGGCTCCGGAGCCGCATGTGGCTCTTTTACACCTTTGCCGCGGCTCCAGGGCGGATACTAGCAAGGGGAGGAGGCGCATTGTGCACCCTGACACTCCCCACTGTGGCAGGCGCTGTACTGGCTGTGACGTCGCATGGGGGCAGTGCGTGCGTTAGTCACGCACCGTCCTGACGTCACCTTCCCGCCCGCCCGCTACATTGTAAGGGGCATGTATGCTGGTCACTGCATTGAAAGGGGGCATGTACGCTGGTCACTGTTTTGAAGGGGAGTGAAGAACACACACACACACAAAGGTAACTTGTTAATTTAACGTTTATTTCTATGAGGAGGAGTAATTCTGAGGGGTCAAACAAAAAAATAATAAAAAAGTGACAAAAAAGTTATTTTTATGACGAGTTTTGCGGCTCCCAGTTTTTTTTTTCTTTGGAAACGGGTCCAAGTGGCTCTTTTTGTCTTAAAGGTTGCAGACCCCTGGGACAGACCAATAGCCTGGGCTGGTCTAATACAATTTTCTCTGCTCCTGGGGGTCTGCCCATTGCAGTGGTGTAGCGTGGGTTGTCAGCACCCGGGGCAAGGCAAGTAATTTGTGCCCCCTAACCCGTGGATTTTAGCAGGGGGCAGAGAGCTGCGAGTGCGAGCGCGCCCCCCCAGATGTTGCGCCCGGTGCGGCCGGCCCCCCCTGCACCCCCCACGCTATGCCACTGGCCCATTGGAGACCACGTGGAGGGAGCCACTTGAGGCGTTTGCTACGGGGCCCTTGGCCAGGATGGAGAGGCTCCACCTTGGCTATATGGAGGCATCTTTTCACAGCTGCCTTGCCCAGCCCCCTCCAGACCAGGGCACCTTGAACTTGGCCCTGAGCAGGAGCAGCAGCAGTGTGGACCCACCACTGGCCCCGAGAGGCCACGTTGAAGGGGTCAGCCTTTCATCAATCTCTCTGGCGCTGCCTTGGGGTGCTGCCATGTCTTTCCAGGAGCAGCCAGGAGAGAGAGAGAGAGAGAGAGAGAGAGAGAGAGAGAGAGAGAGAGAGAGAGAGAGAGACTCCTGCTGCCACTTCTGGTGCCGGTAGAAAAAAAGCCTAGAGATGGTTTCCGCTCAACTCCAGAGAACCCTCTTGAAATTGCAATTACCTTTTGGCCTACTTATGGCTTGCCGCAAACATTAATGTCGCTCTCTCTAGATAAAAGCACAATAATTGTGGCTGCCATGTATCTTTAATTAGGAAGGGTATTAATCTCCATAATTACAGTGTCTGCTGAGCTGCTCTGTGATTTTCCCGCAAAACCTGTCACTGAGTTTCTGGATCTTGCAAGGCCCTCTGTGGGAAAGAGGAAGATTTCTTTCCTGAAACTGCCAGGAAATAAAACGGAGTGTGCCTCTCCAAAGACGGGGGGCTCTGACTAGTCCCATTCACAAGGAAGCCTTGCTACCCTGATGTTTGCAAAGTGGGTCAGCACAACTCGTGCAGCTGGAAGCGACGGGAGGGGCAGGAATTGCAAAAGGCTCACACAGCAACCCAATGGATTTCACCAAGTTGGATTCAAATTGACCCCACCATGAACAGCAACAATGACTTTCCCAGCACCATTCTGGATATGTCCATGGTGCTCTGCAGAAGATTTGGCCAAATGCCATTACAAAGGCTTGTGGGGAACAAGGATTCACAAGCCAAAGATTATATAAGAGGTGGTTTTTAAGGAAGGATTTGAAGGGGGGGAATCATTTTGTACCTGCAATGTTCCTGCATTGCGGGGCTTAGAGTAGATGGCTCTATGTTCAGGGAGGAGATACCATGAGCAGTCGGTAATAAGGGAGTAAAGTCACCACATCTTCTGGAATGAGATTCTACAAAGGCTACCCAAACTCAGGTTGCCTGACCAGAGATTCCTACGTTTCACCTCATTTCCATGTTGCTCACAATCGCCAGGAAAAAGCATCTTCCACATCAATGAATCAGCAGCTCCCCCTAGTGGTCAGGGCACAGAACAGATGGCCCAGAGAAAGTTTGCCTGGACATTGAGGTCCTCCACGGCAGCATGTTGGCAACCTCAGATACTCCTTTCTTGGTCACCTTTGCAAGGCCCCAAATCTTCAGTCCTGTCTGCAGCTCACATGAATCAGCCTGGCAAAAGCAGCAGCTCCAACTTGTCACAGTTCCCCCTGGGTGGATTGGTGAAGGGTGAGCTGCAGTGATCCCATTTCTCTGGGTTTCCCCACACTGGGGACAAAGAGCAGAGAAGCGGCCCTCGCCCCCCCCCCCAGGCCCTGCTTGGGAGCGGCCAGGGGCTGGAGGAAAAGGCTGGCAAATGCTGCAGCTTAGTCTGACCCAGACAGGAGACAGATCTCCAAGTATCCGAAGGGCTCTCACATGGAAGGTGGATCAAGCTTGTTTTCAGCTGCTCCAGAGAGGAGGATCCAAACTGATGGATTCAAATGACAAGAAAGGAGTTTCCGACTCAACATTCGGAAGAAATTCCAGGCAATAAGAGCAGTTTGATGGTGGAACAGACTGCTTTGGCGGGACTTTCTTTCATTGTAGATACCGAAGCAGAGATTGGAATTCTTGTGATTCCTACATTGAAGGAGGTTGGACTAGATGACTGTCAGGGTCCCTTCCAACTCTACATTTCTATGGTTCTTTGAATTCAGGTCCTGCTTTCTGGTGCTTTCACAGCCTCCCAGCTGCCTCCAGAGGAGAAGCAGGGGAGGTTCCAGGCTCAGGCAGTTGTCTGTTTGTACTGTGGCACCACCAGACCTCTTACTCGGGGGGCAATTTGGGGCAGGGGTGGGGAGGGAGGAATGCCTTGCCCCACAGCGAGATCCAATGAAGCCGCCAGCAAATCACACCCAAGAACTTTGATGCCCAGAAAGCTTTGGCTAGCTTTCCGTGAAGACGCTTAAAAGATTTCCAATGTTAAAGAATTTGTACACTTCTAAAAATAATGCTGACATTTTGAGATTTCCAAAGTCAAAGGACCCAGTGGCAACCTCAGAATGAGGGCTTGAAAGCAATAACACCTCTCTCTCTCTCTCTCTCTCTCTCTCTCTCTCTGTGCTCAGGGCGGCTAACAACAATCAAAATAGTCCAACATTCTAAAAACATTCATTATAAAATTAATTAAAATCAAATTAATGGCAACCATCAAGCAAAATTCTGTGCAGATTGCCAGAGGAGGGGGTCAGGCTGCGCCCTGACCAAAGGCCTGGTGGAACAGCTCTGTCTTGCAGGTCCTGCGGAAAGATGTCAGGTCCCGCAGGGCCCTAGTCTCTTGTGACAGAGCGACTAATTCAAGGGACAGCAACTCCAATGCTATTATTAGAAGAGCAGGTAAAGGTACAGCAACACCTTAAACACTCGTGTGAGGGGCAGTATGATAGAATAATAGAATTGCAGGTCTGGAAGAGGCCCCCAAGGTCATCGTTCCAAGCTCCTGCAATGCAGGAATCGTGGCTGAAGAACCCCTGGCAGATGGCCCTCCAACCATCTGCTTGAAAACCTCCAGTGAAGGAGAGTCCATCGCCTTCTGAGGGAGGCTGTTCTGCTGTCAAATATCTTGGGATGGGCAATGGGAAAAGATGGTCCAGCCCCCTATTCTCACTCATGGTTCCATCCTCAGTCTTCCCACAATGTCTCAGAAGAGGCAGAGCATGGTGGGTGTCTTCATGTGAGGATCAGATATCAATCTTGACACCAGAAATTACATTTTTCAATAGAGATGCGTGCTGCTTCAAGGCACACCTTGTCAACCAGGAGACAAAGCAAGTCAGAGGCGGAGCTGGGACACCAGAGCGTGGGAATCCCAGGCACCAGCGAAGGAAGAAGGGTTGACCTGGCTCAGATTAAGACCACCCTGAGAGAAGGAATGGCCAGACAAGGCAAGAAGAGGCCTGTGTGTTTGTCAAACTGTGTGAGGAGCTGTCCCTGGTTCTGGCCTGGCCTGTGGGGTCACATCCCATCAGCATCTCGACTCTCCAACTCGTAGGGGCCAAGATCCCCTAACAGAAAACCCAGCAGGATCCATGGGGGGGTCCCTTCCCAAGCCCACCAGTGGGAAATCATTTTGAATTCTGCTCCTTGGCTCGGCGGGTCAAAGAGAGTTGCTTCTTGGACAAATATATTTTGGATGAATTAACATATTGCTCAATTCATTATTTTTCTCAGTGGAGACTTTGGACTTCCCCAAAGAATCTGAGGGATTGGAAACAGAAGCACATCTCAAGACTTTTGCAATTTACAGCAAAGCACCCCCAAGCTATAATTTTCATAACAGTGGCTGTTTGTATTGAGCTCTGAAAAACTTCCCTAATCAATATTCCCTTCCAGCAGTGAGATCTTGCCTTGAGACAGATTCTGCATGGGGAGAAATGTCATTTTTCTGGCTGCAGGAGTTGTTTGCGAGAGAATGTGGGGAGGGGGAAAGGGGCCGAGGAGGCAGCGCTGCCATTTTCACCCGGAGGCTGCAAATTCTGTGGCCTCCTATTAGCCCAGCTCCTGCTGCGACTCTGCAGGGGCTCATCGCCTGGCTCACCTGCTTGACCCCCTGCCCCCAACCAAACCTCCTCCTTTGCTTCTCCTCATAGGATGGCTCCTTCCTCTTTGCCTCATGCATGCAGAGGAAGATGGTAATGGGCTACCTTGGTCAAACTATGGAACTCACCCTTGCAGGAGGCAGTGGTGGCCACCAACTTAGATGGCTGAAAAAGAGGATTTGATAAATCATGGACAATTGATGGCTACTAGACATGAGGGCTCTGCTCTGTCTCCACAGCTGGAGGCAGCAAGGCTTCTGAATACCAGTTGCTGGAAGCCGCACTGGAGGGTCTGGAAAGCAAGCCTTATGAGGAATGAAGGGACTGGACATGCTTAGCCAGGAGAAGAGGCGACTGAGAGGCAATCCACCTTGAAATATCTGAAGAGCTGTCAGACAGAAGGTGGAGCAAGCTTGTTTTCTCAGACTCCAGAGGGGAGGAGCCAAATCAATGGGTTCAAATGACAGGAAAGAAGATTCCAACTCAACAAGAGGAAGAACTTTCTGGTGGTAAGAGCTGTTGGACAGTGGAAGGGGCTTCCTTGGAAGTTGGGGGGCTCCCCTTCCCCGGAGCTTTTTAGGCAGAGGCTGGGTGACCATCCATCAGGCTTCTTTAGTTGTGATTCCTGCGTTGCAGGAGGTTGGGTTAGAAGACCCCTGGAGTCTCCTCCTAGCATTCTGTTATTTGCCTTATCTCTGGACTTGTGATTTCTGCAGCAAACTCTCTCCGCCTGCCTTCTCCTCTTCCTTTGCCACCTCCAGTGACTGCAAAGAGGCAGTTGAGGTGGCTCATCAGAACATCGGAAGCTCTTTTATACTGACTCAGACTCATAGGTCCATCTCGCTCCCTACTGTCCCCACTGGCAGGTGGTGGATTTCCAGGGTTTCAGGCAAGGATCTGTCCCAGATCTACCTGGAGATGCCACTGGGGGTGGAACCTGGGACCTTCCACAAGCAAGGCAGATGCTCTACCTCTGAGCTATGGCTCTTCCTCCTTGTTGTCAGCCTCCAATGGAAATGACTTCATCTCCTATTATGAACATATCAGCTTCTGAGAGTTCCCTTCCAGATATCCAAGTGAAGCTGGCCCAGTGAAGAGCAACTGTCTCCCTGGTGGGCTGTGTGCTTCTGCTGGAGCCATTGACCAGAGGAAGCAGGCAGGAGTCCACCAGGGCAGCCTTGCTCCTGCCACTGAATGCAGCCTGGCTCACCCTCGGAGCTTCCTGGCCCCATTCACTGGATTAGTGCCCAGCCTCAGAACTCGCTGCCCCTTGAAAGAAGCTGTCCAGAACTGGCCTCGGGCTCCTGTGAGGTTCAGGCCATCTGCCTGGAGCCCACGGTGTTTTCATTAACCAGTGTACACATTAAATGGAAGTGATTAACATTAGTACGAAATACCCCTGAAATCACTCCATGACATAATTATGCTCACATTCATTAGCGGACATATTAGAGCCATAATTAAGTTCCAGGACTCTTGTGAATTGCAGGAAGAAGGAGGTTGTTTTGAAGGAGTTGCGGGTAGAGCTGGAAGGGGGAGGGGATGGAGAGAGAGAGAGAGAGAGAGAGAGAGAGAGAGAGAGAGGAGGGTCCTGATCCACACTGACTTCATCTTCCAGCTCCAGGCACTCTCCAGAAAAGTCTTCTAAGAACATAAGATGAGCTGAAGGACCTATCTAAGTTCAGCCTCCTGTTCTCAGGGTGGCCCTCTTGGGAAGCCCACAAGCAGGATCCAAGCACCACAGCCCTCTCCTTCCTGGGGTCTCCTGGTGTGCAGGAGCATCACTACCTTCAGTCAGGGAGCAGAGCCCAGCCATCCCGGCTAGCAGCTCTCAATTGCCCTCTCCCCCTCCAGGAATTTGCCTGATCCTTTTTCAGAATGACCGAGGACTGGAGTTCTGTTCCTAAGGGAGGAGGCCAGAAGCACCTGGGTTTTGGGGAGAAAAGTAACCCAGACTTGCAATGTCTGGCAGCAAAATGGGTTGCACTCAGAATGGAGTTTTAAAAATAGCTTGTGTTGTGTTCAATTATTCATTTCATAAAATTTATACCCCACTTGTTTGTAAAAAGAAAAACTTTCAAAAATTTAAAATAACAATAGGCTAAACGCAATTCAAAACTTTCATTAGCTTTCTAAGCCCTTGAGCAGACTTGTCTAAAGGAGAATGTTTTTAGCAGGTGCCCAAAGAGTCCAGTGAGGGTGCCAATGAAACTCACTAAATGTGGAATCATCTCACACGGGGGTTGTATCTGACGGTGGCAAGAAGCTCTTCTGCTGCAGGTGTGATGGGCAGCTGGGACCTCAGCACAGTCTCTTCATTCCTGGTCATAGGCACCAGAGCACCTGCCTGTGCCATCACATCTATGCGCCAGGTGCTCATTGGCCAACCTGCGAGTCAGCTACAGATCACTGAATGAAAGACAGGGCCAGTTCAAATATAAGCTATGAAAAACAGGCAGGTAATTACAATTCAAACAGCACAGCACCAGCCCCTTCATTAAAAACAGCCACTTCCCAAAGACCTGATGGAACAAGAAGGTCTTCACCTTCTGGCAGAAGGACAACAAGGAGGGAGCCAGTATAGCTTCCCTGGGAAGGGAGTTCCAAAGTTGTCTGGGAGCAGACATCACTGAGAAGGCCCTCTCTCGTGTCCCCACCAAGCGGGTCTGTGAGAAGGGCCTCCCCTGGAGATCTCACAGCCCAGGCAGGTTCACAGGAGGGGAAAGGGTCTTTCAGATAGCTTGGAGCCTGAGCCATGTTGGGTTTTGTAGGTGAGAACCAGTATTTTGAATTGTTCCTGGAAACAGACTGGCAGCTGGTGGAGCTGCTGCAACTCGACTGTCCCATGGAACCAACCCTGCTCAGCAGTCTGGCTGCAGCTCTTTGAGCCGGTTGAAGTTGCTGAGCCTTTTCAGAGTTCACTACAGCATTCAAGCCAGGTTCCTCGGAGGACCACAAGACCAGGCCAGAAACTTTATTGTCAGTTAATGCTCATTTTGCTTTGTATTTATGTACTTAAGCCTAGATTGGAATTTTTTTGTGATACAGAATTTATTCTGTCTTTGCCCAAATTGTTGATCTCTATCATTTTTGAATTTGCTGACATGCTCTGTATCTTGCATGGTTGTATTTCCAATGCTTTGCATTTCGATGTTTTCTCTCAGCTCCTTTGGGAGGAGCTATTGGGGGGAAGCGGTGGGTCAGGAGACTCAATCCATCAGTCAGGAGAGATGCTGACAATGCAGGCTTCTACAAGAAGGCCTCCAGGACCCTCAGGTTGGGGGAAAGATCCCCCAGGCCCTCTCTACACCTTAAGTAGCACGGAAAAAGACAAAAGCCTGCTCTGGGGGTCTCCCCTGGCAGCTGCTGTGGGGCAGGAGCAAGAGGCCCTCAGAGAGCAGTAGTTTGGGGGGCTCACATTTAGCTGCGGTTCCTGCATTGGCTCTTAGGTCCTTCTGATCTTAAACGGGGGGGGGGGGATTGTGTGGCTGTGAGTCCTGCACTTCAAAGGTTGGCTAGATGACCCTTGGGACCCTTCCAACTCTACACTCTGCAGGTGAGGCAGTGGAAGTGCTGGTGGACCAGTGTTTTGCCTCAGTCATGGACTGGATGAGAGCCAACAAACTGAGGCTCAATCCAGATAAGACTGAGGCCCGGTTAGTGTGGGGTTCCCTAGACCAGATGGCTGGGAGGTCGCCTGCTCTCGATGGGGTTACTCATCCTCTGAAGGAGCAGGTTCATAGCTTGGGGTCCTCCTGGATCCTTTGCTGTCACCCAAGTTCCAGGTGGCCTCAGTGGCCCAGAGTGCTTCCCATCACCTTCGGCTGGTGGCCCAGCCACACCCCAGTCTGGACAGGGATAGCCTGACTACTGCTGTCTATGCTCTGTGGAAATTTGCCTGGCGCCTTCATTATATACCTTTAGACACCAGGCAAAAACGTTCCATTTTAACCAGGCCTTTGGTTGATCTTAGTGACACCCAAAACTCTTTTAGAATGTGGTTCTTTGGGGGGGGGTTATTGGGTTATTGTTTTTGATTTGATTTTATATGTTGTAGTCTTGTTTGTGAACTGCCCTGAGACCTCCAGGAATAGGGTGGTGTATAAACTGAAATAATAATAATAATAATAATAATAATAATAATAATAATAATAATACAGTTCTATGATTTTATCTCTACTATAGGGAACGAGGGGAGACTACAGAGGAGGACCTTAGAAGGTGTTGGACTCTCCTCCACTGGAGACATTCAAACACCTGTCAGGGAATCTGTAGCTGTGATTCCTGCATTGCAGAGGGTTGGGCTAGATTCCCTTTGGGGCCCTTCCAACTCCATAATTCCATGATTTGTGAATTTGAATCCATTGGCTCAGGTCCTCCACCCGGGAGCAGCAGAAAACAAACTTCCTCCACCTTCTGATCTGCCAAGGTCCTCTGGATTTTCTTTCTTGGCAGATCTCTTCCCCCGTTCTGCTCCCTTCAAAGCAACCAGACTCTGCCAGGACAGAAAGTGCTTTGACGTCTCCAGGTCCCACCCGTTCACCCCTCGCCCTGCTGCCGCCTCAGCCCACGGAAGCAATTGCGGCCCCAACTGCTTGACACAACCTCGCACTCGGTGTCCATCCACCCGTTCTGAACAAACAAACTGAAAATCAAAAACCTCCACTTTGGGGAGATCCCTTTCCCCACAACATCCAGCATTTAATTGCAGCTGGGGCAGAGCCATGCAGAGTTCTAGGGAGAAATGGGTCATTTGAGGGGCTCGCGAAGGAGAGTTAATTGTGTGGGCTCCTCATTTGGAAACACTGAACCTGGTACTTGATGCTTCCAAGGGAAAGGAAGGCGACTTCCAAAGGAGATATCCAAGGACAACTGGAAGTTAATTGCCTTCTGCTCTGCTCTGCAAATAGAACAGGGAATGACATTTATAAACTCTCTGAGGAGAAAGGCTCTCATCGCGGATCACACCCCTATCATTTTCCTGGAGAGAAATCCCGAGGTTGCCACTTTCGTTTTGCCCTCATTACCATGTGAGAAATAATCTGATCTCTTGCTTTGTGGCTCTGATGTATCCACTTATAATACATCTGAGCAGGGAAACTGTGTGTTTGTGTGTGCGCAGTGCATTAGGCACCAAATTGCAGACCTCTTTCTGCCGTGATAACCCACTATCGGAGCTTTCCGTAATAACCAAACAAAGAGAAGGAAGCTGTCATCAATTTTCAAGGCACCACCGTCTAAACACTTTGGAGAGCAGTTGCGAAAACTTTTTATCAGAGACGTGACAGAGTTCCTAACAGGAACACAAACAGAAACAAGACAAAGCAGGTTTCTGTCTGAAGATATTTATCTCTCCCTGGCTGTCAAATGGCCCAGCTGCAAAAATGGTCCGAGAAGATCTCTCAAAAGAGAAGCAAGCAGTGTGCCACATGCTGATGATGCAACAGGCCAATGGAAGACTCTCAACTGGTGGAATAGTCAATGGCCAGTGTGTGTGTGTGTGTGTTGTAAGTAATGGGTAAGTGCTTGAGGAACAGTTGATATTTCGTTTCATTTCACAGAATCCTAGAATGTGAGACTTGTAGAGCTGGAAGGGACCCTGAAGGTCATTTAGTCCAACTCCCTGCAAGGCAGGAATCACAGTGAAAGAATCTGTGACAGATGACCATCCAACCTCTGCTGAAAAACCTCCAAGGAAGGAGAGTCCACCATCTCCCGAGGGAGCCTTTCTTACTTTAAGAAAGTTCTTCCTGATGAGTCAGAATCTCCTTTCTTGTCACTCAAATCCGTAGGTTCAGGTTCTTCCTTCCATAGCAAGAGAAAACAAGCTTGTTCCTTCTTCCATGTGATGGATCTTCAGGTATTTGAAGATGACTATCAAGTCACCTCTCCATCTTCTCTTCTCCAGGCTAAACAACCCAAACTTCCTTATCCGTTCCTCATCAGACTTGGTTTCTAGTCCCTTGACCATCTTGGTCATCTTACCATTGTCCTTACCTCCTACTTGGAGACACACAGAGAGAGATGTTTGTAAGACCACTCCCCTCTCTGTGGGACTACTTCCTTGCCCTCCAGTTGCTAAATGTCTAAGCTCAGCTTCAGAATCTTTCAGAAGGAATGCAGGATTGAAAAGCAACCTGGCCAACTTGTCCCTGGGGACTGAGCACCCTCTCTTGGAACTGGAAAATAAAAATGGGCCAGTGCTCTTACCCTGCAAAAACATCTGGGATAATCTCGAAACTGATTTTTTTTAAAGAAAGAAAGAAACTGAGGTTACAGCATATGTTCTCAAAGCAGATGTGTAGCTGAGTGGGTGGAACATTGTCTCAAATGCCTCTCCCTATCTGCAGTCTACAGAGTGATGTTCCATGCTGTGGGCACAAGGCATTGACCAGATGTGGGGATTGAATCTGCCCTTACCATGGGCTCCTCCTGTTGGACAAACCCCTTGAAGTTCTCAGTCAGTTGTCCTGGACGTCCTCTGAACAGCCTTTAGGTCAATGTTGCTCTCCTTCTATGTAGCCCTTTTTAAATGGGGGGGGGTATTGGGTTGTTGTTTCTATGTTGATTATATGTTTTCTTGTTTTATATTTTGATTTTGTTCTGTGAACTGCCTTAAGACTTCCAGGTATAGGGTGGAATATTAGTAGTAGTAGTAGTAATAGTAGTAGCAGTTCTATTGATGGGAGGACTGGCACTGGGGGTGCCTTTCCAAAGAGCACCCAGGACCTTCGCGGCCATGGTGGGCATGATCTTGGGAGCCCCACTTGGGAACTTGCCTGGCTCCTGCTGGCCCAGCCCAGGTGCTTCCTCACCCTGGATGGACACAGTCCCAGGTGGCCTCCCAGATAGTCCACCCCTCTTCTTCCCAGAGGCAGATCTACTAGGAAACTAAGGAAGCTCCAGCTCCAGGGCCCCTAATCTCAGAGGGCCCCCAGAAATGATGTTAGTCCACGTTACTTAAAATTTTGGGGTCTACTGGACCCAATCAGAGTCGCATTGATTTGAGTCAAATGGATTAATTTTTTGTTGCATATATTTTAACAATCTCCAAGTTTGAAAGTCAGTTGCACAGATGTTGTAAAGGTGTGGTGATAACCCCACTGAAGAAGACAACAGTGGTTTCCCAGACCTCACTGCTGGTCGTGAAGGGGCCTCCAGTACAGTTCAAGCTTGTGGGCCCCAAAATGGAGGTCTGCCACTGCTCCGTCCTCAAGCAGACTCTTCCATGGGGTATGGATTCTGCTTCTGAACTAAGCAGATTACTTGGGGAGGGGTCTGTTCCTCTCCTCCCACGCGGCTTCAGCCCCCAAGGAGAAGCCATGGAAGAATGATCTCCCGCTGCTTCTCAGGCATCTGTCTCCAAAGTGTCTGAGTTCAGCAAAAGGCTCTCAGCAAAAAATAAATACAAGTGTCGATGGGGAAAGCTCGTTTCCCGTGATTTACAGGGATTTAAACACATCACAGACCCATCTGTCTTCTCTGCTTTATGTTGGGGAAGATGTCTCCGCCTTTATATATGCCCCTGAAATGGCATAACCAGAAAGTGATCCTTTGCCTCCTAACTGGGCAAGAAGCCTCCTTTCCCCACCTCTTAAGCCAGGAGATGAATCATTCCCCGGGTTTCTGGTTCAGTGTGGAAAGTGATGGGTTTGACTGTGAAATTTCTAGGTTTGAATTCCTAGTTCAGACAACAAGGTCAAGCTGAGTTACTTAACATCTGTACTGGGGTAGGAAACCATTGTCTTCATCCAGACCCAAATGAACAGAATCAAACTTCTTGGTGCATTTTAACCCAGTGGGTTCCTGCTGGAGCCTCTCTTTCAATGGCCAGATTCTGCTCAGGAGCAAAGTGGCCTGCTTGGGTGCAAAGCTCCCCGACAGGGTTGAGATGCCAAGCTTGTGCCCATTGACCCTTTCCCAGTGGGGACTGGTGTGTTATAGAAGTTTATGAAATGATGCATCGCCTGGAGAAAAGTTTTTCACTCTCTCACACAATTCCTGTGCTTTTGATTTTGCTGCCAAGAATGGGGTTTTGACATTCTGTGGGAGCTTGGAGGGATAAATTGCCATTAATATATTCTCTCCTATCCATTAAAACCCACCCCACACCATAACGGGGATCTGAGTGGCCACGGTCAGAAGAGGATGCTGTCGGTCTGATCCAGCAAACTCTTCTTAGGGTCTTAAATGGAGCTGAGAGAGATTTTCCATTAATGAAAGAGATTCTCCCCCTTTCCTGGTGCTGGGAGTTTTTGTCTCTCCCCAAATGTGTCTCCCTTGGGCCAAAACCCAGCACTGCTTATCGCCCTTCCCCTGATGGGCTAAGAAGAGGAGCGGGACTTCTGCTCCCAGATGCTCCTCCAGGGACACGAAAGGCCCTCCAGGAACTCCTTGCTGGGCATGTCTAGTAGCTCCCCTGGGAGGAAGCCTGGCTCCTGATGCCGCAGAGGCAAAGCACATTGTTGTGTCTGGTGAAGCCTGTAATCATTCATGTAACTGGATTATGGGGAGCAACAATTAAGACAAGCAAAAGAGGCTGCCAGTAGATCAGGAGCTCCTCAAAGAATCCTCCAGGCGCTGCCGTTTGCAGGACATCAAATTAGGAAAATCACATTTACATTTGCTTTGGGGCAATGAGCAGATAAAATGTTTAATTATTTATTAACAAGGAGCTAATTAATCTTCCGAAATCCTTTTGGTGGCACAAGGAACAAGGAACTTTATCTGTAAAATGCAAAATATCAAGTAATTAGCCATTTTTTCCCTTTAAAAAAAGAAAAGGCTGCTAAGTAGCAACTGCCCATCTGTGCAAAATAAAGCCTAGCATTTATCTCCTAATGTACCATCGACTTAAATCATTGTCACTTTCCACAAATCAGGATTAGGGAAATGGATCTATTGAGCATTTTACAAAAATAAATGTCGCTCTTTGTCTAAGGAGATAATGCCTGACTCTGCACAATGTAGGTCACAAACATTTAAACACAACTCAAAAGTTTTGAATCCAGTGACTAAAGTGGGTGGCCCCTAAAATACAGCTTTGAGAAAGAAGGATGCCATCCGGTGGCTGTCTGCAATGGTCCACACTCTGGGACTCTTCCGTCTCTGTTGACTTTTTTTGGTGCCTGCGGAAGACCTTTCTAAAGATGCCTTCATTGTTTTTTCACATTGTTTACTGCCCTGGCATCCTTGGGAAGGAAGGTTCGGATATACAATAGTTAGTTTAGAAAGAAAGAAAGAAAGAAAGAAAGAAAGAAAGAAAGAAAGAAAGAAAGAAAGAAAGAAAGAAAGAAAGAGATCTTATGTCCTGAGTTACCTTCAGGAATTCTTCTGTTCCAGCTGGAAAGAACTTGAAAGCAGGAGAAGAAAGAAGCAGTCTGTCTGAGAATGAGGGCCTGCCATCACTTTGCACAGGGTTCCCCAGATGGTTCTGAAGGGCAGAGAAGACTTTCTCAAGGAGAGACCACCTCCTCATACTTGGGGAGACACTTTGTGGGGTACTCTTTTTACAGGCCATTATGTGACAGCTGCCTGCAAAATGTGGCAAGTTGTAGCAAAAGTCTCTGGAGCTCCCTTGAAATTCACAAAATCATAGAACGATAGAGTTAGAAAGGGCCCTAAGGATCGTGTAGTCCAAGCCGCTGTGATGCAGGAATCATGGCTAAAGGATCCCTGGCAGATGGCCGTCCAACCTCTGTTTGAAAACCTTCATGGAAGGAGAGGCCACCACATTCCAGCATCATATAATCGTAGAGTGAGGACTTCCCAGGAGGCTACTCCAGAGGGTCCCCCCTCTTCCTTGGCTGTCTCCTGCCCCCATTGGCCACATCCCCACTCACAGAGAGGAGCCTCAGCTCGCAAAGCCCTGCATGAGGTGCAGCTGACTCAGCGAGTGGTCTGCAAGCCACAAGGGTCACAAGAGAGCCAGGCCCCTCTTGGGTTGGCCTGTGAGTCTTCTTAGAATCATAGAGTTGGGAGGAACCCCAAGGATCATCTAGTCCAACCACCTGCAATGCAGGAATGGCTGTTTGAAAATCTCCAGTGGAGGAGCGTCCTTCACCTTCTGAGAGAGTCCATTCCACTGTCGAACAAGTCTTGCTCTCAGAAAGTTCTTCCTGATGTTTAGTCAGAATCTCCTTTCTTGCAACTTGAAGCCATTGGTTCAAGTCCTACCCTCCAGAGCAGGAGAAAACAAGTTTGTTCCATCCGACCTGTGATAGACCTTCTGTGTGAAGTGTGTGCTGCCAAAGCCGGCATAGATAAAACTCCAGGCTCACTGCCAGTTACAGTCCTTTAGATTTATTTACAAAGTTCAAAAGAACATTTCCAGAGCTTCAAAGCATGTCTGACCCTGTCGGCAAAGATGCCTCGCCTGTTTTTTTTTTTTTTTACTTTTTCTTGCCCAACATGCTAGTCGGCAGAAACCCCACCTCTGATTTCCTCTGTTCAAAGAATAACTAGTTCCGGGCTCAGCCTCCCCCCTCCCTGCCTCTTCTTCGCTGTCGGATGACAGACTACTAATTATCTCTTTCGGCTCTCTATAAGTGCTGGTCTCTCCCCTTAGCTCTTTTGCCGTTTGCCTCTCCCTGACACCTTCAAATATTTGAAGATGGCTCTCCTATCTCCTCTCAGTCTCCTCTTCTCCAGGCTAAACCCACCAACCTCCCTCAACCGCTCCTCATCAGACTTGGCTTCGACACCCCTCATCTGAGATGAAACATTCCTTGTGGCACAGATAATAATAATAATAATAATTTATTATTTGTACCCCGCCCATCTGGCTGGGTTTCCCCAGCCACTCTGGGCGGCTTCCAACAAAGATGAAAGATACACTAAAATGTCACATATTAAAAACTTCCCTGAACAGGGATGCCTTCAGATGTCTTCTGAATGTCAGGTAGATGTTTATTGCTTTGACATCTGATGGGAGGGCGTTCCACAGGGCGGGCGCCACTACCGAGAAGGCCCTCTGCCTGGTTCCCTGTAACTTGGCTTTTCGCAGCGAGGGAACCGCCAGAAGGCCCTCGGAGCTGGACCTCAGCGTCTGGGCAGAACGATGGAGGTGGAGACGCTCCTTCAGATATACTGGACCGAGGCCGTTTAGGGCTTTAAAGGTCAGCACCAACACTTTGAATTGTGCTCGGAAACATACTGGGAGCCAATGTAGGTCTTTCAAGACCGGTGTTATATGGTCTCGGCGGCCGCTCCCAGTCACCAGTCTAGCAGTCTACCAGTCCAGATGCAGGTGGCCAGGCTGGGTGAAATAACTGTGTGTCTTCCTGCTTTCAATTCCACTGGGTCATGATTGGAGATGCTTCTGTGCGACAGAGAACCTCAAAGGAAAGTCCTGCCACCTTCTTCGGTCCTTGTCCTGCGGTCAAGAGATCTCTGGGAACTCCGGCTTCCTCTGTGAGTTTCCCGGATCATTCTTGCAGAAATGTCAGAGATGCTTGAGTTGTTGCTCCTGTATTTAGGGGGTTAGACTAGATGATCCCTGGGGTCCCTTCCAACTCTACAGCCCTGATTCTATGGAACCATCTTGTAGGCAGTAAGGAGCTTCTCCCTCCCCACCTCCTCTTTCTCGTGGTCCCTTTGGGCACTCTGCTTTCCCCTTTTATTTATGGAAACAACTAAGCTCCAGATATTGTTGTGAGATGGGCACTTTATATGTAGATGAAATAATAAATACTCATGAAAAGCTGGAAGCAAAGGCTTGCAAAGGGTGATTTATGCGGCATTATGGCTTGGGAATATTGTGAGTGTCCTGGTCACAGCCAACCCCTTACTGTAAATCACTTTGTCTGGACGGGTTCTTCTTTCCTTTATTGCTCAGGATGGCTAATATGCATACAATAATTGAATTTAAGAGTTTAACTGCTGCCATATATATTTCTAAAGAGGGATGCTCCACTGTGCCTCTGCAAAATCGTTCTGGGGGCCGCAACATCCCTGGGATAAATTTCTCTCCATCGCCGTCGCTTGTTGACATTGCAATGCTGGTGAAGTGACCGTCATGAATCTCCCCCTCGGAGCTTTTATCCAAACATCCCAACCTGAGAAGCTTTAGGGGGAAGGAAGAACACCAGGCTTGTCTGTTTTCAGCCTGGAACTGCACATCTATGCTCAGTAAAACGGGGGGAGGGAATCAGAGGTGGCGGCAGTTGTGCTCAAATAAAACTCTTTCTCTTTTGAAGTCGGGATTATCATACAGCCTCCTTTAGGACACAGATGCTTTAAAGTGCCTAGAGGGCAAATCCCATGAGGATAAACTGAAAAAATGGGGTGTTTGGCATGAACAAAAATAACAGAGTTGTAGAATATGATTCTGTGAGTCTATGAATTGTAGAGTCGGAAGAGACCTCCAGGGGCCATCCAGTCCAACCCCCTGCAAAGCAGGAATCTCAGCTGGAGCATCCAGGACAGAGGGCCCTCCAGCCTCTGCTTAAAAGCCTCCCTGGAAGGAGAGTCCATCACCTTCCAGAATCAAACAGCTCTTCCTGCTGCAGGGTCCATGCCTGGGTCTGATCTTCCGATTTCTGTGAGATTTCCCTGGCTGAAAGTTTGCAGCTTCTGTCGACAAAGATTCGGCAAGTGGGCTGAGCTCACTTTTGCAGAAGCAAAGGCAGAGCGGTTGAGGGAGAGGCTTCTTTTTCCTCCTGCAATTACTTCTTCTTATTTACTTTGTAGCTGGAAAGTGCTAAATATTTGGAGCACCCTCCTGTTAATCTGAGCAAGACTCCAGCTGCCGCTGCCGCTTGAGAAACGGAGACCTGCGCATTTGTTGTTCTGAGCCTTCCTGCTAATTGCCAGCCCCGCTCACAGCAGCCACATGTCACGATTGATACGGCGTATCGAGATCTGAAGCTGGGCTCCTCAGATGGCTGTAAGAAGCTGCACGGCCCTTTGCTGGATGTGGCAAACAATTCATCAGCGCCGAGTGACTCATCGTCCTGGAGCAGCTGGCAGACAAATGCAATTAATAATGCTATGTAATTAAAAAACATAGATTAAGAATGTGAATGAAAGGAGAGGAAGCTATCAGGGTGCTGCCAGAATTAGCAAGGAGGAGGATCAGGACCCAGGTCAGCTCCTGGCTAGATCAGGGCTGCATTTCAGGTGAGTCTGAGCAGTGGCACAGGGCTCTCCTCCAGCCCCTGACTGGAGCTGGCACTGGGCTTCGCAACCCCACAACGAGGTGACATGACAGAAACTTGTAAAATGATGCCCCACATGGAGAAAGGGGATGCAGAAAAGTTTTTCTCCCTCTTGTCTTGCCCAGCACTGGAACTGATGGACATCCCAGGAAGCGGAGCATTGGAAGATTTAGGACATATAAAAGCAAGGGCTTTTCAGTTAAACTACGGAACTCACTGCCACAGGTAACAATTATTGCCTCCAACTGGGATGGCTTAAAAAGAGGGTTAGAAAAAAATCATCGAAGAAGAGAGGGCTATCGAGGGCTTCTGCCCAGAGTGGCCGGGGCAACCCAGCCAGTTGAGTGGGGTGCAAGTAATAAATGGTCATCGCCATCAGCCACAATGTCGCTGCTCTGCCTCCACAGTCCAAGGCAGCAATGCTTCTTGATCCCAGTTGCTGGAAACCACAAGAGGGGAGAGTTGCTCTTGTGATCAAAACCTCCTTGCAGGTTTCCCCCAGGCGTCTGGTTGGCCACTGGAACTGGATGAGTCACTTTAAGCCACAGAGCCCTTCCAGGGAGGAAGGTGTATTTCAGAGAGACTGAGCCAACGTCCCAAGTCATTCCCAGATGCCAGAGACTGAGGGCAGCTCTGCTGACTACTGGACTCTTTCCAGGCAGAATTCAAAGGGCTGGTTATGACCTATAAAGCCCTATATAGCCCTATATGGCTTAGGTCCAAGCAAAAGACCCTGTTTCACCATAGGAGCCCAACTGGGCTCTGAGATCTCTGGCTTGGCCCTTCTCTCAGTCCTACCACCCTCACAGGATGTTTGGAGGGGACATGAGAGAGGCTCTTCTCTGTGGCGGCTGCTCCCAAACAACTGTGGACCTCCCTGCCTGGAGAAGCGGGACTGGCTCCTTGCTGTCCTTGTTCCAAGAGGCTTTTGGGAAATGACTGCTTTTAATGAAAGGGCTAGTGCCCTGCTGCTTTTATTGTAATTATAAACACGTTTTAAACAGATTTTATATATGTATATGGTTTTGAATTCTATCAATGTTTAATTTTATTTTAATGATTTTTAAAATGTTTTTAGCAGTTCTTATTTTTATCTGTAAGCTGCCCTGAGTCCCATCGGCGGGAAAGCGGGGTATAAATATATATTTTTAAAATAATATTATTATTATTTCCTAGGGAAATTGATGCCAGAAGCTGCTCCAGTTCTAGCATTCTGCCAAAGGAAATACTTGGCCAGGTAAAAGCCGAAATCACAGTTTATGTGTTTGTTTACACAGCTAAAACAGGAGCAATAAAAAGCCTCCTGTATTTCCGCGTTTCTATAATACGACCTCAAGCACAGTGAATAAAATGACATCGTTTAATGGTGAAACACAGGTTTGGTTAGTCTTAAGAGCACAGAGGCTAAATTTTAAAAGGCCCTTTGGGTCCCATAAGCTGGATAAAGTGCTCCCTTACAAACACCCACACCATCAAGGTTGGAACAAATTTTGTGAGATCCGGAAGGCCTGACATTCCAAAAGTTCACACTAAATTCCATTTACGAATCTGTTGTTGGGTCATGTACACAGAGCTAGTTGCCACTGAGCCTCTTGGGCTTGCCGATCAGAAGGTCGGCGGTTCAAATCCCCATGACAGGGTGAGCTCCCGCTGTTCTGTCCCAGCTCCTGTCAACCTAGCAGTTCGAAAGCACGTCAAAGTGCAAGTAGATAAATAGGTACCACTGCAGCAGGAAGGTAAATGGCGTTTCTGTGTGCTCTGGCTTCTGTCATGGTGTTCCGTTGCACCAGAAACAGTTTAGTCCTGCTGGCCACATGACCCGGAAAGCTGACTGTGGACAAACGCCGGCTCCCTCGGCCTGAAAGTGAGATGAGCGCCACAACCCCGTAGTCACCTTTGACTGGACTGAACATCCAGGGGTCCTTTACCTTTGCCTTTACCTGGGTCATGTTGCAGAACTTCATGCTCTGGCACCAGGGGTAGGGAGCAGGCAGGGGTGTGGCTGGCACGCATCCCAGGGGCATGGTGCGCTGCCTGCGGGGGCATGGCGCACAGTGACGGGGCAGCCGTGATGGCATCCCACCGGGATCGTGGTGCCGGGGCAGTGCGCTCCCCCCACCCCCCTCTTCCTCCGCCAGAGGTCATGTGAAGGCTGAAAGGGAGAGCTTCTTGGGGAATGATAGAGAAATTCAAAAGGCAGCCTTTTCTGATGCTTCAGGTTTTTTTATGAAATGTCAAAATGCACTCACTTGACTGGAGTATGAGAATAAAATAGTCACCTAGGGTGATTTTAAAGAAGATGAAAGTAAGATGCATTTTATACTTCCCATAGCCAGAGAAGGGGGTGCTGGAAAAAGCTCCCTTCTAGGACCCTCCAATCACATTAGGTAGTTATCACAGAATCAGCAAGTTGGAAGGGACCCCAAGGATCATCTAGCTCAACCCCCTTGCAATGCGCAGCTAAAGTATCCCTGGCAGGTGGCCTTCCAACCACTCCGTGGAACAAGAGTCCACCACCTTCCAAGGTCATCCGCTGTTGAACAGCTCTTGCCATCAGGGAGCTCTTCCTCATCTTCAGTCTCCTCAGCTACCACCACAACCAGCTTCTACGCAGAGAAGAGACTGCTCAGCTAGATCCCACTAGGCTAGCCAGGCCCCTCACACCACCATGAAGTCCCACCAGAGCTGCTCCCAGCAGCAAGAGCCAGCCAGCCAGAGGCCTCCACAAAGGCCACAAGCAGGGCATGGAAACAGGAGAAGCCACACAGATATACTGCTAATCTACAGGGAAGCTCCATTTAGCAGTTCTTGATACTACCTGCTACAGAATCAGAATCCAGCACCTTCTGAAGGAGTCTCTTCCACCATTGAATAGCTCTTACCATCAGAAAGTTCTTAATGTTTAAACATTGTCATTTGAAGCCATGGGTTCGGGTCCTCCTCTCTGGAGCAGCAGCAGGAAACAAGCTGGCTCCATCTTCCATGCAACAGCCCTTCATGGGGGGATCAGAGTTCTGGTCTCAGGAACCTTTCCAGAGCAGGGAGTTAGGGTTAGAGTTGTCTAGACTAGCAGGCAACAACTGCCCAGGGGTTCAGGGCAGGAGTCTCTCCCAGACCTTTCTGGAGATGTTGGAATAAACCCTTGGACCTTCTAAATGCCAAGAAGCTGTTCAGCTGCTGAGCTACAATGACCCTTCGGGGAGACAGAATGCAATTACCGTCTCTGTTTTCTCATCAAAAGTTCTCTTTTATTGTCACAATGACGTCTACCACTTTGCAGAGGGGGAACTGAGGCAGAGATGCATACCTGAGCCCACACAGTGCATTTGCAGTGGAGGTGAGGACTGGCACCCTGAGCTCCATGGCTGCAAGGTCCCAGACAAGGAGCCAACAGGTGATGATGGATCCCTCGTCTAGAGAAGAAACCTAGGGGGATTCCTCCTTCATTTCCCAAGAAGCAGGAGAGCCCTGCGGTGCTTGAGCTCCCCCAGTTCATTCAACAGCCGACAGCAACTGGTTCAGTTTTTCCATTGAGGGGAAGGAAGATGGCAGACATAGGGGGAAGGCAGAAGGGAATGGCTCCTGCAGGCAAGGTGGGCTCTGGGTCTTGCCAAGGTCCCTCAGCAAGATGTAGCTCAAGAAACCTTGAACAGAATGTCAATCACAAAGCACTAGCCAACCACTGAGTTGATTTTATCTTAAGGCAACATAATGAAATAGAAAGTGGTGTTTAGGAAGCTGGATGGAGAGTCTGCCTCCATTTCCTCCCACTCTCCTTCCATGCAGAGACCAGGATTTCTGGGATCCAGCAAAGACTCATAGAGCTGGAAAGGAAACCCAAGGCTCATCTAGTCCAACTTCTGTAATACATAACTAAAGAATCCCTGACTGATGGTCATCCAACCTCTACTTAAAAACCTCCAAGGAAGGGAAGTCCACCACCTTCCAAGGAAATCCATTCAACCATCAAACAGCTCTTGCCGTCAGAAAGTCCGTCCTGATGTTGAGTCAGAATCTCCCTTCTTGGAACTTGAAGCCATGGCTCCAGCTCCTTCCCCCCAGAAAACAGGAGAAAACAAGCTTGGTGACTCTTCCATGTGACAGCAAAAGTGTGTGTGAACTTTGAGTCTTCTCCTCTGCAGGCTAAACATACCCAGCTCCTTCAAACATTCCTCACTGTCAATACATTTCTGATTCAAGATTTCATTGATGATTTGTGAAGCCCTGGATGACCTGGGGTCTAAATGCTTGCAGATCTCTCCATGCCTGAGAATTAAGATCTACCAAGAAGATCCTCTGAATCATTCTGCTACCAGGAGCTACATGTTGACACCAGGCAGGGCCTTCTCAGGGGTGATGCCTCAGTTGTGAGGCTCCCAATCCTCTGAAATTTGGCTGGCAGCAACATTTAGGCGCCAGTTTAAAGCATGGCGATTTCCTCAAGCTTTTTGAAGTTGGAACTTGGAGATGTTCTGCAGTTTTATGGTGGTTTGAAATATGGACTTTATTCCGCATTTATGGTCTTATGGTATACTCCAAAATGTCTCTTACTGTTTCTGGCTCTGAGTTCTTCAGAGAAAGGGTGGGCTATATGATGCATATTTTAAACCAATCATTTAATTAATGATTAGACACTTTGGGAAGGACACCCGGCAGAGGCCGTTTCACGTGACTCTTGGGAGACGCCTGCTCCGTGTGGGGATCCAGAGGCAGCCTTATCTCAAAATGAGCCTGTAACTCTGCCTTTGATGTCTGACAAGCCCTCTGTGTTTTGCTGCTGTTGTTTTCATTAATGAAATTTATTTCATTAATGAAAAAATAACGATGATGGCAGCAGTCTCTCGAAGCAGCTGATAAACTATAAAGAACAGAATACAGAATACATAAAATTTTATCTGCCCATTATTTGCAGAGCCATGAACTCTGGATTCTTCTTACCTGCCTGCCCAGAAGGTCTTTTTACATATTGATTTTTTGTTGTATTTTTAAAAAAGAATGTCTTCCCTCCATCTCTTGTCCTTTCCAGCCCTTCCTCTGGCATTCGCCATCTGGGTCTGGGGAGCCCCTGATCCTGGTCAAAAGCAGCCAGGTGAGCAAAGAGGCTCTTGGAGGGGCTGCTTTGTGGGACCAGATCTATTCTTCCTTCCCAGAGGCCTTGTAAGAGATCTGGGGTGTGTAATTTTAAGAAACTGCACGCCTGACATTTTTGTGTTCTTGTATTCTATGTGTATTAATATGTGTTATTGTTTATTTGGGTATTTAGTGGAGAAGAAGCACAGAAAAGCATATACTGGAGATTCATAGGCCTTCATTTAACATTTGGTTTGGGCTTCAAAAAGCGTTTTAACTCTCCATTTCCTGGAACAGGAAAACGGCAGAACAAGAAGAGCCCACTGTGGATAAGAGGAGAAGGAGGAGGAAGAGGAAGTAGCCATTGTATAACCAATTCACTTTCTAGATTTAGCATAAATATTAATAGGCATAATAGACCTGGCAGCAGGATCAGGCCCAAAGAAGTCCATGGGATCCAGCATCCTGTTCTTACAGTGGCCGACCAGATGCCCATTTTGGGAAGTCTGCAAGCAGGACCTGAGCACAAGAGCAGGAACTCTGCCCCACTTCTTATGGTGAACACTTGAGGGAGTTTAGGGTGTTTCACCTGGAGAGAAGACTGGGAGGTGACACGATGGCCGTCTTCAGATATCCAAAGGGCTGCCACGTGGGAAATGGAGCAAGCTTATTTTCTGCTGCTCCAGAGCTCTGACCTGAACTGATGGATTCAAATGACAGGAAAGGAGATTTGGACTGTTATAAGAAGAAAAAAACCTGCTCCCTGTCCTTTATGGGATTCCCAAGAGCCCATATAGAGTCCTTAAGTAGGTTCTCTATCGGTAGGAGAAAATAACAGAGGCCAACCAGAGAATATTGAGAAGCAAAGCAGCTAGTAAGCCTGATCTTTATTGGACAGTTGCAACAGAGTCCTCACTCACCACACGCAGGAGGGAGGAGAAAACACAGAACAAAGGTGTGCAAGCCCTTATATAGACTTTTTGAAATTGCCACCCTCTAGCTCAAGACCACCACCCCCATACATCATACATGCCTCACAGCAGAAATACATCACAGAAGAGGTGGTCTACAGCAGAAAACCTGTCTGCCAGGTTACCTGAGAATGATCACTGATTAGATTATTTGGGCAGTCTGGCGATTCCTTTGTGATGGTAAATAGTCAGTTCCTGAGTCCAGGTCACAGGCTCACCCTATTCATACACAAATAGGCCCTTAAGACAGGATTTGTGAGCACAGAGACAATGGGGAGGTTTTCCCACTTCCTTTGCCCTTGCAGAGAAATATTTAAAGTCAATTTGGGAGAGACAAAATGGTTTCAGGACTTTTTCCTGTACTGTTTCAGACATTTTGTTTGTTTGTTTGTTTGTTTGTTTGTTTGTTTGTGTGTTTGCCAGGTACATTTTTTTTACATCTTAGACCTTATAATTCTCATAACAGGACTATATCTTAGGAAGAATTTTCTGGTGACAAGAGCTGTTTGAGGGTGGAATGGATTCCCATGGAAGGTGGTCGACTCTCCTTCCTTGGAGGAATTTAAACTTCTTCCTTCTTCTTCTTCTTCTTCTTCTTCTTCTTCTTCTTCGGCGATCCCTCGTAGCTGAGTAAGATGGTCTTCTATGAACATGGTTTTAACAATTAGTCCGTAAGTGACTGTGGAGGCCAATTCTGGATCCACACACCCTTCCACAGTGGGGACATTGGTTTCCAGGTGGGAGTTGATCATGGTGTGGATTTGCCAAGCATGCCTTCCTCTTAGCACATTTCTCCCTTTCGTTCTGAGTTTGAGTGTCTTCTAAGCCCATGACACCTTTGGTCAAGGCTGTTCTCCAACTGGAGCGCTCGCAGGCAGGTGTTTCCCAGTTGTTGGTGTTTATACTACATTTTTTTAGATTTGCCTTGAGAGAGTCTTTGAATCTCGACCACCAGCATTGCGCTTTCCATTTTTAAGTTCAGAATAGTGTGGTTGCTTTGGAAGACAATAATCAGGCATCCGCAAAACATGACCAGTCCAACAAAGTTGAGGTTAGAGTGTTAGGAGAGCTTGGCTGTGGGTCAGACCAAAGGGAGCCCATCTAGTCCAGAATCCTGTTCTTATAGTGGCCGACCAGATGCCGACCATTATGGGAATCTCACAAGCAGGACCTGAGTGCAGCAGAAGCAACTCTCTCCATTCCTATTTTCCAGCAACTGGTATCATCATCACCATCATCATCGTCAGACCTTCAAAGAATCCCGGCCAACACACTCTCTTCCTCAGCCCTGACTTTTCTCTCTCCTTCTCCGGAGAGCCCCTCTTTCAAACGGCAGCCCTGAAGCGGCTCCTCCTCCCCTCGCCCTGTTTTCCTTCCAGCTGTGAGGGAGCAGAAGCTCTCGAATGAGCTCCGCTTTGCTCCTCCGCTTCCAAATGCGAGAGCCGGAGAGTCAATCTGCTCACGTCCCCCGTAACTGCCTTTTGATGCTGGAGACTGTTTTCTCAGCGGAAGTCTTGGCTGCTCCACGCAGGCCTGCGCTGGCGGGGAAATGCCACCATTAGCCAAGGCAATTCCACACGCAGAGAGGTGCTGCAGGAAGAGATCTTGTTCACCGCATGGGCCGTGAGATTTCGAGAGGAGGAGGAGGAGGAGGCAGGGCTCAATTGTGGCAGCCATATCTGTGATTGCTGCCTGCCTATGAGAAACACACACTCACAGAGTGGTAGAGCTGGGAGGGAACCCACCGGATCATCCAGTCCAACCCCTGCAATGCAGCAATTTCAGCTAATGATTCCCTGAGGTGGCCATTTGGCCTCTGTTTAAAAACACGGATGAGGTTCTTAGGCCTGCAATGGTGTCAACTTGAATAAAATACGGGGGAGGGCAGGTAAGCCCCACCCTGCCTAATTGATCACCTGGCACACACACCATTTGAATGGCAACGCCCATCAATTTGGAGGGGCAACCTCCTCAAATATTTTATGGGAGGGCAAAGGGACCTCGTCCCCTAGGAGTTGACTCCTATGAGCTCCAGGGACCCCTTGGTGCCCCTCCCCTTCCTCTCACCCACCCACGACTTTCTTAGGGGCATTCAAGTGGCCCGGATCTTGTTTTCATAAAAACAGGAAGTGCCGCCATATTGAGTGCGGGGGGGGGGGAGAAAAAGGCATAAGAAATGTGTCAAAGGGACGCACTGATCTGAACATCCAGTAATACACTGAAATGCTCACAACTTTTAATGTTGGAAACTCTAGCAAGTAACAGACCTGAAAATGCTGGGAGGGGGAGTAAAGCTGACACAGACTCCTTGGAGGTTCTGAAACAGAAGCTGGATGGTGTCTTAGCTGAGATTCCTGCATTGCAGGGGCCTGGACTAGATGACCCTTGGGGTCCCTTCCAGCTCTACAATTCTCCACTTCCATGGCCATTTTCTGATTTACGAACTCTGCCACAGCAAGCAGATGGCAGCAAAGCAGCTGCTCCAACCAGGCCTTTGAAACACCTTTTTAAAAAAATCTTTTGCACAAGTTCTTTTCCTCTTTCTGCATTTATCTATTGTTTCCCTTTCTCAAATACACCATCAAATTAAGCTGCGCTAATTGCTTCATGAGCAACCTTTCTGCGCGAGGCTTATGCAGAAGAGAGAATTATATGCTGATAAACCCACTAATCTGTGCTTAGAAAGAGAATCGCATAAAAACATATTAATACCCTTCACTTAAAGAAGCCCCCTCCCTCGTGCCCCCCCTCATTGACAAGTGAACAGATCTCGGGGGGGGGGGGGAGAGGATTAACAACACTTCTTCAAAAGGCACAGAATATACAGCCCAGAATCCTTTGAGGCCAAGGAATGG
The DNA here is from genome assembly GCF_964270895.1 of Podarcis filfolensis. NCBI lineage: Eukaryota > Metazoa > Chordata > Lepidosauria > Squamata > Lacertidae > Podarcis > Podarcis filfolensis. The sequence continues at coordinate 136,238,179 of NC_139604.1, forward strand.
AGGATCAGGAACCAGCGGCCATGATGCCAAGCAGGATCCGACCACAGGAGCTTTCTCCGCTCTGGTGGTTTCCAGCAACTGGCGGAGCCATTGTGGCTAGTAGCCACCAACATCCCTTTCCTCCAAGGAGGGAAGGGGAAAAGGGATGGGCCACAAATGTGGGCCCAGTGAGGCTTTCTGAGAATGATAATCTGGCTGCTTCTGTTGCCATTTCCAGCTACTGAGAGTGGAGAAATCCCAAAGTGAGTCGCTCCTTGAGAGAAGAGCTGCTCCTGCTGCCTCTTCCTCCTCCCGTGAGCTGCTCCTGCCAAAGGATCAGGGCCAAAGAGAGACATCATCCCAAAGCAGCCTTCCCATTTTAACAAAGGCCGCACTCTTGAAACCCCAAATTGTGGGGTTTGTGAGCATCTTTTAAACACAGAGAAAACTTTCTCCCTGAAAAATACACTCAGAGGCTGAGGCTTTGTGTGGTTTTGGTCCTTTGCTTGGCTGGCTCTGGGAGCCTCCTTCCTTTTCCTCTTTGGTCATTTTCATTTCATCAGCTGCTATGTGACATTCTGCCTGGCTTGCATCTATCTGGAAGATTGATTGGTTTGTGCACAACTTTCACAGCTGCCCATTATCGGTGTGTTTGGGAATTACTGAAATGGAAGAGTTCCCCCCTCAGATCTCTACAAAGTGATGGCAGCTGCAGCCCAAGAGGCTGGATGGCCGTCTGTCCAGGATTCTCCAGCTGTGATTCCTGCATTGCTGCGGGTTGGACTGGATGACCCTCGGTGCCCTTCCACCTCTGCCATTGGATGATTCTGCATGAGGGGCCAAGGGTGGCTTGCTCCCCTCCCTTCCTGCCTCCCTGTGCTCAGTGGCCACCGGTTGCAGCTAGCTGGAGTCCTGCACCCGGGTCCAGCAGAAGTGTGAGATGGGTTTTAATAGGTAGGAGAGATTAATTGCAGTTTATCCCTCCAGGCACCCACTTGGTGTGCTGAGTTTAAAGTCCCACCCTTACCAGCAAAATCAAAACATAGACTATGAAGCCTTCTTTTAAATAGGTCCAGCTGAAAAGCAAGCTAGTTCCCCCCCTCCCCCCGTCCACTTTTCTTACCTCACTTAATACAGGATGCGGGTGGCACTGTGGTCTAAACCACTGAGCCTCTTGGGCTTGCTGATCAGAAAGTTGGCGGGTCGAATTGTGGCTCTGTCCCTGCTCCTGCCAACCTAGCAGTTCAAAAGCACACCAGTGCAAACAGATAAATAGGTACCGCTGCCGCGTGAAGGTAAACGGCGTTTCCATGCGCTCAGGTTTCTGTCATGGTGTCCTGTTGCGCCAGAAGTGGTTTAGTCCTGCTGGCCACATGACCCGGAAAGCTGTCTGTGGACAAACGCCGGCTCCCTCAGCCTGAAAACGAGATGAGTGTCACAACCCGTAGTCGCCATTGACTGGACTTAACAGTCCAGGGGTTCTTTACCTTTACCTTTTTTTTTACTTTACCTCACTTAACAAAGAATTTGACAACAGACTGGTAAGTCCGTTTATAATGTGATTTACTTACTCATAGTCTTGCATGGGTTCTCAGCTACAGCAGCAGTAAAACTATGCAGGTAAAATACTTATGTTTGCAGCAGAAACCATCTCAGGTCTGTACCTGACCTGGAGCAAGCAGCCCTCCATCCTCCCGCATGGCTGGTTGAAGAGGGGAGGAGCGGGGAATTACTATTTGTTTCTTCCCTCCCAGGAGAGGAGGGGAAATGACATCACACAGAGCCCTCTGTACCCAGTACATTTCTATGGTTGATCAGCACTGCAGCTCTGTGGCCGTATTCCCTTCTCATGCGAACTAGCAAGAATATGAATGGTTAGGTTTGGCTCCTAAATCTCCCACCAGCTGGCCTTGTCCTGCCCCCGGGCCCAGCAGAAGACCCCCTTGGGAGGAGGTGAGCCGAGGGGCCCATCGCTCTGCCAGCTTCTTGTGAGCCTCCCAGGGCTGACGCATCACCAGGAAACGCTGGTCGGCTGAACAATCTTCTGCGCTGCCGCCAAAGACGTCTGTCAAGTGAAAAGAACTGTTACAAAAGCCTTAGACAGGGAGGGAGCAGACAAAGGGGTGCATAATGCAGGCTGGAGGTGCAGGATGCAAGCGCTGAGTGCCAGCTCTTCATCTCTCTGAAAAGACACTTCCCAGGAGGAAATGGAGTTCCCTTCCCGCGGCTTCTGGGGGGACCTTTGGGGGATCCTGCAGGCCGGGCACAGGAAGCCGCTTGTCTTGGGACAGAGGCTCACTGGGCAAGAGCTGCCTGGCCTGGCTCTCTCCTGGGTGGGCCCATGCGCTCCTTTTCTCCTGAGAGGAGCCATTGCACAGAGCCAGAACTGTGGAGCTGGAAGGCACCCAAGGGGTCATCTAGCCCAACCTCCAGCAACGCAGGAATCATGCGGCAAGGGAGGTGGGCTGCCACAGACACTCTGGCCAGGGCAGGACTGGGAGGGACTAGCAGCCCCCCCCCATCCAGGTTTCTCCTGCAGAAGTCCTGCCCTTCATGGGTTTGGGGGGGGGGATTTGCCACCGCTGCTGCGGCTCACACTGAGAATGGCTCTGCATATAATAAACAAATAAACCCCACCCCCTACAATTTCTTTCATTTTCCAAAACCTGAAATTTCAATCTCTGGTACAAGTTTCCCCCCCGGGGAAAACATCTGAGAATGAATTGGCTGGTACAGAGTGAGCGGAAATTCCAATCTGGAGGAAAAACAACCAATTCTGTAAAACCGGTAATTGGGTCTCTTTCCCCTCAACTATATACATGCATCATCAGGACAGATCCTGAGGTGGTGCTGGAGAGACGGACTCTGGGGGGAACAGGGAGGCAAACGGAGGGGGGAGAGAAAAGGGTGGGGGACAGGACAAAGGTCTCAAGAGCCCCCTTCCATCACGCCACGGTATGCCAAATGGAGGCAAAGAGCATGTGCAGAGAGCCCTTCCCCACAGTGCTTAGTAAGGAGAACATCCCCCCTGACACCTTCCATGTAAAAGGTAAAGGTAAAGGACCCCTGGATGGTGACGTCCAGTCAAAGGCGACTATGGGGTTGCAGCGCTCATCTCGCTTTCAGGCCAAGGGAGCCGGCGTTTGTCCACAGATCTTGTGGCCAGCAGGACTGAACCGCTTCTGGAGCAACAGAACACCGTGACAGAAACCAGAGTGCACGGAAACGCCATTTATCTTCCCACCACAGATGCCTATTTATCTACTTGCACCAGTGTGCTTTCAAACTGCTAGGTTGGCAGGAGCTGGGACAGAGCAGTGGGAGCTCACTCCGTCATGGGGATTGGAACCGCCAACCTTCCGATTGGCAAGCCCAAGAGGCTCAGTGGTTGAAACCACAGCGCCACCCGTGTGGTCACCCCTGACACCCTCCATGTGGACATGGCGTAGCTAGTAAACATTTCCCTTTCACCAAGGAGGTACCTGAGTTCTAGTAAGAAGCCCATCAAGGTCTGGGGGGTCTCTGAGGGCAAGAGGCCACTTGGGGTCTTGAGTTGAACCTCTGGGACCCTAGGTGGGGCAAAGGTGGAGACCCCCCATCGTAGGATGGCTTGAGGAGAGGTCTATCAATGGCTACTAGCTTTGAAGGCCATGCTCTGCACTCCACAGTAGGAGGCAGCCATGCTTCTGAAGGCCAGTGGCTGGAACCCCAGGAGGGAGCTGCTCTGATGCTCTGGACGACGCAGGCCTGATCCAGCGGGCTCTTCTGGTAGATCTCCTCTTACGGCTCATGCCTTGGCTGCTTCAGGACTCACAACAAGCCATTTCCTTGTAAGATTAATATCCCACCTGTCATCACAAGTTCTCCCAGCGTGGGTCACATTCCAGTAAAAGGAAGAGGCGGAGGACAAGAAATCCTGTGCAGGCAATCAATAAATGAAGAAACGTCACCAGAAACCAAAAAGAGAAAACACAAGAAAGCCATCTGATGTCTCAGCCATTTCACCTGCTCCCTGTTTCCTCTGCCTGGCCTTTCAATATTTCGGAGCCCCAGAAGGGAGGGAGGGGGTCTCTAGCTGTGATTGACAGACAGCCCCTGGGGGGGCCATTTCTCAGACAAGTGAATTGCCCTGATTTCCTGCCCCCTCCGAGATGGGCTTGTAATAATGCCACGGTACACACGGGGAACGTGCCTTGACAGCCTCTCCTTCCAGCGTGCGAGGAATCATCTCTGGTCCCCTTTAATTAAGGTTTGTGCTCAACGAAGTTTGAAGAAGCCTTTAATTCATCATCTCTTTTCTTCTGGCAACTTCCTGTTAGCAGCAGTCGCAACGGCTTCGCAGGCCCTTAATCAGATTTCCCTCCCCTTCTGGTTACAGAAGGATTAATGCCCAGAACTCCCAGTCATTGGAGAATCTGGGGGTATCAAAAGGGAGCCCCCCAGTTCACACTTGCCCTGGGCGGAGACTCCTCATGATGAACATAAGAACGCCAGAAGAGCCAATGGCCCATCCAGTCCAACATCCCTGAGATGCTCCCATCCCAGTGTTTCCTATAATCCTCATCTGCCCACACTTTCTGAATCCAGTTTATTTGATTCATATGCTTTGCAATTCCACCAAGTGTTTTTGTTAATATTTATAACCATCACAAACACAAATGCACACACACATTGCTTTTTGGCTGTTTTCAAGCAGAGGTTGGGGGCCATCTGTCAGGGATCCTTTAGCTGTGAATCCTGCACTGCAGGGGGTTGGACTAGATGACCCTGGGAGGGCCCTTCCAACGCTATGATTCTACGAATCTTTGGTTTTGCCCGGCCAGTCGCCTTTCTGGGTGAGGGGAGAGCAGAGTGCAGTTGTTCCTCCTTGTTCGTTGCCGACTCTTGCTCAGAAAGCATCTGCTTCCCCTCACCTTTGCCTCGGCTGTCTTTTGGCAGGCGGTGCCAATGTTTGCCTTTGCAAGGTGGCTCTGCTGGCGCCTGGCAAATGTGCCAACCAGCCAAAGGGCTCAGGCAGCATCTGGGAAGGAGGCGTCAAGCAGCCCAGAAACAGCTGCTGGGAGAGAAAGGCTTTATATACAGCTACGCAACACAAATAAGGGTTGCACTTTTCAAAAATGTTACCATCAAAATCATTTGAAGTGCCTGGTGCTTCCCTAGGGGAGATCTGGAGAAATAGGCGGAGGCTCCTGCTCCAGTGGCTGAAGGAGACGTCTCTGCCCTGCCTCCCAGCGGAGAATCATAGAGACGGAAGGGAGCCCAAGGGTCATCCAGTCCAACCCCCTGCAATGCAGGAATCTCAAGCATCCAGGACAGATGGCCCTCCAACCTCTGCTTGAAAACCTCCAAGGAAAGAACATCCAGGACCTTCCAAGGGAGTAAAACAGACCAATTCCTTATGATATGGTACAACTTGATTCAGTACAGTATGTCAATGATGATTCCTACAGTCTAAACCTGCATCCAGTGTTTACATGGTTAATTCAATAAGAGATATTTGATGGAGGTGTATCTCCCCTCCTCTCTTTCATGTGAATATTTATGTTTAGCGTCAGCACACATTGCTAGACACTCGATGGTTCCTCCATATTCAGTATTTCTGGGTTGATTCTTTTTCTATTCTATATTTTTCTCAATTTGCAAATGTACAAATTGAGATGTTTTGATATTGTATTTGCTGCTTAAAAGCAAAAGAGAAAGTTCTTTACAAAAAAGAAAGAAAACCATCTTCTGAATTTGAGAGAAGTCCCTGCCTCCCTCCTCCTCCTGTCTCCATGGGGGGGGGGGGGAACCCCCGGCTGATGTCCCCCTCCGTCTCCCAGCAGGGTTTCCCAGCTGAGCAAGGGCTGGAGGCAGCTCCTGCCACCCTCCTGCCTCTGCCTGCAAGAAGGAGATATGCAGAGCAAGGTAACAAGTTCAGTCCTTTCACATTTCCAGAAATATATGCAAATGAAATTTTAATGGTTTCTGATGCCCTTCCCCCAGTGTGCAGAAGACGGGCGAGAGGAGGAGGAAGAAGAAGACCAGGGCACGAGAGAGCTATTTACACACACCTGTGCAAAAGGCCTAGAGAAACAGCTTGGATGCTGCCTGGATTTCCTGACAGCTCAGGTCATAGAATCATCGGATTTGTAGACCTGAAAGGGACCTCAAGGACCATCTAGTCCAGCCCCCTGCAATGCAGGAATCTCAGCAAAAGCATCCAGGGCAGATGGCCATCCAACCTCTGCTTGGAAACTTCCACCGAAGGAAAGTTCACAACCTCCCGAGAGAATCCGTTCCACTGCGGAACAGCTCTTACCATTAGAAAGTTCTTTCTGATGTTTAGTCAGGATACTTAAAACCACTAGTTCTGGTCTACCCTCCAGCACAAAAGAAAAGAAGCTTGTTCCATCTTCCATACAGCCCTTCAGAGAACTGAAGGTGGCTCTTGTCGTGAGTTTGTGGGGAGGGGGTTAGGTCCTATACCTGAGTCCCTTCTAATTCCTGGATCCAACAAGGATCTAGTTGCTGGAATAGCCAGTCAATCTTGGTAATGGCCCTAAAGTAGGGGTCATTAAGGTAACAAAGGAAGAGGCTCTGTGCCAGAAACCCAATGTGTGGGCTCCCCTCCCTCACCTCGCTGGTAGTTAGACAAGGCGGGTGAGAGTTGAGGTTTGTGAGCTGGAAGCAAGAAGCAAGCTGCAGGAAGTCAAGCGCCAGAGCCAAGCCTGATTTCTGCTGGAATCCAATGTGACTATGGGAGAAGAAAGACCCTCTTGGGGTGTTAATGCTGTGAGTCCCTCCACCACAGGCTCCGGTTGTAAAGATGTGTAAATAAACCATCTCTCCTAAAGACACCACCGTCTCCTCTGTCCCTCATTCCAAGGAAACCAAACCCTGGCTAAGCAGCTGGAACCCCTGCTCATAGTCTGGGGTGGCAGGCAACACCCCAATATCTCCCCTGTCTTCTCTTCTGCAGGCTAAACAGACCAACTCCCTCCATCATCCCTCCAAAGGCTCCACTCATCTCAGTCTCCCTTCTCTGCACTCCTTGTCAACACCTTCCCGGGCGCAGGACTGGCTGCGGTTCCCGGGAGAAGGAGAGAGGCAGCCAGAAGAGCAGAGATGGAGGAAGAATGCTCCTGCCTCCTTTGGCCCCGTTCTGTGCATTCAGACCTCGGTGCCCTTTAATGCTCTTGCAGGGAGTCATTTAGTACAGAGTGAAAAGGAAGATGATGGATGGCAGCTCAGAAGCTTCTCTCAGCTTGTGACACGTATTTATCTTTGACAAGATGAAGAAAGGCCCCTTCTGTCCAGATCTGTCTCAATTAACCGCAAGAAGCCCGGCACCAGCTATTAAGGGACGGCGCAACAATCCTATCGCGTTGGGAGGGCCTTGCTCAACTCCATCAGCTTCCAATTAAACCTGAACCTGAAGAGGGCAGCAGCTGAGGCAAAATCCAGCCAGGGCAGGGGTGGGGCCTGTGGGTCTCCTTCCCTGCCAGAAGGCATATTTCACGGCAACATCGTTCTGCTAAAATTGCCTCCATTTTGTCATTATTAGGAGAGGCCCATTGATGGCTACTAACCACAAAGGCTCGGCTCGGCCTCCACGGTCAGAGGCAGCAGTGCTTATGACTATCAGTTGCTGGAAGGCCCAGGAGGGAGAGGGATCTTGCGCTTGGATCCTGCTTGCAGGTTTCCCACTGAGGCACCTGAGTGGCCCCTGTGAGGACAGGAGGCAGGACCGAGGGGGGGGGTCATGGGCCTGATCCAGCTGCAGGACTCTTCTTGTGTTCTTAGTACTTCCTTTGAAATTGCCGGCCAGGCTTGTTCTCTGGAAAGCCTTCCAAGCACCGTCTCCGGAAGTAGCAGAGCAGCCGTGGGGATCGAGCCCAAAGGCGGCCCAGCTGAAGAGGAACTTTCTTGTACTTGGTAGATCTTAAGTATTGAGTGGATTGAGCTATGTAGGAGAGAATATTTTATATAGTAATTATCCTTCCTTGGTCTCACTTGTGTGAGAACGCAAATAACAATTTCAGCAGAGTTAAAAATCACCATGTTTACATTATCTCTGGAAGCGATTGGGACACGGTTGCATATTCTTCTAGAAAAATTAAACCTTCTTAAACCTTGGAAGGATATTTTCCCTTTTTTTAAGTAGGGCCCCAAAGCAGCAGCTGGATCAGGCCAAGGGGCCAGGCTGGACCAGGTTGGGGGCGCACTGACTCCCGCCTCCTGGTTCCTGCAGTGATCAGCCGGCTGCCCCAGTGAGAGACCCTCCAGCCCCTCTCAAGCCACTCTAGCCATTGACCTTGACTAGGATATCTTGTGGCAATGGGTTCCATAGTTTAACACATGCTGTGTGGAATACTCTGTCTTCGTCCCTGTCCTGAGATTCCTCTCATGGCTTGTTATTTTTTGCTCTTGTTATTGGTTTTTATTGGCTGTCTCCAACTACCGTAAGTCATAGTTGTTTATTTATTTAAATTGTATATTGCCATTCATCCGTGGATCTCAGGGTGGTTCACAACATAAAAAATGCATAATAAAAACAGCAGCAAATAAAAAACCCACAAACAAAGAAGTCCCCCCTCACCCCACCATTGAAATCAGCCACTGAAATCCTTGGCCACCCATTCATTCTATGGCACAGAGCAACCTCTTTTCTTGCCCTATTTGTTCATTCTGAGAGACGCTGATGATGGAGGAGGAACTCCGGGGAATTTCTCAACTAAGGAGTTATAGTATTACCATTCAGGAAACAAATATCTGCAAAACTTCAAGCCTTTCAAAACAAAATTTTTAACTGCCCCATTCACATCAAGTGACTTGAAAAACAAAAACATCCTCTATTGACTGTTACAAATTGATTTCTTTTCTTTTCTTTTCTTGTCCTTCCAAACATCCGATCGATACCAGAGACTAGAAAACAAGAAGATATTCACACACACAAAAATACCTGGGAAGGTAGAATGGAGGACATTCAGACCCAGAACTTCTGCAAAATCAAAATAGGGCACAGTGTGATCTCCTTTCATTATACAGCGATTGTAGCTCACCCAGCGCTGCATTTTGGTCAAAAGGCATTCAGGAAGCTTCCACAGCCTCTGTTTATAGTCTTTCTTTCCTCCTTTCCTTTCTCTTACATATCCCACCCTTTCAGTTGCACCAGTGGGAAGTGAGGCCACTATCAGTCACCAAAAATCAGGCCACCAACCTAATTCCAGAAGAAATCACCTCCTCTAGTCACAGAGCCTAGCACAAAATCATATCAAGGCCTGGAAAGGGGAAGACTCTGTGCTCTGGCCCTGAGCCTGGCACACGAGGGAGGGAAGGGGGGTCTCTCCAGAAAGCAAACCTCTCCCAAGCTCATTCTCCAAAGAGGCCCTGGAGGGAGGTGGATGACAGTGATGGTCAAAGGTCTTTTGGGTGGTGAAATCCTCAGAGCAGCAGGAGATTCCAGAGGTTCGAAATCCCATTGCTTCTGGCTTTATCTATGAAGGGAAAGGGGCCCAACCTATTCGCCACCTCATCTTTGCTCTATTGTTCTCCTGGTGGCTCAATGCCCCAGGCAATCACCTCAGAGGAAGCGAGCCTTATTTTGCTCAAGTAGCTTTCCACACTTGCTGATTCCAAGGGATTGGCATTGTCTAGCACACAGTCTAATACACAGGATCTTGCTTAATACACATTAGTCTGAGGCCCAGATTTAACACCTAGCCTTAATTAAATTCTAACTCCTACTAGACCCAGGAATTCAGGCTTTCTAGCATCCACAAACTCATAACACTATAGAAGAACTGTGGCTTTTGCCCACCTGGCTCAGAGCATGAGCACATTCTGGTTCAGAGAAGCAACCCAGGGCCGTCTTGGCTACTGGGGTGAGAGAACTTATCCAGGAGAAACATATGTGGAGGTGGCAGCGACTGAATGGCGCTTGCAGAGGGATGTAATTTATTAAAGCAATTACCAGAGGCCAGTCCCAGGCCCTGCTGCCCAGGGAGGCCAGACCCATTTGTCTTGCTTTCTTCTCAGCAGGAGGGAGCTTAGAGTCTCTTTGTCCTCTTCTCTCCTGGAAGCTGCCTTGGACCCAAGGGATAATGGTGGTCCATCAGGAAAGGCCACTCAGGGGGCCGCTGGGCCGCTGGGCCAGCTCAGAAGACACTGCAGAAGCGGTGATGGCCGCTGCTCTGATTCCTGTGTGAAGCCGCCTGTAAAATCCAGCATTTCCTCTGTGGTCCAAAAGGGAAGAAGGAACGAGGGTCTCACTTTCTGCTGAGGGAAAAGGGCAGATGCAGATGCAGATTTAACTTTGAGGTTGCTACCTGACGGTTCACTCCTTGCAGAGCAAAAGGTCCATTTTTAATAAACAACAGAAAAACACCACTTTTTGCACCCACTTTATCATGGGCTGGTGGTTTCTCGTGCTACAGAGTAAGTATCACCATGGAGAAGGGCCACCTCCCTCACTGAGAGTGGCAGTGTGGTGTAGTGGTTGGAGTACTGGACTGTGACCTGGGAGCCCAGGGTTCAAATCCCCCTCTAGGCCATGAAGTTCTCTGGGTGACCTTGTGGCCAGTTACTCAGTCTAGCCTACCTCACAGGGTTGTTTGGGGGATTAAGTGAGGAGGGGGAGAAGAACCACGTATCTGGGAGCTCCCTGGAGAAAAAGGCAGGATATAAACGCAATAAACAAACAAACAAACAAACAAACAAACCACAAATCTTCCTGCAAGGTCACAGCAGGGCAGGAGGAGACACCCAGCAAGTGTCTTTGAGGACAGGTATTATTTCAGGCAATCAATTATATATTTGAGCACAAAGCAGGTCATTTCATTCCTCCCCCTGCTTGGCTAAACTACGTTTTCTTCAAGGTAAAAAGATATGTAATTAAGTTCTGAGCATTTGCTCCCTGCTCTCAAAGTGATTGAAACCCGTTTCCTCCCATTAACACTGGCCTCTAATTAGCTAGGCGGTGCCAGGCAGTTGCTGCTCTATTGAAAAGAGGATTTCTTCCGAAAGGGGGGCAAAGCCGACTTTGATTCACGCTGGTCCTGTATGATGTAGGATCCTTCCTCAGCCATCCCAGGTGACCTGGGGAGCAAGGAGCTTACGCTGAAGCAACAGATACCAAGGCGGCTGTAAAATGACATGGCAAAAGAGCATGGTCAAAGAATGCACTGGGAAATTTAAACATGTCCCTTTCAATGAATGTTTTGGGTGGTGGGCAAGACTTTGTCCCATGCCGGGTGGGAAGGAGCTTGTGGAGCTTCTGCTCAGGTCCCTGGTTGGGGGAGGGGGGCGGCAGGGGCTTCTGGAGTCTGCAGGTGCAAGAGGCTTTCCCCTCCATTAAGTGTGCCGAGGACTCTACCCTTAAGAACTTCTTCTTTGTCAATCTTTCGTAGCAGAGTAAGATTGTCCTCCATGAACACAGTTTTAAAAGTGAGTCTGTAAGTGACTGTGGAGGCCAAGTCTGAATCCGCATGTCCTTCCACACTGGGGACATTGGTTTCCGGGCAGGAGTTGATCATGGTGTGGATTTGCCAAGCATGCCTTCTTCTTAGCACGTTTCTCCCTTGCATCCTGAGTTTGAGCATCTTCAAAGCCCATGACGCTTTTGGTAAAGGTTGTTCTCCAACTGGAGCGCTTGCAGGCCAGTGTTCCCCAGTTGTCAGTGTTTATACTACATTTTTTTAGATTTGCCTTGAGACAGTCTTTAAACCTCTTTTGTTGACCACCAGCATTACGCTTTCCATTTTTAAGTTCAGAAAAGAGTAGTTGCTTTGGAAGACAACAATCAGGCATCCGCACAACATGACCAGTCCAACAAAGTTGATGTTGAAGAATCATTGCTTCAACACTGTTGATCTTTGCTTCTTCCAGGACACTGATATTAGTTTGCCTGCCTTCCCAAGTGATGTGTAAAAATTTTCAGAGACACCGTTGATGGAATCTTTTGAGGAGTTGGAGATGGCATTTATACCGGTAAATAGTCCATGTTTCACAAGCAGACAGTAAGGTTGGTAGTACAATAGCTTTGTAAACAATCATTTTGGTTTTCCTGCAAATGTCCTCAAGCACTCTGCACTTCAATTGTGAGGAAGCTGCACTCGCAGAGCTCAGGTGATGCTGGATTTTTACATCAATGTCAGCCCTTGTGGAAAGATAACTGCCCAGGTAGGAGAAGTGATCGACATTTTCCAATGTTACACCATTAAGTTCGATTTGTGGCTCTATAGAGGGGTTGTTTTGTGCTTGTTGGTGCAGCACTTTGGTTTTCTGGATGTTGAGCGACAGGCCAAGCTTTTCGTAAGCTTCTGCGAAGATATTTAGGATGGTTTGGAGGTCATCCTCTGAGCGTGCACACACTACGTTGCCATCAGTATACTGAAGCTCTATGACGGAAGTTATGGTAACCTTACACTTTGCTTTCAGCCTGCTCAGATTAAAGAGCTTTCCATCTGTTTGATATATGATTTCTACTCCGGTGAGGAGTTTCCCTTCAACAAAGTGTAGGATCATGGCAATGAAAACAATAAATAGAGCTGGGGCAATAACACAACCCTGTTTAGTACCTGATCCCACTGTGAATGGTCCACTTTGAGAGCCATTGTTATCTGCAATTGTTGCTGTCATATTATCATGAAGGAGCCAAAGGATGTTCACAAATTTATCTGGGCAGCCGATTTTCAGAAGGACAGTCCACAGGGCATTATGATTTACAATAAGGACATCAGAAGAGCCAGCTGGATCAGGCCAGTAGCATCCTCTTTTCAGTGGCTGACCAGATGCTCCTTATGGGAAACTGCAACCCTACACACACACAAACACAATGTGCACATCTAAGTAAGGACTCAATAGGGCTTAGCTCTGACTAGACCACATAGAATTGGCCCTTTAATTGTCCCCTAATTTTCCCAGGTTGCAAAGATCGTTCTCCCCAGCTTGTGTCCAGGGAAATTTGTTCAGCGAAACAAAGAAAGATCTGAGGACCCTGTTAAGAAAGTCTAACCATTATCAAGAAACAAACGCTTTGAGTTAAACTGGTGTCACGACCTCCTGTTTGTGAAACGCCAGCAAAGTGCCATCATCTTTTCAAGCTGATACTAACAATGGACAGTTTACAGGAGGGACATAAAAGCAGAGGCCAGTTCAGAGGGAAGAAAGTGGAGTTCAAAAGCCTCTGTTAGCCTCATTCCGTGGCCGGATGGGAAGGAAGGGAGGTGGGGTTCAGAAGGCCAGACAGAGAAATGCGGGGTTCTAAAGAGGTCGCATTGCAGGAGCAATAGGGGGAGCTGGTGGGCCTTTGACCTTTGCGGCAGCTGGCATCGCAATCAAGGGGGAGATACCCCAATATTCAAGGAAGCCCATTCCAGCAACTGCCACAACACACACACACACACACACCAGAGGGGAACCCAGAAGAGGAATAAACCCATCTGAAGAAGAAGAAGAGTTTGGACTTGATATCCCGCTTTATCACTACCCAAAGGAGTCTCAAAGCGGCTAACAATCTCCTTTCCCTTCCTCCCCCACAACAAACACTCTGTGAGGTGAGTGGGGCTGAGAGACTTCAAGAAGTGTGACTGGCCCAAGGTCACCCAGCAGCTGCATGTGGAGGAGCGGGGAATTGAACCCGGTTCACCAGATTACAAGTCCACTGCTCTTAACCACTACACCACACTGACTCTCTCTCTGCAGAGCAGAAAGTTTATAAAATGATGACTTGCCTGGAGAAAGTGGAGAGAGAGAGGTTTCTCCCTCTGTCATAACACCAGAACTGGAGGACATTGAATGAAGCTGAATGCTGGAAGATTTGGGACGGATAAAAGAAAGAACTCCTTCAGTGAAACTCTGGAACTCACCCTCCCAGGAGACAGTGATGGCCCCCAACCTGGATGGCAGGATTGGGCCATTTTATGGCTCCTAGCCATGCTTCCAAATCCCAGGTGCTGGAAACCACAGGAGGAGAGAGTTGCTCTTGTGCTTGGATCCAGCTTGCAAGTTTCCCAGGGGGGCATCTGGTCGGCCCCTGTGAGACCTGGATGTTGGATGAGATGGGCCCCCTCTGGTCTGATCCAGCAGGCTCTTCTGATGTTCTGACGTTCCTTTGGCTGACGATATGAGAAACCACTGAGAGACCCCTGAAAGGACTGCTGTCCCTAACTGTCCTGGGCAGAGGATCCACCAGAGCAATGAAGATGGTGGCTTCCATGCCAATCCCAGGTGGAAACAAGCCCAGACAGTCCGTGATTTCTGCACCTCATACTCAGTATGAGGCAAATGGCAAAATTCCCTTTCCTCTTCCCATGGACCAACTGGAGACTGACCAGCTGTGGCAAAGGGACTTAGCATTAAACCTTAGGAAGAACATTCTGAGGGTAAGGACTCTTCAACAGAGGAATGGATGACCGTGAAAGGTGGTTTTCTTCCTTGGCGGTTTGAAGCAGAGGTTGGGGGTCATCTGTCAGGGATTCTTGAGCTGTGATTCCTACATTGCAGGGGGTTGGACTAGATGACCCTTGGGACCCCTTCCAAATCTAGGAGTCTATGCACTGAAGGGCAGCCAACCAGCTTAGAGGGAGCAGCACAGGGCATGTAGTACACAGAGCGCTCCTCCAACTGAGGGGATCCATCCTAGAGAACAGCCACTGTATCCCTCTCCTCAGCATCTGCCGCCTGAGGCATTTGCCTCACTCTGCCCAAGAGTCGCACTGGCAAGTATTCCTACGCCCTGTGGCTCCTTTTCTCGCGAGGGCATCTCCAAGGCAGATCTTCCCATTCCAGAACTACGGGAAGAAAGGCAGGCTGGTCAGGAGCTGCCTGGTCCATTTGCCTTGAAGAGCAGCCGCAGGGGCAACGGAGGCGAGCTGCTGGCGTGAGTCGCTTGGCAGAAGCCCACCCCAGTGCCCCTCCCCACCCCGCAGAGTCTCCTGGCACACGCTGAGAAAACACATGTAGGACTTAACATTTAACAGACAAGACACTGGTGACAAGACACATTAGTCTCAAACTTCCCCAAAATGCCGCTTCCGAGGCTGCACATTGCCTGGGCGGTCCCCCCCAGTGACGCTCCTTCCATTCCTATTAGCTCTGCTGCCTCCTCAGCCCCACAAATATTGGCCAAGCTCATTTATGAAAATTGCTCAGAAGATTGTTAAAGTCAACAAGGAGCCAGTTGGTGGGTTTCTGCACGGATGGCTGATGGTCTGAGATGATTCAGTAAAGGGAGGCAGAAATTGCTCAGGAACTGTGGAGGTGGAACGGACCCCAAGGGTCATCCAGTCAACCCCACACACTGCACTGTCATCCCCCAACTGCTGGAAGAGGCCCCCTCAGTCCATCCCCACCCTTCGGTGTTTCCAGGGCCTGAGACTTGAGGCTTCCTGATGCCAGGAGCACCTAGGAAGGTCACACTGCGAACAAGAAGACTCACACTGCCTGGCATTTGGGCAAGCGGGAGACCCGGAGAGCAATTCAGTTCTGCTCTGCATGGCTCCCACTGATCCCAAAGGATGTCAGCAACTGTGCAGAGAAAAAAGAGACCCCTTTCCTCTGACTGACCCCACCACCACCACCATGCAGGGCAACAGCTAATGTGCAGGATGAGACCCCCTTAAGATATTGGAAGATGGCTCTCCTCTCAGTCTCCTCTTCTCCAAGCTAAACCCACCAAACTCCCTCAACCTTTCCTCATCAGACTTGGTTTCCAGACCCCTCATCGGAGATGAAATGTTGCTTGTGGCTTATTTTGATATTGTTGGAATAAGTTATAAATGTCAGAAACTTATGGTTTGAGTACTTCCTCCTTCTTCCTCCCAGCTTGTCATCTCTGGACTGCAATTCCCTTTCTCCAAAGTTGTCTCCATGGAAGGTAGCAAGTACATTATCATCAGCATGCCCATCCACGGTCAGTAGCCTTGGATCTGATGGGGTTAGATCAAGCCACTTTTGTGTCTTCTGAGGTTGGCAACTGCTGTCCTAGCTCCTCTGGCCCAGAATCGGTGTCCAAGGTGAGAGCATGAAGCGATTTTACAACTCTGATGGCAAAGTGTGGTTTGTGACTGTCCTACTTTTGTGCGTCACATTTCTCCAGGGGTTAGACTCTCGCAATGGGTAATCTTTTTCCACCCTGGGGGCACCCATCTCTCTTGGTGCTCAGTCTCAGCCAACTTGGCTCTATCAAGTAATTCTGCATGTGGTCCTGTTACTTGAGGTGTGACTAGGCAGGCCTCAAGTTGTTGCCCCTTCTCTTCCAGCAAGACAACCAGCAGGTCACTGCCTCAGCTCCCTTGCCCTCATGTCTCTGCTCCTATGCCCACCAAGAGACAGAACTCTGAGCCTCCCTCTTAACCGCCCTGTAATGGTTCTAGGGGTTGCTCGTGCGTAAGTTGCCGCCACTCCTGGCTAGGTTACCTGGTTGAACCCCTTCTGTCTGGACAGCCTCTCTCTTCGTGGCTGTCTCAGTCGCTGGCAGAATCCATCAGTGGGCGTTTCTTGAACTTCTTCCAGCAAAGAAGTTCTTTGACGCCAAGTCTCCTCCTACTCTCCCTGCGCGGAAGTCTTCTGCACAGGGAGGGTGTGGGCAGCGGAGTACCTGTGCTCTCCCCGCTGGTATCTGGCGAGGAGTCCTGGAGCCTCCTCTCCACTCTCCCTTCCACACTGGTGTTACGCTGATTTCCTTCCCCAGCAAATGGGCTGCCTCTCTCCCTGCTGGGACCCTCTCCGGCATCCCCCCAGAGCCTTCCCTCCGCCTCTGACTCCGATGGCAGTTCCCTGACACGCCCCCACTAAATGCCCTCAAAAACGCCCCAGGATCTGCTCCCAGGATCTGCACTGAAAAGCTCCTTTTTGTTCTCAGTGGGGCCCAAGCAGATTGTGGGGCATGTCGTAAGTTCTGTCTGTTCCAGAGCCATTAACATTAATTCTCGCCTAGTCTACCATGTCATATAAAAGGGAATTTGACAAATTCAGACACATTAATGTTGAAAATTGAATCTGTGAGATGAATCACAATGCCTCGTCTTGCAAGGAGGACAGAGGCACCGCTTCATGGCAAACGTCTCTTGCCTCGCAACTCTCAGGGTGATTATGCAAGCCTGGTTCATTAACCGGCTCTTTTCATCGCAGAAGGCCCCCATCCAGCTGCTCTTAAAGTCTGCGCTGAAAAGTCAGACAACCTGGAAGTTACTGGTGTCAATGAATCGTTGCTGTTGAAGGTGGAGGAGGAGGAGATGGAGAAGGAGAAGGAGGAGCTCCTCAGTCCTTGGGAGGTTCAGGAGCAGAGGCACCAGGAGAAAGCAAAGGGAAGGGGCATCAGCCCAAGGAGGAGAGGGCAGGAGGGGAGGAAGGGGATTAGGAGAGGCAGGGGGAAAAGGGCCTCATCCCCAAATATCTCTGGGAGTAAAGCGGAGGAAGCAGAAAGCAAAGAGCTCCTCTTTGAACAGAGGCAACCTGGAGTTTGGGTTCTTTGTCTTGTATATTTTTGTTCTTGGATGCTCTTTCTTGGCGTATCTTCAAGGAGTCAAAAAGCAGCTTCTTTGAAGTGGTTTCTCATCCCCAGTCTGACCCCCCCCCAAAAAAAACACCTTTGCTCTGTGTGTGAGGGAGGGGGTGGGCAAGGTCAGTCTAGAGCCATTCCCACCTTTCAGGTGACCATGGGAGGAGTCACCAGCAACACATAACTAAAGGTACAAGGCCTGATCCTGGCCCCATCCCTGCTGCTGAGCAAAGGAAGGGACCATGGCCTTAAAATGGACTGCAGGTGAGGGTGCTTAGGGCTGCAAATTAGTCTTTGTCACCCCAGCCATCTTTTTGGTTCAGGGTCTTGTTGCTAAATGGCATTACATTTCATGTAAAGAAGGGAGCTTTCATTTCATCCTACAGTTAATATTTCAAGACCACTTTAGCAATCCAAAAGGCCACAGAGTTGAGGGTGCCATTTCCACCTTTGGCTCTGAATACAATCAAGGCTTAGTGCCAGCGCTTGGCAACTCATCCAGTGTCCACAGGGCATCCAAGGGCTCCGGGGCATCTGCCTCTTCCTAAGACCTCTCGCCTTCAGCACCAACACTGCCTCCCTCACTGCCCAGCTCCAAGGGGAGGGGGCCAAAGAAGCTGGGGCTTCCTGCTGAGGAAACTAAGAAGATCCTGCTGGGTGAGGCCAATGGCCCATCTAGCCCAGCCTCCTGTTCTCACAGTGGCCAACCAGATGCCTGTGGGATCCAAGCACAAGAGCCCTCTCCCCTCCTGTGGTTTCCAGCAACTGCATTCAGAAGCATTGCTGGTTCCAGCTGTGGAGACAGAGCAGTGCCTTCAGGCTTAGATGCCACCGGCCATCTTCCTTTAAACCATCCAAGTTGGTAGTTGCCAATGCATCCTGCAGGAAGCAGTTCCATAGTTTAGCTATGTGCTGTGTGAATAAGTCCCTTCTGCACATCTCCCCAGACCTGGGGCCACCTGTGTCCTTGCCACAGAGACTGTCTCTTCTCCTGCCCTGCCTGTGACTTGGCATTTCCCATCCTTGATGAAGAGAACCTTCCGTTCACCTCCTCTTGCAGCAAGCAGAAGGATCACCTCGGCAAGGCGATTGAGTGGGTGGTCGCTGAACAACCCCAGACACACCTGGAGGATGCGGACCATTTGGATCCCTTCCCATCAGGATTCAGGCCTCATCATGGTTAGATTACTGCAATGTGTTATACGTAGGGCTGCCTCTGAAGACGGTTCAGAAACTTCAGCTGGTGCAGAACGGCGGCCAGGTTGCTCACCGGAGCAAGGCGGTTTGAGCATCTTACACTGATCCTGGACCGACTGCACTGGCTGCCAGTTAGTTTCTGGGCCCCATTCAAAGTGCTGGTTTTGACCTATAAAGCCTTAAAGGGCTCAGGACTGTGATACCTCAAGGATCGCCTCTTTCCATGTGAACCTACCCGGGCCCAAGATCGTCTTCTTAAGGCCTTCTTTGTGTGCCCCCTCCTCAAGAGGTCCAGAGGGTGGGAACATGAGAATGAGCCTTGAAAGAGCATCTCCACCCCCATCTTTCTGCCCAGTCACTGAGGTCCTCCTCTGAGTGTCCTCTGTTGGTTCCCTTACTGTGAGAAGTGAAGTTACAAGGAACCAGGCTAAGGGCCTTCTCGGTGGTGGCACCCTCCCTGTGGAACACCCTCCCATCAGATGTCAAGGAAATAAACAACTATTTGACTTTTAGAAGACATCTGAAGGCAGCTCTGTTCAGGGAAGTTTTTAATGTTTTATGTTTTATCATGTTTTTGGTCTTCTGTTGGGAGCCGCCCAGAGTGGCTGGGGCAACCCAGTCAGATGACTGACATGCAAAAAATAAAATCATCAACATCATTCCCTTGGGACAAAGGAATGTTTCCCCTCCATTTCTTGAGGAATCTCCCTCCTCTTGAGAGACCACCCAAAGGAGCAAAAGGATCTTAGCAAACCCAAAAACCATGTTCCCAAAGCGAGTGCCGTCTCCTCTTACAGCCTGCAGATCTTCCTGCAAACAAGGAGTGTTCACCTCCATCCTTAGCTGCTCTCACTGGGTTTAAAAAAGAATATTTTCCCAAGATATTTCCTGTTTAAGATGCTGCTTCCTTAGAACCTCTGGTTAAAAGTGCTGATGTACATTCTTTGTGTGTGAGAGAGGTTTCAGCAAAAAAAAAAAAAAAAAAGACTTAAAGCTCTCTCTCAAATAATTTCCCATGCGTATTTCATTCAGCAGGACTGTCTTGAGATGTTCAGAGGTTGACCTCGGAGGGCTGAATCTGCGGCCGGATCCTGGCAAGCGATCCCAGGGAGGTCAATGAAGGAAGGCACCTGCCACGTCTCCTTGGGGAGCTTCTCCATTCGCAGCATTGAAGACGAGGCTCTCCTGCTTCTGCCACCTTGCAAGGCTCTCCAGGCTTACAAGGATTTGCACTGGAAGGAGGAGGAGTTGGAAGGGACCGCGTGGGTCATCTAGTCCAACCGCTTGCAATGGAGGCACCACAGCTCAAGCATCCATGACAGATGGCCATCCAACCTCTGCTTGGAAACCTCCAAGGAAGGCGAGTCCACCACCTGTTCCACAGTGGAAGACTCTCCCTTGGGAGATTGTGGACTCTCCTTAACTTGAGCTTTAGCTTTAGCTGAGATTCCTGCATTGCAGGGGGTTGGGATAGATGACCCTTGGGGTCCCTTCCAACTCTATGATTCTATGAACTTTGAAGGAGTCTGACAAAGTGCTGACTTACCCTCATAAAGTGATTCCTAATGCTGGATTAGAATCCACTGGTCTCTGGTGACTATGTTGCTGGCTCCACAGCTGTTCCTTTGCCCCCACCTTGGTTCTGTGAAACAGAGCTGGCCCAGAGCCAAAGAACAAGGCAGCGGATCCAGCTATTTGCCCGCAGCACAGGGAAAATAAGAACAGGCCCCCGGCCCAGCCCTCTGAGCCCTCCTGCCTCCATCCTTGGGAGCAGAGGCTGGATGACCTCCATCGGAGATGCTGCAGCCGTTGGTTCCCTGTGCCAGCAGCGCAGGGGGGACTCCTGTGTGACCCTCCTAACTTCACAACTCCAGCAGCCGTGGGCTTGTGATGCTGGGAGCCTGGTTGCCTCAGGGTCTCTGTGGTCCTTGCCAGCCGTCTTCTCCGGCTGCTGCCTCTGTCCTTGCAGGGACACCGTGGGCAACCCAGAAGCTCAGGCGCCAGCCCTGGGCCTGGCCGCCCTTGAGGGAGAGGAGGGAGCAGCCCTGACAATGTGATTATATGGCTGGCGCTCAGCTGAAGCTCTGGAGATGAGCAGCCGTGGCGAAGATGGAGGTTTGAGACAGGCCTCCGGAGCAGCTAGACAGGCAGATCTCACCTGGATAGCACCACGTCAGCGTGAGGAATGTCAGTCCCAATCAGTCACATGTCCTCAGACTAATCGTGGGGAAATGAGGGGCTCTTAGTCAACAGCTGGCCCCACTTGAGCTTTAGGTGTTTAAAAGATCTTTTCATATATGTGTATATATATGTATATGTACCTCAGTTTATTCGGGGGGGAGGCTACCCTCCCCAATGCCATCCCCTCCCAAGCATCTCCTGCAAGAATATTTCAATGAAGCCGAATGTTGGGAGATTCAGGACAGATAATAGAAAGTCCTTCACGCATTGCAGTTAACCTACGGAACTCACTTTCGCAGGAGGCAGAGATGGCCACCAACTTGGATGGCTTAAAAAGAACTTTAGACGAATCCATGCAGGAGGAGAGGGTTCTCGATGGCTCCTGGCCAGGATGGCTCTGCTCTTCCTCCACAGCTGGGGGCAGCAATGTTTCTGAAGACCAGTTGCTGGAGACCACAAGAGGGGAGAGTTTCCCATTGAGCTCCCTGGTTGGCCCTGTGAGAACAGGATGCTGGACTAGATGGGCCCCTTTGGCCTGATCCAGCAGACTCATCTTAAGTTCTTAGGTTACTATTTTGTTGATTGCCATGGCAACAATAAATCCAACCCTAACTTCTTCCATCATTTATTATTATTATTAGGGGTGGGCGATGGGTCTTAGACTATTTAGAGGTTTATATACCAACAATAACATCTCAAACTTGGCCCAGTAACAAATTGACAACCAGTCTCTGAGCAGAGGTGTCCTATGTTGTCGTCTCCTCATTCTGGTCAGCAACTGTGCTGCAGCGTTCTGCACCGACCACAATTTCTGAGTCAAGCCCAGAGGAAGCCCCACAAAGAGCACCTTGCAGTGATCCAGCTGTGAAGTCACCCGGGCCTGAACTGCTCTGGTCCAGCTCTCCCAGTCCAGGAACACTCATAGCTTCACACCAGGAGCAACGGGTAAAAGGCACATCTTCCACCAGTTATAAGGCCAACAATGGCAATGGGGCTTGGCTCCCTCTTCTTCCCTCCCCTTTCCTTTCTCCTTTTGTGCTGTGCCTGTTGCAGTCTAAATCTGCAGGAAGGGACTGGCTTTGATCTTTGAACAGCGTTTAGTAAAATTTAGGTGCTTTAGAAGGAAATCATCATCATATGTTCAACTTATGTTGATTCTTGCAAGATATTTTCCCAGTCGCTGCAATGTGCCAAAGAGAGATTTAGATAAAGAGGAGATCTGAAATTGTTTGACATTTCAACCTATATTACTGAGAGAAAGATCAGAACACATTTGATTTTGATTTTTTTGCACTTCAATTTTATTCAAGTGTTGCCTCAGCTCATTTCTTCCAAGTTAATTTAATTTTGCTCAGTGTACACGTCTCTCACTGCAATGGCTGCTCCCTCCGTGTCCCATGGAGTCTGTTTTCCATCTGGGCTTTGTGGAAAAGGCCCTTCCTCCCGCTCCATTTGCGGGAAAAGGGTAAAGGTAGGTAACGCAGGAACAACGAGACCCTCATCCCTTGCAGGAGCCCAAAGGAGGGGGCCAAATGCCAGCGGGCAGCTGTCACCCCGGGAAGACTCCCGCCCTGAAGGGCCGTCCCTGGGAAGATGAAGTCAGCTGAGGCCAGGACCCAAACTGACAGATTCTTGCTGGCTGAAAGAATGGCTGCTTCTTGAAAACACTGACATTTTGGATTTAGAAGGTTTTAATAATGTCTTTGGGTGGCATGCATATCTGTGGTACGACAAGGTCAAAGCTCATAAAGCATTTAAAAATCATATTGTCAGGAAAGCATTGTTTAATGTCTGGTCAAGATATAAAGACTTATTGGAGAACAAAACCCCAAGGTGGTTGTCACCAATGGAGGCAAAGGCACTTAAAAAGTCCAATATGGAGGCCAAATGGCCGAAATATTGGGAAATACTGGAACAAGAAGGGGATAAATTGAAATTGCAGAGTTTTGAGAAATTAAAAGATAAGGTGCGAGATTGGTTGCACTATTTTCAAATAAGAGAAGCCTATAACATGGATAAGAAAATAGGTTTCCAGGTGGAAAAATCAAAATTGGAAACTGAGTTGTTAGAACCCAAAACTAAAATACTTTCAAGAATGTATAACTTGCTGCTAAAATGGAATACGCAGGATGAAACAGTTAAATCTGCTATGATTAAATGGGCACAAGATGTTGGTCATAGCATCATGTTTGCTGACTGGGAACGGTTGTGGACCACAGGTATGAGATTTACGGCATGCAATGCCCTAAGAGAGAATATTATGAAAATGATATACAGGTGGTACATGACACCAGTCAAGCTTGCAAAAATCTACCATTTGCCTGACAATAAATGTTGGAAGTGTAAAGAAAGTGAAGGAACATTCTTTCACCTTTGGTGGACATGCCCAAAGATTAAGGCTTTCTGGGAGATGATATATAACGAAATGAAAAAAATCTTCAGATATACATTCCTTAAGAAGCCAGAGGCCTTTCTCTTGGGCATGGTGGGCCAATTGGTGCCAAAGAAAGATAGAAATTTCTTTATGTACGCAACAACAGCAGCAAGAATTCTCATCGCAAAGTATTGGAAGACACAAGAGCTACCCACCCTGGAAGAATGGCAGATGAAGCTGATAGACTATATGGAATTGGCGGAAATGACTGACAGAATCCGAGACCTGGGAGAAGAGTTGGTGGAAGAAGACTGGAAGAAATTCAAAGACTATCTTCAGAAATACTATAAAATCAATGAGTGTTAAAAATGTGCTTGGATGGGTAATAAGTGGTAATTAGTGATAAAAGTTATTAAGATTATGCAAAAAAGTATTGATAAATTGGTTGAAAAATAGGGATATAGTATATGTTATGGTACAAAGTTTAAACATTTGACAAAGGGTACGAATTTGCTGAATTAAATATTTGAATGGGAATACAAAAAGGGGAAGGCGCGAGGAGGTCAAGAACATAAGCATATGAAATTGAGGCTATTGGAAAAATGGAATGGTTTTATTTTTTCTTTGTTTAAATGTAATTTTTCTTAATTAGTTGTGCTTTTCTCTCTGTATTTTTTTTTCCTTTTTTTCTTTTTTGTGTGTTTCTTTTTCTGTAATTTATGGTTTTTTATTCTGTGAATTTCTATTTTTCTTTTTTTGTAAAACTTTAATAAAAATCTTTAAAAAAAAAACAAACTGACAGATTCTACTCAGATTAAAACACAGCTGATTGGGGGAGATTGTCTGCTGTTGCGCTCAGGTGCTGCTTGTGGGGCTCCCAGTTGGGGCATCTGGCTGGCCCCTGTGAGAAGAGGGTGCTGCCCCCCCCTTGGGCCTGATCCACCCTGTGCCAGTCTCTTCTGGTGCTGGCCTCAGAGGGCTCACCCGTCTCTGCCTCTTTTCATTCCCCTTCCAGTTCCAAGCAACCCAGGAAGCTGCCTTATCCTGAGTCAGACCATTGGTCTGTCTAGCTCAGAACTGCCTACACTGACTGGCAGCCATGACTCTCCAGGGTCTCAGATTCCCAGCCTTCCCTGGGACCTTCTGCTCGCAGGGCAGACTCTTCCCACTGAGATGAGGCCCATTCCCTCTGGGACGTCAGCACACAACTCAAACACCCCATCCCCGTTTCACAGTTCCAGATCCAGCTTTGGTTTGAATGGAGTAAGTTTTTCTCCTTCTGATTATTAGTCACGGAGGGTCAATTATTTATCCTGCTGGCGTCTTGGCGCTCCGTGGCAGGGAAGCTTCCACGTCTTAATTAGTTTTCCCCCCGAGTAGCTTTGTTCAACTGCACCCCCTTCCTTCGCCAAGTTATTAAGCTCTTTAAATGCCATGTGAAATAATTTTATGACACGAGGAGTCTTCCTAACAAGAGGATTCAATTAGCTTTCTTAAACTGATAATATAAGCCGAGAGAGGCAGAAGAGAAGTATCAATATGATACACATGAAGAAAAAAGCAGAATATCTGGAACAAAGGACATTCCAGAGAGAGAAGGGCTTCTTGCATGCCTCTGTCTGGGTGAGACCCTCTGGGCTGCTTAGCTGGAGCGAGAGAGGGATCAATGCTGCCAGGCTGAGACCCAGAGAAGGAGCTTTGCAGGAACTATAGAGCATCAAATGCAGATCAGTTGCCTTGTAAATATTCCAAAGAGCAAAAAGGGACCATCCTTCTCTTCCTCTGATCTATTTTGCTTTAATTCTGCCATCAGAACATGATTGTCTCCGGTCTGAATCAGCGCCAGCCACAATTCCTAATAAACCTGGTATATATCAGTTTGAATTTTCCACACAGCAGTCTGGAAATCTGATAATTGGGAAGATTATGACTATAACAAAGCAAACAGCAAATTAATCTGCATAACTGTAATGTGAACGAGGAATGTTTTGAAAGGAATGGCAAATCGCTCTCTCTGTTTGTTTGCTTTGCTTTGGCAAGGCTAAAGCAGTGTCATTATAAATACCAATTATATGAAACGTGGTGCACAAGAAAGGTTGCCCTGCAGGTTGGATAGTGATTAAGTTGTGAGCAACAGACATCATTATGGCGGCAATTAATGCATTTTTGTGAAGCTCAGGAGAGGCAGCTTTTGTCAAACGGTGTACAGGATGAGCACTTCTTTCCCAAAAAGAAAAGCTGGGAGTGAAAGGATTGCGCTGGGCAGGACTTCAGATCAAGGGGAGCAAAATCTCCAGGGACTCTGCTCTGTGGAAGATGCAGCATATGGGAGCCAGCTAAAGCCATGGGCAGGAATATTTATTTTTTGCCTGGATATTTTGATAGCCATATACATTTTGAAGTCATGGTGCAAGAGGAGCAAAAGAGAAAAGACATGACGGGGGACAAAGAGGAAAAAAGCATTATTAAAACAATTGTGAAGGTTTGATGAAAGCAGTGATGGAGCAACACTTAGAGGAAAAAAGTGACAGTTTTAAATAATGGCTGGGGTTTGAGTAGAGTGAGCTGGGGTTGTGGGATGTGAAACACAAGAGCACTCAAGTACAACAACCCTTGAGTGGACATAAAAGGGGATGTCTGGACCAGCCAGTCGAAACTTCCTGTTTCTTCCTGGGACAGACTTCCTCTGCATGTGACTAGAGGTGGGCGTGACCTCACCTGTGCAGGTAACAAAAGCATAGGACTGACCACCATCTCTCTCTCTCTGACTACTTTCGTCAAAGAAGCAACATTTGCTTAGCCTGAGATGCCTTCTTAGCTTGCTGCCAAGAGAAGACAATGGGACTGTCTCCTTATGGGATAGTTTCCAGGTGTGCATTACTTTTCAAAGCTAAGTCTGCCTTCTGGGATCCAGTTGTGAACAGAATGTGTGAGTAAACTATTTTTATACTATTATAGAAGACTGTGTCGTGTCTTATCTTTTATGAGGGAATAAGCGGTAAATACCAGAACAGTTATTATAGAGGCTTTAGCGAGCCTGAGCAAACGCATCCGCTGTGAGTTTAAAAAGGGGAATGTTACTCTGCTAAATTGTGGAACTTGTTAACACAAGTTAAAAAGGATATAATCAAACAATATATCCTCTCCTGCATCCCTGAACATTCCCACAGGGGTGACATAAGAGGGGGAAGAGGCTGTTTAAAACTAGGTTTGAGCACAGCGAGAAGAGTTTGGAAAGGTTCTGTTGTGTTAGATTTTTGGTGTGGACTTCTGTGTTGGACCCATCTCTGCTATTTCTTCTTGTTAAAATAGATTTTCTTTAAGAAAAACAATTCCTCGGTCTCTCCATCCCTGCTTTACTAACACTTTTGCTGCTCTTTGACAGCAGTGAGAAGGGGAAAGCACTGAAAGGAACACACTGGCTGCTTTCAACTCTCCACTCTTCCCTTCTTCAGCTGCCTCATGGGAGAGAGATGAAGGATGTGGAGCCCTCAACTCTTCCACACTACTTTCCTACAATGTACTTCACTCCTGATACCATGTGTTGTCTTCAATCTGAAAATCCAGATTCAATGTAGTAATTGAGAAGATAAATTTTATTAACAAGCAACCGAACACTGATCAACCAAACTTAATATGCTCAGTCTAACCGGACAAGTTAACTGACAGGCTTGATCTTCAGAGTCTGCTCATTGCACCAGAACTCATGGGCATCCAATGAAATAGGCTAGAAGATTCAGAGCAGATAAAAGTAAGTTCTTCTTCATGCAAAACATAGTTAAACTGTGGAACTCCCTTCCTCAGCAGCGTCACCACCAGAGAGAGAGAGAGAGCGCGCATTGAGTCAGTTCTGCCCTCTCCTTCAGACTCCAGCTTTTTTCATGTGGAGAAAGAAAGATAGATGGACAGAATTCATTTGTCTCTAGAGAAGTCAGCTAATGGGCTGAGCCACTGTTCTCTTATCCAGGTGCAAATCTCTTCCCATCCATTCTGGAGGGATGCGGGTTGGTGAAAAGCAAAAGCTCAGGATCAGTCCCAGCACCCAGATTCGCCAGCCCATCAGTTCCTTTCCACAATCCGTTATTCCCTTCTGCAAATGTGATTAGTCCCTGGGCTGAATGACTTTCTCCATAACAGCATCTGCATGGAAGTGTCACAAGGAATTTCCCACAAGGTGAAGCGGAGGCAGCGGAATTGAAGGTGAGTGGAGGGAAATTGCCTCTGGGCTCCCACCAGCCTAGGAGGCCGAGGTGTCACTGCCTCTTTCCAGAGGTGAACGCCTGGGAGACGTGAGGACAACCCTGTGCTGCCCATAAAAGGGTCGTGACTGTGGGCAGACGTGGGCCTTCAAACTGAAGTGGCACCTTGAGCAAGGCCAGATTTCAGGGCTGCCTGTCTCTCACATTCTGTTCTAAGTCACTGTTGCAGCGACAGACATGGCAGCAGCCGGTGCTGGTGGAACAACAACCACACTCCCCTAAATCCCCCTCTGGGTGGTGAGATTATTCTTGTCTGCTGAAGGCAGTTGCAAAAGGAGGCTGCTCAAATAGAAAATAAAGTGGCAGCAGGAGCCAAAGGAACTCTGAGAGCTGCTTTATGCAGAGAGTGGTGCTTCTTCAAACATCGCAGAGTTAACCTATGGAACTCACTCCTGCAGGAGGCAGGAATGGCCAACAACCTGGATGGCTTTAGAAGGGCTTCTGCACCTCACATCCACCTGCCATACGCTCTGCCCTTCCAAGTGTCCAGAAGGGAAGTCCTGTCCCCATCCAAATGCGCATTTCATTCCTGGCCTTCCCCAGCCTCACATGGAGGGTGAGCACCCACACAGATGCACACCCTTCGCAGGAAGGGTTGCTCTCCCCCCCCCCCCCCCGCATCATGTCCCCATTTGCCCTCTGCATCTGCCACCTCCTGCCAGAGTTACTTCACAAGGACTCGAAGGAGTTTGGGGAATTAATCTCGCCCTTCATTTTAAGGCTTCATTAGCACCGTCACTGCTAAGAGGCTTCCAGTGTCCTCCTTGTTGTAGCGGCTTCTTTTTTATTGTTGTCAGATAAATTAGTCTGGACCTCGTTAAGGGATGAATGGATTGCACTAGCGACAGAGTCATTTCGGGAAGCAGAGCCAGCCGGGAGAAACTCTGGGAGGGAGGCAAAGCAGGACAGGAGGGACAAACACACACACACACACACACACACTGCTGGGTGGCTGGATCCCCTGTTCTAGGAACTCTTCCCTCCAAGGAGGAGAAGGGGGCTCCAAACCAGGATGGCTCAACTCTGCAGTTGGAGGCAGGAGAGGCTTCCCAATGCCAGTTGCTGGAAACCACCGGAGAGGAGAAAGTTCCTGGGGTAGAATCCTGCCTGTGGGTTTCCCATAAAGGGCATACAGCTGGCAGGTGAGAACTGGATGCTGCAGCAGACGAGCCATTGGCCTGACCCAGCAGGATCTTCATATTGTTGTGGGTTGGGGGGGCAGGGATCTCCTAGATCCCTGGGTGCCAGATTTAGCCCTCTAGCTCCTTGGAGGCTTTGAGAATTAAAGTGAGCTGGCAGGATGAGCTTGCAATTCTGCCAGGCAGAGGGAGAGGAGGGACCTGCCATTAACCCAACACGAAAGCCATCCACAAGACAAAAGGCCCTGCCAGTAACCAAGGGGGCTGTTGCCAAGCAACGTGGACATGATATCATGCAGAAAAAGTGGTCCTTTTACACAGAGGTTTTTGTCAAGGTGTTCAGGGAACAAGAAGGAGAAAGTGGGGAGAACTCCAGGGGGCGCAAGACTGGCTTCTTCCTGAAGTTATGAGAGGGGCAAACTATTCTGCACCCTCTCCGTTGAAGGCTGCAGGTGTAAATATGTGTAAAATAAACCATACTTCAGAAAGGCATTAGTTTGTGCTAGTGAGCATCTGGAACCCCTGGACTCTTGCTACTGCTCCCCAGGGATTGGGTGTGGCCTGTAGCACTTTGTCCTTATGAATGTTTCTCCCTTTTCCATGTGACAGCCCTTCAGATATTTGAAGATGGCTCTCCTATCTGGGGAAGATGGAGAATTGCTATTGGGTGAGAGAGAAAAGGCGGAACTCCTCAACACCTCCTTTACCTCTGTCTTCACCCAAAAGGAAAGTGATGCCCAACCTGGTGATAACAGAATAAATGACGTAAGGAGGGAGCTGCAGCCTAGATAGGAAAAGAGGTAGTAAGGGAACACCTGGATACTTTAAATGAATTCAGATCTCCAGGGCCTGATGAGCTGCATCCAAGGGTACTAAAGGATGTAATTTCAGAGCCTCTGTCTATGGTCTTTGAGAATTCTTGGAGAACAGGGGAGGTCCCTACAGACGGCAGGTGGGCAAATGCTGTCCCCATCTTCAAAAGGGGGGGGAGGAAGACCCAGGTAACTACCAACTGGTGAGCTTGACACTGACACCAGAGAAGGTCCTAGAACAGATAATTCAACAGTCAGTCTGTGAGCATTTAGAAAAGGATGCTGTGATTACTAACACCCAGCATGGGTTTCTCAAAAATAAGTCATGCCAGACCAATCTGATTTCCTTTTTTGATGGAACTGTAAACTTGGTGGATCAGGGAAATACTGTGGACATAGTGTCTCTTGATTTTATTTAGGCTTTTGACAAAGTCCCCCATGATATTCTTGTGAGGAAGCTGGTAAAATGTGGGTTGAAGGAGGTACCGGTAACTGTTAGGTGGATTTGTAGCTGGTTGACTGACCAAACCCAAAGAGGACTCATAGAATCATAGAATCATAGAATCATAGAATCATAGAATCATAGAGTTGGAAGAGACCACAAGGGCCATCGAGTCCAACCCCCTGCCAAGCAGGAAACACCATCAGAGCACTCCTGACATATGGTTGTCAAGCCTCTGCTTAAAGACCTCCAAAGAAGGAGACTCCACCACACTCCTTGGCAGCAAATTCCACTGTCAAACAGCTCTTACTGTCAGGAAGTTCTTCCTAATGTTTAGGTGGAATCTTCTTTAATTAATCATTAATGGTTCCTCAACATCCTGGAAAAAAGTGGCAAATGGGGTGCCACAGGGTTCTGTCCTGGGTCCGTTGTTGTTCAACATCTTTATAAATGACTTGGATGAAGGAATTGAGGGGATGCTCATCAAATTTGCAGATGACACCAAACCAGGACGGGTAGCTAATATCACAGAAGACAGAGCCAGAATTCAAAGTTACCTTAACAGACTGGAGAATTGGGCACAAGCTAACAAAATGAATTTCCATAGTGACAAATGTCAGGTTCTGAACTTGGGCAGGAAGAACCAGATGCACAAATGTAGGATGAGGGGCACCTGGCTTCCTAGCGGTACAGGTGAAAGGGATCTGGGGGTCTTGGTGGATCACAAGCTGAACATGAGTCAACAATATGATGCAGCAGCAGCAAAAAAAGCTAATGCTATTCTAGGTTGCAACAACAGAAGTCTAGTGTTCAGATGCAGGGAAGTCATAGTCCCACACTATTCTGCCTTGGTCAGACCACATTTGGAATACTGTGTCCATTTCTGGGCACCACAATTTAAGACAAGCTGGAATGTGTGCACAGGAGGGCAACCAAGATGATCCAGGGTCGGAAGCTAAGCCTTATGAGGAGTGCTTGGAGGAGACTGGTATGTTTAGCCTGGAAATGAGGAGATATGAGAGCCCTCTTCCAATATCTCAAGGGCTGTCACAGGAAAGAGGAAGCATGCTTGTTTTCTCCTGCTCTTGTGGGTAGGACTCGATCCAGTGGCTTCAAGTTACAAAAAAATGAAATCTGACTAAACATTCGGAAAAACATTCTGACAGTAAGAGCTGTTTGACAGTGGAACAGACTCCCACGAGAGGTGGTGGACTCTCCTTCTTCGGAGGTTTTTAAGCAGAGGTTGGTAACCTGTCAGGGATGCTTTAGTTGAGATTCCTACATTGCAGGGGGTTGGACTAGATGACCCTTGGGGGTTCCTTCCAACTCTAAGATTCTATTATAGGGCTTTTTCAGTTGGAACTCACAGGAACTGAGTACCAGCACCTCTTTGTTGCGTTTTGGCACCTCAGTAGAGTTGCTACTGTA
Source organism: Podarcis filfolensis (assembly GCF_964270895.1). Lineage (NCBI taxonomy): Eukaryota > Metazoa > Chordata > Lepidosauria > Squamata > Lacertidae > Podarcis > Podarcis filfolensis. The sequence continues at coordinate 136,269,475 of NC_139604.1, forward strand.
GCCCCTCATCCTGGGCAAGGAGCCACCAGTAGCAAGTCCCTTCCATCCCTGCAGAGACACAACTCATAAGGAGGGAGGGTCAACAGTCTCTGTGAACCTTTGCCACAACTGCTGCCCCCCCATTGTAGCATCTTGATGACCCAACCCCCCCCCCCCCGTTTGTGCAGATTCACTTGGTATCTTCTGCTGCTGCTGCTGCTGCCTAAATGGTGAAAGGAAGGCCTGACACAAGCAGATCCTGCCATTGGCTGCAAGTGGAGCTCCAAAATACTGATGTTCCTCCTCCTCCTGTTGCTTAGCAACCGCTTTCTGCATCTCCCTGGTACCCTGGGCTTTGGGTGGGCTGCCCTATGGCTGCTGGCTTGTGGGGAGAATGAGAATACAAGGATAAGGCTTGCCACAGGGGCAGGTGGGGGTCTCCCCACCACAAGAACTGCTCTCTTCTGGAGCCAATTTAACACCCTCCCCAGCCCCACAGAAGAGAGGCAGAGGAGAGTCTCTCTCCGTCTCTCTCTCTCTCTCTCTCTCTCTCTCTCTCTCTCTCTCTCTCTCTTTCTCTCATCAGCCACAGTCAGCAATTTAAAAATCACAAAACCGCTCTCAGGATTTCCAGGCTCAGCCCCCACTCCCACATTGGGCCATCAGTGCAAACCTCTCGTTTGGCTGCTGTCTGGATTTCCACACACCAGCAGGTTTTTCCTGCTCAGCAACTGCCTGCTGCCAGGAGTGACCCACACAGCTCAGAGAGGGATGGAGAGGAAGGCCTGCCCCAGAAGGGATGTCTGTGGGTCACCAGTGCCCAGCTCTTGGGGAGGAAGAACCACGGGCGGAAGGATGCCTGCCTCATACCTCTTGGAAAAGGACAGAAGATACTCCCTCCTCCTCCTCCTCCTCCTCCTTCCCTTCCAGCTTTTTCCTCAGGTCAAATCTCTCTTTCTCCAGATCTGTCCTCCTAGGGCTTGTCTTTCTGGCGCTCCTGCTAGAGACCAAACAAATGTTCACTCTGGAAATAAAGTTAAAAATTAACGAACCCCTTTTTCAAACTGTCAGAGCTTGGAGACTTCTGAAATTTAGAGATACTGAAATCTAGTTTTCAGACATAATGCATGTTCTGCAGGTCCAGAATTGTATGTCTGTTTCCAACCAGCTTCCACAGAGGAGTTGCTTCCCATTCAAGTGTTGCCTGGAAAGTGGGGCACAGAATGAGAGACTTGCATACAGGAGAGGAAAGACAGCTGTGCGGGCCCAACCTCTGAGAGACTTCCGGGGTGCCTGCGCTCTGTGACTTGCCAAGAGGGTGAGGGGTTTCTGGGCCCACAAATGAGGGCCTTGTGGCACTGGGACTCGGAGTGGCTGCTTCTTTGCATCCAGGAGACCCTCGGAGCAGAAGGGCTCTCAGATATACTCTTAAGCAGCTTGAAATGTCAACCTATTAAAATGAAGAGATGTTTGTATATATTTATGGCAAAGTGAGAGTCAACGGGAGAACATAAATTGGTCTATGAGAAGATAATTCCCAGCCCAGTAGAAGTTAATAAACTGTAGATCATTGCTGAGGGAGAAGAAAGCGCTTCATATTTAATATGTCTGGGGGCATCAACCTCCCCAGCAGAGGGAAAACCCAAATACAAAACGTTGGTTCCTTCTGATCATTGAGTATTGATCCCTGCCTCTCCTGGTCATAACACAGAACTGAACTTTATAATCTGTCCAAACTGAGCAGATATTTGAGGCAGATATTTGAGGCAAAATATTCCTTACTTAAGGGGGGGGAGAGGAATGGCCAGGCTGGGGGAGGGGGGGATCCTCATCACAAAATTGCAGAGGAGGGACAGCAGGGAAGAAATATTCAAAGGCTAGACTGGACAGCTGCATTCACAGATCAAGGGAGGCCATAGGGCTTCGCCACACATCCCTTTCTCCCCTGATTTCTAGGCTCCAAGAGGCTTTTCTTTTGTCCGGCCTTTTCCCCAGGAAAACACACTGTTTACTGCTTAATCAGAACAAACGTCAATCCACAGAAAACCTGCTTGACGCTTGATCTGATTCAGGGCTCATACAAACTTGCGCTGTGCCTAGAAAGCAGGACCCAAGCAGTTTTCTTTTGCCTCACCGCTTTCCCCTGGAAAACCCACTCTTAAGCAATAAATCAGAGCAATAAGTCAATCCGGAGAAAACCCATCTGACACTTGCTCCAATTCAGCAGTAAAGCGCAGGGCAAACAGAGGTGTGGCTAAACCCATCTAGTCCAGCACCACTTTCTCTCAGTGGCCAAGGAGACACTTGTGGGGAACCAGAAAGCAGGATCTGAGCCCAAGAGCAGCTCTTCCCTTGGGGGGTTTCCAGCCACTGGCGCTCAGAAGCGTGGCTGCCTCCACCTGGGGAGAAGAGCGCCAAATGAGCAGCAACTCCCACCTCCACGGGGGTCTCAGGCCCCCTCTCTGGAAATCTCCGTTGAAAGATCTCCGTTGTTCCAGAGGAAGGAGCCACTTCCTTCACTGGCCACTCAGCATCTGGAGAATTACCGCATTTACTCGAATCTCAGGCGCCATCGAATCTAATGTGCACCTCAATTTTCAGAACCTTGAAACCCAAAAAAGTATTTGCTGGCGAATGTAAATGTGCCATCAAATCTAATGTGCACCTTAATTTTTGCAACATAATCTGGCCAAAAACAGTGAGCATTAGATTTGAGTAAATACTTCTAAGCTGAGCTTCCATTGCCAATCAATAAATCAGCAAACCCTCGGGAAATAAATTACACCCCCCCAACTCCCACAGACGGCAGCGAAGATCCATTCCCTTTACCTTGAGCACCTGATCCACCTCCACAGACATAATCATTTCGGGAAGATTACCATTCCAAACATTTTTCATAATCTATTTTTATTAAACATTAATGAAATTGCAAAGGAAATGAAGCAAAACAAATCTTTCACACAGAAGAAGTTTTCTTTAAGGCTGGAAGATGCCTTTTGATGGGATGCTATTAAGCCAGAGGGGAATGGGATAGTTTGTCATGTCGATGTGCTTCGATGCTGAGGCGGGGGGGGTCAGAGGGTCCCCAAGGGGGGCTGCCACCAAGGGCCTCATGGCGGAAGGGGTGGGGGGCTCTGGGCTGCCCCACACAGCGTGGGTGCCTAGCCCAGCCACATCTCCACCCTCGCTCCTGCCCCCAACAGCCTTGGCACTCCTGGCGCCAGTGTGGCCCCTTCTTTCTCCATGCCACTGGCTGGTCCTGGTGCCCACATCTGCTCCCTCCTCAGCATCCTGCCCTGGCTCTACTACAGGATGGGCAACCGCTACCCCAGGGCCAGCCTTGCCACGTGGTACATCCTACTGCTCTGCTGTAGCCCAGGGCAGGAGTGGGGTCAGCTGTGATCTGCCAGAGGCACCAGGAGAGGCAGTGGCCTCCCTCAAAAGGCCTGTTCATTTCTTGCTCCATGTGGACTTTCTCCTGGTCCCATCCTGCTTGGCTAGCTGCCCCCTCCCACCTCCAGCTGAGAGGGGAAGGTGTGGGGAGCAGAATGCAGCCCCAAACTCAGCCACCCGTCTGCACTTGCCAAGTGAAAAATGCAGAAGGGGAAGTTTCTCAGTAACAGGGCTGGCCCAGCCATTAGACAGGGTGATGCTGCCGCCTCAGGCAACAGAAGTCCCCCAGGCAGAAACCCCTGTGGGTGCCCCACAACCTCCGCCACTGGCAGAGAAGCAGCGCCAGAGTCAGCACCAATTTCAAGTGCAATCTTGGCAATTTTGCTGACCGCCCAAGTTCTCACCCGAAGTGGGTCCTGATGCTGGAACCACTTCTCCAGCACTGGCGGCAGCAGCAACGGCAGGGCAGGGCAGCACGTCCCATTGCGCCCCTGCTCAACAGCCGCTCTTGGCCTTGATGTGAGAGGGTTTGAATTAGAAATGAAATGGCAGATCACCTTCAGGAGGCTTATAATGACAGCACACTGCACACGGTAATATACAGAATCCATCATATGGCAGCAGGGAAATTAATGCATTGGCGGCAAAGCAGGATAGCAGCGTCAATGTTCTTGAGGAGAGTGGAAAGTGTTGTGCTAATGGCTTGACGCCTCCTAGTCATAATGCAAACATCTGGCAGTCGATCCCTCTTTGGAAGGAACAAGGTGGGGGGCATTAGCACCCACCACCACCATGTGCTAGGTCCAGACTCAGCCTTTGCGCTGGGGGGTTTGGGGGGCAGTCTTAGCCCACCTGGCCTTCCCATCATCCAACATCTAAGTGCAGAAGTCCTCAAAGAGCTGTGGGGCGTGGGGGGTGCTCATCTAGGCACACCAGAGCATTGTTTTCCTTTCCGGGGAATACAGAGGCAAAGTTGGTGTTGAGCAGTTCCACCTTCCCTCTGTCTCCCAACAGCATCTTCTTAAAGTCCAGAGTGCATGTCCAACCATTCTCAGCTTTCTCATGCCTCTCCATCATGAAACCCAAGAGGACATGATCACTTCCTCCCAAGATTCCCAGTGTTGTTGTTTAGTCGTTTAGTCGTGTCCGACTCTTCGTGACCCCATGGACCAGAGCACACCAGGCACTTCTGTCTTCCACGGCCTCCCGCAGTTTGGTCAGACTCATGTTTGTAGCTTCGAGAACACTGTCCAACCACCTCATCCTCTGTCGTCCCCTTCTTCTTGTGCCCTCAATCTTTCCCAACATCAGGGTCTTTTCCAGGGAGTCTTCTCTTCTCCTGAGGTGGCCAAAGTATTGGAGCCTCAGCTTCACGATCTGTCCTTCCAGTGAGCACTCAGGGCTGATTTCCTTAAGAATGGATACATTTGATCTTCTTGCAGTCCATGGGACTCTCAAGAGTCTCCTCCAGCACCATAATTCAAAAGCATCAATTCTTCGGCGATCAGCCTTCTTTATGGTCCAGCTCTCACTTCCATACATCACTACTGGGAAAACCATGGCTTTAACTATACGGACCTTTGTTGGCAAGGTGATGTCTCTGCTTTTTAAGATGATGTCTAGGTTTGCCATCGCCTTTCTCCCAAGGAGCAGGCATCTTTTAATTTCGTGACTGCTGTCACCATCTGCAGTGATCATGGAGCCCAAGAAAGTAAAATCTCTCACTGCCTCCATTTCTTCCCCTTCTATTTGCCAGGAGGTGATAAGCCCAGATTCCCAGTACTTCCACCAATAACAAACTTGGTCTCTAAGGTGCTACATGGAAGGAATTTTTTTATTTTGTTTCGACTACGGCAGACCAACATGGCTACCTACCTATAACTTCCGCTCTGTCGGTTAGTTCTTTCCTATTGGTGAGGACAAAGTCCAAAATAGATGATCCCCTTGTTGCTTCTTCTACTTTCTGGGAAAAGAAATGGTCATTGAGGCAATGGAGGAATTTGTTGGACCTTAGTAAGCATTTTTGGCAGAGTTTGACTTCCAACAGATATCAGAGAAGTTGAAGTCTCCCATGACTGCTATATTTCTCCTTTTTGAATCTTCCGTAACCTGTTCTATGAAGTCTTTAGTCTGGCTTGGAGGTCTATGGCAGACACACACAGTAAGGTCACCTACAGTTTTTACACATACAGTATGCTCTCAATCTGCATTCCATGCTCCAGGTCATGGATCTCTTCACAAGTGTACAGAACCATTACATATAATCTTCCCTGTTTAGTCTATTCCCTTTGAACAGATTATACCCCTCAATTTCTACATTCCAGACACAAGTCTCATACCACCAGGTTTCAGTAATGCCTATTAGGTCATATTTGCCACCCTGTATTAAGAGCTCCAATTTGTCTTGCTTGTTTCCCATACTCTGTGCATTTGTGTAGAGACAACTGAAACCATGAGTCATGCCCTTCAGCTGATTCCTACTTGTAGTTTCCAGGCCTTTAGCAGGTTTCTGGAGCATCACTTGTTTCCTGTGCATCCATGAAGCTATTCTCCCCAGTATCAAGTGTTCCGCCTGTCATCTGTAATATTGTCTCCCTCCACCTCAGGATTTAGTTTAAAGCTCCCCTGATCAGGCTCTTAGCAAACAGATGCTGGGTAGCACAAGAGTGCAGAGAAGAGGGCTGTGGCACTTGGGTCCTGCTTTGGGGCTTCCTGCTTGGCTATGTGGGAACAAGGTGGAGATGGGGCTTTGGCCTGATTGGGCAGCTGTGGTCTTCTGATAGCCTTGCGTCAGGAGAAAGTGTCCAATGGTATTCAAAGTGTTGGAAAAGTCAAGGTGGGTGAGGACTGGAGGGAAGCCTTCAGACCGTATAGAGCCCCTCAGTTATTTTCCTGAGGGCAATTTCAGTGGAGCACAGGGGATAGAAACCAATCTGGGGAGGGAGGACGGGGGTGCAGGAGCAAGTGACACCTCCCAGGAAGGTGAAGGCGAAGAGCAGGAGCAGAAAGAAGAGTCTGGCAGCTTTGTAGGGGGCATAATGTTGTGCAGCAAAACACACCAATGATGAGGCACAACCTCCTTGCATTGACTGCAGGTAATTAACTGCCTCCCATAATTTTCCAGGCTATTGGGCACCTGACAAGGGACTCCTACAGGCTTCAGAAGCCTCTGGGTCATCTGCTTAGATCTGCAGGAGGCAAAGCAATCCCGCTCTCTCCTAGGGGCTCCAGCTTTGCAGTCAGAAGAGACACAGAGACCACCAAGAGCAACTGGATGAAGGCAGGGAGGGAGACTCCCCACCCATTTGCCTCTCTGGAGAAAACAGAAATAGTTTTCTCCAGAGCTAAGAATGCAAGAGGGGCCTCCAGCTGGATCAGGCCAGTGGACCACCTGGTCCAGCATCCTGTTCCCACAGTGTTCCCCAGAGGCCCCCATGGGAAACCCACAAGCAGGATTAGATTGCCCTAGAGGACCTTCAGGGTCCCTTCCAACTCTACAAATCGACTAAGCTTCAGCCTCTCCCCAGAGGAAGAGAAGGCATCAAAAAGTGTTTTCTAAAGAATTGATTTTATGTTTTGCTTGTTTTACGTCAACTGCCCTGGAAGAGGCTGGGTGCAAATATTGGAATGAATGGATTCTGCATTTCCCCAAAATTCTCTACATGACTGAATTCAGCAGTTCTTGAGAGAGAGCATCACCAGGCACTGATCCAGCTGCTGATGGAGGCAACTGGCAAATCCAGAGACAGACTGATCACCCTTCAGAAGCAGCATCCCCAGCACAGGCAGCTCTTTGGCTGGGGGGGGGGGCATCAGGAAAGCCACTTGCCCCAGAAAAGCAAGAAGCAGCAACCCAAATCATGCTGCTTTTGTACAGATTGCAAATGAACAGGGAAACTGGGATTTTTTCCCCTGGTCATTTTTGAGTGCCTGTTTACATGAAATTGACTTGTTCTAACTCCAGCCGAGTCAGCCTACCTAGGACACACCAATTGTTTTGAAGCGGATATTTCAAGTAAGCCCATTACTATTTTTCTGTTCTTTTTAACACATTGAGCGCCATGGGATGGCGCAGAGGATGTTGACAGGAGGGAGTCCTGCCCCCGAAAATAAATCCTAGCTAAGCCCATGGAGAGAGAGAGAGAGAGAGATGTGAACTTGCAGGAGATCCTTTGGCCTCCCCCTGAGTCCTGCAGGGGCCGCCTTCATGGCCGATGATGGGGTTGGTGGGCAGAGCAGCTGCCTTGGCCCTGAGTTGCCTCTCTCCCGGGGCTTTGGACTAGATGACCCTTGGGGTTCCTTCCGACTCCTCAGTTCTGTGATTCTATTAAATATATTTGGATGTCAATGTCACCTCCTGCCCTCAACTTCTGTTTTGCTATAAACCTGTTTTGTTGAGATTTGCTTCCCTGCTCAGAGATGAACAGGGCACCTCCTCTTCCTCCTCCTTCCCTCTTTACTTGCCAGGGGTGGCAGCTGGCTAGTTGTGGGGAGAAAGAGAGAGGCTGGCGCCCCTTCTACTGGCTGCTGCCCTCACAATGCCAGGCTGGCTCAGATGATTAATCCATTCCCCTCATTTGTGGGAAGGAGCAGCTGGGCTGGAGAGCCAGGGGCTGGGAGAGGAAGAGGAGGAGGTCTCTGTGGCTACTGATAGGGGGGCTGCCAGGCCTCCCCCTCTTGTGATGCTCCAAGTACCAAGTATGTTTTCATCACTGCTGGCCGTGGCCACAGCAGAAGAGGAAAGCACCTCTCAGTGCAAGGGATGGAGGAGAGACGACAGGAACACTCTCGCATGCGAGCTGGACTCTGGAGCACCCTTCTTCGCCTTCTGCCAAGCCGCCTCAGCCTGCCCCACATCAGAAGGGCAGGAAGGCCACCTCAGCCAAAACAGGTGGGGAAAACACTGGATGGCAGCTCTCTTCATGGAGGAGAGGGCTGTCGGGGGCTACTGGCCACAGTGGCTATGCTCTGCCTCCACTGGTCGGAGGCAGCAATGTGCCTAGAAATTGCAGGAGGGAGAGGCCTCTTGTGCTCAGATCTTGTGCTCAGATCCTGCTTGCAGGTTTCCCATAATGGGCATCTGGTTGGCCACTATGGGAACTGGATGGTGTGATGCATGGGCCATTGGTCTGATCCAGCAGGCTTTGCTTATGTTCTTTTGCCACGAGGAAGGGTCTCTCTCTCCCCCCCCCCTCCCCCTGGGTGCTACTTTCTCTGTGTGACCTCCTCCTTGCAATACTTTTCACATATTCATAGAATCATAGAATTGCAGAGGTGGAATGCTCTGACAGGTTTATAAGCCTCCAGTGAAGGAGAGTCCACCACCTTCCCAGAGATTTGCAGAGAGAGATTGTTTGTGAAGCAGGCATTATTTGCCTTTGGCACCAGGAAGATTTTCTCTGCTTTGCCTCTTCCAGCTCTTGGACGAGAATGTGCAAACTCTGAGGCCTTTGGTGAGGAGCAAGTGGACAGGGATGAGACAGATTCATGGGAATGGAGGGTTTGCACAGTGGCTGGTGCTGAGATGGCTAAATGGAGCTTCCACAGTCAGAGAGAGTCTACCTTGGATCATCAAATGTTGGGGTTGAAGTGAAGAAGCCATCCCCTCACAGCTCCACTTGGCGTCTTCCCACTGGGCCATTTTGCCTTCCCACAGGCTAGGTGCTCTGGGGTGTCCAGTGCCTAAGGAGGAGCTCTGAGCAACTTAGAGGGGGAAGAGGAGCTAAAAATGCCATGCCTGAAGTCCCCCACCCCATTCTGTCAGCAGCCCCGGCAAAACATGGCAGGGCCTCTCTTCCTTCGAGGCAGCAGTTGCCATGGGAACCAGACGTTGGGTAAAGCAGCTCCGAAGAGGCCCTGCCTGCTCTCTGTTGCACCCCAAAGACAGCGGGAAACGCCGGGGGGGGGGCTTTCTCCTAAGTGGGGCAAGGGAAGCTCCAGGGTGTTCCTCTCTCTTGTGGAGGGGAGTCCCTGGGGCTCAGGCTAAAGACGGCTGAGTCTCCTTGCTCACCTTCCCCAGGAAGTGCTGCACAAGCAAGCGGCAGGCAGGTCCTTGCAAAGCAAAAGGCTTCACAGAACTAGGAGCCCCTGCAAGGAGGAGCAACACCTTCTCTCCTGCCAGAGGAAAGGTCCTTCCAGCCCCTACTGAGGGGTCAGGAAACCTCTGAGTTGAGGGCTTAGGCTTCTTCTTTACATGTACTTACTGCACAAAATCCTTCTTTATGCAGCGCACAGTTAAACTATGGAACTCACTTCCACAAGAGGCAGTGATGGCCACCAACCTGGTCAGCTTTAAAAGAGGACTGGACACATTCACAGAGGAGAGGGCTATCCATGGCTCCTAGCCAGGATGGCTCTGCTCTGCCTTCGCAGTTGGAGGCAGCCATGCTTCAGAGTCCAGCTGCTGGAATCTGCAGGAGGGAAGAGGGCCGCTCTTGTGCTCAGATCCTGCTTGTGAGTTCCCAAAATGGGCATCTGGCTGGCCAGGGTGAGAAGACGATGCCGGACAAGATGGGTCCCTGGCCTGATCCAGCAGGGCTTGTCTTACATTCTGAGCCACAAGGGGAATAGGGAGGGCTGAGGAGCCACCTACCCACCAGGCCAAGATGGCCAGTGCCTGCTGGATCCCAGCACCTGTCGTGGCCCAAAGCCCACCTTGGAGCAAGTCACGGGGCTTCTGCACGAAAGGAAGCTTCAGTGGGAGGCAGACAGTGGGAGAATTGCCACAAGGGAGGCTGCTCAGTGCCCCACTGTGGTTCATAACGGGGTGTCAATGGAAAGCCTCTTCCGCTCATCTCCCTCCTTCCAATGACTTCTTTATCTTCCTAGAAAGAATTGAGATCCTAGAAGACCTCTGCAGGTGGAATAATAGAACTGTAGAGTTGGAAGGGATCCTGACAGCCATCTAGTCCAACCTCTGCAATGCAGGAATCACAGGTGAGGAATCCCTCACAGACGGCCACCCAACCTCTGTTTAAAAACCTCCAAGGAAGGAGAGTCCACAGCCTCCCAAGGGAGACTGTTCCACAGCTCTTACTGTCAGAAAGTTTTTCCTAATGTTTAGTTGGAATCTCCTTTCTTAAAACATGAAGCCATTGATTCGAGTCCTGCCCTCCACAGCAGGAGAAAACAATTTATTTTTTAATTGAATTTATACCTTTCACTTCCTACCTAAGCATCGCAAGAGACAAGGATCAAAGCAGGGAGAGGTGGGGTGGCAGAGAGAGAGAATGAGGCTGTGCTGCTATCTGCATGAGGGTTAGGCCACTGGTGAACCAGGGAACTCCTTGCCACTGTGAGATTTGCTGCCATGACCTAGTAAGCACCACACTTCTGCCAGCCAGGCACATGGAGCAAGGCACTGTGGGGAAACAGCCCCATCCACCCAGAGGGAACAACGGCCGGGCACTGAACTAAGAGCCAGCCACACATCATTGTTAGCCTTAATCACTCTGTGCTCTTTATCCTAAGGTTACCAGATGTCCCCGTTTCCCGGGGCAGTCCCCGGATTTACAAATCAGTCCCCATACAAAATCCATTGAAGCTGAAAAGTGTCTCCGGATTCACTGAAAAAAATCTGGTAACTTTACTTTTATCCCATCACCTTAAAATCGTTTACATCTTTAAAATATATTTTTCCACTCTTATAAAAATCTCAGGTGCTTTGGGGGCATTATGAGCCTTTCTCAAGAGCAATTAGAAGCTCACTCATCGTATAATGGCAAATCTTATGGAGATTCAGGGAGGAGGAACAACCATTTCAAAGCGGAAACCAAACCTTAGTACAGTAGAGCAGAGATTTATGGCTTCCCATCCCCCTGTGCAAATGCTCAGCTCCTGCTCCTTGGCAGAATGATCAACCCTTTTGCAGTCAAAAGGCTTCCTCCACTGGCCTCTGTAGCTTTTGCACACTGCAGTCCTGTGCACACGTCATCTTACTTCCAAGCAGACATGCTGAGGATCGCACTGCACGTGCCCCCAACTCCCCACGGAGCAGGAGATTTCAGGGCTGCAGCATCTCACCAGGGTCCATGCTCCTTTGGAAAGAGGCCGGGGGCAAAAGCAAACACACACTCTTCCTCCTCCTGAAGCCCAACTGCTCCCATTTCCTCTCTGCTGTAAACATTTACGGGGCTTTCCCCAAAGAGCCAGAAAGCGGCCCAGTCCACAGAAGAGCACTTTCACACCAAAGAGATGGTCAAATGGCTGCCGGGCCATTTATAGCCCGGTCAGTTCAAGGTCAGGGAAACATCTCCAAAGGCCTTGTGACTGTTGGCTCAACTCCCAAATCTAATAATAATAATAATAATAAAAATAATAATAATAAATGCCATCCATCTGACTAGGTTGCCCCAGGTATTCTGGGCAGCTTCCAGCAAAATATAAAAACACAATTAAACTTCCAACATTAAAAACTTTCCTAAATTAATAGCAGCAGGGAAGGGAGTGGGGAGGCACCAGGAGAAGGAGACTTGGGGAGCCTGTGCAGCCAATAGGCATCCTCAAGCCTCCGGAGGAATCACCTGCAACCAAAAGGTTATCCAGACCAGGCTCCCCACATCCAAGCTTGCCACTAAGCCTCCAGGGTCACCTGACTCCCGCCTGGCTGGGAGGGAGGTGAAGTCTTTGGGGAAAGGAAACCATTCTTGGAGGTCCAGGTAACTTTACCTACCGTATTTTTCGCTCTATAAGGCGCACCAGACCACAAGACGCACCTAGTTTTTGGAGGAGGAAAACAAGAAAAAAAATATTCTGAATCTCAGAAGCCAGAACAGCAAGAGGGATCGCTGCACAGTGAAAACAGCAATCCCTCTTGCTGTTCTGGCTTCTGGGATAGCTGTGCAGCCTGCATTCGCTCCATAAGACGCACACACATTTCCCCTTACTTTTTAGGAGGGGAAAAGTGCATCTTATAGAGCAAAAAATACGGTACTTCAGAAAGAAACTTCTGCCTGTCTGCCTCCATGGGGGGTGGGGGGTTGGGGTGGAGACTAACAGGATGGTCCACCTTTGGTTGAAGGATGAATGGATGATTGATGGGAAGATGGGTAGCTGCACCCACCGCCCCCCCCCACACACCCCAAGCAAACCAGGAGGGAGGCGGGAGCAGGGAGGCTTCTTGGCTCATCCATTGCTCTACAAACAAATCAGATTCACTCCTGAATAAGGACTAGAGACAGCCCAACCTCCACATAACCGTTATGCAAGCAGATCCGGACTCTCCTTCTCGGAAGGTTTTTAAACAGAGGTTGGATGGCAACCTGTCAGGGATGCTTTAGCTGGAATTCCTGCAAATGTGACATGAAGGCTGGTAACATCAACCCCGCCATGTGGAAATCCCTTGCAGACGACCGCAGCGCCTGGAGACAGACAGGTAGTCAGTACATTCACAGCAGTGGCCAGAGGAGGAATGACCACTGGGAGAAGTGCAAAGAAAAGCCATTGTGCATCTGAAGCAGCAAAACGGGACGCCTTCATTTGCCCCCAGAGGCAACAAAACATGGCTTCCCCATGTCAGAGAGACACAGCAGACACAGAAACTCTCCAGTGGTTTAACTTCACCCCCAAAGGCTCACTCTCCCATTGTCTCCTGATGGATGAGCTGAACTGTGGGGGGATGAGGGGACCTTTCATGGGGGCCACAGGAGGGGCTGGTGGGCTCCCCGCCAGCCACAGGCAACGCACATGCTGCCAGGGAGGGAAACAAGATGTTTAAAAGGCATAAAGACTGCAGGGGGGGCAGGAGAGCCTCGCAGTCAGGCAGCTTCTCTCATTTCTGTCTCTTCTCAACCTGAGAAAGGTACAAAATTATTAACTCGGTGCAGCTCAGCATTCATTTGAAGCCAGGCAAAGAGCTCACACTGATTATGGCAGTGTGTCCCCAAACCACTGCCATGTCCTCAGTATCCGTGGTGCAGCAGCGCCCTCTGCTGGCTGGCCTTTGTCTCCTTCAGCAGCAAAATGGGAAGGGAAAGATTTCAGCTATCAGCACCCAGCACTAAAAACTAGCCTAACCTGGAGGGTGCTGGGTGTCTCCCCAGGAGGCAGGTGACCTGAGAGTGGCTCCCGGCCTGTGCTCCATATGATTCTATGATTCCCCTGCAAGGACTCAGGCAAGCTCAGGACTGAAGGCAGGTGTCCCTGGAAGGGGGTTTGCAAGCCACCCAAGGCTGCTCCTCCCCAGCAACTGGGGATGTGCAGGATGTGGCCAGTGGCCCCAACTGGCTGTGCACCCCGTGATGCTGTGTGCAGGGGATATATATAGGAGAAAGAACCCAGCGGACTTGCCTCGCCGATCTGCTATGAGGAATCAAGAAACAGACACAGCATACAACATAAGAACATAAGACCTGGATCAGGCCTTATGATGGGGGTGGTGGGTTGGAAAGGCCCCTTGCTTGGGGGCAAAGAGAGGGCAGGGCCCCTGCATGCCACTTTGGCCCCATCCCAAGGGCTACCATAGGCTGACCCCCAGCTGGTCCTAGCCAGGATGTGGAGAAAAGGGCTTTACCCTAAATCCACCCACAGCAGGCAGGCTCTGTTTTGAATCCTGCTGGACAAATTCAGGTCTTGGCTGCTACTGTTTCCTTACTTGTTGCTGTGATAGATGTGTCCCAGTTCTCAGGGTGATGGGGAATTTCAGGGGCAGGTCAGAGACCCCAATTGTAGACCCCAAAGGGTCATCCAGTCCAATCCCCTGCAATGCAGGAATCACAGCTAAATGATCCAAGACAGATGCCCATACGATCTCTGCTTCAAAACCTCCAAGGAAGGAGAATCCACCACCTTCCAAGGGAGTTTCACTGTTGAACAACTCTTGCCATCGAAAAATTCTCCCTGATGTTGAGGCAGAACCTCCTTTCTTGTAATTTGAATCCATAGGTTCAGGTCCCTCCCCTTTGGAGCAGCAGAACACAAGCTGGCTCCATCTTCCATGGGATGGCCCTTCAGATATTTGAAGATCTGGGTCTGGTTCCCTTGTGACCTTTTACACATAGGTTGAACATCTGTGGAAGTGCAATTTAAACACTCCAACAGATAGTCCCAAATCCATGCAAACAGGCCCCATCTAGGTCAGCAACTTGGCCTCCTAGGGACCAACAAGCCCCCACTTATTTCTAGGAAAGCAGTTAGCTGTTGTTCCCAAGTTAGCTCTTCTGAGTCTCCAATTCCAGGTCTCTGACTCTGTCCCAGACTGGCTCTGTTATGTACTGAAGTTCTCACCCTGGGCCAGCAGGGGGATACTGTAGATAGTTATGCAAATGAAGGATCGAAAGTGACGTTCAATGATTGGATGGATACTGTAGATAGTTATGCAAATGAAGGATCGAAAGTGACGTTCAGTGATTGGATAGTTTTAGAAAGTTGTTACAGTAACGTGGTACTGGAGCTCTATATAAGCAGGCTGACTGAGCCCTTCAGTTCAGTTCTGTCCTGGCCTGTGAATAAACAAGAGCTGTTTGAAGAATCGCTGTGTCATCTGATATGTTCACCCACAACCTAAAAGGCTCCAAAGTGACCCGCCAATTCTTTTCACACTGTGTCTCTTAAGTAGCAGAATTGCTTTGCTGGGAGAGGGGAAGGCAGGCTGTGCCCCATTCAGAACAGTCCTGAAAACTCTGGGGAAATGGCTGGACACTTAGCCCAGTGCCATGTTGCCATGGCAACACACCTGCCTCACCAAAGAGATGTGTAGGCAAGACCAGTCGTCCTTTTGTATAGACCTCAGTCTTACTGTAGAACCACCACACAGAAGGGAGCCAAAGGTCACCCCCTAAAAAACTCTCAAAGCCTACAACGTGGTGATCTCTTGGTTTACCTTCAGTTACATTTCCTTGGATTCTGCTCTGGAGGGCAGAACTCAACCCAATGACTTCAAGTTACAAGAAAGGAGATTCTGACTCAGCATCAGGAAGAACTTTCTGATGGCAAGAGCTGTCCAAGTGGACAGGTCTCCCTTGGGAGGTTATGAACCGTCCTTCCTTGGAGGTTTTTAAGAGCTTTAGCTGTGATTCCAGCATTGCAGGGGGCAGGACTAGATGACCCTCTGGGTCCCTTCCAACTCTATAGTTCTATGATTCTATGATTTTCCTGGTTCATGGTGTTGCTAGATCAGAGATGGGGAATGCCTGGCCTGCAGGTCTCATGAGGTTCAGCATGGGTCCTATGTTGACCCACAAGGCCATTCCCCACAACCATGCCCACCCAGCATGGGGCAAGTCCAGATGTGGCTCCAATGGGAGGCTAAAGTGAGCTCCTGAGCCCCTCTTTGCCAGTGGGGCTCCCTGTCAGTGCTTATTGACTTATGATGTGGAACGTGGGGCCAAGGTCAGGCCATTTCCCGTTCCTGTCTGTGCAGGACTGTGCTTCTGATGGCAATAGTCCATCTGGGTGGCCAAAGGCACAGGAGAGCTCTGAGGGGCCCAGCCTTTAACTCCTGGTGATGGGCTGTCAGCCAGTTCTGAAGCGTTCACACAACCGCAGACCCAACTCTAGTCATTTCCACTGAATTTCTGAAAAGCCACCAGCTGCAGCTGGATAGTTAACAGACAACAAACTCTTTGTTGAAATCTGGGGAATATATGTATGATGATGAATAGAGGCTGTTTGTGAGGTGAATGATAGAAGAAAGAAAAGCCAGCCAGCCTATTTGGCAACATCTCAAAATCCATCACCTTTTTTGGTCAAATGTGCTCCTTCTGCTTAGCAAAGCCTCAGG
This sequence comes from Podarcis filfolensis, assembly GCF_964270895.1. NCBI lineage: Eukaryota > Metazoa > Chordata > Lepidosauria > Squamata > Lacertidae > Podarcis > Podarcis filfolensis. The sequence goes on from NC_139604.1 coordinate 136,285,565, forward strand.
TGCAATTTCTCCCTGCCAAAAACAGGAAGTGTGGAGCTTACTCCCAAATCATTCCAGATTAAGCATGACACCATGATGGTAGGGAAGCTGATTTCACATCACTTGCTTTTTCCCTCTATATATATATTTGCATAATGCAGTATAAACTTGCTAATTGCATTAGGAAGCTATTAGAATAACAAGACTTTAACATGCAAACAAAGTAATTATCCCATTCAAAAGAAGGGAAACATTGTCAGGGCACCTTTGATGGGGCTGCTGCTCTGATCCACTCTGCCTTGGGCTGCTGAATTGGCTGCTTTGCTGCAGTCTTTTTTTTATTTTAAAGAAAAGGCAAGGAAGAGGCAACATGACAGAAGTTTATAAAATGATGGCTGGCATGGAGAAAATGGACGGAGAAAAGTTCTCTTCCCTCTCTCCTAACTCCAGAACCTGTGGACATCCAATGAAGCCGAACGCTGGAAGATTCAGGGCAGACGAATGAAAGTCCCTCTTCATCCAGCACAGAGCTAAACTATGGGACTTGCTCACCCAGGAGGCAGTGATGCCACCAACTTGGGTGGCTTTAAAAGAGGATCAGATGAATCCATGGAGGAAGAGAGGGCTGTCGGTGGCTGGACTCTGTCTCCACAGTGAGAGGCAGCCGTGCTTCTGAATGCCAGTTGCTGGAAACCACAGGAGGGGAGAGAGCTATTGCGCTCAGGCCCAGTTTGGGGGATTGCCATAATGGAACAGGATGCTGTGCTAGATGGGCCACCGGCCTGATCCAGCAGACTCTTCTTATGTTGGTTTTCCTTTTAGCATTATATTTTACTGAAATTTGACTTCTGGAGTTGGTGCCATCGGCAATGGCGGATTGCCTCTAACTTGGAGGGAGTGAGCTTCGCGGAAATCGGGTCTTGCCGCTACGGCGAAGTGGGGACCCTTCAAAAAACCACAGGCAGGTGAAGCCTGTGACCGTGGGACTCGGCGGGCACCTTCAGCGCCCCCCCCCCAATTTTCAAAGGAACCCGGCTCCGGGCTCCGGAGCGAAACGGGGCGAGCGGCGCGGTGCTGAGAGTCAATTGCTTCTTCCGTGGAGTGAAGCCGCACAGCTGTTGTCGGAGAGCGCTGACTTTTTTCCTGTGACAATTCGGCTATCAAAACAACTACCATGAGTAGGTTGAATTTAAAGATTTGAAAATAAGGGAAGAAAGAGCACTAATTTGGCACCGAAAATGGGAAGGTGTAAACAGGAAGTCCACCTTCCGTTTCTTGTAAACAGATCAAAGCAAAGACTATTTAAACTAAGACCTGGAAAATTACTTCAAAAGGACTTAAATCCTAACACCAAGACAAAAGATCTCTCTCCCTGAATTGCAGGAGAGGGGAGGGAAGAGTGAGAAGTACTTTTGCCTGCAAAAAGAGAGGAAAAAGAAACAAAGACCACCGCTTAATGCCTGGGAAGGGCTGTCAAGTGCTAACAAGATTGCCATACCGTGAATCGCGCTGTTTATAGACATTGTAACTTTTTGACAGTTAACTCTGCAAGAGAGATACTTTTGATTCTGACTGGCTTCTCCGGACTTTAAGGTCTTTAAGGAACTGTAAAGTAACTGAAATTGAAACGGTTGTTTACTTTGTTAAATGGGGAATTTGGAAAAGTTACTTTAATGCAACAAGAATTGACTGTTACTGTGTCCCCCTAGAGGAACTTTGTAATTGCTACAACAGGCTAGGGAATTTTCCACAGTAAAACAAACTCCGGTCGTGGGACTGACCTTGAGCTTCAGATAAAGTGTTATGGCAAACTTGCTGCAGGAAAAAACAACAAGATTTGGGAAAATTCGGCAGCAGCGAAGAGCATCAGCATCTGGCCCTTCTGCACCATTAGGGGCAGCACCTGTTCAAATTGATCCAAAAGGAATGGCATCTGAAGATGTTTTAGCTGTGGCATTAGGAAAAATTAGTGAATCTTTGGAAAAACTGAGTAAACAAGTAGCTGAAGCATCAACCAAAATTGATCAGAATACTACAAGCATCAATAATTTGGGACAGAAGGTGAACTCTAACACAGAATCTATTGAGAAATTGCTGCAGGAATCAACTTTGACCCGAAAGACAGCTGAAGAAGCAAAGGAAAAAGCACAGGCCGTAGAGGAAAAGATACCACCGATATGTAAGCAACTCGAGGATCACAAGTCAATGTTATCTATGATTGAACTGAAGGAAAGACAGACAAATTTAAGGATCAGGGCGGTACCTGAACTTAAGAAAGATAACCTAAGTGACTTTCTTATGCATGAATTTGCAGACTTCTGGAACTTAGATTTAGAGAAGCAAGACATCAAGATAGTAAGTGCCTTCAGGCTCAGAAGAGGGGGGAGAAAGAACAGGGTGAGAGACTGTTTGATTACCCTCTGAACAAAAGAGGAGAGAGACAAAATATTGAGTCTGCATTTTCAGAAGACCTTGGAAATACACCAATCAAGAGTGGAGATATTCAAAGACATTCCGAAATACCTTCTGGATCTTAGGTCTAACTACGGAGACCTGGTGAACCTGTTGAGAAGTAATAGTATTGTCTTCAGGTGGGAATTCCCTCAGGGCCTATCTTTTACTTTCAAAGGAAGAAAGTTAAAAATAAGATCAGTGGAAGATAAAGAAAGATTTTTGAAAGATCACGGAGAAGACTTGCAGAAAGAATTCGAAGAAGAGCTAAGAGCACTAAAACCAGGAATATTAGACATATCATCACTATCCTTTGGATTGGAAAACTTAGAGAAAGTGATACCACCGACAGACCAAGAACAATTGCTGGGTGCAGTTGGAGGAAAAGCAAAGTAATCATGCCATGGCTCTGCAACTATTAAGCTGGAATATTAATGGCTTTAACTCCCCGGAGAAGAGGAAAAAAGTCTTTCAGTTATTGAAAAAGGAACAATTGGACTTGATTTGTTTACAGGAAACACATGTGATAAGGCTGCACAGGAAAGTATTGATCAATAAAAGATTGGGTCAAGAGTTTATTTCATCGGATAAGGTTAAAAAAAGGGGAGTTGTGATTTATGCAAAAGAGAGCCTATCACCGAAATTTATGTTTAAAGATGAACAAGGAAGATTTGTGGCAACTGAAATTCAAGCACAAGGAGAGAAATTTTTGATAGTAAGAGTTTACGCACCAAATGAGGGGAAATCGGAATTTTTTAAAAAGTTGCATGAGACATTGCTGGACTATATGGATTATAACATCATTATGATGGGAGACATGAATGGAGTGGTATCCACAAACATGGACAAGGCACAGAGACAGGTAGTTACTAAAGACGGCAGACTACCAAAAACCTTTTTTGAGATGACTGACAATATGGACTTAATTGACATTTGGAGAACAAAGAATCCCTTGGGTAGAGAGGGAACTTTCTTCTCTGAAGCCAAAATGACATGGACAAGAATTGACCAAATTTGGATAACTAGAGGACTGGCTCCTAAGACTCGAAAAGTGGAAATTTGCCCTAAAACTTGCTCCGACCATAATGCTGTGAAAATGGAGATGAAACTAACACCAACTGGTTCCTTCAGATGGAGGATCAATGACACCCTGTTTAGAGATAAAGAGGTTACTAAGAAGGCCCAAAAAACCTTGAGAGACTATTTTGAGATAAATATGAACACTACCATTGAAAAAAGAGTAGTCTGGGACGCAAGCAAAGCAGTTATGAGGGGGTTTCTAATTCAACAGAATGCAATAAAGAAGAGAACTCAAAATGAGAAAAAAGACAAAATTATGGAAAAAATAAAAGAGGGTGAGAAGAAACTGAGAGCGAAACCAAAGTCACAAGAGATTCTGAGAGAAATAAAGTTATATCAAGTTCAATATATGAAGATGATGAATCAGGAAATAGAATGGAAAATTAAACAGATGAGACAAAGGACATTTGAATCGGCCAATAAATGTGGAAAACTGTTAGCTTGGCAAATGAAAAAAAGACAAAAACTTAACACCATTACCAACTTGGAAGTGGAAGGAAAGAACATTCAGAATCCAGTGGAAATTAGAAAATGTTTCCAGAGGTACTGTAAACAGTTATATACACAAGGGCCACAGAAAGAATTCGATATAGACCAATTCTTAAAAACAAATGGACTACAAAAAATCTCTCAAGAAAACAAGTTAATGTTGAACTATAAGATCACAGAACAGGAGGTGGAAGGTGCCATCCAGAATATGCAGTTGGGCAAATCTCCAGGGCCAGATGGCTTAACCTCAAAATACTATAGATCTCTGAAAGATTGGATAATTCAACCACTAAAGGAGGTTTGCAATGAAATTTTGGAGGGGAAAAAAGCGCCAGAGTCGTGGAAGGAAGCTTATATTACAATTGTACCGAAAACCGAATCTGAAAAGACACAACTTAAGAACTACCGCCCCATATCCCTGCTTAACGTGGATTACAAAATTTTTGCAGACATTTTGGCTAAAAGACTAAAAAAAGTATTAATGGAGGAGATACATAAAGACCAAGCTGGCTTTCTCCCGGGTAGACACTTGTCTGACAACACGAGAAATATAATTAATATTTTGGAGAAACTGCAAGTGAATATTAACACTAAAGCAGTTTTAATATTCGTAGATGCGGAGAAAGCTTTTGACAATATTTATTGGAGTTTTATGAAGAAAAATCTTCAGGGGATGGGGGTTGGTCAAGGTTTTGAAAACGGTATAGGTGCAATTTACTCAGAACAAAAGGCTAAACTAATTGTTAATAATGTGGTGACAGAGGAATTTAAGATAGAGAAAGTGACACGACAAGGCTGCCCAATTTCCCCATTGCTCTTTATTTCGGTCCTGGAGGTTTTGCTAAATACGATCAGAAGGGACCGTTTGATTAAAGGTATACAGGTCGGAGCCAAACAGTACAAATTGAAAGTTTTTGCAGATGACTTAGTACTGACGTTACAGGAGCCAGAATCTAGTACTAAAAGAGTATTGGAATTGATTCAAGAATTTGGTTATGTGGCAGGATTTAAGCTGAACCAGTTAAAAACTAAGGTTCTTGAGAAAAACTTAACACCGATTGAGAAAGAGAGGTTTCAGAAGTAGACAGGTTTAACATTGGTTAATAAAGTGAAATATCTGGGGGTTAACATGACCGCTAAGAACCTAAATTTATTTAAAGACAATTATGAGAAATGTTGGTCAGAAGTGAAAAAGGATCTAGAAATATGGTCAAATTTGAAGCTGTCCTTGTTAGGTCGAATTGCTGCTATAAAGATGAATGTATTGCCAAGAATGTTATTTCTGTTTCAATCATTGCAAATTTTGGACAAAATGGACTGTTTCAAGAAGTGGCAGAGAGATATTTCTAGATTTGTCTGGCAGGGCAAGAAGCCCAGATTAAAATTTAAAATATTAAAGGAAAGAGGTGGATTCGCCCTGCCAGACCTTAAACTTTACTACGAATCAGCAGCATTCTGCTGGTTGAAAGAATGGCTGCTTCTTGAGAACACAGACATTTTGGATTTAGAAGGTTTTAATAACGTTTTTGGGTGGCATGCATATTTGTGGTATGACAAGGTTAAAGCACATAAAGCATTTAAAAACCATATTGTCAGGAAAGCATTGTTCAATGTCTGGATAAGATATAAGGACCTACTTGAAAATAAAACCCCAAGGTGGTTGTCACCAATGGAAGCAAAGGCCCAGAAAAAGCTCAATATGGAGGCCAAATGGCCGAAATATTGGGAAATTCTGGAACAAGAAGGAGACAAATTGAAATTGCAGAGTTTTGAGAAACTAAAAGATAAAGTGCGAGATTGGCTTCATTATTATCAAATAAGGGAGGCTTACAATTTGGAGAAAAAAATTGGCTTCCAGGTGGAAAAATCAAAATTGGAAACAGAACTGCTAGATCCCAAAACTAAGATACTTTCAAGAATGTATAACTTGCTGTTGAAATGGAACACTCAGGATGAAACGGTTAAATCTGCTATGATTAAATGGGCACAAGATGTTGGACATAACATTATGTTTGCTGACTGGGAACAGCTGTGGACCACAGGTATGAAATTCACAGCATGTAATGCCTTAAGAGAGAATATTATGAAAATGATATACAGGTGGTACATGACACCAGTCAAGCTTGCAAAAATCTACCATTTGCCCGATAATAAATGTTGGAAATGTAAAGATAATGAAGGTACATTCTTTCACCTTTGGTGGACGTGCCCAAGGATTAAGGCTTTCTGGGAGATGATATATAATGAAATGAAAAAGGTATTTAAATATACCTTCTTGAAGAAACCAGAGGCCTTTCTCCTGGGCATGGTTGGCCAATTGGTGTTAAAGAAGGACAGAACTTTTTTTATGTATGCCACAACAGCAGCAAGAATACTTATTGCAAAGTACTGGAAGACACAAGATTTACCCACTCTGGAAGAATGGCAGGTGAAAGTGATGGACTATATGGAATTGGCGGAAATGACTGGCAGAATCCGAGACCAGGGAGAAGAGTCGGTGGAAGAAGACTGGAAGAAATTTAAGGACTATTTACAGAAACACTGCAAAATTAATGAATGTTAAAATGATGTTGGAATGAAATGAAGCGGTTTTAGTAACAATGTTAAAAAGGAGTATGTAAAAATGATTTATTAAATAGATGAAATTATAAGGTTACAATATGTTAAGATAAAGAACTAAGATAAATACAAAGAGGAAAAGGATTTGCTGAATTAACCATTCGAAATGGAATACAAAAAAGGGAGGTGTGAGGAGGTCAGGGAAACAAGTCAATGAAAAGTAAGATATTGAAAGATGGACTTATTTTTCTTTACTGTTTTTTCTATTTTCTTTTTTTTCTACTCTGTATTTTTTATTGTTTCTTTTCTTTTTTTATTATCTTATTATTTTTGTAAACTCTTTCTTGAAATTTGAATAAAATATCATTTAAAAAATATATATTTTTTACTGAAATTTATGGAAACTGCCTTGAGCTGAAGAAAGGTGGTCTATCAATATTTTCTGTAAATAACATACTCAAATCCCACCAACATGATTATGGGCTTCCCTGTTGAGGAAACAGCATTCATTAGTAAATGGGGTCAAATGTGGGGTGCCGTTTCCTTTTTCTGCAGTGCATGAAAGCGCAAGAGGACTCTGGGGGCAAAAGCATCCCCTCAGAAGTGCTGTAAGCCATGGAGCCCTCTGCCCCCAAGTCAGTGCAAGAGACGGAGCCTTAGAGTGCCACAAAACCACTCGCCTGTCTGCTGACTCTTTGGTGCTACATAGGTGTTGCTAGGAAGGTTGAGGGGCACTGGAAGCCCACTGCTAGCATCTCAGCATCATCCCTCAGGGACCCTGAGGGCCATCCAGTCCCATCACCTCCATGCTTGCTGAGTCCCCTATTCAATTCCAGTGAAATATTATCATTTTTTTTGAGGAAGAGAGATCCACACAAATCAGGAAACCTTTTAATCCCACCTTGACTAAAATCCCATAGCATCACGGGGGCTGAATCCGGCCCAGTTGGACAGCCATGGATTAACTCAATTGGGGATCCTCTAAATGGCTCTGTTCTGGCTTCCTGTTCCTCCCTGAGCCCAATTTAAAGGTGAGCATCACCTTTTTGATCCAGGATGTCTAAAAAACAGCTTGCTCTTGCTATGCCTGTGCCTGCCCACAGAGTCTCTGCTCCACATCCATGACCTTGTAAAATAAGGCAGGTGAGTATGCAGAGAGTATTGGGTGGGGTATGTGATGCCTTCTTGGTTGTTCCCCGGACTCTGGACCTGCATCTGTCAGAAATCCCGCCGATCCCCTTCTCTTCTCATTCTTAGGAAAATGGCAAAAACAGACTTGCTCAGACCGACTTTCAGTCTTGAGTGATTTGCGGCCCTTGAGAAGCTGGTTTTCTTGCTTATTGTTTCCTGACGCTTATTTTTATTGATGCTCGTCTCGTTATTGTTGCCTGCTGCTTCAAGGGTCTTTCTGGCTGCAAAACAACACATAACTGTAAATAATACTAATAAGGTGTCATGAGCACTGCCTGGTCTTTGCCTGAACAGGGTACCACTGCTACTCCCAGCCCCCAAAGCATGATGTAGCCCTCTGGTCAAAGCGGAGGAGAAGAGCAGGAGGGCATGCCCTACTCAACATTACAGCGTATCTGGATAACTGATAGGTGGAAAAGAAAAGCCAGCCAGCGATGACTCTCACGAGATGGCAGAGCCAACGAAGAAGGCAAGCCCAGCAGCACTCCTGGTGCAGAGTGCTGAAAGCAATATGGCAATGCATAAATCATGTGAAAGGCACCCCTGGGTGCAGATGGTCAAGAAGCAGAGCAAGACCTTGCAGAAAATGCATTCTAGGGGAGGCGGGAGGAATCTCTGCCAGGCAGTTTGCAAAAGATTCATAGTCCTGTGGTTTGAATGAATCTGGAGCTATTCAAAACTGGTATCATTTAGGAGTAAGTCCTTCTGCAAGTCAGCAGGATTCTCTGCTGAATGGCCTCACCCTGTGCACTATGGGAACCAAATTACTGTTATTTAACCTCTAGGTTAGCGTACTGCAATGCATTATATGTGGGGCTGCCTCTGGAGACGGTCCAGAGGTCCAGAGGGCAGCAACACAAAAACAAGCCTTTTCTCCCTCCCTCCCCAGGGAGACTCGCCTGGAACCTTCATTGCATATCTTTAAGTGCCAGGCAAGAACATTTCTTTATACCCAGGCCTGTAGCCAATTAGCATCATATCTAGTCTGAGTCCAGCTCAAATACGAGAACTCGAAGGAGGAAGAGCAGTCGGGGCCATGAAGTTGCCTGTCAACAACGAGCAGCGTCTGGAGTACAGACTGAGCAGGCACTCACAAAGCTCACCTGGGCTGGATCTAGACACATTCCAAAAACGTTTCAGGAAAACGCATTGTAAAGCTCATAATGGGAAATCACGTTGCTGAAGGATTGAACTCTACAGCACCATCACAGTGTGATGTCATACTCTTTCCCACCAGAGAGTTTCTACAAAGCATAATAAATATTTCTAAATCTGTATCTATGCCTTGAAGTTAGCATAGGCAAATTTTATGCAGGTCCCTGTCCTCTTGCTGCTTCTTTTTCAGGAGGAAGGGGATACACACGTGGCTGTCCCAACAGGGACCCTGGTCATCTCTCACCAGCTGACTCTGATGTCCTTTCACTCAGAAGCATCACTCCTTGCAGGACTACTTACTTGAAAACATGGCAACTTGGCTTTGGCCAGACATCCTGTGCAACTGCAGCCACCACCTTTCCTAGGAACGTCTGTCTTCCAGAAGAGAAAGTGCATAACTGAGAAGGCCTTTGTGTGTCCTCATTAACATGCATCATAAACCATCCAAAGAACTGTACTTTTATTGCAGTGCTTCTATTGAAAAATCTAATGGGCATTAAGAGGCTGACAAGAATAATAAATGCCAGTAATTAATAACTGCAGCCCTGAAGCAAGCCCTCCCCCCACCCCGCCAAGGGCTGAGACGTGGCTGTGTTTGCTCCAGTGTTCCTGTAACCAGGACCTCCTGGGGCTGAAGAGGGAATTCTGCCCTGACTTCTTGAATCATCTTCTCCCTCCAGGCAAGTCTGGGCCCCCATTGTCTCCCATCCGTCAGTCCATCCAGATTTACAAGGCACCCTAGTTCAAAGGGAAAGGGCCTCTCTTTTTAGAGAGCAATTATGGAACTCTCTGCCTCAGGAAGCCGTGATGGCCATCAACTTGGGTGGCTTTAAAAGTGGATTAGACAAATTCACAGAGGAGAGGAGGGCTATCAAAGGCCAATAGCCATGGGGAGACAGCAATGCTGCCAAAGACCAGCTGCTAGGATCCACAGGAGGAGGAGGTGCTCTTGTGTTCACGTTCTTCTTGCTGGCTTCTCGTTGAGGCATCTGGCTGGCCACTGAGGAAAGGATGCTGGACTCCAGCAGGCTCTTCCAATGTTTTTATGTGGTGCTTTTGTTCACTTTGTGTGTGAGATTGGGGGTGTCTCAATAAGCAAACCAAAAGTTTTGTTTCCTGCCCCTCCAATAACAGCGACACGAGTGCCTGTGCAAGTAGGGAATGTCTTCTGGGGGTGATCAGATCTTGGGGCCAAGCCTGGAGATCCCATGGAATGGCTTACTGCTCCCAGCAAAAGTGGTGCTGATTCACCATGGGCAACAGGCAGGCCTGTGGAGCAGTCAGACATTCCCACAGAGCAGTGCCAGCAGGGGAGGAGGATTGGGACTCCACACATTTGTACAGGACAGAAGCTGTGCTATGATGGTTCTGGACAATGCCACAGCCAGTGACGGAAGGGAGCATTTGAAGGGGTCTGTCGGCACACCAGCAGAGGTTACTCCCGAGTGAACCTTTCCTTCAGTGTTGCTGGCAAGTGAACCCAAAATACATGATGTGCAGATGACAGTTTAATGACTCAGAAAGGATTCAATAAGTCCGCTAACGTGTGGCTAATTCTTTACATCCTGGAGGAAGGGCTTAGCCACAGCGGCCATTGACTAATGGCAACCTTGGCAGACACGTTTCAGAGAGGCTTGCAGTTGACAATGTGTAATCAAAAGGGCCCTCCTTGTCACGAGGGGCACAAGTAGCCCATTCTTCATCCTTATAAAACACGTCCAAGTGTCCTTCATGCGGCAGCACTCGTCTCAGTTGGGAGCACTTTCTGGTAGGCTCTGCTGCCCCCAGCTGGCACTAGAGGGGAGGACGGGGCTTTGGGACTATGTTTAGAGGAAGAGGAGAACCAAGGCAGAGGTAGGTCCACCAAGGGCAGCCTGTGGTTGGGAAGGAAAACTCCTAGGCATTCGGAATGAAAACCAGTCTTTCTCTGGGCCTGAGGAATTGCATCTGGAGTGCCACACTCCCAGAGTCCATCAGCGACCAGGACACTAAGTTGGGAGGCTCACCAGCTCAGGAATCCAGCTGGCCTTCTCACCTGCCACACTGAGAGGTCTGCCAAGTGCTCTTCACCAGCCACAATTCACCTGCCTTATACCAATAACATTGCTGAGGACTGGTGCGATGGGGTGGCTGGAGTATTGGTCATGGGCCACGTCACAGGCTCATGTTGTGATGGGGTTGCCCTGCCCTGTCTTCATCCCCCCCCCCCCGCCCCCTTTGGCTTCCAAAGCACAGTCCTGAAGTCATTCGAGTGGCTGAAATAAGAATGTGATCAATATGTGATGCATGACCAGATAGGAGAAAATGGGAGGGTTGATTAATGTGTCCATGTACAGCATCAGCAGCTCATGTGCACGATACATTTAATCTCGAGTGTTTTACTCAGCAACAGAATGATTCAAATGTAATTTATGTATGAAATTAATGAAGCAAAATAATTCATGAGAATGAATTGTTAGAACAAAGAATGTTTCAAAATTCAGGAGCTGCATTTTTAAAAAATGGTTCTATTATCATTGAATTAGGGAAATCAAGGTGCCCAATTTATCAGTGCTAAGATGTTCAAGGTGTTTTGAGGTAATCAAGACTGAGGATAATGGCATGCTGGGAGTTTCATTCCTGGAACTCACAATTGCTATTAAAACCTCTCTTTAGTATGGCCAAAGCAGGAGCAGAAGTTGCAAGATTTATTATGGAATAAAGGGAGGCACTCATAGTGTGCATAAATCTGGGCCAGGGGGCCATGATTAACGTGCAGACCAAGAAGCGTCACACTGACGCTTTCCGAAATGTGAAATGGCTCCTTCTCAGTAACCAGGCCTACACTTCATCACGAGGGGCTGTTGGACACAGAGCCTTTGCCAAGCAACTGAGACCATGTGCCGTTTGCTACCTGGGACTCACTGGGCAAAGTGCCTCTAATAATTTCAGTCGCAAGTGCCAAGCACGGGCAGTTGAGTGCTGTAGACCAAGTGCTTTGGCAGCAGTCTGGGATCTTGGGAGTTCGAGCTTCATTAGGATGTTCACCTCCAGTCCATTCATGGACTCAAGTCTCTTGGCTTTGGTCAGTCAGAGCAACTTCAAGGGGGGCATGGATGGATCACACTGTCATGGACCATGTAATGATCAGCCATTGATGTACTCAGGTGAAGAGTCAAGGGGATCTCCCCCTCCTGCTGCAACAAGCTCTCCTCCCATCTCCCAGAACCAAAAAAAGGTTGAAATGGGAGGAGGAAGGGCAGGCTGCATGCAGACACAGTCTCAGATTGCTTGGGGGAAGCCCCAGAGAGGAGAGGACTTTGATGGCTGTGGGAAAGCTACGAGTTTCAGTCTCTGCAATTAGATCTGACACTCAGCAAAATCTGTGAAGATTGTGTCTTTACAATAGAGTTAACTCCAACTTTAAGCAGTGTGCTTTTCTGACAGCTCACTCTGTGACACCCTAGATCATTTTCACATGTACTACTGGCAACTAGGTGTCCCCCATCTTATATTTGTGCATCTGGTTCTTCCTGTCTAAGTGTAGAAGCTTCCTTTTGTCCCCCTAGGAGCTGGGGGCACTGTTATACAGTGGTTCTGCTCCTTCCTCCTGGGCCATGTTCAGAGAGTGGGGGGGTGAGTGTTCAGACCCTTGGGCTCTCACTTTTGGGGTGCCTCAAGGTTCTGTCCTCCCCCCCCATGCTTTTCAACATCTACATGCAGCCACTGGGAGAGATCATCAGGGGGCTTGAGCTGGGTGTTCATCAATATCCGGATGATACCCAGCTCTAACTCTCTTTCAAATCAGAACCAGTGAAGGCGGTGAAAGTCCTGAGTGAGTGTCTGGAGGTGGTTGGAGGATGGATGGCAGCTAACAGATTGAAGTTGAATCCTGACAAGACAGAAGTACTGTTTTTGGGGGACAGGAGGTGGGCAGGTGTGGAGGACTCCCTGGTCCTGAATGGGGTAACTGTGACCCTGAAGGACCAGCTGCACGGCTTGGAAGTCATTTTGGACTCACAGCTGTCCATGGAGGCGCAGGTCAATTATGTGTCCAGGGCAGCTGTTTATCAGCTCCATCTGGTACACAGGCTGAGACCCTACCTGCCCACAGACTGTCTCTTTTTTTATATATGTAAGATATTTATTAAGGTTTTTTTAAAAGTACAAAAAGAAACATGAAAAAAACCATCCTTTTAAACAAGAGAAGATGAAATACAAAAAAAGAAAAAAGACAGATCAAAAAGAAAAAAACAGAGAATTAAAATCCATTAAACAAAAAGAAAGATCAAGAAAAAAAATACAGCAACTCTTCCCATTTGTTTTCTTTCATTAGCTTATTTCCCTGACCTCCTCACACCTCCCTTTTTTGTATTCTAAGTCAGTTATCCATTTCAGCAAATCCTTTCCCTCTTTTCAAATTTTTGTCCTGTAAATTTATCTTGATATTAATATAAGTTTACTTTCCCTCCTTTCACCAATTAACAGTCTGTTTTTTCTAAATCTTTGTGACATTTCTGCTAGAATCACACAAATTCATTCCAACATCATTCTAACATTCATTAATCTTACAATACTTCTGTAAATAAACTTTGAATTTCTTCCAATCTTCCTCCACCGACTCTTCTCCCTGGTCTCGGATTCTGCCAGTCATTTCCGCCAGTTCCATATAGTCCATCACCTTCATCTGCCATTCTTCCAGTGTGGGTAAATCTTGTGTCTTCCAATGCTTTGCAATAAGTATTCTTGCTGCTGTTGTAGCATGCATAAAGAAAGTTCTGTCCTTCTTTAGCACCAATTGGCCGACCATGCCCAGGAGAAAGGTTTCTTCAGAAAGGTCTGTCTCGCCAGAGTGGTGCATGCTCTAGTTATCTCTCGCTTGGACTACTGCTATGTGCTCTATGTGGGGCTACCTTTGTTTTTTGTTTTTTTAAATAGTATTTATTGAAGTTTTAAGGTTACCCTTTTTTACCTTTGAAGGTGACCCAGAAACTACAACTAATCCAGAATGCAGCAGCTAGACTGATGACTGGGAGTGGCTGCCAAGACCACATAACACTGGTCTTGAAAGACCTACTGTACGTTTCTGCGCACAATTCAAAGTGTTGGTGCTGACCTTTAAAGCCTTAAACGGCCTCGGTCCAGTATACCTGAAGGAACATCTCCACCTCCATCGTTCTGCTCAGACACTGAGGTCCAGCGCCGAGGGTCTTCTGGCGGTTCCCTCACTGCGTGAAGCCAAGTTATAGGGAACCAGGCAGAGGGCCTTCTCGGTAGCGGCACCTGCCCTGTAGAACACCCTCCCACCATATGTCAAAGAGAAAAATAACTACCAGACTTTTAGAAGACATCTGACGGCAGCCCTGTTTAGGGAAGCTATCGTACTTTAATATTTTGTTGGAAGCCGCCCAGAGTGGCTAGGGAAACCCAGCCAGATGGGCACGGTATAAATTAGTAGTAGTAGTAGTATTAGTATTGAAATGCATTTTGTTAGTTTTGGCCCAGTCTTCTCCAATCTGTTAAAGTCATCTTGAATCCCAATTCTGTCTTCTGTAGCATTAGCTATCCTTCCTGGTCTGGTGTCACTGGGTGAGCATCCCCTCAATTCCTTCATCCAAGTCATTTATAAAGACAATGGGCCCAGGACAGAACCCTGCAGCACCCCACCTTTCACTTTTTTTCCAGCATGATGAGGAACCATTAACGAGTATTCTTTGGGTTCAGTAAGTCAACCAGCTACAAATCCACTTAACAGTTATCTCATCCAGCCCACATTTTACCAGCTTCCTCTCAAAAACATCATGAGGGACTTCATCAAAAGCCTTACTGAAATCAAGATACACTATGTCCACAGCATTGCCCTGATCCAGCAAGCCTGTAAGTCCATAAAAAAAAAAAATTGAGATTGGTCTGGCGTGACATATTTTTGAGAAACCCATGCTGGGTCTTAGTAATCACAGCATCCTTTTATAAGTGCTCATAGATTGACTGTTGAATTATCTGCTCTAGGACCCTTCCTGGTATTGATGTTATGCTCACCAGTCAGTAGTTACCTGGGTCTTCTTTTTCTCTTTTTGAAAATAGGGACATTTGACCACCTCCTCACCTAATCGCCAAGAATTCTCAAAGATCACAAAGGCTGAGATTACACCTGCAAGCTCCTTTAGTACCCTTGGGTGCAGCTCATCAGGCCCTGGAAATCTGAATTCATTTAAAGTAGCTAAATGTCCCCTTACTACCTCCTTTCCTTTCATGAGCTACAACTCCTTTTTTGCATCATTTCTTTTGTCACTAGGTTGGTCATTGCGTTCCTTTTGTGTGAAGACAGAGAAAAAGTATATGGTAAGCAGTTCTGCCTTCTCTCTGTCACCCAAGAGCATTGCTCTGTCTTCTCCATGCAAATGACCTACCACTTGTTTGTTCTTCCTCTTCCTTCGAGCATAGCTGAATAAACCTTTATTTTTTTAACCTCTCTTGCAAGCCTGAGCTCATACTGAGCTTTAGCCCACCTGACATTCACCCTACATCTATTGGCTACTTGTGTATACTCCTCCTTTGTGATTTCTCCATTCTTCTATTTCTTATACATTCCCTTGTTAACTCTCAGTTCATCTGTAAGCTCCTTATGTAGCCACACCGGTTTCCTTAGCTGAAATAATATTTTATTAATTTACATCAAAAACAATAAACAAATTAGTTCACATCATTTGTTTCACAACTTACTCTTTTTCTAGACTTCCTTCAGTTTTTCCGTAAATCATTCGTAGCTATCATTTAAGTTACACATTTCTTAGTTTTATATTGACATTCTTTATATCTTTCAATTTATTCGCTTTAGACAATATTTCTTAATTTTTCACAGTGCTTCTTTAAATCCCCTTAGCGTTATCTGACCACTACTTATACTTTCCAGATATTCCACAAATTTCCCCCAGTCCTCGATGAAATTTTGGTCTCTTAAATATCTGATCTTTCCTGTCAATTTATCCAACTCAGCATAATCTAACAATTTTATTCTCCATTCTTCTACAGTCGGTAATTCCTGCTGTTTCCACCTCTGAGCCACCAACACTCTTGCCGCCATCACCGCATATTGAAAAAAATTATCTTTTCTTTTAATCTCATTTCCTAATATTCCTAATAAGAAAACTTCTGGTTTCTTTTTAAATGTGTATTTTAAAACCTTCTTAAGTTCATTATATATTTTTTCCCAGAAGTCTTTCACTTTTCCACATTCCCACCACATATGGTAATTCCACACCGGTTTCCTTAGATGCCTCCCGCTTTTCTTTCTTGTTGGAAATGTCTGCATTTGGACCTTCAAAATTTCATCTTAAGGAAACTCCCATCAGTCTTGGACTCCCTTCTCTCTGAGTATTTCTGACCATGGGATCTTACTCAGTAGTTGTTCCTGATGTTTCATTGGAGTATTGTATGAAATTTGCAGCAGAGTAAGCACTATATGCCTGGATGCCCCTTGCAGGACTCCTGAGTTCACAAATATTTTGTCACAAAACCTTGGTATCTCACTGCTTGAAACTTTGGGGTCTTTTCCCCCTGTGATCCTTGTTCTTTCTTAATTCAGGTTATCCAGAGATGCATGCTGCATCCATTGAGAAACGGATATGACTATGCAAACGCTAAAACTATTCCACACTTGCACGAGGCGCTATTAGTGCTTCTACAAAGGCAAGAGATGTCACTTTTGTTCTTAGCTCCACGATTACAGGGTGGAGAACAAAGAAGCCACCTAACATTCTTACTAAGAGGATTTCACCAAAGCCTAAAGTTGTCACAACCTATTAAGGCAAATGAAGCCTGGCATTTCACAAAAGGCAGAAACGCTTTAATTTGATTGTGAGAGATAGAATTCCTCATCTCCATGGTTTCTATTTCAGCCTAATCCTACTCAAATGACATAAGCACTTTCATACTGGTGATTATTTCTAAATCTCTGCTCTTGACAGGGGAAACATGACATTATCTCCCCACAGAGGAGTTAGGGCAGATTTTGTGCCTGAAAGGTAGTCAGACGGGGCGGGTGGGGGGTCCTTGGCGAGGCAAGAGGCCGCCAGCAGCCGGCGCTTTCTGGGTTCCGGAGCGGGCACGACCCGCAGGGCAGGTCTCCAAACAGCACCATCTGAGGCCGCTGCACCCGACTCTTGGGTGGAGACAAGGAGAGGAGTCCTGGGGCAGCCAAAACAAGCCGGACCAAGCGCCAAAAGCTCCTGCAGGCTTGGAAGGAAGCAGGCAGAATGTCTTCCTTTCTTTCCCGGGCTTCCGCGGGAGCCTGTCATGGCTGCGGCGATCGGCGAGGGGGGAGCGCGGCCTTCCTCTCCTCGCCTCCCCACGAGCTCCTCGGCGGGGCGCGGGCCCTGGGGGCCGCAGCCTTGCTTGTTCGGGGCCCGGGCCCTCCTCGACTTCTGTGGGATAACTCTGAGGAGGGACCCGCCAAGGGCGAGGGACACCCGCCGCCCCCTTCCCGCCCTTTCCAGCGCCTCAGGCGAAACGAAGAAAAGGGCGGGAAACTTCGGACGCGGCAGCGCGAGAGCCGCTTCTGGGCTTCCCTCGGCGTTGGCTGCTCCGCCTGCCTGTCAACATGTGGCCCCTCCTTGCGCCACTGCCTGCCCAGTCAGACGCCTCTCTGAGCTGCCAGTCGGTCGTGGCGGGAGGAGGCGGTGGGAAGAGCGTCCGCCTCCCGGGGAGCAAAGGGCCTGGAAGTGCCGCCTTCGCCTGGGGTTGAAATCTCTCCCTCCGCTCGCTTTCCATTCGGCTCCCTTGGCATTTCTCAAAAGGGGGGCCATTTCGCCTTCAGTGAGAAGTTTGTGGGGATGCTCAGTGAAATTCTTCTTAGTTTAATTGCTTTGCAATGGCTTTGGCCACATAAATAAGCAATAGGCAGAAATAAATCCTTTATTCTGGAGGTTCATTCTTATCTCATAGGAAGTGCTTGTGAGGCATTTGCAATGGCTCCGTCCCCGTGTGGGTCTGGGAGGAGAGGCTTCCTTGGGGCACGGCCGGATCACACGTCTTCCGCAGCCAACATGGCCTGGGGAATTTGGCTCTCCACCAGCTGCCTGCCCTGCTTGTGCCCTTTCTGGCAATTCCAATGCAACTCAGTCCTTGCGAGGAAGCAAAGGCCATGGTCCTGCCTGGATTGTGGCCAGAGATCCTTCTGGGCACCGGGCCGTGGCTCTGGCTTTCAGTACACACCAGAGGAGCACTCCTTGAATAGGCCTCCAATAATGGCATCTTAATTCAGGGGGAATCCATACGTTTAAAAAATCACTGGATGAGATTTCTTTTAAATACCCTGCTTCTGTGATAGGGACACACAGAATTCAAGCTGAGAACACAAATTCAGTGCCTAATAATATAGGCATGTTGCATCTGAGTTTATCAAAGAAATGTAAGCAAGAATAGACACTGAACTTACAGTACCGTCTCATGCATCTCTACTAAGAGCCAGTCTCACTGAGTTCAGTGGGGCTTACTCCCAGGTGAAGTGTGTAGCATTTCTGCCTCAAGCCTGGCAGTAAACAAACTGCATCTTCTTCTCAAAGTCCCCAAGGGGATTCCTAAGACTACTGCATTCAGGCCTTCTAGGCTTTGCGCTACAAAATCCCACTTCACATAAGCATAACAATGCTGGTGGAATGAATAGTGCCATCTGAGAATGCATTCATTTTTGGTACACAAAATCAAAGTTTAGTACAATGTAGTTATACTCAGGGTATCTGAGCTTTGATCTATGTGAACTAAAGTTTGTTACCTCATCCTGCCCCCAATTTCAGTGCAGTGTTTGTAAGTTTAAGCTCAGAATTTATGAACTCAAGGGGAGACAATTTGGAAATCTGTACAATTATATCTGAGCCCCATGAATCAGACTTGTAAGAGCAATTGTGTTCTTTTAAAGCATAAGAACTTTATTAACACTCTAAAAAAAGAAAGCTAAGATTTTCTGGTTTCTTGCTTAAGAAGCTAAATTGATGTCATAGATCACACAGTGATGCATTCCCAACTGCTTAAGCCTCTGGACTGATGTCATGGATCACACTATGATATATTCACACAACTCGGCAGGTTTTAAAGCATTGACAATTTAACTGTACTCATTATCTTTTTCCTGTCAGTAGGAGATGCAGCTTGGGGTGGATTTGTAGCAGAAAAAATGGAAGCAAAATTATTAAGAAACTGCCCCCTCCACCATTGCCCACTGCTCAACTTCTGCTAGAAGTTTCAGCCAAGAAAGGAAGGAAGAAAAATAAAGAGAAAGAATAAGAGAATTGATGAAGGGAGGGAGTGGGAGAAGAATGAAACACCTGAGCATCCCATGTTGTTTGACTCCAATAGTCCAGTGGCTCTTCTGCCTCCTGCTTACCCTCTTGTATCCTTGCAGGTTCCTCTAGAGCACTTACCTTCAGCAAGGTAGAGGGCCACCTGAAACAGGTGGGGAAAGTCTACAGCAGCAGCTCCAGAGCAAATACGTATATGGAGCTGGCTTCCACAAAGCGTGAGGTCTCCTTCCTAAAGAAAGTACTAGAGGAGTGGGGGAGAAACTCATGGAGCACCGTCCACAGCACCAGAAAGAGCCTGCATGACAGCTGACGCTTAGGTCACATGGCTATGAGCAGCCAGCAGGCAGGACAAGAGCCTCCTTTATTTTATTTATTTTGCTTTACTTTACATTGTTTTGTTTTTTAATTTTATTCTGTCCTTCACCCAAAGATCACAAAGCAGTTCACAATATAGGGTGCCCTGGCCTGCTGTCTTTGGTTTTCCTTTGGGTAAGGACAGTGGCCCATCAGTTTGGTAGTCAGCATGCTCTAGCATATTCAGTGCAATTAACTTCAGCCACATAGGGCAATGAGAGACATGGGAATGATGGGGAAGCCCTATGTGCATTGGGAAAATGTGGCTTTACCCAAAACACTTGTTACATTATGCATCCCTTACTAACTCCATTCTTCCATGTCTCCTAACAAAGCAAAATAACACCTGTTTATCTGACTTTTGTGTTCAAATCTCAATGATCACACCACATTGAATATGCCCTAATTACCATATTTACTTGAATCTAATGCACACCTTTTTTGGCCAAATCACGTTGTGAATATTTGGGTTTGCGTTAGACTCGATGACACATTTACATTTGCCAGCAAATACTTTTTTTGGTTTCAAGGTTCTGAAAATTGAGGTGCGCATTAGATTAAATGGCACATTAGACTCAAGTAAATACGGTACCTTGTGCTTTGTAACCACAGTGTAACTAACATTCCCCTTTCCTGACAGTGTGAACCTGTGTGAGCAGAAGTCAGGGAGCCAGACGGAAGGGAAAGACTTCAACTCAGCTCAGACTCCGCAACCCAGAAGCAAAGCAAGGCCCAGGGCTGGTGCAGGTGCTGCAGGCTGACTGCAAGGGGCCACGTCCATTGCTGTCCAAGGTTCTGAACTACTAAAGAGCCGTAAGCAGTAAGGTCTTGCCTGGAAGCCGGATACTTTGCTTTTAAGTGTGCTGTTTCATGCCTTAATATAGAAGCCCAATCTAGGAACCGGGCTTCTTGCTTTGCCTGGCATCCTGTAAGTTGGGGCTGGACACACTGGTGGCACTAGGGCACTCCAACTGGGGTGCTGAGCATTACCCTGTTAGTCTTTGTGCTTTAACATGCAGTATGCAGGCTAGTCCTGTGCATTACACATAATACGTTCTGCAGGTTGGCTACGCAGCTATGTTGTGCTTCATTCTTGCTGGGTATGAGTAACGTGTGGTCACATCACCCCAAGCATTTTATTGCCTTCAGATCCAGAAAGAGCAGCTGCCCTTGGCAGAACACAACAAAGATGCTGAAATGGCTGGGCCTCTGGTTTGTGGAACAGTTTTGGGCTTGATTTGGGACTGACTCTTGAAAGAGCTAAGCAGGACTAAGTAGCTTCATGAGTGTAGCTTGACCAGCAGCCGAGATCCAGTCCTAAAGGGCCCTGCTGAGATTTCACTGACAATTCAACTTCAAACAATTCAAGAACTTGCTGCAAATATTTATTGAAGTTCATCTCAACCACCAAACACAATATATACTGGTCAGTACACAAGAGAGTGTATTTGTATTAAGGCAAGGAGTCCCCAGGAAAATAAATAATTTCACACTTAAGATCAGTATTGTCATAGTGCCTATTGAGTGCTCATAGTGTTCCTCATCCTTAGCTAAGTAATTCTTACACAACCCCCTATTACACCTGATGCATTCAATTCAAATACTTCCATAGGATAATGTCCCACCTTTTTCTTACAAAGATTTTGCAAACCTGCAGTATTGTATAATCTTTTTTATATAGTTGAGCCATTAAGAGAGATTAAACATCCAGGTCCCACAGAGATCTCCCAGAGCAGTTTGCGTCAGAGGAAATGCCTGAATCCAAACCCCAGAAAACAGGATAAGTGAGAGACTGTCAACTTTAGGGCTTTCTGGAGTTGGAAAAAACAAACATTTCAATCAAATATCTGCTGGTAGAGAAAGAGGAGACAGAATTGCACAAGCAACATTCTTGCCTCAGCCTCCCAGTTGTTATGCCTGATAATCACTGTGTAAACAGCAGGAACTCTACAAATATTCATGCTTGCTTAAATCTTTTGGACAATTAATTGAAGGAAGGTGTGTATGTCTAAAGCCTTCAGAATTTTGTTTTTTACTGATGCAGCTCTGCAAGAAGTCACAGCCTCCAGCTGCACAGAATCTGCAGCTGCCCTCCCAACACCCCTGAACCCTTTTTGTGAGTGCTGTCAGCCCCCCTTCTGGGAATGGCCCCAGGGGACTCCTTGTCCTGCCGCCATTAATGAACACAAAGGAGGAAGAGAGGAGTCGCTTCCAGAGCAGAAACTGGAAGTCCCTGTTAAATCCATTCTTCACAGGGAATGTGGCACAACACCCCAGATCACAGGAGTGACCAAGGCACTGACCCCCTGTGAGCAGAGCAGGGGCAGGAGACCCCTGCTCTGAACGAGACCCTTGCAATGGCCACTGAAGGAAAAGGGATAGCAAAGAGTCCCCTGGAGAGGGATTGCTGACACGTGGCCCAGCAGGAAAGGTGGCAGCCACCATGTTGCACGACAAGTGAGAGACACCACATGGAGACACAGGCAGGCGGCGATGGCAGCCATCATTGGGGGCTTGTTGGGCTGCCCTCTTCTGTGAGGGTCTTGAAATCCATGGACAGGGCCATCTCCTCAGCCAAGGGGGGCCTTTGCCACTCCTCCCGTGTCAAGATGTAGCCCACAATGGCCCCAAAAGCCACCAGCAGGAGGCCCAAGGTGTTGGCAAGGACTCCCTCCGGGGCAAAGGAGCTGTAAGTCTCCCTGAGCAAGAACAGAAAGGTTGACATTAGCACAAGCACTTTATCTCCACCCCACCCCACCCCCAATTTCTAATTCATTTAAGAAAAAGGCAGCTCAAGGCTTTGGGCAACTCGTCTGCTGACCAGACATGTTCAGAATCTCATTCTGCCTTCCAGGCCAGAGGAGGCAATGGAGATGGCACTCAGTTCCAAGCCCAGCACTGCTGCCATTTTGCAAGATGTTGATTTGAGAATATATTAGCCAAGTAAACTGCAAAAAGCTGTAATGAACACCCCTCCTAGGCAGTCATTTCTGCTCCATCCCTCACTTTGCAGCCCAGAATTCTGGATTTATCAGAAGGAAGCCGAGCAGAGACAGAGCCATCGGGTTGTAAGTTAAAACAGAAACACTTCCACAAAGTGGGGGCCACTCACTTGATGTTGAAGAGCAGCACCTCCAGGACCCCCAGCAGGGCAGTGGCGACGGAAAGGATGAGGAGGGCAGCCCCAAAGAAGACATGCTGCGGTTTGTATCTGCTGCGGAGCGAAAAGGAGGCTCCGGGGAAGAGGAAGAAGCTCCAGCCCAGCAGCCACTAAGGAGGAAGGGAGGCAGTGCCCCAAAGTCAGGAGACAGCAGCCCACCTCCCATGGAGCCCATCCCACCCCCAGAATTGACTAAACAATCAGGAGGCAAAGAGGAGCCAGCCCTCAAAGCCTGCAAACTCCCTTGCCGCCACCGCCTTTAAGTTCTGGTGAGAGGCGGGTGGTGCCCCAGGATGAGGGGCGAAAGGTCTCCCTTCCAATAATCCCAGGAAGCCATGACTGGGGGGGGGGGGCGGCACAAGGGCTGGCTCAAGGGCAATTCAGAGCGGCAGCCTCCTTCCTTGGAGGTTTTTAAGCAGAGGCTGGATGGCCCTCTGTCATGGATGCTTTAGCTGAGTTTCCTGCATTGCAGGGGGCTGGACTACATGACCCTGGGGGGTCCCTTCCAACTCTTAAGATTTTATGTGGTGCCACTGCAAGTGACCCCCCCCCCGGAGGAAGGGGGCGCAGGAAGGGCTCCCAGCAACGCAGATCAGCTGTGCTTTGGGAAAAGATGAGGATCCTGGGAGCCAAGACCCAGCTCCCCAGGCAGACAGTGTCAAGAGCCCCGTGTTGTTTCTGCAGTGCAGATGGAGCCCTCCCAGAGATCCCCCATCCAGCGCCTGGAATCAAAGGCCCCCCTGAGAAGGATGTGGGTGGCTGCTGGAAGCTCTGAAGCTGTCAGGCTGCAGCATGCAGCAAGGATGTGGCTCAAGGGTGTCCTTCCTCTAATCGCTTGTGTCCAGACCCCTGGACAGCTCAAGCCCCCCTCCAAGGTTGCTGAGGAATCTGGGGAGCCCCAGCACCAGATGCCGTTTTAACAGGGGAATCAGCAGCCAGAGTTTCTTCCTTTCTCTTGCTCTGATTTCCTGCCCCTTGTGCATTTCTCTCTCTCTGCTCTCTGGGGCACAGACCTGCTTTGGAAGGAGGCCAGGCAGACACCAGCCCCCTTTCTTCCTCCCGCTCTGCTTTTGCCTCACCTGCACAAAGTAGAAGCCAAAGGCCAGGATGCCACACCAGCTGTGCAGGCTGTACATGTCCGGGATGCTCTGCTTCTTGTGGAATTGGAACACGGCTATCAGACCTGGAGGGAGGAAGAGACCTCAGGTGACCCCCTGCCTTTCCCCACCATCCCAACCCTCAGGCAAAACTGCACCAGAGTGGGACCCCACTTAACATGAGGGACGAGGGATGGGGAGATGGGCAGGTCCAAATTGCCTGGGAAGAAGCACATGGGTGGAAATGGCAGGTGGTGGAGACTGTCTGTCTGGGGGAGCCCTGCTAGTTATATCCCAATCCACATATGTGAGGAACGCAGTAAGCCACCCACGGCCTCGTCCACCCCAGCCTTATGTTTCTATGGGAGAGGAGGCCCAAAACATGCCCGCTTCCTCCAGCTTATTGGAGAACTCAGAGGAGCTGTGGGTTGACCCTGAGACTCAGGGAAGCCTCTGACCACCCCCTTGAGCCTGGTGCCCCTCAGAGGGGCTTCTGAGAAGGCAGGCAGGAGGTTGAGGCTCAAGTAAATGGGGCAGATTATTCCAGCTGCCCCCCCCCAGGACTCACCAACCAGTGCAATGACCAGCGCCAGGGCATGGAGCAGCCCGTGGAGGATTTTGGTAGAGCGCTTGCTCTCATGCCGGAAGACCCGATATACCAGGAGGGCTGCAAGAGGAGAAGAGGGAGGGGAGAGGGGCAGTGAGGTGTGGGGCTGGCTGAGAGGGGGGCTTGGCTCTTGCTCCCCTGGCCAGGAACTGCTCCGCTCAGACCCCACAAGTAGCGTTCTTCAGTTCTGTATTTTGTACACTTATAAATTCATAAATATATTTTTAAAAACAAACAAACAAATAATTGAAAAGGTTTGAGGGTCTCTCAAAAGCCTGGGATTTGAATAACAGAGTGGAAGATAATCTAGTGGAGCATCTGCCTTAATCATGTGACCATGTGCAGACACAGTTTGTGGACCCTTGTGGGGGGCACATCCTGCTCTGCCCCCTCTCCTAAATTGTGAATGCAGTTACAGCAGGGGGAGGGGTTTGAAATAAGCAGCTCCCAGTTGTCTCCCTTGGAAGGCAGTTCTCAAAAGGCCCCCCTCCCACCACTTCCTTACCGTCTCCTTGGAGGAAGACCATCCCAATGACCATGCACAGTGGGTGGGCATTGAACTGCAGCTTGGATCCATCCCAGGCAATGCCGCCTCGGTATTGGCCCATCCAGGCCCCCGTCAGGGTGATCACAGCCAGGCCCACCACCTGTGAAGCAGCCACGGCGTAGGTGAGGCCAGATGGACTGGCGCTCCTGGCCGGAGAATCCTCCATGCTCTGCTCAGCAGAGCCCGGGGCTGCCAAACAAGAGGAGCACAGCTGTCAGCAGGTAGACCCAGGGAGGGCAGGGGCTGCCTCTGGAAATCTCGGGGGAACTGGAATTTGGGGGAGACCTGCACCCCTCCTTGTCCCACTTGGCAGCGGCACCTTGGAGAAGCTGCACCCATCACCAGATCTTCTGTTAATTCCAGTGACCAAAGAAGGCCCAGAGGGTGGACCAGTTACTCTATGAGCCAAAGGTGGCCCTCAAGATCTCGCTGGACTTCCGTGGAGCCCGTTACAATTCTTAATTATCTGTCTGCATTGTTTTAAAGTGATATTTTATCTCTTTTGTAAAGCTTGCTACACACTGCTCTGGAATTTTGCACGAAGGATGCTCTATGAATACTTTTCATACACTACTAAGACGCTGGGCCAGGCTGCCTGGGGTTTCTCCTTCACCATTTCGTGGCTCTATAAGGATCAGGGAGAAGAGGAAGCTGGCATGGCCCCACTTGGCCCTGGGGCAGAGAGCCCAAGCCGAAGCTGTGGGGCAAGAGTCTGAGGCTCCTCCACCTTCTGCATCTGGGAGCTACAACTCCCATCTTCCTTGGCATCATACAGCAATGTTTTGGGGTACCTGATGGGACCTGGAGAGTTCAGAACATCTGAGCAGCCATGAAGCACCATGTTGGGGAAGGCCACTCCGGTCAAACTCCCCCCAGGAGTCCCTCACCCAAAATGCTTGTTCCCCACCTGCATCTTCAGGTCCTTCTCTGCACTTTGACCCAGCACAGCAGAAAGGTCTGCAAACATCCTCCCCTTTAAAACAAACACAAGCCCCAGGAAAACACAAAAATGCCTTCATTGGGCCACAACCAACAATGATGATGTCCTCTCTGCACTGGGAGTTCCCAATCCAAGCAAGAGCCTCTGCTCTTGGGAAAGGAAAATGCAAAGTCTGACCGCCCCCCACCGCCTGCAGGCTGCCTTCCAGCTTCTCTTCTACTGAGCCTCCACCCAAAGATAGGGCAGGATGGAGCCTAGATGTGCTTATGGGCAAAACCAGGACTAAACCACTGAGCCTCTTGGGCTTGCTGATCAGAAGGTCGGCAGTTCAAATCCCCGCAACGGAATGAGTTCCTGTGGCCCTTTCCCAGCTCCTGCCAACCTAGCAGTTCGAAAACATGCCAGTGCAAGTAGATAAATAGGTACCGCTGTGACGGGAAGCTAAATGGCGTTTCTGTGTGCTCTGGCTTCTGTCATGGTGTCCAATTGCACCAGAAGTGGTTTAGTCCTGCTAGCCACATGATCCGAAAAGCTGTCTATGGACAAAAAGCAGCTCCCTCGGCCTGAAAGCGAGATGAGCACCACAACCCCGTAGTCGCCTTTGACTGGACTTAATCATCCAGGGGTGCTTTACCTTTATGGGCAAAACCTCAGCACCACCATTTGCTGGTGGAGAAGCAGAGCCTGCAATGCCTCTGAGGAGCCTGGTGAGTTGTCCCCTAGCTGCGTTGCTGGGCTCTGGATCTCCCTGCCCCTCTGCCAGGGACATGGGTACCCTAGGGGCCTGTTCTGTTGCACAGCACACAGCTGGCCTTTGCAGCAGGGAGGAGGACGGGGCTAAGCCAATTGACTTAATCCACTTAACTGCGCTGATCTAATAAGGCCTGCAGCTCTGGCCAAGAATCGATGCAAATGTGATAAAGACACCCACTCCCACCTCAGCTTCCAGGATCCAGGCTTCTGTTGGGAACATCCTGCTCCCCAACCAGATCCCCCTCTGGCCCCCCGAGCACTTTGGAGTCTGCTGCTCCACAACAGCAAAGAGCAGGAGCTGCCATTAAAACAGGTGAAAACATCTGGCTGCAGAACAGGCCTCCCTAGGGAGAGGCACAAGGCAGGGGATTCCTTTAGGCTGTGCTGACTTGCCAGGGAGAGGGGCTGCACTTTCCGCCCTGCTCTCCATAACTTGGTCTGTGGTAGAACAGCTGCTTGGCATGCAGAAGGTCATTGGCATCTCCAGGCAAGGCTGGGGAGAGACTCCTTGCCTGAAATCCTGGAGAGCCACTTCTGCCAGTCAGTGCAGACAGTACTGAGCAAGATGCAGCAATGGGTCCCACTCAGTATAAGGCAGCATTGCACCCCCCCCCCTCCATGCCAGGCCCACACTGCCTGTCTCGTGAAGCTTGCCATGTAAGGGATGTGCCAGGGCAGGAGGGGAGGAGATGACTGGCAGCACCAGCCTTTAATCAGGGAGCACCTTGGCCAGGCTCTCCTTCCTTCTTCCAATCACAGTGCCGGGGGGGGGGTAATAGAATGAAGTTACCAGTTGCTGCCAAGGGACAAAAAAGCAAAAATCAAAACCTCAAACCAGCTTTCATACATCCCAAGTCCCATTTCCCAGAAGGTGGAAGAACCAACAAGGGGGTCATCTATCTTGGATCTGGTCCTCACTAATAGGGAGGAGCTGATGGATGAAATGGAAGCACTTGGAAACTCTGAAACTTGGGAGGAAGTGATCCTCTTCTCCTGGGTTTCAGGATACAGAGGAAAGGGGAAACGAAAGGGGAGTCGGACACAGACTCTGGACTCCAAGAAGGGCAACTTCATATAGCTTAAGGAGCTACTGGGTGTGATCCCACCGTCAAAGAGAAGGGAGTCCAAGAAGGATGGGAGTTTCTAAAAGGAGAAATATTGAAGGCCCAAATGCAGACAATACCAACAAGAAAGAAAAGTGGGGGGCTCGGCAAAAATATATGTAAGCTATTTTCATACAAATTGCCCCCCAAGTCACAGCAGAGAGATAACCCCCCCCACACACACACACACACTTTCTAGACTTCTCTTGCACAAAACCCCCAGTACTGACTTGAAAATTTCAACAAATTCTGCAAATAAATAAATATTATAGGTTCCACGTTATATAAAAAAAGAACCATTAAAGGCATCTTGCCCACAGGCCCCTCCACCTGTTTGGCTGAACTCTGGCAAGTAGAATCCACTCCGAAGTGGCTGGCAGACCTGCCCTTGCCACCCAGTTCTGCAAAAGAGGCATCTGCTTCCTTGGGCGCCCCTTGCAGTCAGCAGAGCCAAAGAAATCCTCCGTCCACCTGGCGGAAGCCCAAGCGACCCAGGTTCTGAGGGGCCAAAGCAGGCTGGGCCTGACTCTTCCCTCCTCGGTGCCCCCAGCGCTGCCTCCTTCGCCGCGCAGTCCAGCGCCGGCAGGCAGCGCTCAGCCCGGCCAAGACCCACCTGCTGCTGCTGCTGCTCCTGCGATCTCTGCTCCGCGTCCTGAGCCCCCAAGGCGCGTCTGCCGGCTGCTCCGGAGCTCCTTGCGCGGCGGAGAGACGAGGCTCCCGTTTCCTCCTCCTCCTCCTCCGGGCAGAGCCTGGACCTCCCTCCCTCCCGCCCGCCCCCCGGTGCCCAGCAGCCACCTCCGCCCCTGGCGCGCCCAGAGCGGCGGGGAGGCGCTGCTGCTCCGGACTGGGGACCCTCTTGCCGGGGGCGGGCGGGATGGTCCGATTCCTCGGAGAAGGGCCGGGGGGGGGGGCACGGGACTGGACGGAGCCACCTTCAGCTAACGTGACTCACCTTTCCTGTTCTCGCCCAGGCAGGAAGCCAGAGAAGGACGGAGGGAGAGCAGCCCCGCGGGAGGGGACGGGCGGGGCCCCCGCCTTCCTGCGATGCCTCCAGGACCCAGGACTGGCCGGGTCTGGAGGGGACCCCGGGGCATCTAGTCCACCCCCGCAGGGCAGCCCCCTTGCTTCCAAAGAGGGGCAAGCCGGGAGGCAGCCTTGGAAGGGCCCTGCTCCTTCTGCGAGGGGGCAGGACCCGCCTGCCGAGGGCGCCTCCTTGCAGAAGCCTCCGTCTCGAGAGGGACAAGGAAGGGCCGCCAGGGGGGTCCTGTGGGGGCAGAACTCTGGGTCGCCCGCGGGGGAGGGCGAGGTTGCCCACCCCACTCCCCCCCGCCGCCCAGACCGGAGGGCGAGGTTGCCCCCCTCACCTGGCGGCGCCTCCGTCCCAGTCGCTGCTGCTGCGCGGCGTCCGCCTCCTCCTCCCGGCCGGGCTCCCTCCCCACCCCCCCCCGTCGCCATGGAAACGGGGGGAGCTGCGGGGCGAAGGAGGAAGAGGGGCTGCAGCCAAAGGACCCCTCCCTGCCCCTCCAGTCCGAGCAGGTGCAGGGGCGCAGGCTGGGTGGCCGGGGCGGGGGGCTGCCCTGAGCCCCAAGGAAAGAAGCGCCAGCTCCAGCGGGGGGGGGGCAGATAAGCCCCCTACCCGGATGAGGGGGTCTCCCTGCCGACTGCACCTGGCTGCGCTGGGGGGGGGGGGCTTCCCTGGTTGAGAAACTCAAGAAGCTGCTGGTGGCCCCACAGGAAGGAGAAGGATGCCCGTGGAACTCCCTGCAGCTTTTTAGGTGTCTCTTGGAAACAGTCCTTTTAAGACAGGCCACCGCAATGCATTTTTGTATAGAACCACCAGCACCTACTGATGATTTAAATGTTTCATAGATATGTTAGGGGTCTCCCTCCACCGGGATTTTTAACTGGTTTTATCCAGTTCTATTTTATACAGTGTATTGTTAAGTTGCTTTGAGATTTTCTTTATATAAAGCCACTAAGAAACATAATAATGTCTTAGCTTCCATAGCAAATGTTTTTTAGATTATAAACTATGAGGAACGGCTAAGGGAGCTGGGCATGTTTAGCCTGGAGAAGAGGAGGTTAAGGGGTGATATGATAGCCATGTTCAAATATATAAAAGGATGTCACATAGAGGAGGGAGAAAGGTTGTTTTCTGCTGCTCCAGAGAAGTGGACACGGAGCAATGGATCCAAACTACAAGAAAGAAGATTCCACCTAAACATTAGGAAGAACTTCCTGACAGTAAGAGCTGTTCGACAGTGGAATTTGCTGCCAAGGAGTGTGGTGGAGTCTCCTTCTTTGGAGGTCTTTAAGCAGAGGCTTGACAACCATATGTCAGGAGTGCTCTGATGGTGTTTCCTGCTTGGCAGGGGGTTGGACTCGATGGCCCCTGTGGTCTCTTCCAACTCTATGATTCTATGATTCTATGAACTACGTCTTGGGCAACAAAAGATAATATTTAGAATTGGACTGGTACTTTTGTACAGAAAGGGACTATTCACAACATGTTGCAGAAGGTGTAATTAGGAAAATGCTTCTTTGAAACATAAGTTTAAGCAATGTCTGACGTTTATGAATTTTTGGATTAAAGTCTTAGGATGTATAAATACTCTATTTGGGGGGAAATAAAATTGTCAGATGATGGCATTATCCTAAATGTCATGTCAATTATATGAAGCTTGGCAGCTGGTCGATCTAGATGGACTCTTTGTGCCCTTACTTCTGCCAAAAGAATGATATTGACTGGAAAGATAATACTTTGGCCCCTTTTTGATTAATGGAGAGACGATAGGACATTTCTTGCAACATAGGAACAGATTATTTTTAGATGCAGATTGTGTATTTTGTGCATTTTGTTCAGAGAGAGATGACCCTCCATTTGCCTCCTGTGGCTTAATCAACCAGCTGCTCTTTTCAACATCCAGGATTCTGTAAACACCAAGCATTTTATTTTCAAAAATACAGAAACGATTTTCACCCTCCACACGCAACTCTGGTCCTGGGGACTCCTGGCCTGCAGGAGCAGCTCCCAGTTGGAGAAGGACCCAGTTCACTGTCTCTGCCAGGTAGGGCAGGCACACCTCCCTACACCAGAGCCCACTTTGCCTCTGCTGAAGGGTCAAAACCAGCTCCTCTGCCTGAGGAAAGGCCGCCTGGGTTTTGCAAAAGTCTTTCTTCACTCTGCCACTTCCTGAAGTTCCTCTTTGGTCCCTCAGGCCTTCTTTTTTCTGCCTTGGAAGCTGCGCTTTGCCCCTTGTCCAAAGCAAACAGTGTGTGGGACACTGGAAGAGAAGGAACAGCAAGAGAGCTTTCAGTGTCCTCATGGCCAGCAGTAAAAAGGGCTCTGGGTGGATCAGAGGCTTGGCTGAGGCTTCTCAGGTTTCCAAATGCCATATGCGAGCGCTGCCATTTAAGATAACTTGTGTGACTACAGAAGGCCCTGAAATCTATTGAAATTTGTTACGCTTTCCTGTCGCTCAGCCACTCAGGCTCAACAATGGGTGTAGTTCCTTATTTTAACTCATTTCTGGTACCTCCATATTGAGCTCATGTTACCACAAGTGCATGAAGCGTTGTCATTTGATTAGTAAAAAAATTACCCAGTCACCAGTTCAGTAACTAAGCTATGCAAACATATATACATGCAAGCAATATTCCAAAAGCAGAACAGCTCTTTCTGACTTATTCCAGAGGCCAGACTTACACATTTCAAGACGTTACTACCCTGTGCTTCTTCAGGAGGAAAGGGGATATAATTTTAATATAAACAGCAATATTAGTTAGTAGTGCCAAATCGCCCCAAGTTTCACTCACACAATGCCATTCATGCAGCTTCCAGCCATTCAAAAAGATTTGGGGCAGGATTTTAAGATGAGATACCTATTTTCTCTTGGAGGTTTAGTGACCCTTTTTAGTTTGTGGCTGACAGAAGAAGCAAGCGTTGACATCATTCTCCACACACAAAGAACAAGCGGATGCTAAGACGAGGACAGCCGCTCCAGGAGAGGCACCGACCTGGACCTGTAGAGCCGCCTCTCAGGTGGCGGAAAGGCTGGCGTGTCCTCTGCCCCAGGCTGGGGCGGCTTCTCCTCTGTGCTCTCGCTGGGGCCGACTTCCATGGCATCGTCCGCTGCTGGCTCCCTGCAGTCTTCTCCCTCCCACACATCCATCGGGAAGGTGCTCTCTCTGGAGGGAGATCTCGCTGCCTTTGTGCTGGCACAAAAACACAGCCCAGAGCAAAAGCCTTGCAAACTTTATGAAAAGGCATGAGGACCTTGCTGCTGCCACCACCCCAGTTTCTCTCACCACATGGAGGCTGTCTGTGAGTCCTGGCCCTTCTATCTTGTCAGCTTCTTCTCCCCCCAGCCTTGCTTTTCTTCCTGCAACATGCTGGCAGGAGCCTGGGTGGTGCAGCAGTCACAGTGGCAGGCAAAGACTTTATAGAAGAGGATCTAAATCCCTCCCCACCCATGAGGCTCACCAAGTGGCCTTGGGGCCAGGCACTTCCTCTCAGCCTCACCTACCTTGGCTCCTGGGCAAAAAGGGCAGGATTCCAAAGAAAGCCAAACAGTACTAGATTTGTCTAGAAGATTTGTCTGCTCCCCCCCGCTCCATGTCCGAAGCCAGTCTGCTGAACAGTGAGCATGTCTGCCTCCCCCCCCCCCCCGTTACCCACACCTAAGTACTTACCTCTTTGCCTTCACGGGTTTATCAAAGCGGAAGTCCGATGGGTAGCAGTGAACTCGGATCAAGTGCTCCTTGCGCTCTTTGCTGTTCTTGAACTTCTCTGGACAGCTCTCAACCAGGCACTGGTACTAGAAAAGGGGGCAAGAAGGGGCTGGTCAGCATTTGGGGTCCCAACCACTCAAGCAGAGGTGGGCTTTTAAAAAAAATCTCTGATGTCTTATTGCGTTTTTTTTGTTTTGTTGGAAGCAGCCCAGAGTGGCTGGGGCAATACAGTCAGGGGGACAAGATACAAATAATAAAATTATTGTCATGACGAAGCAGCTGGCTACTGATGCAATGGCCTATTATACGGACTAGAAGCCACTTCCTGGAGCAGGCGGGAGGCTGTGGGCCGCCAGGGCTGCCTTGCCCTCCAGGGGCCTCCGGCTCTCACCAGGCTGCGCTTCTCCGCCATGACCCCGAAGAGGGCGTCGTGCCACTCCAGCAGGTGCAGGTGCAGCAGGTGCGCCGAGGGGAAGGCGCGCTGGCAGGCGGAGCAGGCGCTGCGGTGAAGGAGGCCGTAGTGGTGCTCGCAGCTGGCCAGGGAGTCGAAGACCTGCGCGCAGCCCACGGCCGGGCACGGGAAGGCGGCGGGGGGCCTGCGGGAGACACGGGGGACGGGGGGTCGCAAGGGGCACCCAAAGGCCGCCCAGACCCGCCCCGCAGGGAGGGGAGAAGGGGCGCCGGGGTTCCCCCGAGGGCGCCCGCGGGCGACGCTCACCGGGAGGCCCCTCCGGGGGGGGCGCTGGGCTCCGCATCCTGGAGGCGGAGATGCCGCTGGACGTCGCCGTCCTAAGAGGAAGGAAGAAAGACCCGGATGACGCCACTTCCGGAAGGCCCCCCAGGGCTCCCCTCTCCCCCCCCCTCAGCCCGCCCGCCCGCCCGCCTGCCTCGAAGAAGGGGTGCTGCGCGGGGAAGCGGAGCCTGGCCGGGCGGAAGCGGAAGGGGCCTCCGCCTCCCCCGTCTCGCTCGCCTTCCTCGTCCCGCATCCTCCCGCTTTCCTCGCCCGCTGCCGGAAGAGGCGGGTCTCTCTCTCCCGCTTCCGCTTCCTCTCCCGCCGCGGCGCTTCCGGGGCCCCGTTGCCGGGGAGACGCCTCCCGGTCCATGGCGGCCATGAGCGAGTTCCGGCTCCACCACGACGTGAACGAGCTTCTCCGGCTCCTCCGCGCCAGGGGCTCCTGCGGGGAAGGCGGCGCCGAGGGTTACGTGGAGCTGCTGCAGAGGAGCCAGAGCGGGCCCTTCCTCGCCACCTCCGCCGCCGCCCTCGGAGCCAAGGCGAGCGAGGCCCCGGGGGGAGGGAGGGAGGGAGGGAAGGACCCCCCCGGGACCCCCGGCCCCCTCCCTCCCCGGGTGGCCCCGGGACCCCCCAGGGACTCCCCCGCCGGGCGCTGACCCCCCCCGCTGCGCCCCCCCGTCTCCCCGCAGGTGAAGATCGCGGAGTTTTCTCGGACGCCGGAAGACTTTCTGACCAAGTACGACGAGCTGAAGTCGAAGAACACGCGGCACCTGGACTCGCTGGTGCAGCTGCTCTCCAAACTGACCGAGGACAAGGAGGTGAGGAGAGGCCAGACCCCCCCCCCCCCCGCCGGGACAGGAGACCCAGAAAGCCGTTCCAGATC
Organism: Podarcis filfolensis; assembly: GCF_964270895.1. Lineage (NCBI taxonomy): Eukaryota > Metazoa > Chordata > Lepidosauria > Squamata > Lacertidae > Podarcis > Podarcis filfolensis. The sequence goes on from NC_139604.1 coordinate 136,319,654, forward strand.
CGGGGAAGGGAGGCGGGGCAGAGCTCGGCGGGGTCCCCCCAGAAGCAGCCCCGGCCAGCCATTCCTCAGCCCAGCCCAGCGCTGGCTCACCGGTTCCCCATCAAGAGAAGAAGCAGAGGGTGGGACCTGCAGCCCCGGGTTGGAGGGTCCAGAGCCCCCGCTCCCCTCTCTCCCTTCCCACCCGGCAGACTGACAAGAGAGAGACAGGTTGCTCTGGCCTGAGGCCTGAATTTGAATTCGGACCCCTGAGGGCTGCAGGTTGCCCACCTCGGCTGTCATATATCAAGACTGGGGAGGCAGCTGGGAGATCCACTCTCCTTGTGGGCTGTGGCTCTTTGGTGCCATTCCTGAGTTCTGCTTTTTGTGGGGCTTTTGCAGACCCTCCAGTACTTGCAGCAAAATGCCAAGGAAAGGGCAGAGCTAGCAGCCAATGCAGCGGCCAACAGTGGTGGAGCCAGCAGCAGCGTCACTTTCTCCATTCCCTCAACAACAGCCAAAATGACCGTCCAGGAGCTGGAGGAGCTACGGAAGCAGCTGGGCACCGTCACAACCAGCTCCAGCGCCCCACAGGTCCCTCTCTTCTCTCGGGTCCCCTGATTTGTTATTTGGGAAGGGAGGGTTCTGCTGCAGCCAAAGCCTTTGGGATCTCTCTCTCACACATGGATGGGAAGCCAGTGACCTCAGTGGGCAGCTGCAGGAGGTCCTTAGCTGGGCTCCCTGTAGTGCCTACTTCAGAGGAAGTTCTGCCTTGTCCAACACTCCGGGTGGGTGGGCTGCTCTTCGGTTTGCCAAGGGGACTAGGGGTGGGTCCTGAGAGGCCTCCCTGGGTGCAAATACTGTGCCAGCCTCTTTTGCCCCCTGAGCAAAGGGGGCAGGAACTGGCAGCGAGTGGGAGCCCAGCTGCCACACACCCTGCTGCCATGGCTGCTTGATAGTACAGTGTCTGGGCTGGCCTGTCACTCGCTCTCTTCCTTGGCAGTCTCTTGAGCTGGTGCGGAAGTCGCTCAGGGACAAGCAGAACAGGAAGAACTCTGGGCAGCCCATCCCATCCTTTCCGGCCTGGGTGTATGAGAGGCCGGCCCTCATCGGGGACTTCCTCACGAGCTCCAGCCTGAGCCTGGACACCACGGTGCCTATAGGTGAGTCTTGCACGAGAGGAGCAGAGGGTCTCACAGCTTGGGGCTGTTTCTGCCTCCCCTGCCTGGATATTTCTCTGGGACCCTTAATGGGCAGCTGGTGATGCTCTGCCAATGTGGGTCTGGGCAGTGCAGCGCGGAAGGTCCAGAGCACAAGAAGAGTGGGGCGGCTGGATCAGGCCAAAGGGGCCTATCCATTCCAGCATCCTGTCCTCACAGGGGCCCACCAGATGCCCCCAATGGAAAATCCATTGGCAGGATCCAAGCCCAAGAGCCCTCTCCTCTCCCATAGCTGCCAACAACTGCCAGCTTACGATAGATTAAAAACACATGAATACGAGTAGAGTTTTATTTGTGAGCCCAGCAGGCACAATAAAAAGTGTCAAACAGCTTGACGTAAAAAAATAAGCACGCCAAACCGTGTCCAGGTATACAAAATATCCATAGGGATAAAGTCAAAGAGCTTTTCAAGGCAGCCACCTGTCAAATGCCCTCTCCTCTCCCGCTGGTGGGAGACCCTGCTCTTTTTAAGAATGGCCAGCTGCCCTTTTGGCCCTCAGGCGGGTTCCCCAGATGCATTTGTTCAAGTGGCGGTGGTGCATGACGTGCCGCTTTCCTCTGCCAGGGACTTTGCCACTGGCAGCCCAGGAATCTGCTGTGGTGGAGGACTTGCTCTACGTCCTGATTGGGGTGGATGGCCGGTACATCACTGCGCAGCCACTGGTGGGCAGAGAGAGCCGCACTTTCTTGGTGGATCCCAACCTGGATATGTCAGTCAAGGAGCTGGTCACCAGGATCCTCCCCGTGGCAGCGAGCTACTCCATCGTCACCAGGTAGCAGCCTGGGGTTCCTCATCAGGGACGGAGCTGGGGGAGGCGAAGAAGACGCAGCGACAGCCTGTGTCCCATCCCTCTGGCTGAGGGCTGGGTGGGGGGGCCTCTGGGGTTCCTCCCACCTGGGGGCTGCAGCAGCTCAGAGCCCCAAAGGCCCCTGGAGCTCAGGGAGCCTAGGGAGCTTCCTGCTTCCTCTCATTGCTGAGCTGCAGAAGAACAAGGCTTCCTTGCATCTTGGGCAGGTGGGGCGGGGGGGGTGGCATTGGTGGGCCACGTTTCTGGTGGGGCCCAGAGGTGCTGGGGCTGGCTTCCAGCAGCAGCTCTCTGTCCTGCGCCCTGACAGGTTTGTGGAAGAGAAGTCTTCCTTTGAGTACGGGCAGGTGAACCACGCGCTGGCGGCCGCCATGAGGGCCCTGGTCAAGGAATACATGACCCTGGTGACGCAGCTGGAGCACCTGCAGCGCCAAGGCCTGCTCTCCCTGCAGAAGCTCTGGTTCTACATCCAGCCCACCATGAGGACCATGGAGATCCTGGCTTCCCTGGGTGAGTGCAGGGCAAGGTCTCTCTGGGGGGCAGTGAGCAGGGTGTCTTTCTGGGCAGCCGCCTTCTCTGTCTGCTTGCCTCCTGCTCCCCTGGAGGGGGCAAGGGAGGGAGGGAGGCTTGGATCTTGGAGCCCCAGTGCCCGGAGAGGCTGAGCTGGCTCTCCTTCATCAAGGGGGGCGGTGGAAGGAGATGGGTCTCTGGCTCTGCCCACTGCTGGGATGTTGCTGCAGGGAGGGTCCTTCCAAGGAGTCCAGCAGCCCACCGCCGAAAGGGGTTCCCTCGTGCCACAGTCAGTCTCAGGTGAGGCCAGTGATTGGGTCATTCCTTTTCCTGGGGGCAGCAAAGTCAAAGGGGCTCCCTCTGGGACCAGGACCCCCTGGGAATGCCACTCCTCCTCCTCCTTCCCACCAGGAGCCCCATCCCTCAGCCCTAGAAAGAGGAGCTGCAGGGGAGCTTCCTTTGCACACACATCCCCCCCCAAATGCTGTGGAAGCCTCCAAGTCCCCCCTACCCTGGTGCCCCAGAGCAGAAGGGGGCATCCTCTGGCCCCTCCTTATTTTGGTAACAATTTTTATAAAGTTGACACAGAGGGATGTTGGGGTGTCTTCATTTTGGTTACTGTATATATATTACAGTTTTTAAGGTTGATCTCTTCTGTGAACCGCCCTGAGACCTCCAGGTATAGGGTGGTATATAAATTCAATTAAGAAGAAGTTTGCAATTACAATCGGATAATTGCCTCATTATAACAGTACCAACTTATAATACAGTTATTAAAACCAATCGCCTGGCCCCTCCTGCTGACTGCGGGAATAATGCTGGCGTGCTCGCTCTCTGTTTCCGTGTGTCTGCAGTCTGTGAGCTGTACACTATTTGTTGATTTTGCAGAAGCTTCTATCAGCTGAATAGGGTGGGGTGGGAGGACATTCTTTGAATAAACAGTTCTACATGATTCAGATTCAGCACAGCGGATTGCCTGGAGCACCTCAATCGCGATAAGTGCACTTGAGGACAACCAGGGAGTGGCAGAGGTTCTGTTCCTGAAGTGGTTGCCAGTAGCCTCTTTTCAGAGGTTCTTGGGCACCTTTGGGGGCCACAAGTGACCCCTGAGAGGCAGGTTTTGCTACACCAACCCCAAGGGCCCATTGAGCCTTGCGGAAACCCTGCCTCCGCTCTGGGTGCTCACCTCGTAAGCCGGTGTCCCAGGCCATGGTCCAGAGCAGCCATCTCCTGCTGACCCCTTTTCAGATGGGGGAGCTCCTGCAACATCCAGGTGTGTCTGCCATGGATGGGCACCTGTGCCCTGACCAACCCTGGCTCTTCTTGGCCTTTGCTTCTTGTTGCAGCCACTTCTGTGGACAAAGGGGAGTGTGTTGGAGGGTCAACACTCAGCCTGCTGCACGATAAGACGTTCAACTACACGGGAGACAGCCAAGCCCAGGAGCTCTGCCTCTACTTGACCAAGGCTGCCAGTGTCCCCTACTTCGAAATCCTGGAGAAATGGATCTACCGAGGCATCATCAATGATCCCTACAGGTGGGCGGAGGAACCTGTGGTCCTTCTCTTGGCATGTGAGCTGGAGAAACCTCTGTGGTCTGTTTGGGAGTCCAAGCAGGGTGCTGTGTCCTGGGACTGCCTGGATGAAGAGCCCTGGGGAGCCTCCTGCTCTGCACCTCCCTGCCATGGGCCTAACCGTTTTTTAATTCCACAGTGAATTCATGGTGGAAGAGCATGAGCTCCAGAAGGAGAAGATCCAAGAAGACTATAATGACAAGTACTGGGACCAGAGGTACACGATTGTCCAGCAGCAGATCCCCTCCTTCCTCCAGAAGATTGCAGACAAAATTCTCAGCACAGGTGAGGAGCCAACTTCCTGCTTGACAGGAAAGCGGGAGGGGAGGAGGGAGGGTCATGCAGTGGATGGAGAAGCCCCCAGGCGGGGCAGGGGGGGGAGCGGTTGTGGAGTGCCTGGGAGGTCTGGTTCCCTTTGCAGCTCTTCCCTTCTGCCTCTGGGTGAGTCGTATGGAGGATATCCTGTGAGATATTTTCTCAAGCTCCAAAAGCCGATCGTTGTATTTATCTGGCTTCTTTCCATTGCCCTTCCGTCAAGGAGAGAGATGACAGATGAAGAAATTGAGGGGATCCTCATCAAATTTGCAGAGGATACCAAACTGGGAGGGGTAGCTAATGCTGCAGAAGACAGAATCAGGATGCAAAAATACCTTAACGGATTGGAGAAGTCAGCCCAAACTAACAAAATGAGTTTCAGCAGAGACTAATGTCAGCTTCTGTGCTTAAGTTTCATGCATTGGGAGGATGAGAGGGACAGCAGGGAAGGGAGAGGAAATGTGCCTATTTGTTTGTGTACAAGGTCTGAACAGTGTTTAGTGAAGAGCTGAGCCCGTCCTCATGTCCCTTTGTCCCTCCCGTCCTGCAGGGAAGTATTTGAATGTCGTTCGGGAGTGCGGCCGTGATGTCACTTGCCCCCTGGCCAAAGAGGTCATCTACACACTGAAGGAGCGGGAATATGTGGAGCAGATCGAGAAAGCCTACAACTACGCCAGCAAAGTGCTGCTCGATTTCCTCATGGAGGAAAAAGAACTTGTGGCCCACTTAAGGTTTGCTTCCTTCCAAGTGGCGTCTCTTGCAGGCTGCTTTTCTTCTCCATGCCAACTGGGACAGTTTTAGGGGCTGCTGATTTGGGAAATGAAGGGGCAAAAGTGTGGAGGAGCTTGTGCTTTCCCAGCAGGGGGCGGGAAGCAGGCACTTTCATAGACTTGCCCTGAGGCTGCAGGAGGAGCTGGGTGGAGGGGCAGGGGCCATGGGACCCCCACTCCAAGAGAGAGTCCTCCCATTTCCTGCCTCCCAGCTGAATTGCAAGGGGCTGCTTTATTGCAGATGGCATAAAGATACCTGCAGCACTTCTTATTCCAAAAGCCAGGTCCGCTTCTTCCTGTTTCTACTGGGCGGGAGGAGGCAGGCAGTGGGTGAGGGGTCCCTCCTGCCTCCTCTGTTCCTGCCGCAGTGAGTTGACTGGTGGCCCCTTTCTGTGAGCAGGTCCATCAAGCACTACTTCCTCATGGACCAGGGGGACTTCTACGTCCATTTCATGGACCTCACCGAAGAGGAGCTGAAGAAGCCGGTGGACGACATTGTCCCCACCCGGCTGGAGGCTCTGCTGGAGCTGGCCCTGCGGATGAGCACAGCAAACACAGACCCCTTCAAGGATGACTTGAAGGTAAAGGATGCCCGGCACAAAGGCAAGGCCTCAGAGCCCCAGAGGTGCTGCCAGTGTCTCCCCATTGAGCCAGGGCAACCCCGCGAGTGGCTTTGGCTTGTCTAGCAGGGCTCTGGGGGACGTTTGGTGTGGAGCCCTTGCCCACCCAACCAAAGAAAAGACTTTTTGCAGATAAAGTTGCTCAGATTCAGGAAGAGGTAGACTCCACCATGGAAGCAGGGTCAGGCCAGGAGAGTGCTAGAATCCTGTCTAGTCAAGTTGCATGGAATCAATTCCAATCTGTTACCTCTGAGGATGTGGACAGGCTGCTTGGACGAGTGAAACCAACCACCTGTCTCCTGGATCCTTGCCCATCCTGGCTGATAAAAGCCAGCCGGGAAGGACTGGGCGATGGGCTTCGTGGGGTGGTAAATGCTTCTCTCTGAGGGAGTCTTCCTAGACCCGCTGAAAGAGGCGGTTATCAAACCACTTCTTAAAAAACCATCTTTAGACGCGGCCACAATGGCCAACTATCACCCAGTCTCAAATCTTCCATTCTTGGGCAAGGTGATTGAGCGGGTAGTTGCTGAACAACTCCAAGCACTCCTGGAGGATGTGAACCATTTAGATCCCTTTCAGTCGGGATGCAGGCCTCACCATGGGACTGAAACTGCCTTGGTTGTGCTGGTCGATGATCTCTGGCAGGTTAGGGACAAAGGTGAGAGCTGTTTCCTAGTTCTGCTGGATCTCTCAGCGGCTTTTTGATACCATTAACCATAACACCCTTCTGGACCGTCTAGAGGGGCTGGGAGCTGGGGGCACTGTCATACAGTGGTTCCGCTCCTTCCTCCTGGGCCGTGTTCAGAAAGTGGGAGGGGGATGAGTTTTCAGACCCCTGGGCTCTCACTTGTGGAGTGCCTCAGGGTTCCGTCCTCTTCCCCCCCCCCAATGTTTTCAACATCTACATGCAGCCGCTGGGAGAGATCATCAGGGGGTTTGGGCTGAGTGTTCATCAGTATGTGGATGATACTCAAGCTCTACCTCTCTTTCAAATCAGAACCAGTGAAAGCGGTGAAGGTCCTGTGTGAGTGTCTGGAGGATGGATGGCGGCCAACAGATTGAGGTTGAATCCTGACAAGACAGAAGTACTGTTTTTTGGGGACAAGAGGTGGGCAGGTGTGGAGGACTCCCTGGTCCTGAACAGGGTAATTGTGCCCCTGAAGGACCAGGTACGCGGCCTGGGAGTCATTTTGGACCTGCAGCTGTCCATGGAGGCACAGGTCAATTCTGTGTCCAGGGCGGCTGTCTACCAGTTCCGTCTGGTACGCAGGCTGGAATCCTATCTGCTTGCGGACTGTCTTGCCAGAGTGGTGCACGCTCTGGTTATTTCTCGCTTGGACTACTGCAATGCGCTCTACGTGGGGCTACCTTTGAAGGTGACCCGGAAACTACAACTATTCCAGAATTCGGCAGCTAGACTGGTGACTGGGGGCGGCCGCCGAGACCACATAACCTGGTCTTGAAAGACCTACATTGCCTCCCAATACATTTCCAAGCACAATTCAAAGTGTTGGTGCTGACCTTTAAAGCCCTAAATGGCCTTGGTCCAGTATACCTGGAGGAGCGTCTCCACCCCCATTGTTCTGCCCAGACACTGAGGTCCAGCGCTGTGGGCCTTCTGGTGGTTCCCTCACTGTGAGAAGCCAAGTTACAGGGAACCAGGTAGAAGGTCTTCTCGGTAGTGGCACCCACCCTCCCACCAGATGTCAAAGAGAAAAACATCTACCCCACTTTTAGAAGACATATGAAGGCAGCCCTGTTTAGGGAAGTTTTTAATGTTTGACGGACCAATGTGTTCTAATACTTTGTTGAAAGCCGCCCAGAATGGCTGCGAAAACCCAGCCAGATGGATGGGGTATAAATAAATTATTATTATTATTATTATTATTATTATTATTATTATTATTATTATTAATTATTATTATTATTATTATTATTCCAGGTTTTTTAAGACTACTATGGAGTGTTTCTGCTGGTTCAGGGTTTGACTTTGGCCTCACGGACTGTCAGTGAATGAAAATTCAAATATTTGCTATCATTTGTTTGTTGACAGTCTGGTCACATGCTCTGTTTGGCAGTTTGTGTGTCTGACTGGCCTCCCTCCTCTCCCGGCCCTTTCCCCTCTTTCCAGGTTGACTTGATGCCCCACGATCTCATCACACAGCTCCTGAGAGTCCTGGCCATCGAAACCAAGCAGGAGAAGGCCATCATCCACGCAGACCCCACGGAGCTCTCGCTCAGCGGCCTGGAAGCCTTTTCCTTCGATTACATCGTGAAGTGGCCTCTCTCGCTGATCATCAACAGGTAAGGCAGAGCAGCTCAGCTGATGGTGGCTCATCCTTTCCATCCAGAGGGGGCAGAGCACAGCCAGCCATTGGCCTGATCCTGATCCTCCTTCCTCCGTGCATGGGCCTCAGTCAATGCATCATAACTCTGGAGGGGAAGGGGGTGCTGGGAAGGCCTCCTCGGTGCCTCTGGAGGAAAGAGGGCTGGCTGGCCCCTGGCCCTGAGGTAACCTGCCTTGGCCCCTCCGGGCCCCGGCCAAGCAGCAGCTCCTCCACGCCTCTCCCCGTCTCCTAGGAAGGCCTTGACGCGCTACCAGATGCTCTTCCGGCACATGTTTTATTGCAAACATGTGGAGCGCCAGCTGTGCAACGTCTGGATCAGCAGCAAGACGGCCAAGCAGTGCTCCCTGCACTCCTCCAAATGGTGAGCTCTCCCAGAGCCAAGCAGGCCCAGTCGCCAGCAGAGTCTCTGAAGGCGGAGGCCTAGAGCGGAGCCTGGCCCCTGCACATGCGCCATGTGTGCTTAGCCCACTGAGCTGTAGCTGCTTCCTGGACCTTCATGCTTTCTGCAGAATGAACACCCTCTTGGATGGATGAGGCCAATGGGAGGGCATTGGGCTGCTGGGTCCCCTGGCAGCAAGAGGGTCTCTCTCTGCAAGTCCTCTGGCCCTGGGAGCTCCCCCTTCAGATTCTGGAAGGGGGCACTGAGGATTCAGAAGCCGCTCAAGGGGCAAAGACCTTGGTAGTCAGAACTGGTGTGTGTGGGGGGGGGGTGTCTCTTCTCCTTGCTGCCTTCCTCCCCCCCCCCCCCCGTTGCAGGGCTCCTCCTGCCTGGCACTGGTTTCGGCTCCTTCCTGGGCTTCTGGGCAGCATCCTGCAGCCCCACAGGGGCTCTCCTCCCATCTACCCCTCCAGGCTCCTCCCTTTCTCTCGTTCCCAGGTTTGCTGGCGCCTTCACTCTCCGCCAACGGATGCTCAACTTTGTGCAGAATATCCAGTACTACATGATGTTCGAAGTGATGGAGCCAACTTGGCACATCCTGGAGAAGAACCTGAAGTCGGTCAGTTTTGGGCCAGTGGCTCTCAGAGCCTCTGTGGGCCATACCAGGCCCCCGAGTCCTCCTTTCGCCCCCCAAAGGTGGGGCTGGGTGGGGCCTCTGTTCCCAAGGGGCTTTCTTCTTTTTCCGCTAAAACGGGGTTCATTTGTGAGTTGGAAGGGTGTCAGGCTCTTTTGGGAAAGCAAGGTTCTGGGTGGTAAGGAGCTTTCTGCTGTGCCAGAGAGCCTGAAGTAGCTGCTCACAGGAGGCCACTGGCCCAGAAACCCCCTTGGCTACATTTTGGCCTCTAGTGCTCCCTTTCCTCCAATGTGACAGTGAGATGGAGCTCCCTTTGCCACCTGCCTCAGCCCCTGAAAATAAGGCTTTGTCATCGCTAGCTCTGCATGTTGATTGTAGCAGAAGAACAGAGAACTATTTCTGGCCATGGCTGTTTCCAATTCCCTCTTTGCTGGGCGTTTCTGATGGGCTGTGTCTCCTCTGGGCAGGCTTCCAATATTGATGATGTCTTGAGCCACCACACCAGCTTCCTGGACAACTGCTTGAAGGACTGCATGCTCACCAACCCAGAGCTGCTGAAGATCTTCTCCAAGATGATGTCTGTCTGCGTCATGTTCACCAACTGCATGCAGGTGGGCTCCCTCTTGCATCCCTCTGTGCCACGGGGAGCGAGGGGCACCCCGAGTGCGCCAGCATGCTCTGGGCTCATGCCTGCCTTTGTCCCACCCACCAGAGATTATCGCACAGCATAAAGCTGGACAATGAGCTGGGACGCCTGACGGTGGAGCACGGGACCATGAGGGGGCCCCCCACCGAGCAGGAGCGCATAGAGGAATCCACCCGGAAGCAGCTGGCAAACAAGGTAGGGCTGCAGGGGAGGGTGGAGGTGCCTCTTCATTTGCAGATCCCAGCCCTTCGCTCAGGAAAGCACCTCAGGTGTGGGCAGAGCCCTTCTCTCGTGGTGCTGAGCACTATCTGGCTCCTTCCCAAGTCCTTGTGCTCTCCAGGAAATCCTGCCCCAGGATGAACCATGGCAGCAAGGCCAGGGCCGCTTCCTTGCCTGCCCTCTCTTCTCCCTTGTGAGCCTTAACTCTCTCTCCCCCCCCCCCTCCAACCTCTGCAGCTGTTAGCAGAGCAGGCCGATACAATGCAAGTCACCTCTGGCTTCGAGGCCACAATCAACAAGTTTGACAGCAATTTCTCAGCCCACCTCCTGGACCTGCTGGACAAGCTGAGCATCTACAGCACCAATGACTGCGAGCACAGCATGATCAACATCATTTACAGGTGAGCAAGGAGCAGCATCTCTTGGGCAGCTGGAGGGAGCCTGGGGCTCGTGTGGAGGCTCTGTCCTCCTCCCAGCATCAGGGCGGCTGTGCAGGGAATGGCGCCTGCTTGGCCATGGCAGGAAGGAGGAGGTTGGACTCTGCAGACCCTGCTCTTCTGCTCTGGCAGAGGGACTTCCTGGTCACGCTCCTGTGCTGCTTCCACCCTCCTCTCCCTCTCTCTCCGCCCCCAGATTGGACTTCAACGGCTTCTACACTGAGCGGCTGGAGCACATGTCTGCTGAGCGGAGCCAGAAGGCCGTGCTGCAGGCGGGGCCCCCCAGGCCTCTGGTGGCCACCCAGTGACCCCCCTTCCCTCTCCCCGGGGGCTGCACCCAGAACTCCCCACGTAAATTTAGCACTTTTATTGCGTAGGTAGCCTAGAGCTGCAGCAACACACTCCCGCTGCAGCCGCCGTTGCTTGTCCATAAAGAATTGTGGCGTTTCTGGATGCATCTACTTTTTCAACGCAGCTGAACAATTTGGTGTATTTTACTTGACATAAAAAGTACCTGTAAGCAGTTCCTGAAGTCCTGTCATGTGACACAGGTGGCGGGAGGGAGGCGTTGAGGCCTATGAGATGGTGATGGAGCCGAAGGGGGCACAGCAAGGCCCCACCCCATAACCTTGGGGCAGTGGGTGGGTGGATGTTCACCCACACTGCGTCCTACATGCTCTGTTGGGAAAGAGGGTCCTTTTCATTAGACTGTCTTAGTTGTGGGCTTGCCAAAGAGGACACCCACACCATATATTGAAAGCTCCCTCGTAACACCCCAACACACACACACCCGCAAGGAGGGAAGCTTCTTGCTTGTTCATACGGCATTGGCAATGTTGCTGCAACCTGCCCTTTTTGGAGCTGAGAAACTTGGCACTTCTGACTCACTCTTCAACCCCCCCTCCACTAGCTTTCTGCGGGGGAGCTGGGAGAGAAACTAATCTGCTCTGGTGAAATGCAGTGTGTGTGACATGAAGAGCAGCTTGTTAAAGGCTAGAAGGCAACCACTGAGGAGATGCAGCACAGATACAGAGGCCACAGGAAAAGATTATGAAAATAACTTTATTTTCCCTTAATCCAAAGTTCAACATTTTGCATATATCTCTCTCGCTCTTTTGAAATAGAAGCCATACAAAAAAAGCCAGGAAACACTTCCAGTCAGCAGGTTTACCTTCCACAAATGCATTTTTAAGTTCTGAAGCAAAGTCTGCCCACCAGTTTAATCCAGTTTACAGTTACAACCCAACAAATGTGTCCCCACTTCTGCACACGCCCTGGCATCACGGTTCATTCAACCTGGCCATTGGCCCCCAGAATGAAGCCTTTGGGCATCTCTGCAAGGAGCACCCAGTACCATGCTGTGGGGTGGGCTCCGCGGAGGGGCAATGCCCCACCCAGGGGACACAGAGAAAGAAGCAATGACAAAGCAGCACAACACACCCACACCCAAGGGAGCTTGCACCCTAAGCCCATCTGCTTAAAAGTACTACCTGGAGGAAGGTTTTGAGTGAGGAACACTCTCCAAAAGGACAACAGATGCTCCTTCATCACAAGCAAACCCTGCAAGGAGGCTAAAGAGCAGCTTTCCAACAAAACCCATGACCATGCAAGCATCAGTGGTAAAATCAGATCCCCACCCCCACCCCCACTTTTGCTGTGTCAAAGTTGTCCTCACAGGAGGTCTGCAGTAGAGTCTACCCTCCACGGACTTAACGGCTGAGGTCCCCCAGAGCATCCTCCCTCCCCCCCACACCCCTCCTCTGTGGGGCAGGTGCAGCAGCCATAAAACTCCCATGAAAGCTGGCCCTTGGGCTGTGGAGGACCACGCAACTTCAAGGACGGTTTGTGCTGCCCTGAATAAGGCAGATCTGAGGCAGCCAGTGAGTTGCAGTTTCAGACCACGGAGCAGACACGACGGCTGGTGCAGCAGAGGCATCATGTGGCGGCTGCCGTGGCAGAGCTGGCCCCGCCTCCCCCGTGCTGGAGGCGCAGCTTCCCTGCTTTGGAGAGGAGACGGCTGTCTCTAGCAGTCCTCGCCTCTGCCGGCTCAAAGGCGTAAGAGCCCAGAAAGAGGTTCGGGGGGAGGCTGCTGCCAAAGTAGAGCTTGCTGTTGGAGGCCACGGCCTGGTACCTCATCAGCTCCAGGAAGGCAGGTGTCAGTTTCAGCTGCACAGGGCAGGGGGAGAGAGGAGGAGAACGAATGAGGCAAGGATTTCTGTGCCATGAGCATCCACGGGATACTCACAGTGCAGCCATCCTTCCAAATGAGCAGGAGTTCTGCGTTTCTGAGGCAAAATCCTTGTCCTTCTCCCCAGCACACACACGGGCAGCCAAGAGTCAACACCCACCTTGTTCGAGGCAGCTGCTTTCTGGGCCATGTAGAAGTTGGCGTCAGCCTTCGCCTTCTCTCGCGCCAAGAAAGCCGTGTCTGGGAAGGGACCAAGGAAGGCAGCTCAGGAGAAAGGAGGATCACCAGGGTGCCCCATGGGGATATGGCCCTGGAAACCCACAGGAAAGCAACATCCCACTCAAGCACAGGCTGGTTTCTCACTGGTTCCACCCATGATGAAGATAATAAACAGCCCCAGCCCCACGGTCCAGAGGATTCACCAGAGCAGAAAGCAGCCCCTTTTCTGCCTGCCTCCTCCCTGCCCACCTTGGCTTTGGGGACCTGGATTATGCTTTGCACACAAGGCTTTGGGGACGACACCCACACCCACACACACCCCTTCTCACTCTCCATGAGGCACATGGCTTGTGCAGGCTCTGCAGATCTGTTTTTCAGGCTCAAGGAATCTGAGCCAGTGAACACAAGTGAATCTGAAGCAAAGGAGCCCCTGTCTTGGGCCACCCCCAGTGGCATCCACAAGGCATCAATGCTCAACTATGGCCAGACACCCAGGCTGTACCCGGACTTGGCTTTTCAGTCCCCAGAAGACAGGCAAAGTCCCAGTGCTCTGCTTGACTGCAGGCAAAATGCTTGTGGGTAGCACAGCCAGAGACGCGGGGTTATTTGGCTCACAGCTTCTGCTTGGCAGGCAGGGAGGAGGTAGAGGTAAGGGCTGCATAGCTACCTTCAAGCTCAGAAATTTGCTTCTCCATCAAAGTCTCCATGACCCTCTGCTGGCAATGAATCTTTGCCACCTGAGCCGCCTTCTCTGCTTCTGTGAGGAGAGAGCAGTCAGTCAAACACCAGCAGCACCAGCAGCCAAGGGCACCAAGGCTCCAGAGCCCCACAGCCAGCGCTCCAGGACTCCCGAGAGGAAATCCGTGGCAACAGAGCTCTAGCAGCAGGCAACCAAGAGCCCCAAAGGGCCCGCAGACCTGGCTTGCGACACACCGTCACTGGGACCTCACAGGCCACGCCCTCTTCTCAGGGCTGCTGGGCCTGGGGAAAGAAGACACGCTGGCCTCTGCCAGAAGTGAAGTCGTGGCTCTCCAGTCTCTTGCTCCAGGCTGTCTTTGCAACCAGGCGCTAGCAACTGTTTGCCATGTCAAGCAATAAGCCACACAGCTGCCACAGGATTCTCGTTCCGCATTTGCCAGAAACTGATCTTTTATTGCAGCAGCCTCCACACTTCAGAACTCCCTGTCTATTGACACCAGGCAGGTGCCTTCATCACTGTGGCCTTTTTGGCGCCTGCTAAGAATATTTTGTTTAAGACAAGCCTGCCCAAAAATGTAAGATGTTTTATCCATCTTTAGCTTGCTGCTTGTTTCAATTCTTATCTAATTATTTTAAATAGCTGTTTTTAACTGCTTTAACTGCTTTATTCATTTTATGCATTTCATAAACCACTTTAGGGTTTTTTAACAATCACATGGTATATAAATTGTATGAAACAAATATGGCACTGTGGAGTTCCGTTTTTCATGAGGTTTGCAATGCATTTTCCTGAAATGCTTTTTGGATGTGTCTAGATCCAGCCAGAAGCCTAGAATCTAAGGTCTTTGTGCCACACATGCCTCTCCCCCCATTTTCTGTCCGAAAGGGAAGATAAGGGACCGGGGGTGGGGGGAAGAGAGAGACTCTCCCAAAGAGAGTCTGGTTACCTATGACGGCCCTTTTCCTCTCCGTCTCGGCCTCCTTCTCCACCACTCTCTGCTTCTGGGTCGCTATCAGGAGCTTCGTCTTCTCTGCTTCCCTGAATGGAAAAACAGGAAAGGTCCTTCCCTGCTCCTCCTTGGTGTGGGGCCCCAGCCGCCCTCCCCCCCTGCCCTGGGAAGGAAGGGGCCCTGGGAGGGGGTGGCTGCCCCCCCCCTCTGCTGTTTGCATCCCAAGGTGCTGCGCAAAGCAGGAGCTTGGCCTTTAAATCCCCTCCAGCTTTTGCCCTGCTCCGGACTCACGTGTTTCCTTTTCCAGCACTGGATCTTGGCCCTTCCCTTCACTAGACAGAATGTTTTCTCATTAGATACATGGCGTGTTTGGGGGGGAAATCCAAAAGATAAACATTTGCACTTCAGATTGTCACCGGCCCTGAAGAGTTAATGAGCTGCCCAAGATGTTTTTCCTTCAGCCTTCCAGCCACATCTCTCAGCCTGCTCTGCCCAATACCTCCAGGCACCACCGGTGGTCTCCAACTCCTGCCATCTTCTGCTAGTTTACAGCAGTCCAACTGATGGCCAGCTACTTCTCCATATGCCAGAATCTAAGCCCCAACCCCCCTGAACAACCATCTCTCTCTTCACATGCCCGCCCCTCCACCATAGAAGGGCCAGACCTGAGCAATCTCAGGCATGGCCCAGAGCAATCCAGCAACAGCCTTGGTTGCTCCTTTCCTCTTTGCAGGGGCCTGGCAAGCAGAGACACTCCGCTCTGATTCTCCTGGCAACTGGAGGGCAGCCCAGGCCTGAAAGCCCTGAGAAGGAGATGTCAAGCAAAGCCGCCTGAGAGGCGATTCTCCCACCCTGGCCTTTGCATCAGCTGCACAGAATGGGGAGAGACCTCTGAGAAAATGGTGGGCACAAATCCACAGAGGAGGAGGCTGTCCTTCATTGCCAGACGGAGGAGATGCCTCAGGAGAGCAGGGGCTGAGGAGCCCAAGGGGAGGTGAAAACTGGTGGAGTTCAGGTCCAGCCTGCCTGCCAGGGCTTCCCAGAAGAGACGTTTGGTTGGCCCCTGGGGGAATCCTGAAACACTGGCCTAGAGCCCCTCCCTGGCCCTGTGCTTTGGCCTGACCTTTCTCTGATGCTCTCAGCAAATACTCACACAAGTTCAAAATCTCTTCGGATGGCTTCTGGGATCTTGGGCTTCGTCACACGCACTGCCTGCACACACAAAAGCCAGCAGACCTCATAAGACTGCAGCTGCCCCCCAAGTGCAAGCTCCTCTGCTGCAAAGAAAGGAAGCGGCCCCCTGCATCTGGGCCCGTCCTGCTGGACTGGACCCCCCAGCTAGCAATATGGCAAGTTTCCATTTTCGACAGAGGGAAGCTCTCCCTCCTCAACCTGCATCCCCACACAGAGAAGCGGGCTAGTCCTAAATCCACCCAGAGCCAGGAAAGGGAAAAGGGAAGGGGGGCATTACCTGGATGGTGAGACCTGGAGCCATGGCATTCAGATCCTGCTGCAGGGCCAACTTCAGATTTTCATCTATTTGATCTAGGATTAGGGGGAGAAAAGATGAGAGGCAGCATCAGCCAAAGAGAGTCCGCTACACAAGAGTCCCAGCATTTCTCCAGCTGGCTCTGTGCTGCCTGCACTGACCAGCCGCAATGGCTTCAGGTCAGTCTCACCTGGAAACGCTGCCAGGACTTGACCCACAGGAATTCTGCATGCACCGCAGATGTTGCGCCACTGAACCACATGCACCCCCTGTGCCAACCACAGGCAAGAGTCAACAAAGACACCAGACTGCCCTGCCAACTGCCCAGCTGTGGACGGGGCCCTCAGGCAACCCAGTCGAAGATTCCCAAAAGCAGAGAATTGGATCTGCCAGACAAGCCCAAGAACAGCTGGCAAAATATCAGGATGCCATAATAAATATTGTTCTCACTACCAAGAGTAATTCTGTGGTGCTTAATGTGAAGCAGAATACTTGAAACTCAGACTGGGAGCTCTGTGGGCGTCTCTACACAATGCCCAGCTGCCAGCTGCATCTCTCTCCTAAAAATATTCTTCCTCCTTAAGAAATCCCAAATTCCCCAAGCACTCCATCCCAGTCTGGTCATGCAGCCTCTTACCCTGCCTGCCAGACATCTAAGGAAACAGGAATGCAGATTCTGAAATGGGAGCAGGTCCAACAACACAAAAGGCTCCTGCATTCCTCCTGATCCAGCACCTCAGGAGGACCAGGAACACCCAGCTCTACCTCTCCTTCAAATCAGAAACAGTGAGGGCGGTGAAGGTCCTGTGTGAGTGTCTGGAGGCAGTTGGCGGATGGTTGAACCCTGACAAGACAGAAGTACTGTTCTTGGAGGACGGGGGGTGGGCGGGGGTGGGGGACTCCCTCGTCCTGAAGGGGGTAACTGTGCCCCTGAAGGACCAGGTGCGCAGCCTGCGAATCATTTTGGACTCACAGCTGTCCATGGAGGCGCAGGTCAATTCTGTGTCCAGGGCAGATGTCTACCAGCTCCATCTGGTATGCAGGCTGAGACCCTCCCTGTCCGCAGACTGTCTCACCAGTGGTGCATGCTCTGGTTATCTCCTGCTTGGACTACTGCAATGCGCTCTACGTGGGGCTACCTTTGGAAACTACAATGAATAAAGAATGCGGCAGCTAGACTGGTGACTGGGAGCAGCCTCCAAGACCACATAACACCGGTCCTGAAAGACCTACATTGGCTCCCAGTACGTTTCCAAGCACAATTCAAAGTGTTGGTGCTGAGCTTTAAAGCACTAAATGGCCTTGGTCCAGTATACCTGAAGGAACGTCTCCACCCCCATCGCTCAGCCCAGACACTGAGGTCCTCCTCCAAGGATCTTCTGCTTGTTCCCTCACTGCAAGAAGCGAAGTTACAGGGACCCAGGCAGAGGACCTTCTCGGTAGTGGTGCCCTCCCTGTGGAACACCCTCCCTTCAGAAGTCAATGAAATAAACAACTATCTGATTTTTAGAAGACATCTGAAGGCAGCACTGTTAAGGGAAGTTTTTAAGGAATGATCTTTTTATTATTTTTTAGGTATGTTGTAAGCTGCCCAGAGTGACTGGGGAAACCCAACCAGATGGGTGGTGTATATATGAGAAAATATCATCATCATCATCATCAGGTGAGAGCTGGAGGACGAAGTCCTGACCGAGCAAGAGGCACAAGATCTCTGTGGGCTTCCTCTTCCATGCCGTCCCAGAAGAGGAGGGATGGAACTATGTAAACATCCTTGCTCCATTTCCAATTCACTGGATGTGCTTTGGGGAAACGGTACCAGCAAAAGCAAGCCCCCCATCACCTGCTTACCAAAGAGCTCAATGTAGACCTCCTGGAGGGTGTGGGCACTGCAGAACTGGTTGAGCTCATGATGGACTTTGTTGAAAATGAGGGTCTTGTCATAATCTGCAGTGTAGTTCTTCACAACATCGTATACTAAGAAAAGGAACAGCAGAAGTGTCACCGGAAAGTCACTCTGATGCCATTGGTGCTCTCTCACCTGTCAGGCAAATTCAAGAGGCTGGTGCTCAGCGTTTCTTGAAAACATAGGAGCTATTTCTCTGAATTAATCACAATTTCTATCTAACAACTGAATATGACTTGTAAGTATAAAAGATTGTCCACACATCTGAAGCCGGATCCTAGCTATATTTACTCAGAAGGAAGTCCAACTGGTTTTAGTGTGATTTACTTGCAAGAAAGTGTGCTTAAGGCTGCAGCCCCAAAAAGATGGCAGTGGCCTAATGAGCAAATGTCCTAATTTTTACTCAGCAGTTCCAAAGTGAGCAGCTCTAATGAAAACATTACAATGTGATGTTACAGGAGACTGATAATATTTTTCTTCCTATGTCAACTGCAACTGAAAGCTTCTATACAGAAGTCCACCTTTACAAGTCCAGTGAGCAGCAGTTCCCAACATCCCGCAAAGCCTCCCAGGGACTGTGGTGAGAGCCAGGCCCCAGCGGGAGTCAGTCTCTGCTTTTTCCTAGAAGCCCAGCTGCGAAGCTTCTTCTCAAAGCTCACCCTCTGCCATCCCCAAATAGCCCTGTCCTGTGCTCCTTTTCCAGCTGGTGCCCTTCCGGACCCCACTTCCCTTCTCTTCCCCCTCCTCCTGCCGCCCCAGCCACTCCCCCCACCAGAACAGCTCTGCCCACTGCCTCCCCTGCAGGTGCCTAAGGAGAGTCTCTCTGCCTGCTCAGCCTGCCCCACACAGACAAACACGCCTTTGACTCTGACAGATTCAGAAGCAATTTAGCCTTTTCGGCTGGACCAAAATCAGTTCCTTCGGAGGGTGTAAGTCTCGCTCATGCCAGTCACCAATAACAACACTGAAGAGCATCAGCTTCCGGACCCACCCCTGGCTGTTTTCCATCAGCCTAGCAATCCTTACTGAGCCAACATCAAAAGTCAGGAACAGTCAACAGGAAACCCTCCTTTTCAGCAACATGAGCTCCTCCAACTTCCCTCTGCAAGCCCCTTTCCATGCCCACCAACCCTCCACCTCCCTCAGCTCTTGCTGCTGGTGAGCCCACCCGCCCCTGTCTCCGAGGGGCTCTGCTTCTCTCCTTCCTCCAGGATTTGCTTTCAGGCACAGGAAAAGGAGCCATACCTGCATGTGGAGCCAACATGTTCACCACCTCTATCCGATCAATGTAGATCATGACTCCTCCACTGCAAGGAAAAAAGGAGGAAGATGAGCTATGCCACCCCTTGGGGCAAACTCGGTTTCCTGGAGCCTTTCTCTACACCAAGAGGAAGAGAGGCAGAGACAGTGTGCACAGAGTTTAAGTGCAAGAGAGCCGGGGGTGGGCAGGGGGCTGGTCTGAGGCAGCTTCCTGCTCTCATCTCAGGGTTAGAACCAGGAGACCCTAGATAACCTTTGGCCCTCAACAATGGGCTCAGGAGCGAGTGGCACAGACCGCCCAGCTGGGCTGCTGCACCAGCAGCACTTCCCTCCACAACACAAACTCCCGCCAGAGCCAATGACGACAACAGCAATGAAGCCGCCGGCCGAGTGACTTCGAACAGACGCAGGTCCCACGGTTATTGCACTGCTATTGGCACAGACTGAAGGTTAACCTACATCTCTACTGAGCAACGTGCAAGAGAAAATGAAGAGGAAGCAACACAGGACTCTAGAGGCAACCCCAGCTCCCGTCTTTGCCTTCACACTGCTACAACTGAAAGATAACTAGGTAGCCTGGCTGTGTCCAGCAGCTGCCAAGAGCCAGACTGGGGCACCTGCCATACACCTGACTAGCCCCCCGCCCCCGGCAAGAGAAAGGCCAGCAGCCCCACAAGAGAGCATCTTTCCCAAGATGAGCCTGTTGGCTGCTTGCAGCTTCCCTTAAGCAAACTGCCTTTGAGCCCTTTGGTTCCGGAAGAGAATCCTGCCCAACACATCTCAAAGAAGCAGCCAAGAAGCAGAGCCACTGACAGGTGCTGGGTGCTTCCAGCCCAGAAAATGCCGCTCAGGCTCCACCGCACCCAGCCCAAGGTGCTCCTCCTTGCACAGCCTCCGACGCAGCAAGAGCCATACAAAGGGCGACCCACCTGGTCCCGCAAGGCACGTTTTTCACCTCGTCCGTTTGCAGCGTTGTCTGAAACAGAAGAGAGACTGAGCAGCCCTGGGAGGGAGGGCGAGGTTCCCTGCCAACCCCAGAAGCAGCAGCAGGGCTGCGGGGCGGGGGGAGGTCCCGCCTGCTCCTCCCCGGCAGAGGCCCCTTTCCCGCCTGGCAGCTGCCAGGCCAAGCTCCCGAGGCGAGATACAGACCTGGACGGCTCTGGGCGTGGTGACGAAGGGCAGCATGAGGTGGTAGCCCGGGCCGCTGAGGGTGGCCAGCAGCGCCCCGCCCCTGGGGGGAGAGAGAGGGGGCTGAGCGGAGAGGCCGGAGGGGTGGGGGGTCCCGGGGTCTCCCTCCCTCGCCCCTCACCTGTAATAGACGGCCAGGTGGCCCTCCTGCACCTTGTGGACGGAGGCGCCCAGCAGGAGGAGCAGCGCCGCCGCCGCCCCGGCCAGACTGGCCCCGGCGCCGGCCCAGCGGGGCGGGCGGGCGGGGAGGGAGCGCGGAGCCGGGGGAGCCGGGCCGGGCCAGCGACGGGCGTCCCCCTCCCCGGCCAGGCCTCCGCTGCTCCCGCCGCCGCCGCCGGAGGACATGGCGCTGGCTTCCTTCCTTCCTTCGCTCTCGCTCTCTTGGGAGCCGCATGCGCAGAAGCGCCTCCCCGCCCCCGTTTCCCAGGGGGCCGGAGGACTTTGGGCGACGCACCGCCCGCCCAGCCGGAAGTGCCCTTCCGCCGGAAAGAGGAAGCGCGCGGGAGAGCGATGGCGCCCGGAGGTGCCCTGAGAGTGTGAGCCCAGACAGGCCCGCCGGCCTCCCCTCCCTCCCCGCCTCCTCCTTCTCGGGGCTCCGGCCAAGGCCGCCTCCGCCCGCCTCCCTTCCCCCCTGACGCGCCTTCTCTCTCTCTCTCCCCTCCAGGCTGGTCTGCGGGGACGTGGAGGGTCGCCTGGGCTCCCTGTACAGCCGCGTCCAGGCGGCGCAGAGCAAGAGCGGCCCCTTCGACGTAAGGACGCCCCGTCCCCTCGTCTCCTCCGCGGCGGGCGCCGAGTCTCCTCCGGGGCCTCCTCCTGAACGTCTCCCCTGGTCTTCTCTTGCAGCTCCTCTTGTGCGTGGGGAACTTCTTCGGCTCGGCCCAAGACCCGGAATGGGAGGAATACCAGACAGGAGCCAAGAAAGGTAGGGCGAGGTTGCAGGAGACAGGAAAACGGGGAGCTGATACGAAGCTGAAAATGAGTGAACTGCAGCTAAAGTCTTAGGCTCATTTTTCACATGGTCTAGTCCTCATCTGTAGACGGCAAAAAACAAAGCCATGCTTCCCCTGCCCGCCCCCCTAATATTCTTATGAGGGTCCCTTCTCCAGGCTTCAGAGTGTGGCTGGAAGTGGGGGACAGAAAAGGGTCCTCCTATCCTTCCACTCTGTAGTTTTAATCTGAAATCTTAAGCACACTCCTGCACCTAGAGCTCAGAAACTGCTCGTGTTAATGAAATTGCCTTTCACAAAATGCGCCCAGAACAATGGGCATTTCAAACCCTGACTCCCAGCCCCTCTCCCTCACCCCAGGCTGTTTTCCAGCCAAGGTGATGATCTGTATCTGGGCTGCAGCCCTTCAGACTTTCACTGTGGGGTCACACATCTGCATCGTTCTCCCTGTGAAGGACCCCTTTCCATGTAGGAAGCTCACTCTCTTTCTAGCCTACACCACAGTGCCCAGTCATATCTTTTTCAGAAGCCAGCACTTTCTCTGAAATGAATTGTCTGTGGAGAAAGAAATAATAATAATTAATTAATTTATACCCCATCCATCTGGCTGCATTTCCCTAGCCACTCTGGGCGGCTTCTAACAAAAGATTAAAAACACATTAAAACATCAGTCATTAAAAACTTCCCTAAACAGGGCTGCCTTCAGATGTCTTCTAAGCGTCAGATGGCTGTTTATTTCTTTGACATCTGATGGGAGGGCGTTCCCATCAGGTGCCACCACCGAGAAATAACCGCCCTGCAAAGTTCATCTCATTTGGGCCATGGTGGCTTTGTCTCCCTCAGCTCCTATACAGACATACGTCTTGGGTGCCAACAACAGTGAAACAGCACAATGTTTTCCAGATGCCAGCGGATGCGAACTAGCGGAGAACATCACTTACCTGGGTAACTTTATGCTTATTGTTTACTACATTTAATTAAAAGGAAGCAGGAAAATGTCTGAGAGTAGCTTCTTAAAAAATAAAGGTAAAGTTACCCTTGACCGTTAGAGTCGTGGATGACTCTGAGGTTGCACGCTCATCTCGCTTTATAGGCCGAGGGAGCCGGTGTTTGTCCGCAGACAGCTTCCGGGTCGTGGCTAAGCCGCTTCTGGCAAACCAGAGCAGCACACGGAAACACCGTTTACCTTCCTGCCGGAGCAGTACCCATTTATCTACTTGCACTTGACGTGCTTTCAAACTGCTAGGTGAGCAGGAGCTGGGACCGAACAACGGGAGCTCACCCTGTCACGGGGATTCGAACTGCCGACCTTCTGATTGGCAAGCCCTAGGCTCTGTGGTTTAGACCACAGAGAGATGCAGAGAGATAAATCAGTTAAAAGCCAAATTTAAAATGATGTACCATACAGAATCCTAAAACTGTTCGTCCAACAATCCAGTAAAAAGGACGATCCCTCCCCATGCCCACTAAAAGATGAGCACCACAATAGAGGTGAAGAACCACCAAAGCCCAGGCAAATAGAAAGGTTTCAGGCTTGCACCTAAAAGCTGACGAGGGGAGGAGGAGCTGACTGCTCTTGGGACTCAGGCATGGTTTGGGCCCCAATTTAGGGCTCTGTGGGAACCATATTTTGTATTTCCTTCAAACTAGCAGGGTGTGGATTTTATCTGATCCCCACCAGAAATTGTTTCTTTTTCCAAATGGAAAGTTACTGTGCCAAATGAGATTTCTCACTTGGGTCCTTCCTTGCTGGGGTCTGGGCTTGGGAGCACGGCTGCCACCTGCCCCTTCTTTAGTGGAGAACAAAGATTTTTGATCTTCAGCCTTCTTGTTTGGAGGAGAGGGATGGTGCCCCTCTGACCTCTCTCAATGCTCCCAAGAAGGTGATGGTGTGGGGCTCGCCAAGGTTTCTCCCCCTGTTCACTCAGCCCCCACCCCACTCCATGCCAAGCTACCTGACCCATGAATTGAATGGGTCATAATGCAGGCATCTGCCAGGCTCTACCAGGGGCTGGGAAAAGACTGGGAATTTTTACTGGCCAGGGAAAAGTTCTTTCCAGCACAAGGCAGAGATTCCAGCATATACACCCAACTAGGATCTCTCTGGTTCTCCCTGTAGAATGAATTGTGTTCAGTCTTCAGGCACGTTGCTGGTGTGTCAAAGGGTTCCATCCTGACCGTTGTGTTCTGTGCTGTGCATGTAGGACGTAAAGGGGTCTTCAGCGGAGCCTCTGGGCTGCAGATTGCCTACCTCAGTGGGACTGAGTCCACAGGGGGGGAACCAACTCCAGCCCACTGCTTCAGCACCAAGGATGTGACTGATCTCAAAACCTCCCTGCTGTCTGCCTCTAAGTTCAAAGGCGTAGACATCTTGCTGACATCTTCTTGGCCAAAAGGAGTAGAAATCTTTGGAAATAGCCCTGTAAGTATCCAGTTTTGGGTGGGAGGGGCTTGTATGTTCTGTTCCATAGAAATCCACATTCTGGATTGGTGGTGGTGGTGATTGTAAATCTGTGCTTGAAATTATACACCACTTTGGAAAAGCAGGAACAGTAAGGAATACCACAAAGTCAACTGAAACAAAAATATGTGGTGATGTGCAATACTTGAACCCAGAGGATGGCAATAGATAAATGTGGCTCAGCGTTGGAAGAAAATAAATGCTGACTACAAGAGTTGGATGCAGGCATAATAAATATATTTTGCAGTGACAATAAAGGAACAAGAAATAGCCCAACCCTTTCTAAAATGGACAAAGGAAATGCATGACAGTATATCCAAAACTGTGGTAAACAGTTATCAAACCAAATGCTGTCATTGTTTCAAAAGTCTGAGAGAAGAAGAAAGTCTCCATTAAATTGAGAGCCAGAAGGCCAGATGTGCTTCTGGCTGGAGACCCTTCTCAGGCATGGGGCCCACCATGGGGAAGCCACCAGGCACCAGCCTGAGATCAGACGAAGGGGTGTGCAGCACGAGGCCCCCTTCAGAGAGCCGTTTACCATGGAAGCCAGACAGCCTTTCAGCAGCCTGGCCCAGATGTGGAGGGGGCTGTGCTGGAGGGAAAGGCTTTCTAGGAAGCAGGTTTACTTTCCCCAAGAAAACAAGCCTTTCCTTCTGCAGTTCACAAACATGGGCAGAGGGGGACTTTCTTTCTTTGGGCTGCTAACAAATCCACAGAAATGTGAAACAAAATATGTGTGTTTGTGTTTTAAACAGGGTGACATAGACACTAAGAAATGTGGCTCCGGCCTGGTGTCTTTACTAGCTGCGAGTCTGAAACCACGGTACCATTTTGCTGCCCTGCAAAAGGTCTATTACGAAAGGCTTCCCTACAGGTACGCAGAGCCTGGGATCGCAGTTTGCTGACTGGCTGGTGTCTCTGTGTTGATGCAGTCCCATGCATTAGGCCAGGGAGGAATATTGTTTATTATTATTATTTATATGATAACTATTGCTGTGCATAAGTGGCCTCTTGAAATTCTCCAGGCAATTTCTTTGCATTGAGTCCTCTTGGAGAGGCAGAGGGGGAATCTGCTTGCTACCCTGATATTTTGGGATTTTATAGAATTCCAAATTTGTTCTGCATTGATGGTTCCACCTGTAGCCCATCTCGTGCCCCTCCCATAACTGGAAAGTGGTGCTGTGAAGCAGGACACCTTTCAGCGTGGGAGTTTTGGAATCTCCTTTCCTGGAGGCTTTCAATGTGTGACTTGTTGAGCTGCTCTGGAAGAAGCTGAACTCTGTCCAGATTCCATGTTGACCTGTGCATGGCACTTCTTTGGTTTCTCTGATTCCTGCTGGAAGTGGCCTCACTCTTCTCTTCTGCAGGAACCACACGGTTCTCCAGGAGGCAGCCCAGCATGTCAGCAGGTTCATCGCCTTGGCCGGGGTCGGCAATTCCGACAAGAGGAAGGTACAGAGAGTTCCAGGGACCCTCCTGTCTCCTCTGATGAGAATTGTCAAAGTAATCACCATTTCATTGATGGAAACAAGTCAGTTGTTTGTGTTTCTCCTGACTCTCTTTGCTGTTTGCTTTCTCCAGTATCTCTACGCCTTCAGCATCCTCCCAATGAGCTCCATGGAGCCTGCAGAGCTGGTCAAGCAGCCGCAAGATGTGACGGAGAACCCCTATCGAAGGCCTGGGGGCAGCAAGAGCTGTGCCCACCTGCTGCCGGATGAAAAGGTACTGGGGACGGGGGCTGCACATGTGCATTTCCAGCAAAGCCCCCCCCCCCATTTGCCTCTGCATTGGAATTGTCTTCACAAACTTTAATTGGCTTATCGCTAGTGTGTTTCCTGCCCTGAGAGGAAGGTGGGATATAAATCTGGCATGTTTAAGAACATGTAAGGAGAGCCCAGTAGCAGGATCAGGCCAAAGGGGGCCCATTCAGTCCCACATCCTTTTCCTCTCTTATGGCCAGCCAAGTGTCCACTATGGGGAGCCCCCAAGCAGCACGCCAGCCACTTGCGATGCTCAGCATTTGGGATCGGGAGGGTTGGCCGTTTCTGGCCGGCTGGGTGATAGGCACGTGGGGGAGGGAGGTTGCGGAGCTGGTGGCTTCAGCAGCCAGGGAATGGTCAGTAGAAGGAGCCATTCCCTTTTCTGCATCCAGAAGATCCTGGCCAGAATTCACTTCATGCGCAGCAGGACTGCCACTCCCCCCCCCCATCCCCCCAAAACAGCTCATGGGGGGAGGACAGGAGAGGTTGTTCCACCTGGGGAGCTGAGATGCTTGCTCAGACACAGCCTTCATCCTGGCACAGCACTGAGTTCCACTGATCCTCCCTCTGCACTGCACAAGAGTTGAATCTGGATCATCTCCCAAGTTTCCTCCGAAAGAAACTTCCAGCAGGCTGTGCCCTGTCTGCTCGTCCTGCTGCTCACTATTTTGGGTCTCCCCAGTCCCGCTTTGCAGCTCCTTCAGAAAAGAGTTTTGTTCCTAGGGTTCCAGAGGAAGGATTGCCAGGCCTCAAGGTACATGGAAGCAGCCCTTCCCCAGTCTGCTCTCCAGATGGTGGCTTGATAGCAGCCCTTCTCCTTTCCTCTGCAGGAGGAGCCGGCTCCCCAGTTCTTCTTTGACTTAAGCAGCAAGCCAAAAGGAAGGAAGCGCAGACCAGAAGGTGGGGAGGGGCAGCAGCCCAAGCGTGCCCCCGGCAAGCCCCGTGAGTACCAGGCCCACACCTCCCTCCATGGGCTGGCAGCCCCTCGGCCAGACGGGGGACAGAGGGTGGACTTCTCCCTTCAGGCCAGGAATTGGATTTGCCTTTTGTGGGGTTGTTTCCGCACTTCTTCCATGGAGACTCTGACTGGGCGGCAGGCAGAGAACAGAGCCGCTTAAGGGGGAGGCTCTAGACTTGCTACTCACTTGTTACAACACAGTACAAAACATAAAGGTAATTGCACTACACCATTAAAGAGCATACACACACACACAGTGGAGGCAGCAGCAGGCGACCTTGCTGGGGAAAGGACTCTGCAGATGTGGAGCCATAGCAGAAAAGGCCCTTCTCTTGCACCACCCTCCCAGTCTCCCTCAGGGGGTCTGGCAGGTCTCTTTTGTGGGAGAGGGGCTCCAGAAGATAACAGGGTCCTAATAATAAAAATTTCTTATTTTTACCCTGCCCATCTGCTGGGATTGTCCAGCCACTCTGGGCGGCTACCAACAGGATGATGATGATGATGATGATAATAATAATAATAATAATAATAATAATAATAATAATACACGATAAAACATTAGGGCTAATCCCTAATTCGCAAAGAGCTTCCTGGGTCAAAACCAGCCCTTTGAATAAGGCTTGGAAGTGGCCAATCAGCCAATGGAGCTGCAACAGGATTCATGTTATAGGATCTCCTTGCCTCCAACCTGTCAACTGTCAAGCAGCTGCACAAATTCACCCTTCCTAGCCGCTTCCTAGGGCAGCCCCCCAATGAAGCACATTGCGGTAGTCCAGCCTTAGGTTGCCAAGTTCCCCCTGCCCAGAGGGTTCCCCTTAGGCTACCGTCCTATGCTGAGAGAAGGGAGTTGTCTGTGGCTGGCTGGTGAAAGAGTCTTCCCACCTTGGATGGGCTTTTGATCCTCAAGGGAGAGGGCTCCCTTGCCTGAGTCAGCTTGAGCCCCCTTGTAGCACATGCCTGTTCTCTGCCTGTGGGGCTACCCCTGAGATCCCCATTGTGCTTGGGAAGAAGCAGTGGCCATGCCTTGGGGGCTCAGGGGCAAGAAGCGAGGGAATGTCAGCTTCCCCCCATGAGTCCAGCACAGCCTTGGCCTGCAGGAGGGTCCTTCTGGAGGCCTGGCCCACCAAGTTGCCCGGATCAAACAGTGCTCTTGCTGCCTCCTGCTGGCCATCCTGCAACACATGTGTGAGTGTTTGTGTCTCTCCCCCCTCCACCTGCCTGTTTAAGCCCTGCCAACGGCCGCCTGCTGGTTTTGCCTCGCTAGCCCAGAAGTTGAGAAGCATTTGGTGGTGAGCATCGGCACGCACGTGAGTCCCTCTTTCTTTCTGCCTTGGTGCCTTTCGGAGCTTGCCGGGCATTGTGTGGGTCTGAGATGGACTCACAGCTGAGGACAGGAGTTGCTGCAGCATGACTGAGATGCAGCGAGGCTGGCCATGACTTGGCCTCCTGGAGGGGAGGCTGCTGGGAAGTCTGGCAGGGAGGCTTGGTTCCCTCTTAAAGGACTTTCCGTGGTTTTCTGTCCCGTCCCTGGATGCTCTTGAGGTGCTCTTTGGTATCTCTCAGTGTGCAAGGAAGCAGCAGCTGATCCGGGAAACCTCAGTATGACCACAGGGAGAGCCGCCTTGGGGCTCTGGGCTGCTTCAGCTTTGACCCGGCTGGTGTCGCTGCCGGAGCTAGCGGGGTGGGGTGCTCACCCTTTGTGTTCCTCTGCGCCTGGTTCTGCTGCAGTGCTACCTGGCCCTGGCCAAAGGGGGCTTGACTCCAGACCACGTCCTCATCTTGCCCATTGGGCACTGTCAGTCGATGGTGGACCTGGCATCAGAGGTGGTGGAAGAAGTAGAGCAGTACAAGTCCGCCCTGAAAAGGTTCTTCAGGGCCAGAGGGAAGAGATTCGTGGCCTTTGAGAGGAACTACCGCAGTCAGCACCTCCAGCTCCAGGTGAGAGGCCTCTGGGTTAATCCCTCAGGAACAGGCGAGGGATGGCCATGGGCGTAAGAGCAGTGGGGTGCTCCTCCTTCCTTCCTTCTGGGGAGCAGATTGCAGTCGCTGCTGGGCTCTCGGAGCCTGGGCAGCTGTTGTGGCAGTTCTGCGTAGCCGGCCAGAGACAGTGTCTGAGCGGCGTCTGGCTGTCACAGAGAGTGTGGAGGAGGCTAGTTAGCGGAGGGCTCCTGGAGGGTGCAGAGTCCCCGGCTGCTGCTGCTCACCTCCTACAGCTACAGGAAAGCTTTCCTTTCCTTCTTTCCTCAAATTTCATAAGTTTAAGCCTGCAGGAGAGGCTCTCTGCCTTTCACCATGATGACAAGCTGCACTGAGGGACGCCCTGTGGGCCCCTGTGATGGTGCTCTCAGCTTGCTTTGCAGTTCTGCTCTTAGGCTGCCATGCACCATGCCAACTCCTCTGTGCTGTGATTCCCATCCCCCAGGTGGTTCCTGTTCCCCTGAACTGCTGCACTACGGAAGACATCAAGGAGGCCTTCATCGTCCAGGCAGAAGAGCAGCGGATCGAGTTGCTGGAGATCCCAGAGCACTCGGCTCTCAAGCAGGTAGAAGGAGCACACCAGGGTCTCCTGGGGCCACGAGGTCCATTTCATCCGTAGCGAGGCTGGAGCTCCCCCTCCTTGGAGCAACCCCTTTGGGTGGGCCATGCTCAGAGACGGCTGGTGGCTGCATGGAGCCACCTTTTTATGCAAAATTCATCTGGATGGCCAGGAATCAGAATTGCAGGGTTGGAAGGGACTTCAAGGGTCATCTGGTCCAGGAATCACAGCTAATCCAGGGGACCTCAGTCACCAGTCCTTCCTTTGCCACCTGCTCCATAGTCACTGACTGCAAAGTGGCTCACCTAACCTGGAGCCATTTCTGCTTCTCTTCCCATCAGCCGAGGGGGACACTCAGAGGGAAGTAGGCCTATAGCAGGGCCCTTTGGGGTGGGGGGGGAGGCAGGTGTACTCAGAGGAAGGCCTGAGAGTCATGCAGGCCCAGCATCTGCTGCTGACAGATCCTGAACGGGAGTCCTTTTGGCTTCCCCTTCCTAGGCTGTGTGAAGACTCCTCTTCAGTAGCCATTAGGGCAGCTGCCCAGACCATCTGTGTCCTGGGCCAGCCCACAGAGCCACCTGCAGGGGGAGGTGAGGGAGTATTGGTCTCTCCATCACTCTGTGGTTGCTTTAAGGGTCTCCAGATTTCCTGGGTCCTGCTGCAGCCATGAATAATAATAATACAGTGGAACCTCAGTTTTTGAATGTAATCTGTTCCGGAAGACCATTTGACTTCCAAAATGTTTGAGAACCGAAGCTGCAAGTTGGCTGCAAGTGGGCAGGGTCCTACCTTACCCCTGGCATATTTGCTGCCTTTGGGTCAACAGGCAGGATAAACTTAGCAAATAACTTGTTGAAAGCTCTTACAAGGCTGGGCCCAGCACCTCCAGCTAAACCTGAGGCTGGCAAGGCAAGGAGGAGGCTGCTCTGGTCACACTGAGCCCTGGGGTCCCAGCGGCAGAAATGCTGCCCCAGAGACGTTCTGAGGCTTTGGGTTTTGTCTTTCAGATAGTCCAGCCAGGGACGCCTTATTTCTATGTGGAGCTCGATAATGGGGAGAAGCTCTTCCACCGTATTAGGAAGAGCTTTCCCCTCCAGTTTGGAAGGTTTGTCATTTGTCCCCACCCCCAATAACAGGGGCTCTGAACATGCTGGGTGGTTGCTGAGCCCCAGGATTCTCTTGGTCAGAGAATCCTAGAATTGTAGAGTTGGAAGAGATCCCAGTTGTCATCCAGCCCAGCCCCCTGCAATGTGGGAATCTCAACTGAAACCATCCAGCCTCTGGTTGGAAACCTCCAGTATCTCTGCCCCTTCAGCCTCCCCCAGCAGAAGATGGTTTGGGGAGGGGGCAGGAAGCCAACTGCTCTGTGGGCCTGGTGGGGTTGGGGGCGCTTGGAGAGAGCAGGCCGGGCTGACGCTTTTCTGGGTGTCCCCTCTCTCCCCTCAGGGAGGTCCTCGCCAGCGAAGCCATCCTAGCCATGCCTGGGCGGGCAGACTGGAGGAGCTGCCAGGCGGGGCAGGAGGAAGAAGCCACGGCAGCCCAAGACTTCCGCCAGGCCTTTGAGCCCTTTGACCTCGCCCAGGAAGATTAAGGGCCAGGGCGGGAGTGAGCAGGCGGCAGCACAGACCGGCTGGATCCTGCCCTCTCTCTTCCTGTGAGGAGCCTCCTTTCCCTCCCTGCGAGGGCTCTTCTTCCACGGCCACAGAGACTTCCTGCGTGGAGGGAGGGTGGCCAGCCACATCCATCTGACCCTCACTCCCCACCCCGGATCAGCTACCATTGGCCTGTCTGGCTTCCAGAGCAGAGGTGGCTGCTGGGTCTAAGTGGGGGTCCTGCGCACAACTCCAGATTGTGCTGTGGAGGAAAGGAAGGCAGCTGTTCCCTCTGAAACGGAGGCAGACTCACCCCATACCGAGCATCTCCTATGAGGTTCAGGGAGAGAGGGGTCTCTCTCTGCTACAGGGTCCTCCAGGGCACCCAGGCAGGATGGGCGTTAGAGGCCATGGCAGGGCAGACTCCCCTTCCCCTCTTCATGGCTTTGCTTCAGCTCAGAAGATGCTGCTCCTTGCTTCTGCTGGGAAATATTAACTGCCGGCCAAAGGTGGATTCCTAAGGATTGCTCTGAGGAGGGTGTATATAATTTGAACATATGTTGGATTGTTGTACTGTAAAAAAAAGTGTTTTGTCATAAGAAAATCCTCAAATAAAAGGGTGCTTTTATATATTTAAATACATGAGCTGAGCCCATCTGCTCCTGGCTAGTCGGTTGGGGCTATGGGTGTCAGAGAGGGAGGGATGTGGAGGGGAAGGGGTGGCTAATGGCTGCTCCAAAGGACCTTCATTTCATACCAGCCGTAATGTGACAGTCGGAGGGTGTTGCCTCGTGGCTTCCTCTGGGCCCACTGACCTTCCCACCCATAGAGATACCATCTGGAATGAGAGGAGCATTTTGGCTCTTATCAAATCATAGAATCATAGAGTTGGAAGGGACCTTGAGGATCATCTAGCCCAGCCCCCTGCAATGCAAGCATAGGCATCTGTCCCATACAGGGTTTGAACCTGCAACCTTGGCATTATAAGCACCAGGCTCTAACCAGCGGAACTCGGGGGAAGTGTCAGCTTCGCCTTTGAGCCAGTGCCAACGACTGGGCTCAACCTATTCAGCTCCGACTGGGCCAAGCGAGCTGGAAAAGCACTCCCAGAGACCTTCCACTGCAGGGAGCAGGTCTAACTGCTGCGGACTCACAACTTAGAGCTGTGAGCACCAAACTCAATTCCAAAAGTCAGCGGAGCACAGCAGAGTGTGAACCACACGAACGACAGCTCTGAAGTATAACTTCTTTTATTCTCTACAGCTACTGCATAAACTAACTAAAGACTAATCGGAGACGCTGGGCTGCATGAGTGTTACAGCTGCTTGAGCAGTCACCTTATCTTTACACAGATAACACTCAGACTCACTTTGAAGTCAGGCTGGAGCGGAAGAAGCAATGAGCAAAATCCGCCCACTCCTTTCTGAAACATTGTCAGCAGATTCTTGCAATGGGAGGGGTGAAACATCCTCAGGAAGATGGTCTCTTTTGAGAAAATTCTTCAAGGAAGGTCTGCTAACCTTTGCCTTCCACAGCCCCCCTGAAGGTGGAGGGTACAACCCTTTTAAACTGCCATAAGAGCAAAATGCTGCTTTGGGGTGTTGTGCCGCTCTCCGAACACCCCATTCACAGTTTATATTCACGATTCAGGAGGGCAACTTACTTGTAGGACAAAGACTCTGTTGAGTGTCCCTGCAGAAAAACTTCTTAATGGTAAATGAGAGGTAAGTCTTTCCCAGAGCATTTCTGAAAATACAGCTTAAAAAATATAACAATGACAACAAAAAGTGATGAACAGTTTATTATGTATGTTCTTCTGAGCTCTTCCTAGCTGCTAATTAGCTAGGCTAATGGATGCCAATACTAGTCCATCCATGCAGTTTCCTCCTTCCTTTGTTGGGAGGTGGAGCTAAGGGAAGGAGGGAGAAGGTTCTGTAGACAAGCCAAATTTGCATTTCAGAGAGACAAGATTGAGTGAGGTTTTAGATTCCGGTAGCTAGCCGTGTTGGTCTGATGCAGTCAAAATATATATAAAAAACACAATAAATTGTCCAGTAGCACCTTAGAGACCAACTAAGTCTGTTCTGGGTATAAGCTTTCGTGTGCATGCACACTTCTTCAGATACACTGAAACAGAAGTCACCAGGCCCTTATATATAGTGGGAGGGTGGGGTGGAGTTTTTCTGTCTCATTACATATGCTGATCCAGGGATAGGCCACCTCAGCCCACCAAATGTTTTGGGACTACAACTCCCATCATCCCTAGCTAACAGGACCAGTGGTCAGGGATGATGGCAGTTGTAGTCCCAAAACATCTGGAGGGCCGAGGTTGCCTATGCCTGTGCTAATCATCTGCATACTATCCCTTGCTTTTTCCTGTAGGACTAATTGCAGTTGTTAACAGTTGTCAACAGGTTTACCATACCCACTGAGTCAATCACCCATCTCCTACTCCCCTCCTGAGAAAAACCCCACCCCACCCTCCCACTATATATAAGGGTCTGGTGACTCCTGTTTCAGTGTATCTGAAGAAGTGTACATGCACACGAAAGCTTATACCCAGAACAGACTTAGTTGGTGCTACTGGACTTTTTATTTTTTATATTTCGACTGCCCTTAGGTTTGTTCAGGTTAACTGCAGAATTCTGCCCCCCCCCTTTTAAATTCAAGCAAGGAGGCAAGCTCCCTTTGACAACAGAGTTGTTAGCAGCAAAAGCTCACCAACACTACCCCCACCTTCTGTTGCTTTTTCAAATATGCACTTTGCTCAACGGTCCTTGCTATTAATTCATTTTTCTCTCTCCTTGGCTACTCTGCTTCAGGAGTGGGTAGAAAAACCCACCGCAAAACATGGTGACAAATTATAATGCTAAATATTCTTTTCCTGTACCTCAGTGCCTTATTCTTTCAACTTCTTGTCCACTTGATTTGGCTAACAAATAGGTTTCAACCTGTAAACAAGTGATTTGCTCTACAATTAGACCATTCCTTTTTTCTTTTTCTGTCCACCCCTTCTTTGCCTGCCTGCTGCTTGGATGCATCCCATGTATGGGCTCATTGGTTCTTCTGTTATTTATTGCCTGTGATGTTTAAAAGCAATAAGCACACTGAGAGTTTATAAAAACTATAAGGTATCACTAAAAGCATGCAATGCCTCTATTTATGCTCTAAAATAAATATAAACCAAATGATGAGCCAAAATGCTAAGAAAAAGGTTCATTAGCTGGTTAAAGGCAGTTGGGGGAACTAAACTTCCCAGTCCCTTTTTCTTTCTTTTTTTACATTTTCCAATATTGCAGATTTGTTCCAAATTGCAGTAAAAAATAGTAAGATGGAGAAAACATGCACGTGTTCCTCCAACCTAGGAAACCTGATGTCTGTTGTGGACATGTGCAGAGGTATTCATTCAACTGTCCAGCACACCAGGAGGGCCTACATGAATAAAATAATGAGGGGCACAGGTAAGCCCCGCCATGCAATGCCCTCAAATATTTTGTGGGGGGGTGAAGGTACCTTGACCCTTAGGAGTTGGCTCTTATGCGACCCATACACCTGTGGATCGTTCCTATTTTTAAAAAATCTCTCTGCACTTCTGGCACCAGAGCACAGTTTGTCTCCTTTGGGGGCTTCTGAGGTGCCCTCCAGCCCAGCACTCCGCACACAAGGTGCTCTCTTGGGGGAAGTGGAGCCCTTTGCCGCAAGGTGACTTCGCTGTGTTTGTCCAAAGCAGCAGCTCCTGTGCTTGTCTTGCGTAAAAGAGCCTTTGAGAGCCACTCAGGTTGATAAAGCAGATCAGCATTCTAAACAGGGCCTGATCCACTAGAAGTCCTGCTCTCAGGCTCCAGGGCAACCGTGCAGGGCACACCCTTGGTCAGGGTTTTGCCCCTCCCCCCCGTGGGGTTGGGCTTCTAGGGCTCACCTGGCCTGCCTTCCAGAGGCTGCAGCTGCTGCTTCCCTAAGCATTGTGGGAAATGGCCCCTGCTGGGAAACAGGACTCTGCCCCACCCCCCAGCTCTTGCCTTGTCTGTCTTAACAGTGACAGATCTTGCAGTTGCAGCTGGGGGCAGTTCTGGATTCCTCTCGTGATTGCAGCACTGATACCAGGCCAGAGAAACCAGAAGGGTGACGTGGCAGGATACAGCCACTGCACGAAGGCCACAGAACCCTCTTCCCCATAAGCACCTCAGAGCGGAGGCTGAAGAGGGCAGCTGAGGGGCTAGCGCATCCATGAGGGGCTGCCATCATGAAAGGGGCTGCTAAGTGCAGTTCAGACTCCAGCAGAAGACGCCTGTTTTCAGTATGGCTGACCTATAAGTCTTTGACATATCTTAGAAACCTACAAAATGTTCTCCACCGCCCCCCCCCCCGGGTTTATACCTGTTGCAGACTTTGGCTTTGCAGCTTCTGCCATGGTGTCTTCAGATATGCTTTTGTCCCTGTTTTCAGTTTGTGACTTTCTGAATCTTTCACTTGTGTCTTCAAAAACAAAAGAGAAAAACAAGACTGGTATTGTTACAAGTGATATTGACCTCTATTACTCCTCTGTCTCCTCCTAATTAAATTTGTATATCATCCTTCATCTGAAAACCACAAGGCAGTTAACAATGTAAAACCCTCAAAGTACATAATAAAAACAAGAACAAAAACAAAACAGTAGTGCTCCTGCTCCCGCCCAAAAAACACATTTAAAAGCACATTGACTGCTAATCAGCCAAAGGTCTGGTTGCATAGGAACATTTTTGCCTGGGTCTCTGGGCAGACACAATGAGGCTAAGCTTGCAATTCAGAATCCTTGTACTGAAGCTTGTGCAGATTTTCAAAGGCTCTAAAAACAAGTTTAAAGTGAATCACACTGTCTCTCAGGGACCCACTGTCTGGGGGCTTGCAATGCAAAGCTCAGTGAGCCCATTCAGAATACCTTTCCATTATTTGATATTAAGCTGGAGCTTATTAAGAAGGTCTGTCAGAAGTGTCCAGAATAGAAGTAGACCTCCATCTTGAACGCAGGTCAGCCACACAGAGTTACACTATGGAACTCATTTCCAGAAGAGGCGGAGAAATGAGACCAATCCATGGAGGAGGAGGAATGGCCTAGAGGCCATGGATGGCTCCTAGCCAGGATGTCTATGCTCTGCCTCCTGGTCAGAAGCAGCAATACTTCTGAATCCCATTTGCTGGAAACTACTGGAGGGGAGAATTGCTCTTGTGCTCCCAAAGGCATCTGCTTGGCCACTGGACTAGAAAGGGTCATTCGCCTGGTCCAGCAGGCTCTTCTCATGTGGAATTATCTGCTTCGGTGTCCACACTTGGGTAGGATGTGATTTTATGTTGATCTCCCCCACTCTCAACCCGCATCAGATTATTCATAGACTGGGGAAACCCCAACTAATTGGGAGGAAAGTTCAGGTTGTCACTTGGATGAGGGTGACATCATGGGGACAATGCAAAAGCCCTGAACCCATGAAGTGCATTGAATCCCCTTGGACCTGCACCCCCAGGCAGCGAGCAAGCAGCTCCTTCCCTGCCACCACCTCTGGTTGGTAAGTCGCTGTGGCTCCCTGGGCAAGCAGATGGCCAGCTGTTCTGGAAGGAAAAGCAGATTTGCTGCATGATGAAATATGCTGTGTCTCATTCCGGGCCTTCTTAAAACAACACAAAATTCAGAGTGGGACAGACTGCAGGAGACAGAAAAGACGCTGCAGCAGTGTGAAAGAGAGAAGCAGGGACACCCCAAAGCAGGGAGCTTTGGCTGGGGCTTGTGGGTTCCAGGGAGGTGCCTGGTGGGCCTTTGGGGGGGGTGCTGCACGCTGGGCCCACCTTGCTGTGAGCCAGCAGGAACCTTCTCATGGATCCGGACGTGCCAGGAGAGTCCTGCATTTTGGAGGCTCTGCGGGTGGCTGCGTGTGCGTGCATCTGCCTTGGCTTTCCTTCAAGGGCCTCCCACACACCTCCGGCGGTGACCTTTGGGCACAGAAGGTTGCAGTTGTTATCTTGAAGACCAACAGAAGGCGATTGGCTAGCAATCCAGCCCCACCTTCATCTGAGCAGTTTTGCATATTTTGGACTGTAATAAACAGCTTTCCTTCGTCCTGCAGTCTGGTGAAATGCAGTTTTTGGTCATGGAGACTTGGGGGGCCCCTAGCATATTTCTTCTGCTATGTGCTGCTTGCCTCTTCTTCCTCTCAATCTGGAGGAAGGCGCCTGGCCGCCAGAGGCTCCCTCCAGGCCCCCAGCCCCTGCCCTGGGTGGGGAACATCCTGCAGCTGGACACCAAGGACTTCCCCAGATCTTTGGAGAAGGTAAGCCAGCATGCAATACGGGCAGGTGGGGGCTGGCAGGCTAGCCTGGCATGGAGCCCCACGGCAAGATGGGGCTGTGCCACCCCAGGGCCTGTGCCACCCCAGGGCCTGCCCAGCAAGAGGCCTGAGTAGTTCACCCTCTTGGTCTTCACAGTCAGGAGGCCCCAGATGTTTGCAGACCGAGATTCACTTTGCAATGTGAGGGTTCCCAGGAGGGCTGCTTTGGAGCAAGGGGGGACCGCATCCTGCAGCGTGCCTCTGCCACCCTGTCTCAAGGAGACGCACGTGGTGGTGAGGCTGCAGGACACACTGGGGCCCAATAAGGGCAGCCCTGCCCTTCTCAGCTGCCCAGAGGCACCACCTAGGAGCTCCTCCTTACAGCAGCATCAAATGGCTGCAGAAACCGCCAGCGAAGGAGACTCTGCCTGGGTAGGCGGGCCGAAGGCACCTGGCTCAAAATAAGCAGCCCTCTTCTTTTTTAAATATATTTTTATTTGATTTTAAAATATATATAAACATACAACAAAAAACAATTCAAGATCCAACTATCAAGATTACTCTGAATTTCCTGACTTCCCCACATCCCTTCCATGGGTCCTTATGATAATTTTTACAACTGCATATCAATACTTATCCAAATTTTTGTCCTTCCAAATTATCCATACTTTCCATTACTTTACAAGTGTGTTTAAAATCCTGCTAATGTTTTAACCTGCTTACAATGGTCTCGTAAATAAATTATGAACTTTCCCCATTCTTTTGTAAAGTTCTTGTCTTCTTGATTTCTGAACTTCCCAGTTAATTTTGCCATTTCAGCATAGTCCATCAACTTGTTTTGCCACAATAAGCAGCCCTCTTCTAGGGCTCCCAGAAGGGCACATCCCTCGGCGGAGGAGGCTGGGCCGGGGCTCTTGGGGTGCAGCCTGAGGGTCCCCCCAGAGAGGTCAGCCTGTACTTGCGCAAAGGAAGCCCACCTCCCTTCTCTTCTGACAGCTCAGCCAGAGGTACGGGCCCATCTTCACCATCTACCTGGGCTCTCAACGGGTCGTGGTGCTCTATGGGCACGAAGTGGCGCAGGAGGCCTTGCTGGCCCAGGGAGACTCCTTTGGGGCCAGAGGAAGCAACCCCATTCTGGCTAAAACAGCCAATGGAACAGGTTGGTTTCTAGAAGAGCTGCACGCCAGCACACGCACAGCCTCCAGCCCCTTAGGGAGAGCCCACAGGGGCTTTGTCAAAAGTATTTATGGGCTGCTTTCTAAGGTGTGGCTTATGCAAGGCAGTGAACGCAACACAGGAATGCCCCCCTCCCCGCGCCACCCATTAGGTCTCTGCTGGGCGTTTGACTGACTAAGGTCCACATCTCCCCTTCATGGGGGTGGGGTGTTGGTTAAGGTCCAGAGGCCAGGAACCGAGGAAAAGTAAGTAAGTACTGGGGGAGCTCCTTGTTCCAAGTAGTTCTCTGTTTTGGACAACCCTCCCCATCCCCATTCCTGCTCTCTTTTCCCGCAGAAATACAGATCCAAGTCTGTGGCATCAGAAAGGCAGATTGTTTTCCCCTGTGCAATGAGGCCGAATCCTGTACATGCCCCATTCGCCTTCTCTCTAATTGCCCTATTAAGCTTCCTTGGCTCCTGTGGTGTGTGAGAGACAGACAGACAAATTCCACCCTCTGCGGCTCAGCTTACGGCAGAGGGACAGCACAGCCCTGCGGTGGGGGGAAGCATCCTGGCCCCACAAGGCCCCTTTGCCCCTCATGCATTGCCTTCCTCTCTGCGTGTCCTCAGGAATTGGCTTCAGCAACGGGGAGACATGGAGGCAGCTGCGGCAGTTTGCTGTTGCCACCTTGGGCAGCTTGGAGGTGGGGGAAAGGAGCTTTGAGGAGAGGATCCAGGAGGAGGCGAGTTTCCTGGTGGAGAGACTCAGAAACACAAATGGTAAGGAGGCCTCTTTTCCTCACCTCCAGACCACACAGTGCTACGGGCTCCTCAAGCAGACTTCTTTTATTCCAAGTAGCAAATGGCTGGTGGCTCATAGAACTGTGAAGCTGGGAGGGACCCGAGGGTCTTCTAGTCCAACCACCTTCAATATGCCAGACTGCGCTAACTTTTTGGCTCCACAGGACAGATCCTGATCAGGATTGGCCTTGTGGGCAGAAGAACCTAAGGGCCTGCTGGATCAGGCCAAGGGGAGCCCATCTGGGCCAGCCTCCTGTGCTCACAGGGGCCAAGCAGATACCCCATCAGAGGCAGTTTTAGGGTAGCGTGAGACACCCTGCAGGGGGCACCAAAACAAGGCTGTAGAACAGAGCGGGGGGGGGGCTGGATTGTAGTGTTGCATAGACGTGAAAGCCCAAAGTCCGCCACTACCCCCATGGGAAACCCCCAAGCAGGATCTGAGAGCAAGAACAGTCCCTCTTGTGAGAATCATTTCTGACTCTGGCTGTGGAAGCAGAGCAGAGTCAACGTGGCCAGAAGCCATCCTTAGTCCTCTCCCTTGGGTCTGGAGATGGGCCCTTACCCTTCCTGGCCTTGGAGGGGAGCCTGACCGGATGCAGCCGGGATCTCCCCACAGCCTCGAAATGATGCCCCTGTTTGTGCCCTGGCAGGAAGGCCCTTCGACCCATCTCGCTTCCTCAGCCAGGCAACTGCCAACATCCTCTGCTCAGTTTCCTTTGGCAGTCGTTTTGACTATGAAGACGAGGAGTTCCTGGGATTCATCCATCTGGTTCAAGAAAATGCTCTTCTCCAGTCCAGCCCAATGACAAAGGTGAGCACACAGGCAGCAGGAGGGGAGGGGCTTCTGTTCCAGCCATTCAGCCACTGGGGGGGGGGGCGATGCTCTGTATAGGATGTGCAGGGAGGGCAGAAGATGGCCGAGGTTCCTTTCTTCCTGTGGGGCAAGAAGTGACCCATCACGCAATCTATGCCTGAGGTAGCATGGGGGCCCTTCTGTGATGGTGTCCCCCACCAGCACTTCCTGACTCTGGTCTGTGTCTGCTCCTGCTGCTCCCATCTCCCTCTGCCAAGAGGCACAGACAGAAGACACGCTCCCTTTCAGACTGCACCCAGGGCATTCCCACTGCCGACTGGGGAAGCCACAATCCATATCTATCCTGTATCTACCCTAAGAAATGCTGCATTTTGATGTCTTTCTCCCCTAAATCAGCATTGATCAGAATTGAGAAAAAACAGGTAATGTGCACACAGCCACACAGTTGGGGTCCTTTGTGGAAAACTCCCTAAAATGCCTGCACCGTCTCACCGAAAAGGCAGCGCCTGCTACCATCAGCCGGGCCCTTCCAATTCCCCTTGCCCACCAGGTGAGGGGAGCAGGAGGGGCTGGCTAGGGCGGGTCCCCAGCAGTGGGTGTGGGGCTGGAGAGGTCAGCTTTCTCCCTTCACAGAGACGGGTCCCAAGTTCGTGAACCAAGGGCTGAACAGGGGGGAGCAGCTCCAACCCGCTTGCTCCCCTTAAGCCGCTCAGACGCTGGACCCCGGCTGACCAAGGAGTGGGTCAGAGTGCCTGCCCCCCACCTGCCAACTCACTCCTGGGCTGCAGCATGCAAGGTAGCCTGCAAGAACAGAGAGCTGAGCTATGAACATCCAGAGGAGGAGGAAGACATTGCGGTGGGTGGGGGTGGGCAGAGGAGCAACATCTCCTGTGTAAACTCTATGCACTACCCTGGGGGGGGTGAGGGGGGAGGTTGGCTGGCTGGTTTCCAGTTTAAGATTTTGGAAAAGGCTGCCTGATGTGAGCAGTTATTGGGCTACTCAGGTCAACCTGAACATAGGGCAGGCAGACTGGAAATGCCATTTGAATGGTAAGAAATGCTCCTTTTTATGGCCAGGCAACTATAGAATCCCAGAACTGTAGTGTTGGAAGGGACCCAAAGGGCATCTACTCCAACCCCCTGCAATGCAGGAATCACATGATGAGTTTTACCTCCTGCTCTTCACAGCTGTACAATATTTTCCCGGCAATCCTGGAATACTTCCCTGGATCTCACAAGAAGATATTTAAAAATACAGAGGAGTTAAAGCGTTTCATCTCAAGGCAGGTGAAAAGACACCAGGAGACAACGAAGCCCAGCCAGCCTCAGGACTTCATTGATGCCTTTCTCGTCAAGATGGAGCAGGTGGGGGCGTGTCACCTGCCTCCTTGGCTGTCCTGTCTGCAGTGATCCCTGGGACACCCTGCTCAGAAGCTGATCCGCTGTCTCACTGGGTCTCACTATGGCGGCCATCCGAGGGCAGGTGCCATGTGCCATGTGGTGCATGTGGTGCTGTGCCACCCCTGGCTGTGTGCTCAGCAGAGCCTCTCTGCCACGTTTCCAGACTGGAGGTGGCAGGGAAACATG
This sequence comes from Podarcis filfolensis, assembly GCF_964270895.1. NCBI lineage: Eukaryota > Metazoa > Chordata > Lepidosauria > Squamata > Lacertidae > Podarcis > Podarcis filfolensis. The sequence continues at coordinate 136,360,911 of NC_139604.1, forward strand.
TCTGTATGAAAGGGGGCGGCAGGGCACATTTTTTGCTCTGGAAGCCCACATCCAGGGTCAAAGCGCCCCCTGTTCCCACCTTATGCTGGGCCATGGCAGCAGGGGCAGAGGGAGGGGGCACAAAAGGCTTTGTTCTGCTTCTCATTGCACCCCCTTCCCCCCAGCTTTACGCAGGAGGTCAGGAGGGAGTGGGGGGTGGCTTGGGTAGCGGGTGGGTGTGCTGAGGAGAGGGATCCTGGAAGGTGGCAGGTTGGGGAAGTCCTCTCCCCTCACACAGGATGAGAGGAAGAGTTTTCCAGGACTGGGACTTATCTCTGCATTGCAAACACGACAGACAGGCCCAGCCCCAGATCCTTGGGAGGTGTTTGTGGTGGAATTCTGTAATGGCAGAGTTACTTTGGGCAAATAATGTGCTTTGTGCATCAGTCGTCTCTTCCAACCTCCCTACAGGAGAAGCAGAACAGTGGGTCCGTGTTTGATCTTCAAGGTTTGGTGAGGAGCATCTTAGACCTTTTCATTGGAGGAGCAGAATCCACCAGCCTCACCCTGAGTTACGCCCTCCTGACTCTCATGAAGCACCCAGAGGTCAAAGGTAGGCAGCACCCTGACAGAAGTGGGGGCTTCTAGTTGGGAGACTGAGGAGCTTGGAAAAGAAGGGGGCAGAGAAGAGGGGCAGGAACAGAAAACAGAGCAAAAAAAAAAAAAAAATCAAATCACACTCACAAAAATCTCACTCTTACTACATCTCGTCTATTTTTACCTTAGAGAAAGTTCATCAAGAAATTGATACTGTGATTGGCTCATCACGAAGTCCTTGCATGGCGGATCTGGGAAAGATGCCCTACACAGATGCTGTGATCCATGAGATCCATCGAACCCTGGTGCTTGTGCCACTGAATCTGCCACATGCAACCACAAAGGACACTCTCTTCAGGCAATACTTCATCCCCAAGGTCAGTTTCTGGCCTCCCAGGTGGCCTCTAAAATGGCCACAAAGAAACCTGTGTGCAGTTTCCTTTCATCCACAGCAGACACTGTGGAGCCTTCTGGGTGTTGGTTATAGTGGAGGAGCGGATTTGAAAGCTGGGCAGGGCACGCTCAAGGGCTTTCCAAACACACAGCACCAGAAATGTGCAGCCGGCACTTTGCACGTGAATCAAGGCCACCCTGCCAAGCAGTCCCCTCCATGCAGCTGCAACCAGGGCAAGCCTGAGACTCCTGAGGGGCACAGGAGCGCCCAGAACGGAGGCCAGGGCTGGGGTGGGAGTAAGTCATTTCTCCATCAGGCCCCTGGTCCCCAGAGGCGGTTACTGAGGGCTGCCCCACCTGAGCCAGGCAGAGGGTGACCCCAGACCTCGAGGGCCTTGTCTGCGACTGCACCTGCAGGGCAGAACTCTCTACTTCCTTCTCTTTTGGAGAAGAACCTCTTGGGCCCAGGAGGGTCTCCTCTCTTTGTCCCCCCACCAGGGCACCACAGTCTTCCCTGCTCTGAAGCCTTCGCTGCACGACAGCAGAGAATTCCCCAACCCACTGCAGTTTGATCCTGGGCATTTCCTGGATGATAACGGAGGCCTGAAGGAGAGCAAATTCTTCATCCCACTTTCCGTAGGTAAATAGATGAATCCTCATTTTACAGCTGAAAGGAATTTTGCAGCCAAACAGGTTCTCCTACGCCTCATCCTAATTCCAAAGCATGGCTGGAGTCTCTGGCTGCTTGGAGGGGGGGGGGGTCACAGACAGCCGTAGATTTTGTGCCCACAGCGTGGAAGAGCTGCTCTGCCTCCCCCCCCCCAATTTAGCATCTCATTTGGTCCCCCTTCCTGCCATCCCAGCCGGTGTGGCTTTGCCGTTCCAAGGATGCAGCCAGGGAGGCACTTCCAGGGCTCACCTCCCTTTCTGCTTGCAGGCCAGCGGGCCTGTATTGGCAAGAAGCTGGTGGACATGACCATCTTTGTGACCTTGACATCCATCCTGCAACACTTTGACCTGGTCCCTCTTGTGGCTCCTGAGGACCTCGATGCCTCGCCAGCACCAGCGTTCCTGACAATGGTCCCCAAAGCCTACCGGCTCCGCGTTGCCCCTCGCTGAAGGGTGGGAAGGTGGCCATCCACACGGCTGCCACAGCCATGGCTCAGTGGCATGTTCTGTTTTTATTGTAACCTGCCTCTTGGAAGGGTTCTTGAAAGCTGGGAGGGGGGGTGAATTGTTGGAGATTGTAAATATATTACAACAAAGGGCAAAGAGAAAAACGGGTGGTGGGTGGAAAGGATGAAGCAAATTTAAGGTTTATAACTCATGGCACAAAAAGCTGTTCTATGCACGGGTTTTACATTGACGCTGCATTGCGGGGAAGCTGCAGGAAGGCAGCAAAACCTCTGCTGGGCCCCTGAGAGAAGAGGCGGGTGTGGGGCTGGGGGATCCCCTTTGGCCTGGGCTGGCTGCAGGCGGCTCCTCTTCCAGGGAGCAGCTGGTGGCATGTCACTTTGGGCTGAGCAAGTTAAAGCAACTAACAAATTCAATAAACCATAGTAATTGTGTACCCCTTGGTTCTTCCACATGTATGTTCCACCCTCCCCCAGAGACACTTGCCTGGCCGCCCCACATCACCTCTTTCCCCCCACTGGTCCCAGGGGCCCATCTGGTTGCAGCTGAGGCCGGGGCAGAGGGAGGCAGGCATGGGGGAAGGAGAGGAGCATCAGCCAACCCTAGGATCCGCCTCACCCTACCCCACCCCTCAACCTCCTGCACAGAGGGGGGCAGTCTGCGGAAATGTCCATGAAGAAGCCACCAGCTCCCAGGGGCAGTGTTGCATGCAGCCCCCTGCACCCACAGGGGAAGGAGGAGGGATAGCTCCCCCCCTTCTGCTGATTCCCGGGGGTCTCAGCCCAGTAAAAAAGGAGGGAAAGTCAAGTACAGTGCCCCCTGGGAGAATAATAATAATAATAATTTATTATTTGTTCCCCGCCCATCTGGCTGGGTTTCCCCAGCCACTCTAGGCGACTTCCATAGAAACCAAAAATACACTAAAATATCACACATTAAAAACTTCCCTGAACAGGGCTGCCTTAAGATGTCTTCTGAATGTCAGGTAGTTGTTTATCGCTTTGACATCTGATGGGAGGGCGTTCCACAGGGCGGGCTCCACTACCGAGAAGGCCCTCTGCCTGGTTCCTTGTAGCTTTGCTTCTCGCAATGAGGGAACTGCCAGAAGGCCCTCGGCGCTGGACCTCAGCGTCCAGGCAGAACGATGGGGGTGGAGACGCTCCTTCAGGTATACTGGACCGAGGCCGTTTAGGGCTTTAAAGGTCAACATCAGCATTTTGAATTGTGCTTGGAAACGTACTGGGAGCCAATGTAGGTCTTTCAAGACCGGTGTTATGTGGTCTCGGCGGCCGCCCCCAGTCACCAGTCTAGCTGCCACATTCTGGATTAATTGTAGTTTCCGAGTCACCTTCAAAGGTAGCCCCACGTAGAGCGCATTGCAGTAGTCCAAGCGGGAGATAACCAGAGCATGCACCACTCTGGTGAGACAGTCCACGGGCAGGTAGCGTCTCAGCCTGCGTACCAGGTGGAGTTGGTAGACAGCTGCCCTGGATACAGAATTGACCTGTGCAGTCCGTGCTTCTGCCCATTGCCATGGGTGGCCCTGCTGAGCAGACTACACTTTCCAGCAGGCTCCACAGTGTAGATTTCAGAGCAGAAGAAACTGATGATTGGCTATGCTCTAGGGAACAAAGGATGAAGGGTGATGGACTTGAATACAAGGAAAGTCAGCACAAGACAAGTGGTTCATTTTGACAAACACAGGAAAGCTGACAAGAGAGGACCTGTGATACACTTATCTGATGATTCAGAGGGAAAAAATGCAAGCCCTCATAAACGTCCCTGAATTGATGTATAGCATTCCAGATCTACCACCTACTGTCAGACCTCCTAGCACAGATGCTGAGCAGGAAGGAGAACCAGAGGAGCAGATTACAAGAAGTGGTACAACCAGAGGGGAGGAGACTGATGATGAGGCACCCTGAGGTCTACAGGTATAGGGCAGCATACATTTAATCAATGATGATGATAATGTTACAAACGTTGGGTGCCACCCCCACTCTGCTGAGCTGCAGCAAGAGTCCAAGGGGTTCCAGGCCTCACTCAGGGTCTGTGGTCCTTTGGAGAACTGAAACACAGAGGAAAGCATTCACAACCCCGCGGAGCCCATCGCCCAGCCCTTCCCACAGTCATAAGCAATACATAAATAATTAAAAAATACACAACCAAAATATACATACTGAACAATTTCCTCATAAATCACAAGATCTGAAGAAGAAGAAAAACCCAGCAGGAACAGACCCGACTCACAAAAACAACCTCCTAAGCCCAAGATTCTGTTCAGCAGCTTCAGCTTTTGCAGCAGAAGTCAGGGCCCAAGGCTCCCAGGCTAGGTGGGAAAAGGCCTTTAAAGCAGGGAGCAGGTCTTCCAGGAATCTCAGCCAAGGTGGCCTCAGCAGCCTCTTGGGTAAGACAGTTGGAGGTGTTAAAACCAGGAACGGGGGGGGGGGCAGTTAGAATCATAGAATCATAGAATCATAGAGTTGGAAGAGACCACAAGGGCCATCGAGTCCAACCCCCTGCCAAGCAGGAAACACCATCAGAGCACTCCTGACATATGGTTGTCAAGCCTCTGCTTAAAGACCTCCAAAGAAGGAGACTCCACCACACTCCTTGGCAGCAAATTCCACTGTCAAACAGCTCTTACTGTCAGGAAGTTCTTCCTAATGTTTAGGTGGAATCTTCTTTCTTGTAGTTTGGATCCATTGCTCCGTGTCCGCTTCTCTGGAGCAGCAGAAAACAACCTTTCTCCCTCCTCTATGTGACATCCTTTTATATATTTGAACATGGCTATCATATCACCCCTTAACCTCCTCTTCTCCAAGCTAAACATGCCCAGCTCCCTTAGCCATTCCTCATAAGGCATCGTTTCCAGGCCTTTGACCATTCTGGTTGCCCTCCTCTGGACACGTTCCACTTTGTCAGTGTCCTTCTTGAACTGTGGTGCCCAGAACTGGACACAGTACTCCAGGTGAGGTCTGACCAGAGCAGAATACAGTGGCACTATTACTTCCCTTGATCTAGATGCTATACTCCTATTGATGCAGCCCAGAATTGCATTGGCTTTTTTAGCTGCCGCGTCACACTGTTGGCTCATGTCAAGTTTGTGGTCAACCAAGACTCCTAGATCCTTTTCACATGTACTGCTCTCAAGCCAGGTGTCACCCATCTTGTATTTGTGCCTCTCATTTTTTTTTGCCCAAGTGCAATACTTTACATTTCTCCCTGTTAAAATTCATCTTGTTTGTTTTGGCCCAGTTCTCTAATCTGTCAAGGTTGTTTTGAAGTGTGATCCTGTCCTCTGGGGTGTTAGCCACCCCTCCCAGTTTGGTGTCATCTGCAAATTTGATCAGGATGCCCTTGAGTCCATCATCCAAGTTGTTGATAAAGATGTTGAATAAAACTGGGCCCAAGACAGAACCCTGTGGCACCCCACTAGTCACTCTTCTCCAGGATGAGGGGGAACCATTGATGAGCACCCTTTGGGTTCGGTCAGTCAGCCAGTTACAAATCCACTGAGTGGTAGCATAGTCAAGACCGCATTTTACCAGCTTCTTTACAAGAATATCATGGGGCACCTTGTCAAATGCCTTGCTGAAATCAAGGTAGGCTACATCCACTGCGTTCCCTTCATCTACCAGGCTTGTAATTCTGTCAAAAAACGAGATCAGGTTAGTCTGACATGACTTATTTTTCAGAAATCCATGCTGACTATTGGTGATCACAGCATTCCTTTCTAGGTGCTCACAGACTGTTTGCTTAATGATCTGCTCCAGAATCTTCCCTGGTATTGATGTCAGACTGACTGGGCGGTAATTATTTGGGTCCTCTCTTTTCCCCTTTTTGAAAATAGGGACAACATTTGCCCTCCTCCAGTCTGCCGGGACTTCGCCTGATGGCTATGGTGGAGACTTGGAATTTTGGGGAATTCAGGGGTGTTTGGGCAGTGCCAGAGCCACGCCAAGGAAAGATGGGGTGGCAGAATATTGGGAGATAAACCAGACCTCTGCAGAGTATATTCCGAAGTGTTCGAAGTGCTTCCTTGAGAACAAACCCCGTTTTTCTTACAACAGCCCTATAAGGTAGACCGGGAAGTTCCCCCCGATATTGCAGGAAGTTGAAGAGCAGGGCTCGGGGCTGGAGAGGGGGGTGAACCAGAGACGCGTCTCTTCCTTGTCCCCTGAACAAACATCTGTTGGCAGCACTGGCTGCACAGTCCCAAAGAAAGGACACGTTCCCTCTCTCTCCTTTCCCGCCATTCAAATTAGTCCAAAGACAAGGTCCCTCGGAGAACCTTCCTTTTCCGGTACAGGAAACCCCTGAGCTCCGCAAAGCCCTTGCTGAGATGTTAATAAGGGTCTTAAACAAACAAAGGAAAGTTTCGAACAAGAACCGCTCAGCCCCCAAGCCCAGGGAATCCCCCAAAGAGAACAAGGCAGGAACTCCCTCCCGGGCCAGGGGGCGGCTTGCCAAGGGTTAAAAGGCATGGCGCCGGATTCCTAGAGCGGACAGGAAAAGAAGGCATCCCGAGCCCAAGCGAAGGGTTAAAAGGCATGGCGCCGGATTCCTAGAGCGGACAGGAAAAGAAGGCATCCCGAGCCCAAGCTAAGGGTTAAAAGGCATGGCGCTGGATTCCTAGGAAAAGAAGGCATCCCGAGCCCAAGCGAAGGGTTAAAAGGCATGGCGCTGGATTCCTAGAGAGGACAGGAAAAGAAGGCATCCCGAGCCCAAGCGAAGGGTTAAAAGGCATGGCGCCGGATTCCTAGCAAAAGAAGGCATCCCGAGCCCAAGCTAAGGGTTAAAAGGCATGGCGCCGGATTCCTAGAGAGGACAGGAAAAGAAGGCATCCCGAGCCCAAGCGAAGGGTTAAAAGGCATGGCGCCGGATTCCTAGAGAGGATAAGAGAGGAAGGCGGGCGCAGGTCCCTCGCTGGTCTCTTCCGCTCGGGTCTCTCTCCTCCTGGCAGCCTCGGAGGGTGAGTCTTTCTTCCCCGGGGGGCGCCGGGGGCGGGGGAGCCAGTCCCGGGGCCGCAGCCGGTGTGCGCGGGGCCCCCCGGGGCAGGAGGGAGCTGAGCACCTCGGCTCTTCCTCGGGGTCCAGGCGCTGCTTGCCGCCCTGTGGAGGCATCTCTGGGTCGGGGGGAAACGGGCGTGCAAAGAAGCCCGTTCAGAACGAGAGACAAAGCACATTGAGTATTAACAGGCGGGGTAGCCAGACAGAACCATTTGGACATAAATATCTATGCAAAAAATGAAAATGAAAACCTGAGCCATGCAATCCGTAGAGAAAGACGGTCGGAAGATTGAAGGCGGAGACAAGAAAGCGCTTCTTCCTGCGGTGAACTATGGATCTCCCTCCCGCAGGAAGGACGGATTGTTAACCCCCGGGGGTGGGACGGGGGAATCTCGCCTGGCAGCTCTCAGCCCTCACAAGACTCCAACAGTCAGTGCCGGAATGTAAATACAGGCATGTGATATAACAGTCCCACACATCTGCAGCACGGAGGATTGAAATCCCCAACATTCCGAACTAACCACGTTCCCCAGGATTCTTTGGAAGCCATGGCTCTTTCAAGGGGTCTGATTCTGCTTTGAAGGTACATTGCAGGTGTGGCCTGGGCGTGCTTTTTCCTTTCTTCTTTGAATAACTTTTTATTGAACTTTATAAACAAGGATAATAGAAGTAATGAATGATACCAATAATTAGACCGAGTCTTCTCATGTCATTTGTATATCACAAAAATAGCAAAATACATCTGCAGGAATATCTGCAATATATGTTTCATTATGAGTGTTCAACGTAGGATTCCTTGGTTCGATTCCTTGGTTCCTGAATTGGTTTAAACAGAAGCAACATAGCATAGCCAAACTCCTAGAGAGGCAAGCTTGTGGTTGCTCTTAGGTTAACTCTCCCCCCCCCCCTTTCATGTTGCAAATGGAAGAATGCTAGATGCCCTCATGGTCCCTTCCAACTCTACAAATCTGTGATTCTTAATGGAAATGTTGGTCTATTGATGAGTTGTGGGAGGGAGGCTCAAAGTGAAGATGATGATTTATGTTTATATTAAAATTTAGATCAACCAGATTGAGCCAAATACTGATGATGTGTGTGTTTTCTTCTGTAACCTCAAGGGGCAACAAAACCTCTGCAAATTCCAGTAGGCAAGTTCCCCACTTTCTGGAGGATGTATGTTACTGCTGTTCTTGTTGTTATTGTTATCACTATTTTTACTACTACTCCATTTATTATCCAGGGCGGGATACAGCAATTTTTAAAATCAACATTAAACAGAGTTGAAGCAAAATACAGTCACAGGAATAGGGTGCGTCCTGTAAACACATGTCTGCGGTGTCAGAGGCTTTGGTGAATAGCGGAAGGTGCCAGGTGTGCTTCTGTGGAAGGGAATTCCCCAACCAAGGAATGCCTCTCTTGGGACTTGCCCTTTCCAAAACTCTGAGCGTGGTGAGACTACCAATAATAATAATAATAATTTATTATTTGTACCCCGCCCATCTGGCTGGGTTTCCCCAGCCACTCTGGGCGGCTTCCAACAAAGATGAAAAATACACTAAAATGTCACATATTAAAAACTTCCCTGAACAGGGCTGCCTTCAGATGTCTTCTGAATGTCAGGTAGTTGTTTATCGCTTTGACATCTGATGGGAGGGCGTTCCACAGGGCGGGCGCCACTACCGAGAAGGCCCTCTGCCTGGTTCCCTGTAACTTGGCCTCTCGCAGTGAGGGAACCACCAGAAGGCCCTCGGAGCTGGACCTCAGTGTCTGGGCAGAATGATGGGGGAGGAGACACTCCTTCAGATATACTGGACCAAGGCCGTTTAGGGCTTTAAAGGTCAGCACCAACACTTTGAATTGTGCTCGGAAACGTACTGGGAGCCAATGTAGGTCTTTCAAGACCGGTGTTATATGGTCTCGGCGGCCGCTCCCAGTCACCAGTCTAGCTGCCGCATTCTGGATTAGTTGTAGTTTCCGGGTCACCTTCAAAGGTAGCCCCACGTAGAGCGCATTGCAGTAGTCCAAGCGGGAGATAACCAGAGCATGCACCACTCTGGCGCGACAGTCTGCAGGCAGATAGGGTCTCAGCCTGCGTACCAGATGGAGCTGGTAAACAGCTGCCCTGGATACAGATTTGACCTGTGCCTCCATGGACAGCTGTGAGTCCAAAATGACTCCCAGGCTGCGCACCTGGTCCTTCAGGGGCACAGTTACCCCATTCAGGACCAGGGAATCCTCCACACCTGCCCGCCTCCTGTCCCCCAAAAACAGTACTTCTGTCTTGTCAGGATTCAACCTCAATCTGTTAGCCGCCATCCATCCTCCAACCGCCTCCAGACACTCACACAGGACCTTCACCGCCTTCACTGGTTCTGATTTAAAAGAGAGGTAGAGCTGGGTATCATCCGCATTCTGATGAACACCCAGCCCAAAGCTCCTGATGATCTCTCCCAGTGGCTGCATGTAAATGTTGAAAAGCATGGGGGAGAGGACAGAACCCTGAGGCACCCCACAAGTGAGAGCCCAGGGGTCTGAACCCTCATCCCCCCCCCACCACTTTCTGAACACGGCCCAGGAGGAAGGAGCGGAACCACTGTATGACAGTGCCCCCAGCTCCCAGCCCCTCAAGACGGTCCAGAAGGATGTTATGGTCGATGGTATCAAACGCCGCTGAGAGATCCAGCAGAACTAGGAAACAGCTCTCACCTTTGTCCCTAGCCCACCAGAGATCATCAACCAGTGCGACCAAGGCAGTTTCAGTCCCATGATGAGGCCTGAATCCCGACTGGAAGGGATCCAAATGGTCCGCTTCTTCCAGGCGTGCCTGGAGTTCAGCAACCACTCGCTCAATCGCCTTGCCCAAGAAGGGAAGATTTGAGACTGGGCGATAATTGGCCATTGTGGCCGCATCTAAAGATGGTTTTTTAAGAAGCGGTTTAATAACCGCCTCTTTCAGCGGGTCTGGGAAGGCTCCCTCACGGAGGGAAGCATTCACCACCCCACGAAGCCCATCGCCCAGTCCTTCCTGGCTAGCTTTTATAAGCCAGGATGGGCAAGGATCCAGGAGACAGGTGGTTGGCTTCACTCGTCCAAGCAGCCTGTCCACATCCTCGGAGGTAACAGATTGGAATTGATCCCACACAACTTGACTAGACTGGACTCTAGCACTCTCTCGCCCTGTCCCTGCTCCCACGGTGGAGTCTACTTCTTCCCGAATCTGAGCGATTTTATCTGCAAAAAACTTTGCAAAATCATTGCAGGAGATCATGTGGCCCGTACTGGGCCCCGATGTCGCAGGTAGTTTCGCTAAATTGTGAACCACCTGAAAAAGTCTCCTCCTGCTGTTTTCTGCAGATGCAATAGAGGCGGCAAAGAAAGTCTTCTTCGCCGTCGCTATCGCCACTTGGTAGGCTCGACGTTGAGCTCTAACCTGTGTCCGGTCAGATTCGGAATGAGTTATCCGCCACCGGCGCTCTAGCTGTCTCAACGATTGTTTCATTGCCCTCAGATCCGTGGAAAACCACGGGGCTGTCCGGGCTCCATGCAATCGGAGAGGGCGCTTCGGAGCCAAACAGTCAATAGCCCTGGTTAACTCCACATTCCAGCGGGCCACCAGGGAATCGGCTGAAAGGCCATCAACATGGGATAAAGCATCCCCTACCACTCTCTGGAAACCATTTGGATCCATTAAGTGGCGGGGGCGGACCATCCGAATTGGTCCCACCTCCCTGCAGAGGGGATGGGTCGCAGAGAAGTCCAGTTGCACCAGGAAGTGATCTGACCATGGCACTTCTTTCGTTTCGCTTTTACTTAGTGTCAGATCACCAACATCCATAGAGGTAAACACCAGGTCCAAGGTATGTCTGCGGCTATGGGTTGGGCCAGACTTATTCAGGGACAGCCCCATGGAGGCCATGCTTTCCACGAAGTCCCGAGCGGCCCCTTGTAAGGTCGTGTCGGCATGGATGTTAAAATCCCCTAGGACAACCAAGCTAGGTGTCTGCAGGAGAACATCCGCCACAACCTGAAGCAGCTCGGGCAGGGAATCCTTGGTGCAGCGGGGAGATCGGTACACCAAAAGGAATCCTGTACTGCCCCTACTTCCAGAACATGCACTCGGAAAACTGGGTCTTCCCAATAGGACGCCTGGTGCAAACTAATGACTTCCTAAAAATCACTGCAACCCCCCCTCCCCGCCCACATGACCTGGGTTGCTGTGCGTAAGAGAAACCTGGTGGACAAGTGGCGGCAAGGACAGGCCCATCTGCTTCATCCAACCAAGTCTCTGTTACACATGCCAGGTCAAGTCCTCCATCCATGATGAAGTCATGGATGGCAGTGGTTTTATGAATCATTGACCTGGCATTGCACAGCAGCACCTTCAGGTCATGTGGGTATCCCTTGCTGATTCTAGTATCCATCCGGTCAGGACCAGACCCGGAGGCAGGGATAGTCCTCAGACAACGACTAAACCTGCCTCCTCTGTAATGACATGGTCTGGTCTTAGCGTAACTCCTCCTCCTACCCGTGATCACTGAGATCGGTTGTCCCAGTCCATCCCCCCCTGTGAAACATGCCCCAGCCATTTTGTTGGCTGGGACCTACTCCCCGGCAGCCCTGACCCCTCCCCTTAAGAACAAAATAAAACCTTAAAAAAAAAACCCAATAAAACAATACAAACAAAAAACAGTAAAAATTACAAAAACGTAAAATCAAACAAATTCCCAGGCCCAATAAACATCCATCCCACCCCCACCCACCCCACATACAAAAAATTCAAAAGAAAAATTTTAAAACATTTTAAAAGCACTCTGCACCCCTCCAGCAGTAACAGCAACTGTCCTAGTGAGGCCCGTCAGGCCCTGCCCTGGGCCAGGTGGTAAGTGGCAGGAAGGAGCAGGGCCCCCAGACACTCACACAGGAGAGTCCTCCTGGGCAGCAGAGCACAGCAGTCCCTGTGAGGCTTCAGGCCCCACCCCAGGCCAGATGGTGAGTGGCAGGAAGGAGCAGGGCCCCCAGACACTCACACAGGAGAGTCCTCCTCCCAATCCAAAAACATCCAATGGGTATTTTAGAGAAGGAGGTGGTTCTTCAGATAATGTGAGCACCTTGAATGGGGCTCAGAAATGAACTCACAACCAATGCAGCAGTTTTAAAAAAGCAAGTAAATGTGTTCTCAGGTCATTGTGGGGATTAAATGAGGAGGGGTGTATGCCAAGTAGAGCTTTTTGGAGAAAAAGGTGGGATATAAATACAGTTAATAAAGAGAGCGAGCCCACCAGCTAGCCAATAATCTGGTCACTGCATTTTGGACCATCTTCCAAGTCCTCCTACAGCGTGGTGTAGTGGTTAAGAGTGGTGGACTCATAATCCGGTGAACTGGGTTCACGTCTCCGCTCCTCCACACACAGCTGCTGGGTGACTTGAAGAGAAGACAGAGAAGCTGTCTTCTCTTCAAGGGCAGTTTCGCACAGAGGACATTGCAGTGATTCAATCTGATTCAGAGCATGGATTACAAGGGACACCTCCTCACAGTCCCAAAGGGACAGAGATGGCAAACTAGCCCAGAGCTGGAAATGGGCACTGCTAGTCCCTGAGGCCACCTGAGCCTCCAGTGACCCTGCTGGATTCAGGAGTACCCCCAGGCATATATGGCTGTGTGTGGGTTAAGCTTTGTCACACCATCATCATCATCTTCATCATCATCATTATTAATCCACCTTTCACCTTCAGTTCCCAGGGCAGATTACAACATTAAAAACCACATTAAAACTGTTTAAAACAACTTACGATCTCAGAAATAAGATGAGTCTTTCTTTACTTGCTTTTTAGCGCTGTCCCTTGGCTCCACCCCCACGTGCTTTGAACTTACCCCGTCATCCTCAGGGGGTTGGCCAGGTAAGTATCTGGCCCTCAGAACAAAAAAGGGGAGACCCCACACCAGTAGTATGTTTTGAGAACCTTGGAGATTCCAAGTGCTAGAAAATGAGACAGAAACAGGAAAGAAATGTGTTTTTAGCGGGGGAGGACAGGACGGGGAGCAGCTTTTGAGGGCCCCAGGTTTAGGACCCCCACCACAGCCTAGTGTCCACAATGCACTTGGTACTCACTCGTCAGTCGCAGTTCTGACTTCATGCATTGACTGAAAGGCAGGAACAAGCGGGGTATTCATCTCACAGAAATGCCCTCAGTTGTCTGCACATTTTGTATGGCAACATTACTTCTAGGAGGGCTAAATTCTTCCTTTTTCTTTTAGAGAAAGCTCAGAGACTGTGCTGTGGTGCAGTCCAACCCTGGTTCCTAGTAAGACTCATCCACGCTTACTCAGGGAACATTTTTCTTCTCCTGACAGTGTACCAATTTTATAACAGAACAATGCACTTGCTTTGTAGGATTTGCTAGTGCTTCTAATTGGGACAGACAGAACTTGGCAGAAGAAAAAGGGATCTCCGCGAGGCTTCATGAGAGCACAAATGGATGAGCAAGACTCAGCTGACCCTGAAGCAGGAAGAGGCCATGCTATCAAAACTGGGAGCAGTGGGAGTTTCTGGGGAAACTCTCTGCAGAAGGTCCTGGGTGAGGAGGACACCCTCTGCTCAGAGGTGCAGAGCCAGCAGTTCAGGCAGCTCTGTTCCCTGGAGACTGAAGGACCCCGAGAAGTTTGCAACCAATTTTACCGTCTTGATGGTCAGTGGCTGAAGCCAGAAAGGCATACAAAAGTTCAGATGCTGGACCTGGTGATCATGGAGCAGTTCCTGGCTGTCCTTCCACTAGAGATGGAGTGCTGGGTGAGGGAATGCGGAGCAGAGACCAGTTCCCAGGCAGTAGCCCTGGCTGAAGGTTTTCTCCTGAGTCAGGCAGAGGAGAGAAAGCAGGCAGAGCAGCAGGTGAGAGAGACTTTCCTCTGGGTGCTCCTAAGGGGCTCCAAACATGAGGGAGAACATCTCTAAATCCCATCCTTTTTTGGAAAGCATCCAAGGAATGCCTCTGCCATTCCTTTTCCAGTATTTCTCCAACTTCTCTGTTTTAAATCCTTGTTGCTCTTTCAGGGAAAGGAACTGTTTGCAGAAAAGGGCTTGGGTTCCTCAGAGAGGACTCTGTTGGAAACCAGAGAGAGGCTGCTGGGTAAGGATTGATGAGTTCTTTCTACATTTTGGCACATGCTATTGATTTTGAAACTAATATAATGGGTTCTTTGAATTCTTTTGAGGAAGACATTTGGGCCCAACATGGAGTCTACACACACATAAAAACAGTTCTGAAAATGCTTTTTAAAAAATACATTGAATTTTCCATAAGGCTCACCACCGTCATTTAGTGTCACATTGTATATTGCACTGAAAACACACTTAAAGCCTTTTATTTGTGGCTGTGTAGCTGAGTCCCAAGAACCCCAAGGAGAGGAGATCCATTTTTGTAGCATGAAAATGTGAAATGAGTACAAACATCCAAATGCACTCAGCAGGCAAGACTTTATGTAAGGCCCATCTGAAGTTAGAGCCGTGCTGCTTAACCTCTGAGAGAAGCATGCACCTGTGTCTTCCTACTTGCCTTCTTACTTACAGGTGACCAAATGATGCCATCAAGACATGCTCCTCCATCTTTTCATGGTGCTGGAGGGGAAGCAGCGGCTGTGGAACCAGATCAAGTAGGAGGAAGAAGCCTTGTGGGGAAAGAGGCTGAGGGGTGGGGCTGCCTGGGTGCCTCCGGGCCCAAATGAATCTCTCCCCCTCCTCTTGCTGTTGTGAAACTGCCCTTAACAAGTCTGATCATGCCATTCCAGAAGATTTGTGTGCTGTGAATAATCAACAGCCACCTCTCCTTAACTAGGTTTCTGAGTGTTGCTAGTATTATTTACCATATTTTTCGCTCCATAGGGCGCACTGGACCATAAGGCGCACCTAGTTTTTAGGGGGGGAAATAAAAAAAAATCTTATTCCCCACCCCAGCCCCAAAGAGCAGCAGACAGGCTTCTGGAGCTGTCAGGTGAAGCCCGGGTTCGCTGTCTTGGCTTCGTTTTTAGCCGTGCGCAACCTCTCCCGGCTGGAGAGGTTGCGCACTGCCTTGGCTTTGTTTTTAGCCACGGGGCTGGGGCGGGGGAAGCCGAGCTTCCCCCGACCCCAGCCCCCAGAACAGGTCGGGGAGCGGCGGCAAGGTTGCGTGCAGCCTTGCCTCCGCTCCCAGAGCTTGCGGGGCTGGTGGGGGAAGCCCGGGTTCCCCAGCCCCAGGGACCACACATTCGCTCCATAAGATGCACAGACATTTCCCCTTAGTTTTTAAGAGGAAAAAAGTGTGTCTTATGGAGCGAAAAATACGGTATGTTGTTGCACTTTTTTTATATATTTATTGTTGAATGCTAAGACAGGCTTCTAAGCAGTGGCCAGGAGTCCTCTAGCCAGCCACATCAGTTGCACAATGGGGCTCAGCTCCCTTTCCTGCCACTCCTTGTGCCCCCATGCACCCCTTGCAGTTGGCTTTAGCCCCCCCCCCCCCCGCCAAGAACAGCGCAATGGGGAGTAGAGTGGGGATCTTTCCATCTGGCAAGCTGGAATGCTTGCACAGACAGAAGGATTTGAAGTTTCACCCTATTACACAAAATTAATACCCATCATTAAAATACACAACAAAAATTCCATTAAAATGTTAAAACAAGCTCACATAATTGAAATGTGCAGCAAACCCATCCAATTAAAACAACACAGCAATTCACAGGCAGAAAATAGCAGAGCGGTGTACAGTTTATATTCTTCATGCTGTCTAAGAGGACAACCTTTTTCTTTTAGGGTCCAGTGTGCTTTGAAGATGTTGCTGTTCATTTCACAGATGAGGAATGGGTGTTGCTGGATCCTGACCAGAGAACTCTGCATAAGGAAGTCATGGAGGAGAATCGTGAGGTCATGGACTCTCTCAGTAAGACTCCCTCTTGCTTCATAATTTCTGTTTTGATATTGAGTATTGTGACAAACCTCCAGTAATTGGATGGAGCTCAACAGCACCATCTACAGCATCAAGGATTCTAACTCCCCAATGGAGGACTATCAACTGTTTTGTCTGTGCATATTCTCCCTCCAGTTAGGCTTCGGAGCTGTTAGGAAAGTTGAAACAGCTTCTGTCAGGGTTTTTGGTTGACTCAAGAGAAAACTAACATTGGAGATGGAGAAGAGTCCATGATTGGGCAAAGCAAAATCCATCCCAGAAAAGAGTTAGGCTTTATTGACCTCAGGTTCCTATAAATATGTCAGTTAATACAAAGACACTGAACCTTGTAGTAAGACCTGGGTGTTCATCAGTATGCATATAATATCCAGCTCTACCTCTCTTTCAAATCAGAACCTTGGTCCAGTATACCTGAAGGTGTGTCTCCACCCCCATCATTCTGCCTGGACACTGAGGTCCAGTGCAGAGGGCCTTCTGGCGGTTCCTTCACTGCAAGAAGCCAAGTTACAGAGAACCAGGCAGAGGGCCTTCTCGGTAGTGGCACCTGCCCTGTGGAACACCCTCCCACCGGTTATCAAAGAGAAAAACAAGTACCAGACTTTTAGAAGACATCTGAAGGCACCCCTGTTTAGGAAAGCTTTTAATGTTGGACAGATTATTGTATTTTAATATTTTGTTAGAAGCTGTCCAGGGTGGCTGGTGAAACCCAGCCAAATGGGCAGGGTATTATTATTAATAATAATACTAATTATTATCAATAAATGAATGAATAAATAATTGTCTAACTCCTTTCTCTTTTTTCTCTCTCACAAGCATTGATTATCATTGTTCCATAATCTGGAGCTCAGTTTCTTCCTAAGGCTCTAATCCATTTCTCTTATTGTCACAGGTGCTGATGAATTGGAAATTAAGAACAAGAGAGACTGCTGCAAAATCCACACAGCGGAGAAGCCATATAACTATATGGTGTGTGGAGAAAGCTTCAGTCAGAGCTTCCATTCCTCTTCCCATCAAAAAAATCCCATTGAGAAGAAACTCTGTCAGTGCTTAGAATGTGGAAACAGCTTCAATTCCAAGAGGAGTTTCACTTCCCATCAAAAAACTCATAGCAGGAAAAAAACATATCAGTGCTTGGAATGTGGAAAAAGCTTCAGTCAAAGCTCCTATCTCATTTCCCATCAAAGAACTCACAGCGGGGAGAGACCATATCATTGCTTGGAATGTGGAAAGAGCTTCACCTGGAAGGCAAGTCTCACTTCCCATCAAATAATTCATACAGGGGAGAAACCATATCAGTGCTTGGAATGTGGAAAGCGCTTTAGTCGGAACTTCCATCTCACTTCCCATCAAAGAACTCACAGTGGTGAGAAACCGTATCGGTGCATTGAATGTGGAAAGAGCTTCAGTCAGAAGGGCCCACTCACTTCCCATCAAAGAACTCACAGTGGGGAGAATCCCTATCAGTGCTTTGAATGTGGAAAGAGTTTCACCTGCAAGGAAAGCCTCATTTCCCACCAAAGAATTCATACAGGGGAGAAACCATATCAATGCTTAGAATGTGGAAAGAGCTTCACTTGGAAGGTAAATCTTACTTCCCATCAAAGAATTCATACAGGGGAGAAACCGTATCAGTGTTTGGAATGTGGAAAGAGATTCACCCAGAAGGAAGGTCTCACTTCCCATCAAAGAATTCATACTGGGAAGAAACCATATCAGTGCTTAGAATGTGGCGAGAGCTTCGCCTGGAAAGTAAGTCTCACTTCCCATCAAATAATTCATACAGGGGAAAAACCATATCAATGTTTGGAATGTGGAAAGAGCTTCAGTCGGAACTCCCATCTCACATCACATGAAAGAATTCACAAAGGGGAAGAGCCATATCAGTGCTTAGAATGTGGAAAGAGCTTCATTCGGAAGGATAATCTCATTTCCCATCAAAGAATTCACAGCGGAGAGAAACCCTATCAGTGCTTGGTATGTGGAAAGAGCTTTAGTCGGAAAGAAAGTGTCACTTCCCATCAAAGAATTCATACAGGGGAGAAACCATATCAGTGTTTGGAATGTGAAAAGAGCTTCAATCAGAACACCCATCTCATTTCCCATCAAAGAATTCATACAGGGGAGAAACCATATCAATGCTTGGAATGTGGAAAGAGCTTCAGTAAGAGGGCCCATCTCACGGCCCATCAAAGAATTCACACTGGGGAGAAACCATATCAGTGTGTTGAATGTGGAAACAGCTTCAATTCCAAGGGGACTCTCACTTCCCATCAAAGAATTCATACAGGGGAGAAACCATATCAGTGCTTGGAATGTGGAAAGAGATTCAACCAAAAGGAAAATCTCACTTCCCATCAAAGAATTCATACAGGGGAAAAACCATATCAGTGTTTGGAATGTGGAAAGAGATTCAGTCGAAATTCCCATCGCACTTCCCATCAAAAAACTCACAGCAGGGAGAAACCATATCAGTGCTTGGAATGTGGAAAGAGATTCACCTGGAAAGGAAGTCTCACTTCACATGAAAGAATTCATACAGGGGTGAAACCATTAAAATGCTTGTGATGTGGAAACAACTTCAATTCCAAGAGGAATCTCGTGGCCCATTGAAGAATTCATACAGGGGAGAAACCATATCAGTGCTTGGAATATGGAAAGAACTTCAGTAAGAGCACCAAGCTCACGTCCCATTAAATAATTCACCGTGGGGAGAATCCTAGAATTGTAGCATTGGAAGGGACCCTAAGGTTAATCTCTTGTCTTTGTCCATGGAGTTTTCTTGGCAGGGATACTGGAGTGGCTTGCCGGTTCCTGCTCCAGGTGGATCACGTTTGGTCAAAACTCTCCACTATGACCTGTCCATCTTGGGTGGCCCTGCACGGCATAGCTCATAGCTTCTCCGAGTTATTCAAGCCCCTTCGCCACGGCAGGGCAGTGATCCATGAAGTGAGTGAGGAGGAATTAAAGAACCTTTTAATGAGGGTGAAAGAGGAGAGCGCAAAATATGGTCTGAAGCTCAACATCAAAAAAATGAAGATCATGGCCACTGGTCCCATCACCTCCTGGCAAATAGAAGGAGAAGAAATGGAGGCAGTGAGAGATTTTACTCTTGGGTTCCATGATCACTGCAGATGGTGACAGCAGTCACGAAATTAAAAGACGCCTGCTCCTTGGGAGAAAGGCGATGGCAAACCTAGACAGCATCTTAAAAAGCAGAGACATCACCTTGCCAACAAAGGTCCGTATAGTTAAAGCCATGGTTTTCCCAGTAGTGATGTATGGAAGTGAGAGCTGGACCATCAAGAAGGCTGATCCCCGAAGAATTGATGCTTTTGAATTATGGTGCTGGAGGAGACTCTTGAGAGTCCCATGGACTGCAAGAAGATCAAACGCATCCATTCTTAAGGAAATTAGCCCTGAGTGCTCACTGGAAGGACAGATCGTGAAGCTGAGGCTCCAATACTTTGGCCACCTCAGGAGAAGAGAAGACTCCCTGGAAAAGACCCTGATGTTGGGAAAGATTGAGGGCACAAGGAGAAGGGGACGACAGAGGGCGAGATGGTTGGACAGTGTTCTCGAAGCTACAAACATGAGTCTGACCAAACTGCGGGAGGCAGTGGAAGACAGAAGTGCCTGGCATGCTCTGGTCCATGGGGTCACGAAGAGTCGGACATGACTAAACGACTAAACAACAACAAGGTTAATCTAGTTCAACCTCCTGCAATGTAAGAATCTCGGCTGAAGCATCCATGACATGACCATCCACCCTCTGCTTAAAATCCTCCAATGAAGGAGCACCCCCCACCCTCTGAGGGAGTTCATTTCACTGTTTAACAGCTTCTACCACCAGAAAGCTCTTCCTTGAGCTATTTCCACCATCTCAGCCTCCTCTTTTCGAGGCTAAACACAGCCAGTTCCCTAAACCATTCCTCACAAGGCTTGTTTTCCAGACCCTTGATCATCTTAACCACCCTCCTCTGCACATAACTGGACACAGTATTCCAGGTGTAGTCTGTCCAAGGACTAGTCTGACCTTGAACTGGACACTATACTTCAGTTGATGCAGACATTAGCCTTTTTGACTGCAGCATCACACTGCTGACTCGTGTCAAGCCAAGTATTACCCATTGTATATATGTGCAGCTGATTATTCCTGTGTTAGTGCAGAACCTTACATTTGTCCTTATTAAAATTCATTTATTGCCTTTTTATACCACCTTTTCCTCCAAGGAGTATTAAAGGTCACAGTCCATCACACTTTTGCTGCATGAGTATACTCATGTGTAGGCACCTTGTTAGCAGCTTCCAGTCCTTCAGCAGAGTTTCTGGAAGCAGTGGTCAGCAGTTGAAGCTACACTTTGAGAAAAAACATTCACAGACACCGTAAAACTCAGTCAAGTGTTTTATTGCTTGACTGGTCATAAATGCTTCACGGTAACACTATTTACAATCATTATAGCAAGAGCTGTAACGTCATACTTAAGTCTCTTTCTTTTTAGCAGCGAGATGCAGGCGGACACAGTCCATAGGCAGTCATGACCCTACAGTTTGTAGGCAGCATTTGTTGGTCAGTTGTTTGCAAAAGGAAAAAACAAAAGTTCTACTTTTATCAGCACTTCCAGCTGAAGCTGCGCATGCTCAGAGTGCCAATCCCACTTATATATGACTGTTCTGGAATCTTTTCACTGTTTCAGGATAAATGACCCCCCCCCCTCAGTCATACATAAATAGAAGGTATAATGGCTCGGGCTCAGGTTCAGGCACGGGTGGGCTTGGCACAGTGGCGGCGGATGGAGGGGGTGGAGGCGAGCTGCAATCACCTAAAAAAAGCTCACTGCCGGTGATGTTTAAATATACAATACTAAAAATACCAGTGTTTTGAATATTTAGGAAAATATCAAAGTTCTGTTTGATGTTTAAAATTTTGATTTCTTAATTTGGGGTTCACCATCCGTGTATAAGACAAACCTCAATTTTTGAGTAAGTTTTTTTAAAAAAATAATATTTATTAAAAGTTTAAAGATTACAGAAAGAATAAGAAAGAAAAATTAAAAAGTTAAACAAAACAAATCAATACATTACAATACATAGAAAAAAAACAAAAAAAACAGCAAAACAAAAAACAAACAATTAAAAACACATCCAATATTTCCATATCTTTGTCTTTCATTTACTTGTTTTATCGACCTCCTCACACCTCCCTTTTTTGTATTCTAATTCAGTTAGCTATTTCAGCAAATCCTTTCCATCTTTCTCATTTTTTGTTCTATAATTTATCTTAACACAATCAAACCTTAATTTTTCCACTTTGGCCCATTAACAATCTATTTTTACTTAATTCTTTATAACATTTCTGCTAAAGCCATATAACTTCATTCTAGCATCCTTCTAACATTCATTAATTTTACAGTATTTCTGTAAATAAACTTTAAATTTTTTCCAATCTTCTTCCACCGACTCTTCTCCCTGATCTCGGATTCTGCCAGTCATTTCCGCCAGTTCCATGTAGTCCATCAACTTCATCTGCCATTCTTCCCGGGTGGGTAAATCTTGTGTCTTACAATGCTTTGCGATAAGTATTCTTGCTGCTGTTGTAGCATACATAAAGAAAGTTCTATCCTTCTTTGGCACCAATTGGCTGACCATGCCCAGGAGAAAGGCCTCTGGTTTCTTCAGGAAGGTATATTTAAATACCTTTTTCATTTCATTATAAATCATCTCCCAGAAAGTCTTAATCCTTGGGCATGTCCACCAAAAGTGAAAGAATGTACCTTCGGTCTCATTACATTTCCAGCATTTATTATCGGGCAAATGGTAAATTTTTGCAAGCTTGACTGGTGTCATGTACCACCTGTAGGTCATTTTCATTAGGTTCTCTCTTAAGGCATTACATGCAGTAAACTTCATACCTGTGGTCCATAACTGTTCCCAGTCAGCCATCATAATGTTATGTCCAACATCTTGTGCCCATTTAATCATAGCAGATTTCACCGTTTCATCCTGGGTGTTCCATTTCAACAGCAAGTTATACATTCTTGACAAATTCTTAACTTTGGGATCTAACAATTCTGTTTCCAATTTTGATTTTTCCACCTGGAAGCCAAGTTTTTTGTCCAAATTATATGCCTCCATTATTTGGTAATAATGGAGCCAGTCTCGCACTTTATTTTTTAATTTTTCAAAACTCTGCAGTTTTAATCTGCCTCCCTCTTGTTCCAGAATTTCCCAATATTTTGGCTATTTGGCCTCCATATTGAGTTTTTTCTGAGCCTTTGCTTCCATTGGTGACAACCATCTTGGGGTTTTATTTTCTAACAAATCCTTATATCTTATCCAGACATTAAACAGTGCTTTTCTGACAATATGGTTTTTAAACGCTTTATGTGCTTTAACCTTATCGTACCACAGATATGCATGCCAACCAAATACATTGTTAAAACCTTCCAAGTCCAACACATGTTCCGAGGGTCGGCGTTCCACCTCTACTCCGGATCCAGCTTCCAAAGCTACTGCTACAGGACTGTTTCCAGTTTCAAAAGGGCTTGAGGTTGTCATTGAAGTCACAGCTGGCTAGGATGCCTGGAACACAGAAGCAGGGCCGTCTTTACCTGGGGGTGCAAGGGGTGCAGGGCACCCAGGCGCCAAATTCTGGGGGGTGCCAGGTGCCCGCCGCTGAAGCCGCCTAAGCTCTTAACTATCTTACCTGCTATGAAATAATAAATAATTTTGATCAAGCTAGAAAAACAAAACACGTATATACCTAGGTATTACCGAAATGCATACCTACTGTTTCACTAAAGGACTTTCGACTTTGTGCACACATTTACCAAAGGCGCGCCACGCCAGTAGCGGCGCTTGTCATTCACAATGGCGGCGCTTGTCAGACTCAACAACGGCGCTTGTCATTCTCAACGGTGCTGTGCACGCGAAATTACCGTAACTCTTACATCAAAAGATTACGTTACTGTCAGGGGCTCGGGAGCAGGAGCACAGGGGAGAGAGGAAATGGAGAGCGAAGGGGAAGAATCCGAGGGCAGCGTAGGGGAGTATGACAGTGACCCGAGAGATTCCATGAGCTTCTCCAGCGAATCAGAAGATTCCCAGAAGGGGGTGCTGATGGTCAGGGCAAGGGGGGTCCCAGGGGGGACGCACCAGAAACAAGGAGCCAGCGGGGAACCCCAAAGCAGCAGTGGGGGATCGGGACCAGTTTCCCCACCAGAGCGTAGTGGGGGGGAAGGGTCACATGTGTCAGGACCAGCGTCTCCTCCAGCGGGGAGAGAAGATGAGTCAGGGCTGACCACGCCTCCATCGGAGAGTGGGGGAACGGAGGGGAGGTCAGTGGCAGCTAGCCTCCCCAAAGGGGGAAGCAGTGACAGCAGCAGTGAAACGGTCAGGAGGAAAGTTGCTGGCTGGGCGTGCGCGCCAAGTTCAAATGTACAGGCGCGAGGGACAGCAGGAGACTCGGATTGGGAACCAGCTCCCAAAGCCCGCCGGAGGGAGGGGGAAGGCTCAGGGGATTCAGCGTCAGAAGAGTCTAGAAAGGGCGAGACCCCCCCTGTAAAAAGAGAGAGAAAAAGCAGCTAAATCCACTGCTCAAACCCCTGAGACCGGTTGCTGTGAACTGCAAATATTGCTTGGGGAAGTGTGTTGTCGCTGAAAGTATTTCTTCCTTGCAACAACTAACTCTGCATTTGAGGATACAACTAAGATACATTTTTATTGACTGGTTTCTCCTGATTTTAAAGTAACATTTAACAAATAAATTGAAACAAAAAAACATTGTCCTTTGGAGACTGGGGGATGAAAAGGAAAGTAAGTGACTTTAAAAACATTATTGGCTGCTGATAACATTGTGTCCCCCTAGAGGAACTTTGAATTTGCTGCAACTGCAGCTGGATTAAGGGAATTTTCCATTTCAAAATAAGCTTTGTCTCTGAGTGTGGGACTGACCTTGATAGACTCTGACCCTGATTTTGAATGCGTAACTGACCTTGGCTTCTATTTGGAGGTTATGGCTGATGGGAAAGACAAACTAGAGTCTCAACAAGCAACCAGATCTGGGAAAGTATTGCGTACAGATATTGGACTGCAAAGGAGAGGTTCGGTACCCAGCTCCTCTGGTTTGCCAACAGCAACAACCCCATTGGCACAACCTAAAC